>NC_045597.1:108330145-108947467 GCF_009762305.2 Zalophus californianus
CATTTTATCCCAGGGATGGCAGGCGTGAGGATGGTCAGAATGTTAGAACGTCCAAAATAGAAAAAAGATATATTTTCTTTCACATCTAGTGTACTTAATGTGTCTTTAATTTAGGAGTGATGGAGCAGAAACTTATTGTACTTATTCATTTTATATTTAAATCTATTTTTGGAACTGACAGAGCTCAAGGTCCATATATAATGATCATCATAATGATATGTTTCGTATGTGTTGTAAGAGTATCTCCTAGATCATAAGCTTTGACTGTATGGAATGCTAGATTAATATTAACATCTGAATTTTAAGGACAGAGATAAGGAAATTTTTATCTAGCTTTAAAGACATAGAGAAGATGAAGTTTATGTGTCAGGTAAAGTCAATGTAATTCACCAATATTTGTTAATTATAAAACCTAAGTGAAAGACAGTATCAGTGTTCTGGAGATGACTGAGATGTACCATATTCCCTTACAATCTCCAGAAAAGGCGATGAATAGGATTTGCCTTCCATTTGGCAATGAAAAAATTCCAAGTAGGCTGAAACTTCTCCACTGTGTAATTACTAGGCTATATTTACATGAAAGAAGAAATCAAAGTGGTATGAATAAGGAACACTTATAATGTCAACCTTTAATTTCAACATAAAATGTTTCCTTTCTTCTAAAATAAAAAGAAAAATAGAAGGCTTCAATATCAGTTAGGAGATTATAACTGACCTATTAGAGTACTCTCAAACGTGTCTTTGTGCTTGTACTCGGGGGATTGTAGATAAATGAAAAGTGCAGAAAGATTAGAAGTCTAAACGACCAGGTTTACTCCTTAGTTGACTGTTCCAGTAGAGAAATCTAGTGTGGTTTTAACTGAGGGTCAAAATAATCTGAATATGGAAATGTGGTTGATTTTTGTATATTGATCTTGTATCTTGCAACCTTGCTAAAGGTTCAGACTAGATGCAAAAGAAAATATATCTTTTTTCTATTTTGGACATTCTAACATTCTGACCATCCTTATGCCTGCCATCCCTGGGATAAAATGACCTTCGTCTTACTGGCTTGTTTAGTCCTTCTGTGTTTCTTTCTTTTCTTTTTTTTTTTTTTTGAAAAAGGTGCTAAAGAAACACCTTCTGTGTTCCTTTTTTTTAAGGAAACAAACGGTATTTTATTCCTTTTTGTTGTTGAGAGGATAGGTCACAACACGGAGAACAGCAGTCCCAGTCACAGCGGCGCAGTTTGTCTAGTTTCCACAAGAACACGATGGGTGGAACGGGCGGGGTCTGGCCAGACCTTCGATCTCTCGCTGCTACCTCGGCAGCAGGGCTTTGCGCGCCTGCCGGGTCTCTAACCCGCAGCAGGCAGCTGCACCTGCATCTCTAACCAGGGACGGGTGAAGCACAGCGGCAGAGCACAGGGGCAGAGCACAAGAGCCATCCGCTGCCTGGCCAGTTGGGGGGGGCGGGGCAGAGAAGCAAAGTACCCCTGCTCTCCCGGCTGCCCCTCCCCACAGTGCTGGCCCCCACAGAATGGGTCCCCTCAGCCCTCGCCTCCCAGAGACCTCATTCAGGGACAGGCGTCTGAGTCACAAGTTCTCCTAGGTTTTTTTAATAATTTCTTTGGTGATTTTATTCTTAGACTGTCATGTTGTCTGAAAATGAGATAGCTTTGTTTCTATTTTCCAACCTGTCTACCTCTGATTTTGTTTTCTTGCCTTATTGGACTGTCTAGGACCTCAAATATGATGTTGAATTTTAGTGGAAAGAGCATAAGTCCTTGTCTTGTTCCTGATCTTACAGGAAAAGTATTCAATCTTTCACCCTTAAGAATAACGTTAGCTATAGAATTTTGTGAAATGTCTTTTATTATGTTTCAGAATTTCACTTTAATTCCTAGATTTCTGAGAGGTTTTGCTGTTGTTGTTGTTGTTATAAATACATATTGGTTTTTGTCAAATACCTTTTCTACACCAACATAGTTTTCTTCTTTAGTCTTTTGATAGAGTGAATTATGTTGATTGATTCTGAATATTGAAATAACCTTACACACCAATATCACCATCAATTGGTCATGATGTATTATCATTTTAAAATACTATTGGATTCAATTTGTTAATATTTTGTTGATGATTTTATTATATCTTTGCTTATGAGGGACATTATCAGGTACTGACAAGGATGAAAAGCAATTAGAACACTCACACATTTCTAGTAAGAACACAAAATAATACAGTCACTTTGAAAAACAGTTTGACTTCTTTATACATTTGCTTTGTATAACCCAGAAATTCACCCCTAGAAATGTCACCAAGAGAAAGTCAAGCTTCTGTTAAAACAAAATTCTAGAATAGCTTTATTCCTAATCCCTCAACTGGGAACAACCCGATGTCTTCCAGTTGGAGAATGGATAAACAAACTATGATATATCCATGCAGTGAGATATATAAAAAGAATTAACAACTGATTGACACAACACAGATCAATCTCAAATGTATTATGTTGTATGAAAGAAGTCAAACATGAAAGACTGCATACTATATGATTCACTTAAATGTCATCCTAGAAAAGGTAAACTAAGAAGCACAAAAGACAAACCAGTCTCAGGGGTCAAGAATAGGGGAAGGGGTTGGCTATAAATGGGAAAATGGAACTCTCTGAGGGTGATGAAATGTTCTGTCTTGAATGAGTTGGTTTTCAATAATGATGTGCATTTGTCAAAACTCATAGAACTGTACACTAAAAATTATGAGTTTCACTGTATATAAGTTATACCTCAAAAAACTTGACTCGGAAACAAACTGCTGTTCTTTCAAATGATATAAAGTACTATTCTTGACTCATAATCTAAAAATGTTACTCAAAATTAAACTACTGATTTCTAATGAAAATTTAGTAGTCTTTCCTATTAAAATATTTTTTCTCCATACAGCTTTTCTTACTGAGTGGTAAGTTTACTTAAAGCCACTGTTGTAACCACTCCCATGATCATATTTTGAAAAAACACTTTCAAATATCTATAAACAGAATTCTGTCCTAAATTTGAGCTATTAAAACCTATTCTTTGCTTAGTTTTTCGTGAGTGGTAGGAAGTACCTCATCTCTGAGACAGAAACAAGCTTTTCTCTTCTCTGTCACATACTCTTAATATAGCACATTTGCCTCTACAAGATTCACGTGACAGGCCCACATTTGTAACTCTTCAAAAACAAAAAGAAGAAGAAGAAGAAGAAGAAGAAGAAGATAGAACTAGCATTTCATTGTTGTTGTTCATAACAAACCCAGGATTTGAGCTATGTACCATCTAAATCATTTTACAGAAACTTTCTAATTGCTGAAGTCTAATTGTCAGCCCCTAACACTGATGTGATGATTTCTAACCTGGGGACATTTTATGAGCTACTCTATTATATATTTCTGCTTGAGTCTTAAAATGTAGATTTTTTTAAAAGCAGGAATTATAGTAATATTGCTGTTGTCTTATACTCACCATATATTAACAATTAAATGAGGTAATTAGAAACTATGTAAAACTCTTAAAGTAATACCTGGAACTTAGCACTCATTAAATGATGACTCCCACTTGTATTATTATTTTTTAAAAATAATTAATATGCAACTTCTAGGTAAAGATTGATGAAAAAAATTAAAAGTTTTATTAGGAGTGGGGAGTATTCCAGTTCTTTAATTGGACTCTCCTAACATCTGAGAGCATTGCTAGAAAAGAGTCAAATAATTCAGTTGTATACTTAGTAAACTAGCTGCACATGGTGAGAACTTGATAAATTTTAGCAATTAAAAATAATATCCTGGGATGCCTGGGTGACTCAGTCGGTTAAGCATCTGCCTTTGGCTCAGATCATGATCCCAGGGTCCTGGGATCAAGTCCTGCATCGGGCTCCTTGCTCATTGGGGAGCTTGCTTCTCCCTCTGCCTGTCATTCTCTCTGCTTGTCCTCTCTCTCTGACAAATAAATAAACAAAATCTTAAAAATAATAATAATATCTTACTATTATAAAATAATAAAAACAACAACAGCAAGAATGGCCCCGATAATATTTATCAAGAAGGATAAGAGCAGTAGTTTTGTGGTTATTTTAAGGACAGTGATTGCAAGCCTGAGGTGTAGGCTTAAAAGATAAACTGATAAAATCATCTCTTGGATTATTAATAAATGCACCAGCTTTTCTCTGTTTTCTTTTGGGTTGGTATAGAATAGAAACCTTTTACAGGGATCTCTGAGTGTTTTGGCTCAAGAGAGCTGCTTGTATTTTCCATTTTCATGAGGTGGGAAGAGGAGAAATCAGTAAGAATAGCTCATAAGGTGGTACTGGTAATGTAAGCAAGGCCAAGGAAACGTGTGCCAATTTTGAAATTAGGTGGCCTAATAATTTTTGAAATAATATTTTCAAGGCTGTGCAGCCTCCCTCTGATCTGCTTCAAATAGGAACATTCTACGCGGAGAAGACAAAAAGGACTCCAAATGCCCTTCCCTTTTTCCTTTTATTGATGCCTTAACCAGTGTTGGTATGCTACATTATAGCTTCAAGTACACTGTAGTCCTTGAAGTTGAATGGCTAACATCCATTAAAGACTTCAAGTTACAAAAAAAGATATAGTTTAAGCCTAGTAGTTTTCCACATTAACAATGCCCTCCTACTGCTTCTTTAGATTCATTTTTCAGGTGTTAATAGCTTGGACACACACAGTTTGAATCATTACCTCATTGTTATTGATGCATAGTTTGTCTCCGGAGATAAACCCTGCATTTATCTTCATGTATGTTTTATCATGAAAAATTACCAGGGAAAGACTCCAGTAGAGATTCAGTTATTTAATTAAAATAAATGTATTCTTCTAATGAATAGAATTAAGCCTACAATACACATTCTTTGATTTTATTTGTATTTAAGTTTTTTTTCAATTCCCCAAAGAATTAATTATCCTATATATAAAACTTCTGATCTTAGATATACTTTAGAGCAGTTGTTTCAAGCTGTGTTCTACTGTGCCCTGGGAATTCTGGAAAAGTTCTCCAGGGGCTATTGTGGAATGCAATGTAGGTAGGTGGCAAGTTATCAGGGCCCTCATTTCCACCCAACTTGAATAATAATTAAGATTTTATCTAGTTTATATAATGGGAATCACCATTAAAAACTGAAAAATGTTTCTCAACGAAAAAAGTAAATATTCTGGAAGCTGAATTTCCAGTGAGTACCATCTTGCATCCTCCTTTAATAATGGGAAACTATTTTCAAACCATGATAATGAGATTCTTAGGAAAGAAATACATCCTATATTTTATTCGTTGTATTTAAAAATGGCTTAAAAAATCTAAAGATAGTAATTTTATACGCAGTGTAATAAAGAAGCATAGAGAAATTGATATGACAGAAAACTTGAAATCTATCAGTAAATTTTCTAAGACCTTGTCATTGGTATAAAATTGTTAATAAGTGAAGTCTGTTTTTTTAAGTACTATTTTAGTTATTTTTAATGTATTATCTCCATCAAGGCTATAATTTTCACTGAAGTGATTTTGAAGAGTTTTGGTTAAACAATTCCAAATATCACAAGCAATGAAGTGTGTTAAACAAAAAACTTCTAACAAAAGTAATAAAATGAAGGAATTAGATCTACAAAGACATTTAGAAAATTATGAAACACACTAAAGCATATATATGTAGATGAGTACAGTATTTGTTCTCCTTTTTGAATGCTAACATACAAACTAACAAAAACAAACTTAACAAATACTGAAAAATCATTTTTCCAACTTTATTAGAATTCTATTTATATTGACTGAAGCCATATATATGCATAAAACCTAGGAACCTATTTAAAGGTAGCACATAAATACCTTAAAACTTTTTCTTAGTCTTTTGTCCATGATAAATATTATGAAAAAGCAAATTTCAAAATAAACATATTTTAAATTTTTACTATATTGTTCCACTGTCAACCAAACAATCACACATCAGACTTTAGTGATGCTTAATATTTGCATATTGTTCCCCTAGCTCTACTTTAATTTGGTGAATTGTCAGGAAAAAAAAATCCAAATTAACACTAAGGTTATAATAACTTTCTCCACTCCATGGGTGATTTTCAGATTGATTAACAACCATGGGGCAGGGCAGAGGCAGAGGCAGAAGCAGACTCCCCACTGAGCTGGGAGCCCGATGCGGACTCAATCCCAGGACCCTGATATCATGACCTGAGCTGAAGGCAGACGCTTAACCGACTGAGCCACCCAGGCGTCCCGAGTTTTCAAGTTTTAATGGTTTATTAATTAATTACATTATGTTCCAGGAAGGTTAACTCCACAAAAGATCATCCCGCTAGTCAATAAATCATGGCTAAGGCACTAAATTCCTGCTTTCTAGTCTTTTCTTGCTGAATTTCATGGATTTACATGAATGAAAATAACCACTTAATTCAATAATTTGATATATTTAGCTACTGCTTTCTGTTGGAGGCGTTTTCCACGATAATTACTTTAATGTTCAATTTACTTTGTATCTTTTCCCCTGGTATCAATGACAAATCCTGAAAATTTAAAAAAAAATTCAGCTCCTTACAACATTTTTTTTAAGATTTCATTTATTTATTTGTCAGAGAGAGAGAGAGAGCACAAGTAGGGGGCGTGGGAGGCAGAGGGAGAAGCAGGCTCCCCACTGCGCAAGGAGCCCAGTGCAGGACTTAATCTCAGAACCCTGGGATCATGACCTGAACTGAAGGCAGACCCTTAACTGACTGAGCCACCCAGGCATCCTGTCCTTACAACTTTCTTTTTTGTTATTAGTATTCACTTTGTCTATATTGTAAAAAGTCTTAGAAATCATAATTACAACAAAGGAAATGCCTCTGTCAAAATCTAAGCAAAGAAATGAGAACACAAAATCAGAAGAAAGAATACATTAAGAATAATAAAGAATGGAAATTAATACTGGGTCTGAGCTGTTGATTTCAAATCCATACTCATAACATAGAGACTTCACTATCTTCCTAGTGGTTATTGAAATAATAATTTATGAATCCTTATTTCCATTTCCTTATAAAGAAAGTGCAGATGGTCAGTGATATAAAGGAAGAACTACTGGTATATACTGCATTTCTCTTCATATATGTTTTATCATGAAAAATTACCAGTGAAAGACTCCACTCCATAGTCAATTACTTAATCTAACTGAACCATTAATTGTGTAGCATAGTGCTGAGTGTGACTGCATATACATCCACTGTGCTGTGACTATATTGCAGTTAATATTTGTAGATAGAGTTAGCTCCCTTTGCTAATCCCTAACAAGTTTCCTAAACCTTCTGTCAAGATTATGCTCTAAAAGATTAAATAAATAGCACTCATTCCTAGTTACTGTAAAGCTGGATATTTTACTTCTATTTCTATAAAGCCTACTCAATGACACACAAATTGGGAATGTGGCAGGTCTCACACCACAGGAAACAAATGATGTAGTGAAATTCCACTTAATCAAATTTAGATCTAGTAATGTTATTCTATCAGAGTAGAGGGGAAAGGAAGGAGTTCCAGAGAAATATATCATTAATTTTCCCAAAGTTTGAGAAAAATACTTTAAAAGGAAAAGAACACCTTTATGACATGCCTCTGTGATAGAAAGCCATTGATAATTTTGAGCGATTTTAAATAAAGTTTCAAAAAGTTTACTTGCCTTTCATTTTAGATGCATTATCAACTGCCTTGTTAAAAAAGCTAAATTGCACTTGGGTTGTCTTGCCTGCTGGTTACAGCAAGTTATCTCTCTCATGGTTATACTATAACACATTGTCAATAACAGATCCTTTCTTTTCTGTTCACAGTCCAGTATCTTTTTTTGCTGATTAAAATAGCTTCATATTGCTCGCTTCATGAAACCTCTAACTACTTGTTTTAAATCACAACTCTGCTTTTTTAAAAGAGTGATATGTTCTGCTTTCCAAAAGACCATCTGCTTTCAAAGGACAATAGTTTTCATGCATAATTCTAAGGAGAAACACAGTTATTACACTTTAACACATTTTTGCTAGAATAAAGGGTAACATTCAACTACTATTTAAATACATCAGGGGCCCCTGGGTGGCTCAGTCAGTTAAGCATCCAGCTCTTGATTTCGGCTCAGGTCATGATCTCGGTGGTGAGATCGAGCCCCCTGTCAGGCTCCACACTCTGCTCACATGCTTGCTTGCTTACTCTCTCTCTCTCAAAATAAATAAATAGTGATATTAAAAATAAATTTAAAAAAATAAATACATTGGACACTTTTTGTGTAGTACTTAAAGGCCACTGTGATAAGTGTTTCTGTTACAGAAATCTCTGGTCCCAGGTTCCAAGGTTAAGTGACAGAATCACCACAGTAAAGGAAAAAAAAATAGTCAAAAATATTATAATTTAAAAATCATTCATAGTTACCAGACTTATTTTCATGCAAAATTAATGCTACCAAATTTCAAAATCTCTACTTTCATTTGCTTTTTCATTATAGAAAATAGCAAATGATACTCTTTACAATATATAATTACTATTTCTATTATATGAATCATTTGTTGAAATACATATACATTTTAGTCTATTTTGCTTTGTATTATTACAGCTGTTTAGAGTCATTTGCTTTTTGAAACTTTAATTCTTCAATTTACTTGTATTTATTTTAATATAGTGCCTCAATTATATTAGAGTTTGAGGCAGCTCTTTGGAATTTAGACTTATTTCCCTTCCTTTTTCTATCTATCTATCTATCTATCTATCTATCTATCTATCTATCTATCTATTTATCTATCATCTATTTATTTACATTTGTTCAGAGATAGATAGGGTTTTTTATTCCTGCTGGTTCTAATTAACTTGGAATATTACTGAAACTGAAATAGTAGTTGATTACGTAATCATGGTTTCTTTGTTATATGTAATAAAAATAGTCAAGGGAGGTAAGAGTTAAGAAGAATATAATAAATGAAAAAATAATTTAAAAATACACTGCAAGTAAGCATGTGATGAAAAGTATTAAATTAAGAAATTAAAGTAAGAGAGAGAAGAAATGGGTCTGGGAGGGGAGAGAAACAAGGTCATGGAGAATAAAGATTTAACCCTTCAGTAGTATACTAACTCAAAGGAAACCATACGTAACCATGGTTTCTTTGTTATATGTAATAAAAATAGTCAAGGGAGGTAAGAGTTAAGAAGAATATAATAAATGAAAAAATAATTTAAAAATACACTGCAAGTAAGCATGTGATGAAAAGTATTAAATTAAGAAATTAAAGTAAGAGAGAGAAGAAATGGGTCTGGGAGGGGAGAGAAACAAGGTCATGGAGAATAAAGATTTAACACTTCAGTAGTATACTAACTCAAAGGAAAACATTAAAGATTTAACACTTCAGTAGTATACTAACTCAAAGGAAAACTCAAAGGTCCATGTGTAGACAAGGACCATCAGAATGAATAGCAAGAGGAAATGGTATGAATACAAGTCAAAGGACAGAAAGCATGAAGGAGTTGAAAAAAGTAAGATATGGAATAAAAACAAGCCAATGATGACAGAGTAGATATTTGGCAAACAACAATACAAAAGCCACTCACTGAAAAATTTCTGTAGAGCTCTTTAGGTCTAATTTTTAGATCTAATTTTTAGATCACCTACTCATCACCTTTTACTCCCATTCTTGGAACAGATATTTGGGTCTGGAAGAAAGTAACTGTCTCCCCATATCTGGAACATTGGTGTAGTAATACAAATGTGTTTTAACCTTGACGGATATAAAATTCCATGAAAATTATGGGCTAAGCCGCAAGAGTTGAAATATATTCCCTTTGCAACTCCGTATCTCTGAAGTCAGGAAAATGGGAGATTACTGATTCCAATTGACAATGGGGGATGCTTACTCTTATATCAAGACAAATGCTTCACATTTTGCAAAACCTAAACTCCTATAAATCATCTGATTACAAATCTCAAATTAAATGAAACACCAGGTAAAGCTCTTTTGCTGTCAAACCTGATTAAAATCTATTCAGACTGGAAGGCTGCAATTCTTGCCAAAATCTACCCTAATCAGCTTTTCGAGTGTAAATTTATCTGAATGAACAGACTTTTTTTTTTAATGAACACATATTACTTTTTTTATAATTCCAGATTAATTAGTTTGTTAACTGCTAAAGATTTATAATACAAAGTACATCATGTATTTAGGGTATGTGAGTAATAAGATGCTTAAGAAATATTCTGTATATTTACGAAAGGTATGAATCTTTGACATATCTTTCCTGAAACTCCAAATATATTTTAATAAACTATATAATTTGTATCTACTGGTACCAGAGTAGTAGCAAAATTAAGTCCTGTGACTAGTCAAAAGAATAATACTTAAAGCAGTCTTCAGAGAATGCTACACCAAAAATTCAAAGTCAGCTTTTTTCAATATGTAAGGAACATTCCATATTTGGGAAAGTATGCATAACTCTACTGGGCAGTATTATTTTTATCAGAACCTGGAAATATTTTCTTAAAGGCCCATCCTTATTTTTATCACAGGCTTGTTGATTGATGAAATAAAAAGAGTTGTAAAAATACTGCTTTGAGCAAAATTCTCACAATGGTACCCTGGGTTCAATGTAATTAAGTGTTTAAAGATTTTCCATGAGATTGCTTTGGTTACTTTTAGATTACTGAAAATTATTTTGAAAAAAAAGCTAATAGATCTACAGTGTTTTCTGGATTGTTGAATGCAAGGTAAAAACAGCTTGTAAAAATATTTGGCAGGCATAATGGGAACCTAGTTGCTTTTGGCACAGATATTCATTCCTTATATCAGGATGTCTTACTGGAAGTTAAGCAAAGAGAATTTATATTTAATTTATTTTTTATTTATACTTACATGATTTTACCATTTATACTTATTTTCCCCTAATGACCATACTCTTCCATTTCCCATGCTATCACAGAAAAAAAGACTCAAACATGTATCAAGTAAACAGATCACTTGCCTTTTATAGAAAAATATCACGCTATGAGTGTGCACACATGACCACGCATGCATGCCTGTGCACAAACACACCAGATTTTGAAGGTAGATGCAATTGTCAAAGTTAGTGTGGGGATACACCTCTATTTTTATTTTCAATTCAGCAAGTTAACTTAAAGTTATTATTTCAGATCCTGCTTTTTATTTTGTAGGTGTCGTTTTGATAAATGATGAGGTATCATCAATACAGAAGGGGTTTATTACTATATTAGTAGGAGGCACACATGCAAATTGTAAAGGACAGAAAGAGAGGATGCACATCAAAGGGATCTAAATTCCAGTCACAGTCATAAGATTTATTAACTATGTGTCCTTAGGCCAGTTGCTTTGCCTCACTAAACTATAGGGTTTTTTGTTTGTTTGTTTTGTCCATCTGGAGATTACACTGGTTCTACTTTTTTCAGTTCCTAGCATCTACAAGTGTCCAATGAATCAACCTATGACTCTTAAGAAACAAAGAAGAGAAGTTGAAAGCAAAAATCTCTCTTGAAGCAAAATTTAGTAAGAACCTGGCAGTCTCAATCCTCATCACTTTTGTATTGTGGCTCATGGTGGGTCATCCAGGTACAATTTATCCTTAAGTTAAATCTTAAACAGAACCCAATCTCCTCCATTTAAGGGTACATCCTAGATAGCCAATCAGATCACTACGATTCCTTAAGCTTAGAATTAACCTATATCTGATTTGTTAGAGCAGTTTCATTTTTGAGGAGTAACAAATTCTCCCATTCTGTCAAATATTAGTCAAGCCCAGAAAATGGAAAACAAAACAAAACAAACTTACTCATATTTATATTCTTATCAATGGAAGAAAGACTTAAAGACTTAAGTATTAAGACTTAATACTTAAATACTTAATTTTTTAAAAATATTAAATGATAATACATTCTTCAGAGTCTACTTTCCCTTTTGAAATGATACATTCAATCATTCCTTTGGTGAACCAATTAAATAAACATACAAAAACTTGTTGACAGTACTAAAAGAAAGGTGGGATGAAAAAAATCTAAATGGTAGACTGTCCCTGCCTCAAGGAGCTTTTTCCTTATTTATGTGAAGAAAGCAGATTAATAAAGCAATTGTGTAAATTTCTTAAAGTATTAAATACCATTCTGTAATTTGTGAATTCTATAAAGAAGTAACATATATCATATATACCATATAACATAATTATATATTACATATATATATATATATATACACACACACACACACACACACACACATATATATATATTCACAGAGTTCTTGTAAATGGATGAGACTGTATTCAAGTGCTTGGCATCATGTCTTAAACTCCCTACCTACATATTCATCTTTCAAATCTCAGACAAAATATGTACTTGCTGTTCACCATGTTCAGAACAATGTATGGATATATAAAAAGAGATAAAAAGATTCCTGTCCTTAAGGATCCTAACAATGTAATGAGGGATTTAGACTCTTTATCACTTAAACAACATTATAATAATTCTATGTTACATTTATATTTCACTACACATAGAGCAAAGTGAAAAACCAAAATTAGATTCTTTTTAAGTGGCATGTGATAACAACTCAAGAGATACAAAGTTCAAGCTTGATAGCCTCACTCTTCAGTTGATTTATATTTTCAAGGTCAAATAATGTAAGGATCTGTCATATTTTTAAGGTCTTAATTTTAATCTTTTTCTAACTCTTTTTTCCTACTGAAAGAGTTAAGACTATAAAAAGCCTCCCCCATCTTTAATTTCTTAGCAGTATAGTTCAAAGGTGTACCTTATGTTCTGTAAAAGATTTTGTTGTAATTCAGTTTTGGTAACCAAGTATCAAGCTATCATCTGTCTGACCTACCTCTTTATTTAACACAATGTGAAAGATGTATCATAACCTGCAAGACATTCTTAGCAAAATATTTACTTGTCTTCTAATCCTCATCAAGTAAACAGAAAATTCAGATTGTGTGACATTCGATGGAAAAATGTCAATGCTATGATGGACAAAAGAAAAGTTAAGAAATATTCTAGATTAAAGAAGATTAAAGAACCATAATAACCATATGCAATGCATTATCTTTGTTTGGATCCTGAGCTGGGGAAAATAACTACAAAAGTTATTTTGAGTACCATTGGAGAAATTTGATTATGGACTGGATATTACATCAATGTCAAATTTCATGGGCAAAATGATAGTACTGTGCTTATGTAAGAGTATGCCTTGTTCTTAGAATCACTTAGGGGTAGGGTGCCTGGGTGGCGCAGGCAGTTAAGTGTCTGACTTTTGGTTTTGGCTCAGGTCGTGATCTCAGGGTCGTGATCTCAGGGTCATGGGATCAAGCCCTGTGTCAGGCTCCACGTTCAGTGCAGAGTCTGCTTAAGACTCTCTCTCACTCTCCTGCTGCCCCTCCCCTCCTCTCTAAAATAAATAATTTTTTTTTTAAAAAAGAATCATTTAGGGAAGCATCATGATGTCTACAAAAACATGTGTATGAACATACATATGTATATACGTGTAAATATTACACATATGAATACATAATTCAGGAAGAGAGAAAGAGGAAGCAATGTAACAGAATATTAATGGTTGATAAATCCAGGGTATACAGCTGTTTACTATACTATTCTTTCAACTTTTCTGCCAGCTTGATTCTTCACAACAAAAAAGCAGGGGAAGAATTCCACTTTTTAAATAATAATTTACATTTAGCAGATGAGCTAGTGACTAATGATGTCTTAAAATCTCAAAAAAGAAAACCAAAATAATTCTGTGTGTTACGGGCTGAACTGTGTCCTTTCAAAATTTATATATTGAAGTCCTAACTGCCAGTACTTCAGACTGTGTCTGTTTGGAGACAGAGTCTTAAAAGAAGTGATTAAGGTAAAATGAGGTCATATGGGTGGGTCCTAAACCAATATGACAGTTATAATCTCAAAAGAGGAGATTAAGACACAGACACACACAGGAAAGACCGGGTGAAGACACCAGAAGAAGACAGCCAATTATAAGCCAAAGAAAGAGGCTGCAGAGTCCAACCCTGACAATATCTTGGTCTTAGACTTCTAGCCTCGCGAACCGTGAGAAAATAAATTTCTGTTAGTTAAGCCACTTGGTGTGGTTGGTTGGTTTGTTTTATGGCAGCGCTAGCAAACTAACACATTGTCAGAATTCTAAGACCAATTCCCAGTGACCCTCCCCCTTGTATAACCCTTTCCCTGCTGAATATGGGTGAACATGTGAGTATGATGAGATAGCACTCCCAGGCTTATATTATATTATATGGCAAAAGGGGAAATTTTCCAAGTGTTCCTAATCTAATCACATGAGGTCTTTGAAAGCAGAGTTCTTTCTATCATATAGTGAAAAGGACATCAGGGATTTGAAGCATAAAGCATGAGGGAGTTTTGCCATATTATTGCTGGCTTTGAAAATGGAGGGGGTCACCTTCCAAGGAATGTAGGTGGCCTTTAGTTGTTAAGAGTGGTAGAGGCTGACAGCTATCAAAAACTCCTGGCCCGAATCCTACAACCACATGAAACTGCATTCATCCAACAACTGAAATGAGCATGGAAGTGAATTATTCCTTAGACCCTCCAGCTAAGAGCCCAGCCTGAGGAACACCTTGATCTCAATTTTGTGAAACTTTAAGCAGAGAATTCATTAGATCCTGCCTAGACTTCTGACCTACAGAACTGTAAAATAAGAAATGTGTGCTGTTTTAAGGTGCTCAATTTATGGTAGTGTGTTACACAGCAATAGAAAACTAAGAAGAATCTCCTCATAATCTACATAGTTATGCTCAATATGTGTTTTCAAACTAGTGGGGTGTGTGTGTGTGTGTGCGTGTGTGCGTGTGTGTGTGTGTGTGTGTCTATGTGCTTTGTATGTGTGAGCAATAAAGTTTAAGAGAATATTAATTATTTTTCCAGATTCAATTTGCTCATATGCACACACACAAAGTTCATATATATGCATATATAAATGTTAGTGATTTTTATACCTGTTATATACCTTTTATGTGATTAATTTTCTATAATGATTAACCTTTTATAATGATTAGCACAGTAACATATACACATTTATAAACAAAACCTTTTTAGTTGGAAAAATAATCAAAATCTTCTCTCCAGTTGTTAGTATACCTATCTTTAATATTTAGCATATTGATCTTGTCATTCTCAACAACTACCACAGAATCTGTCACATAGTAGTCACTCAATTAAAATTTGTTGTGTGTACATTGAATAGCCAAACGATTTGCACATGTACAGGAGGTTGTGTGGTATAATGGAAAGCATGCTGATGTGAATATAACGTGAGATGAGCCTGCATGAAAATCCTGCCTCCACTAAGAGAGAATCTCAGTGGGATCTATCTAACTTCTCTGAGCTTCATTTTCCTATCTAGAAGGCTGTATAGCAGGGTACAGTGTTCAACTGTAGCTCTGTCACTTAATTGCTTTAAGACCTCTAGCAAATAACTTGATTTATTTTTCTTATCTATAAAAGAAGACCATAGTTAGTATCATAAGCAGGGCCACCATTAGCTCATATAGTGCCTTCATGCAAATTAGAAAATGTTGCCCCCTTTTCAAGATAATTTGTTTCCATTTGTGAGAAAATATGTACACCCTGATGACTGTGGCATTTATGTCACCTGGTGCCCTGTTCAACATGAACAACTGTACCTGAGGTCCTGTTCAGGGTGGTGGTTAGAATCAAAAGAGATAATCCATATATGGCTCATGGCACAGAATCTGACTCATACTGATTATCCATTTTGTATCAATAATCACCATCATCATGTTTATCATAAACATCATCTACCTTAACATAGACATAGTAGCATTTAACCAGAATAGAGGACTATATTAGCATAAATGAAAACCCTGCTACATGGTAGGGTATGGCATAAATGTTTGAAGGAACATTCCTAGTAAGTACCTTGAACACAATAGTTCCTCAGTAGATAGCTACTGATCGATTGGATAGTTTTAGTTTTCTTAAAGAAAATGAACCTATACATTATGAGAAATCTAGTTCAGTGACAAAAGTTTCTTCACTATTTAAATGAAAATAGATAATATGCCATTCATTTAAAAAACTGAATTGTCTAGGGGCACCGGGGTGCTCGGTTAGTTACACGTCCCACCCGTGATTTCTGCTCGTGTCATGGTCTCATGGGTCATGAGATGGAACATTGCATAGGGCTCTATGCTCAGTGGGAAGTCTGCTTGGGGTTCTCTCTCTCTCTTTCCCTCTGCCCCTCCCCCCGTTATGCACGTGCACCCTCTCTCTCTCTAAAACAAATAAATAAATCTTTTTAAAAAACTGAATTGTCTGATATTGTGCAACTTTGGAAGTAAAATGTAACAAAATTCCCCAAAATTCCATGTGAAGAAAGAAGCATTTATTTTTTTTGTCAAATTTTGGAGCAACTCATCATTCATAAATATGTGAAAAAAATAAATCTGTAGTAATTATATACCATCTTTTTATCAAAAATATTTTTTCATTTGCCTAAGAATAGCATTGTAGAGTTAAATTAGGTGTTCTAACAGTGTTATAACCACTACTGTAGGAATAGGATTTCATTTTACATCTCTTTAAACAAGCTTATAATGCCTGTAAATGTAGTATCCTCATATATATCTTCAAAGAAGAGAAGCCATTTTTTTTAAAAGATTTTATTTATTTGACAGAGCGAGACACAGCAAGAGAGGGAACACAAGCAGGGGGAGTGGGAGAGGGAGAAACGGGCTTGCTGCGGAGCCGGGAGCCCGATGTGGGGCTCGATCCCAGGACCCTGGGATCATGACATGAGCCGAAGGCAGATGCTTAATGACTGAGCCACCCCGGCGCCCCAGAGAAGGCATTTTTTAATTGCTACATTATTCTTATACTGGTATGAAAATAGATAGAAGTTTACTAGATGGATAATAGGTTGCTCTATCAGTCTGCTAGAACTTCCCTAGCAAAACACCATAGACTAGGTGGCTTAAGCAACAGAAATTTATTTCTTCACAGTTCTGGAGCCCAGAGGTCTAAGATCAAGATGTTGTTAGGACTGTTTCCTGGGAAGCTTCTCTTTGGATTCTAGATGGTCACTGTCTTTCTGCTTCTTCACATGGTCTTCCATCTGTGCACGCTCGCCCCAGGGTCCCTTAGCGTATCCAAATTTCCTCTTCTTATAAGACCACCACTAAGCTCAGACCCACTCCAATGGCCTCTTTTTAAGTTGATTACCACTTTTAAGGTCCTATCTCCAAATGAAGTCACATTCTGAGGTATTAGGCTTCAACATATGAGTTCAACATATGAGTATTGGGCTTCGACATATGAGTTTTGAGAGAACACAATTCAACCCATAACAGACACTACAATAGGAAGCTAAGAAATAGAATTTCTGGGTTCTTATTCTAGCCTTGTCATCTATTAGCTATGAGATTCTTGACCAGGCAATCTGTCTGTGCCTTGCCTCAGATTTCTTTGTTTGTTTGTTTGTTTGTTTGTTTGTTTGTTTGTTTCTTTCTTTCTTTCTTTCTTTCTTTCTTTCTTTCTTTCTCTCTCTCTCTCTCTCTCTTTCTTTCTTTCTTTCTTTCTTTCTTTCTTTCTTTCTTTCTTTCTTTCTTTCTTTCTTTCTTTCTTTCTTCCCTTCCTTCCTTCCTTTCTTTCTTCCTTCTTTCAATAGCCACAATATCTGCTTTATCATTCTCAAAAAAAAAAAAAAGAGTTGCAATGGTCAGAAGATATTAAATGATTCTAATGTGCATGTCCTTTAAAAATCATCAAAACATTATACAACTTATTTCTACAATTCCTATTTGTTAAGAATGAGATTATTGGTTTTATGACTGTATGCTGAATTCAAAGACAAGTAATTTCTACGAGGAGTTACTTTTCTCTTGACAACTCAACTAGGGGTATTGGGAAGTATTTGTTTTCTTTCTTGCTGTTGAGTCCTAAGAAAGATTTGTGCCATTTGAAGGATTCCCTCTTGTATCTGATCCTTCAAGTTTAACCAGTGAATAACTTGGACAAACTCTTCCAAGGCATCTTTTTTATTTTCCAGTAAACAAACAACGAACCCTGCATGAAATCTGAGTGCATGGTGTTAGCCACATTCACTAAATTGGTGTCCTCTCACCTAAGCCCTGTTTAGTCTACCCATCTTCCACGAACTTTACTCCTTTGTGAGTAATTTCTCCCATCCTGAAAATCAGGAAAGTTAATGTTACAAAGATTTTAATTAAAAAAAAAATCAACACAAAGTTAATCATGCTGCCTGAATCCGAACAGGGCCAGTATAGCAATTAGTAGAATGATGATACTCTTGACCAGCTGAAAATTCCCTAAGCATATAACAGCTGGGTTTCATATCTTGCTTTTAGGGAAGGATGATAGAAGATGTGGGAGCAGGGACAGAAAAAGAAAGGCACTGCCATTAAAACAAGTTCTTAGAACACAACATCCTTTAGTGCTTCATTTAACAAAATATGTCATTTTAGAAGCACTTCTGAGTGAAAGTCAAATGTAAATTTTATACACTGACTATAAAGAATAAAACGTCCTCCAGGAAGAAATTTGCTCACCCGTGAAAGGTAGAAAGCCTTCCTCCCTAACCCCAAATGCTAGAGTAGATGTGGATAAATGATGGATTGAATCATTTCTAAGAAGACTTCTTGTTCAGCCTTCAGCTCTGTCCCTATAGAGTCCTGCAAGAGCATTTGTTTACAGTACATCATCCCTTAAGCCAAAGAGATTTTATCAGAGTTGTCTGTGGAATTCATCTATTTTGTTTTACCCCCTTTATTTTACAACATTTTGAAGTTTGCATTCCCTCTAGTTGCCAGTCCGGCTGAGGGCTGAGGAACACGAGTTTTTTCTATCCTGTGAACTGTGATCTTAGATCAGAAAACCAACAAGCAGTGACTCCTTGAGTCAAAAAGTGAGGCTTTTTTTTTTTTTTTAATGCTGGTCTTGCTCTCCTGTGTGAACCGTAGTACACTCAGTTTTATCACCTCTGCCTCCAATCAAGCTTTCTTAAAATCGCAGAGGCAGACTTTCAGAGACCTATTAGTACATTGTGGGGCAGAATGAAGAGAAATGTCACCCTCCACCCATCCCCACTGTGCTAGGAAAAGGAACCAACATTAGACAGGCTCTTTCAATTCATAATTACACTTTTCCCCACCTTTCTGTCACCCTTCCATATCAACTCTTAAGTGGGAGTCTTTTTATTATTAAAGAAGGGTCAGTGTTTTTGGCCTCTCCATTGCTAAAGAAAGGAGTCTCAGAATAAAATGAAGAGCAAAACAAAAAGAATTGAAAGAGACATAAACTGTCCTCATGGGTCTCATATGCTTTCCCTTTAATCTGTAAGTTTCAACTTCTCTACCTAACGAAAAGCTTAGCTGTGTGGCTCTCATATATTAGCTCATTGCAAAGTGACCTCTAAATCACCATTACTTAGAAACAAGCACCACACTTCCATTCATTTTATTGTTCCTATAGTCTAGTTTATGCCCTATTCTACTATATATTTTTAAAGGGCAGGATCTGTTTGCTAATAACCTCCCACTTGAATTTCATTTTATTTCTCTGACCTCTGTCAAAGAAAGAAAATTTAGAAGGAAATTATAAAAGTGTTTCTACCTTATATCCTAGGGGAAAGGTCACTGTACAAATATAAGAAGTTCATTAATATCTTCCTATCTAAATAATGTTTAAAATCCTACACACCAGAAACATAATAGAAGTGATCAGCTCATGCAGAGGCACATTGAACCCTAACCACTCACAGTTATTTTCATTTTTCATAAATGCTTCTATTCCTATTACCCAGGAGCCTTGTTATTTTACGGCATTATTCAATTAGAACTGATCACTCCCCATGTCAGTGTGTTATAACCCTGTTGGGCTAGCTTTTTGTGTTTTTCAAATGACATCATATTTTTAAATTAAGTGGACTAAGGGGTCCTCGGAGGAACTGGATCCTTCTTTACCTCAGCATTTCCAAAAAGGAAGGCAAGTTCAAAGAAATATAAACTCTGCCTTCACCAATAATAGCCAGTATACAGGAGGGCAGAGGAGAGAACCCTAAACTCAGTTTCTTCATTTTCTAAAATGACATAACCTCAACATTTCAGGACTGCAGTGTTGATTAAGTATGATTATTCACTCGTGTTTTGTAGCCATGTATTTTAACTTTAGTCAATTGATGTTTTTGGAAGAGTTCCTAGAGAAAAGCCACCTGTCCCCAAATAATCTCGATACCGTATCTGTCCTATTGTTTGAGTATAACATACCTAATTATTAAAACCTGTTAACAACTTAAATCAAATGAGTGTATGTAGTAGATTAATCCTATCCCCGGCCACACCTTTGGAGAATAAAGCCAATTTTCAGTAAGAATGTGAGAGAGGGGCAGTTAGGATGTTCAATCTAAAGACCCTCAGGGTAAGGTACTTGGTCAGAGCTCTGGGCATCTGGAATTCAGGGTAGGGTGTGTGGTGAAGAAAGTCTTCCTATGCCACACTTTTTCTTTTCCTTTCCTTCTTTCTTTTCTTTTTTTTCTTTCTTTCTTTTTTCTTTTTTCATTTTTTTAACAGAGAGAGAGGGAGACGAAAAGGACAAACAGGGAAGAGGCAAAGAGAGAGAATCCTAAGCAGGCTTGGAGCCCAACATGGGGCTCGATCTCATGACCCTGAGACCATGACCTGAGCTGAAATCAAGAGTGTGTCGCTGAACTGACTGAGCCCCCCAGGTGCCCTGCAAAAGACACTATTTTATAAGCACATTACTATGAGGCAGGTACTGTCATGTCCTTTGTACAGACGAGGTAATGGAAGCCTGGAAAAGTTAAGTGAGTTGCCGGAGAGCAAAGATATTCATGGAGGAACTGGCTTTGGAGCCGAGCCGCTGGGATTCAGAAGCCCTGATGGTGCACTGTGCCTGGCTCCTCCCACGCGGTGGATGGAGAGGAGGAAGGGGAGGGAAAGGACATGGTGGCACATGCTGCCCGGTGCCTCTGCCTACCCAATAGCTACCGTCCCCTTGTTCTTTAATAGCAGAGCCACTGATTCTCTTTTGGAAAGCAACGGGCCCTGGTAAAAATACTCATTGCCCCACACCTCACCCGTTTCATTCTGGTCAAGGGCATTTAAGCGGAAATCCACTGAGCTTGATATTTTGTTAAACAGAGAGACTGGCACTTGCCTTTTCCATCTTCCCCATCCCTTCTTTCTGCTTGAAATGAAATCATCTACCAGCAGAGGTGAAGTAGTCATGCTTTGACTCTAAAACTGACAGCTCCATGCTAAGAGTGGCAGAGCAGAAAGGTGGTGTTCTGCAATTTTCTTGTGGAAGAACAACAAATCCTTATCTGGTTAAGTGACTGTTCTTGTTTTGCATCAAATGCAATCCTAACCCATAAGGTGATATGCAAACCTAGGACAAAGAACCCAGTTTTTGTAGGTGACACCATACTGGGTGAGTCTGGCCCCATGTGGCGGTGGGTACACACGGAGCTCTGTGCGACATACTTCTGCTGTGAGGGGTGATGCTGCTCACTGGGGCAGCAGTATCTGGGCACAGACCCAACTCCATACTGAACAGTGGGGGTAGCTCAGCACCGACACTGCGACCTGGGTTAGCAAACTACAGCCCACTGGCCAAATCCCACCGGTGGCCTATGTTGAATAGACTGTAAGCTGAGAAAGTTTTTTGTTTTTGTTTCGCATTTTAAAGGGTTTGACAAACAAACAAAAAAGCCAGAAGATGCAATGGAAATCATATGGGACACAAAATCTAAAATATTTACCATCTGGTCCTTTTCAGAAAAAGTCTGCTGATCCTTCAGAAGGACGGGATAGAGTCGAGTCAATGTGCCAATGATCACCATTATCCAGGTTGCAAATCTTACCCTCCTTCAAGGCCATTTTTATTCACCTTTGTTGGCCGGTGAGTCATTACATCCAAAGTATGGTATGTAATTAAAGGGCACCCTAAATGATTATCTGAAGGGGGGGCGGTGTAGGGCAACAGGGAAAGAAAACAAACAGCAGAACAAATATCTTCCTGACTTAAAAAGGAAGAATATAGTTTTAAGTATATTCACATCAGATTGGCAGAAAACATCACACATCAGCTGAAGCAGATTGTTGGAAAGGAAGTATCATTAAGCACTGAACAGAAAATCCTAGAAGGAATTAAATTCTGAATACCTCAGAATAAAAGTGCCTTTTAAGACTTCCCTGCCACAGGTGGTGCTAAGCTTTCATTCCACAAATAAACATTATCACCATTTACTTTAATTCTTGTCACATACAACAACGCTAGACTAACAACCGGATTAAAAGCACTGAGTAGAAAGATGGTGATTTTCCTGATTTTCTATTCTCATTGCCTCGCAGAACCTAAAGATGATTAGCCATTTAGACTCTTGAAAAATTACCTCAAATAATATGGAGAAATAAGGAGTTTTATTTTTAATAGGAAGTTAATGAATCATTTCTCACATCCAATGTAAGGATATAAATTATTAAATTTCTCCAATTGCATACTTGAGAAAACTCATCCCAACATGCAATCAGCTTAGTGGTAAACCAACCTCCCACAAAAGTTTGGGGTCTTTTTGGTTTTGGTTTTTGGTTTTTTTGTTTGTTTGTTTTTTGGGGGGTTGCCTTTTTTTTCCACTAGAGCCTCAGCCTAAATAAACACAAAAGAGGAACGTACGTGCACGTTAACATCTCAGATCCCCAGATATCTAAATTTCATTTAAGTTCAAAATTTCTTGTTTTCCTGTATGCACATTTATCTTCTAAAGCATTTCAATCATCAGCATTTCACAAGTAAAGCTTTTTTTTTTTTTTCCTATTAGAATGTTGTCACGGCAAAGCTTTCCCACTATCATAATCAATTTGATGCTATATTGGTCTTCTTTTCATCTTAAAGGCTAAGTGGATTTAGGAAAAATAAATGTATTGCATCAGCTGTTTTCATCTAATATTTTGTAGATACAACATATTTTGTCTTCAAATCAAAGATGATAACACATTTTCGTTCATATACTGAGCACAAAATTACCCTTCCTAAGAATCACAATCTTCAAGGTTTTCGATTTCTAGTATTTATCCTTCACATTGAATCCATCCATATAATTATAAAATTATGCAATTATTTTATGTAGATCAGTGATGACTGCATATGAATGTCATAAACAACACATTACAAAGCACTATGATTAGAGAAAATGATAACTGTGAACATCTGGATTGAGAAATTTAAATTTGAAAAACTCTGATATTTTTCATAAAGTTTTTTTCTACACTTGTCCAACTTTCAATGGTACTGACCGAAACCATTTATCTGGAACAGGCTAATTTAATGTAGATCCAAATATGTTGCCCAGATCAAGTACCCAGGTAGAAAACACAGTCATGTCTCTGTGTTGTTATGTAACTACACTGATATAAGAATAGTTTTAACATTTCCTTTAAGGATATTCAGCAATTTTGATGTTAAAAGAGTAAGAACAGCCAAAATGAAGAAATATTTTTAAATAGAATTCATCACATTTTATTGGAGAAGAAAATAACTATATACTTAAAAACTGCCAAAAATATCTTGAGCAGGTATGAATTTCATTTTAAAAATATTTTAAGAAAGCAGAAAAGTCTATCTCTATTTTTAATGAACCCATATGTAATTTCTAACTTAAGGCCTCAGGCTGCTAAAGCCCCTAATCTCTGTAAATGATCTACCTTTTCCCAAGCCCAAGGTGCTGTCTATGTTCTGGGCAGAGTGGACATTCAAATATTCAACAACATTTGTGGCAGATACACTGACCATTCATAAGAAATGCCCAATCAATCAGGGTGGATGCTGGCTGGCAAACTCGGGTCTAGTCCATTGGTGTGGCCCTGATGGGTATCAGCCATGTTCCTAGAGATGTGGAGTGGGCACGGGAGGGGGAAAGGGATACTTATCATCCAATACATTTGAGCATTCATTGCAAGGTCTCTTTCTTCTCTGGGCTTGGGTTGTGATCACACAGGTCCTTGCTACTCTTTTCTACCACAAAGTCTCTCCAGTCTGAATCTCCTACTGAACTCCCTCTTTAGCACAAAAAAAAAAAAAAAAAGAAAAGAAAAATCATTATTCTCTATTCTTCATCAGCATAAAGGATACTCCTGCCTTTATAGGCTCTCCAACCGTCTTCTCAATTGCTTTTTTTTTTTTTTAAGATTTTATTTATTTCAGAGAGCGAGAGTATATGAGAGGGGGGAGGATCAAAGGGAGAAGCAGGCTCCTGGCCGAGCAGGGAGCCCGATGCGGGACTCGATCCCAGGACTCCAGGATCATGACCTGAGTCGAAGGCAGTCGCTTAACCAACTGAGCCACCCAGGCGCCCTTCTCAATTGCTTTTGCTTTGTGCCAGGTAAACAGTTCCATAGAATTTTTCCCTTTAACGTGGCCTTCCTGCACATGCATTCCACAAAGCTATCTCACGTCTCTGTCATTTTTCCCCATCAGCAATTTTGTGGAAAGATCAGGACAGAAACACAAGATTCCAGTACCAAAACTCAAAAATTTAACTTTTTATTTTAATTGTCCCATGGCAACCCAACCTTGCAGCTAACAAGGAGAAAACTCCCAGATGGTACTTCAATAGGGGAGGGTCCCACTACTTATATATTTCATGCCCACTGCATTTATTATTGTCTTCTCTCAGTATTATGCCATCTGCACTCACAGCCATACTATTGAGATTTTTTCCTTCTTTTTCATGTTTAAACAACTTTATTATTATATAATTCACATACCATACAATTCACCCATTTTAATATGTATGAGTCAATGTTTTTAAATGTATTAACAGTGTTGTACAACCATACTGTAATCTAATTTTAGGAAATTTTCACCTTCAGAAGAGATCCCATACTCATTCGCTGTCAATCCTCATTGCCTCCAACCCCACCTGGCCCTGAGAACCACTCACTTACTTTATATTTCTGTAGATTTCCCTATCTCAGATCTTTCATATGAATGAAATCATAAAATACATGGACTTTTGTGACTTGCTTCTTTTCCTTAGCAAAATGTCTTCAAGGTTTATCCATGTAGCATGCATGAGTACTTCATTTTTTATTGCCAAATAACATTCTTTTGTATGGATTTACTACATTTTATTTTACCCATTAGGGCTTTTCCCCATTAACCTATTTTTTTTTCTATGCTATAAGGAGTCTAGTAAAGGTTTTCTGAATTAAACTGGTGAGAATTACAAATGTAGTAAACAACTACAACCTCTTCCTATGGAAGAAGTGATCTGTTCAAAGGAAGGAGCAACTAATGCAAATATTCAAGAACCTATATGCTGAGAAACTAGCAAACATAAAGAAAATGAATAATCATTGCCTCTGCTTTCTAATGGCAAGATTTTTATCAACACTTATATTGGCCCTGCCTGCAAGACTTGTAAACAAGTAAATAAAAATGGAAAATGGAACCAGTAATTGTTATCTCTTACAGTATCAAGCACTAAGGATGATGGATTTTTTTTTTCCCCACTTCAACCCAAAAGCACCAGATAGCGGCTTTGAGAAAACTGATAAGCTGTCACACCTGGTTCCAGGGGGTGCACAGACTAAACTAGAAGTGCTGGAAATATCAATATCAAAATTTAGGGAACTGCTCGTACTCCATATGATAGTGGGTATTAAAAAAAAGTATAGCAGATTTAGCTGGGGCCCTGTCATTTATAATTTTGCGTTAGTGGCACTTTTCATGTATGCAAAACCCTCAGTGAACTACAAGTTTGATAAGGTGGTATTATTACAGTTGGGATCCATGTGTGTGAAGAGCTTCTGAATCTAATATTATTAAGGCAAAGAAGCTCCATGTATGGATGAATAAATATAATTTCTGTCTTGCCGTTTCTAAAGAAAACATGTTCAATAATTTGTATAGTGCCTGAAGACATTAACAGAAATAATATGGGAGCTCAACTTGATTACTTTACTATTCCCTCTATATGCTCCTCTGTCTCAAAATGGGTGAAATAAATGATTGGATATGGGCTTATTCCCTTTGAGTGTTATGTTTAAAGGATTTTTTTTCCTCCTCAAGATATTTTTTTTTCTAGTAGTTAACACAATTACATTGAAATAATTAACCTTGCATTTTCTTCCCTTCAAAAATTAATTCACAAAACTGCATTTTATGGTCTCATTCACATAGTCATTTTAAAGGAAACACAAACAGAAGATTTCAAGTTTCCTAGGCTATTTGGAAAAAAAAAAAAAAAGAAAGAAGCAACTGGAACAGCAGTCATCCGTGAAAACAACTGACATTTAGTTTCACATGTAAGGTAAATCTGAATGGCACGAGAACCTTTCTACTCACAGGTATCTAAAGACTCGTCTGAATCATCAGGGCAGTCAGGGTCCCCATCACACAGCCAGCTCTGGGAGACACAAGTCACATGATCGTGGCAAAGAAATTCACCAGGATCACACAACTGCTGATCTGAAAATGAAAATGTTTTGAAATAAAATATGAATGATCTGAACACAAACACAAGAGCAGTACAAAGATGAAATGTGGGAAAGCAATACATAAAAGGTACATGAGTGTGATCCCCACTTTCTGTTCAGCAGCAAAACTAAACCAATTGTTTATCTTAATTTTAGCCACTCAGCTCAAGCACACAATTTTGGTAGAATTGACTACATTGCGGTCTCACACAATCTGTCCAGAAAATAGTTAAGAATTCTCTTTGTGTTTACAACTAGAACTTTGGTCATATTGGATAAGGCATATGGCAATCAGAGCCAGTGGGTTTTATAGAAGATGTTGATCCAAAGCAGACGTTCTTGAGTATAGAAATTTTAGTTTCTTCCTCTGCTCTAGGAGAAAGAAAAATCAGAAATAAAACTTAAATATTGTACTTAAACTCCATCTCTGAGAATTCAGGTCCTAATCATCTGTCCTGATACTGAGGCTTCATGTGCCTACATTAATTAGATGTCCATTATCATAATATTTGCTTTTCTTTTTTTGCTACAAGTTCCCAGATGACAGCTTCTGTTACTGGACAGCAAAAGTGATAGTAACTTCCATAAAGCTTTGCTCTAACTTGGGTTTCTACAACTGGTTTTACCCAAAA
The DNA here is from genome assembly GCF_009762305.2 of Zalophus californianus. Classification (NCBI taxonomy): domain Eukaryota; kingdom Metazoa; phylum Chordata; class Mammalia; order Carnivora; family Otariidae; genus Zalophus; species Zalophus californianus. The sequence goes on from NC_045597.1 coordinate 108,357,314, forward strand.
ATCACATTATTTTCCTTCAATGGCTTCAGAATATTTACACTCTGTAGTCTTGCCTCAAGTCCTAGTAAACTCATCATATGTCTTGTTTTTTATTTTGTTTTGGTTTTGCAATATACTTATGTATACACTGTTAATCCATTCAATAAAAATATTTACATTTTTAATATTTTAAATGTCTGAAATAGGAATATTTTTTACAATTGATGATCTCTGAATGTGAAGGAGTGTTAGTCATATCAAATCATAGCCATTTGATATCACTTACACTTTTGTTATGTATATACAGGAATGATTCAAGATAAAAAAATTTATTAGTAAGTAGGTCTTTCAATATGTAGCAAATAAAAATTCTGTGACATGAAAACATTAGACCATAACTTAATTGACTTTTTTCCCCCAGTAATACAGAATGATGGTGCATTTTCCACATAATGGGATCAAATATGGTATATCTTTTTTTCTCTCCCTTAACCTCTTCTCTCTTGACCCCAACATAATTTTCAATAATATATATTACAAACATACACAAACATATACACAACTTGTGGGTATATAACTATTTTTTTCCACTTTCAAACTATAGATATTACCTGAAATTCCTATTATTTTATCTTATCCTATTATATTTTTCAATAAATTCACCATCAATACCCCCACTTATTACTTCTATTATCATAGCTGGGTTGTTTTTGTTTTGTTTTGTTTTGTTTTTACATTAAGTGGATTGAGCATACTCTGTATTTGGGTCTAGGGTAAGTGCTACAAAAATGTAGAAGTCACCATCTTTGTCTTTAAGGATCCAGCAGACTGTTTGTGTCAACACATCCAGGAGGAGAAAAAAGTACTTTTATACAATAATTTGCCAAATAAATGATATAGAAAATAATTGATAAAAGAAGAGACCACAGACGTGCCTGGGTGGCTCAGTTGGTTAGGTGTCTGCCTTAGACTCAGGTCATGATCCCAGGGTCCTGGGATGGAGCCCCACATCTGGCTCCCTGCTCAGGGAAGTCTGCTTCTTCCTCTCCCTCTGGCCTCTCCCCGACAACCCCACTTGTGTTCTCACTCGCTCTCTCTCTCTCAAATAAATAAATAAAATCTTAAAAAAAAACTAAAAAAAAGAAAAGACCACAAAGATGGAGACAAAAACAGAATAGTTTGGAGATGTAAGCATTACTTTAAAAATGGGTGGGATTTGGATAAATGGAAAGTAAATATAGGGCATTCCAGACAAGGGGTAGAGTGACAATATAACTAAGGAACTAATTATTAAAGTGCATTTGAAAGAAACAAACAAAAAATTCTAAAATTGAAATGACATTCAGGTTATAAAATCTTGATTTTTTTTCACCAAATAATTTGTGTGATATTTATAAGTACATTCCACCACTAGAGGAGGAGGACTTAAATTTTGCTTTAGACTGTCACATAACTTTTGTAGTTAATGTAGGGAAAGAGCATGAGATGAAATTCAAATTGTTTTGCTTATAGACAAGGAAACCATATAATTTATCACCAAACTGGGAGAGTTCTGAAGATGAAGGAAAGCTTTTTAATAATTATACTGGGAAACAGGCATAAATCAAATTTATTCCAGAAAAATCGGAATGGATGTTCATTGTACCTATAGCTACTCTGCATTTGATTTATGATCTTGAGATGCTAGATGGTTTCCTTCCTTCTTACCTCCCAAACTATAACAAATTGCTATGAGGATAAGGGAAAAGAGATGGTGCCTTGCTAAATACCGTCGTATAATGCTTGACTCAGTAAATAATCAATAAGTACTTATTGAAAGTATAAAGAAGTAAAAAAGGACCATAAAGAACTGTTAATGGTGTTGGAAAATAACATCTCAAAAACACAGGTCAGAGTCAGGAATGAAGGACCTTGATTACCATAGGAAATGTTCTGTAGATAATTTGAAGTCATACAAAAGTACTAAGAATGGTTATTTATAATAAAATATTGTACAAAGTCATCTGTCAGGAGACTGTTGCAATTGTCTAGAGAAAAGCTCCTGATGACTGAACTGAAGTAACGGGGACTAAAATGGAGACTCTGCTCCAAGTGAGGTAAGAGTTATGAATCAGTGACCAAATGGCTGAAAGGTTCAAATATGTCTCTAAGTAAATGCCTTAAAAATTGATTGGATATCATCTCAAAACCAAGATAAAACATACTGATATTTAAAAAAAAAACAAAAGAAAAAGTAATGTGCGTGTGAGCCTGGTCATGGGGGCATTGGAATAATAATAGTAGGTATAATAGAAGGAATAATAAGTATTTTATAGTGGTTTTTTTTAACCTCAAAAGCACTTCCACCACCACTACCCCATCTTAATTTGTTCATTCATTTACTTATTAAATAATCACTAATGAGTTTCTACTATGTTCTAGGCACTGGTGATACATTATTTTTTCCTAAAGCAGAAATCTCTGCCATCATGAAACTTAAATTTTAGTGGCAGGATAGAAACAAAAATAAAATAAATGAGTTAAATGTATAGTATATTAGAAAATAAAACCCTATGGAGAAAAATAAAACAGATGGAGATTAAGAATAGGAGGCTGCGGAGAAGGAGGTACAATTTTAAATAAAGTGGTCAGAGAATATGTCACAGACAATGTGACATTTGAAATAAAGACTTATATAAGGTAAAGGAGATAACCATTTGAATAAAAGGTCATGAGGTAAAGGTCATACACTAAGGACCTGAGGCAGGAGGGTGCTCAGCAAATTTAGAGAAACACTAAGGAGATCAGAATGGCTGGAGAAAAAGAGAGTAGAAAGAGTTGAGGTCAAGAAATCAGTAAATACAAGGTTGAAATAAGCAGTTGAAGGTTTGAGTTTTACTAAAAATCAAGATGGGAAACCGCTGAAAGGTTCTAAGTAAAGAGAGAAACTAACCTACTTTTTAAAAGGATAATTCTGACTACTATGTTGAGAATAAACTTCAGTGAAGTGAAAGTGGAAACAAGGAGATCAATGAGAATGTTATTGCAATAATGTATATGAGAAGGGATGATTGGTAGATAAATATATTGGTGAAATGGAGTTTCAAGACCATGTTTGATGAGGAAACTGAAGTCAAATATTCTGCTCACCATCTCATTAAATGTCAGATTCTTAAATTCAGATCTTTGACCCTCAGTGTATGACTTTTCAACTGTTTTCAGAATATAATGAGTATGAGATGCTTGTGGGAGATCCAAAAATAAATATGCACCAGGCAGTGATGCATTTAAATCTGAAATTCAGGAGAATAATTAAAGCTGGAAACATGGAACAAACCTGGAGATGTAAGAAGACAGTGAAAAACTCTAAGAATAGATGTAGATGAAATTAAAGTGAGGTGGGAGGGAAAGAGGTGAGGGCAAAGTAATAAGAATAGGTCAGGCATGGAGATGGAGGGGACAGAAAGTTTAACCAGAGATACAAAACGAGAAGGGCAAAGAAAAGGAGCTTTACTAAAACCATGTGAAATCGCAAGAGCTGGAATGAGGAAGGGGGTCATTTTGACAACCCTCAAGTATGATGAGTTCTGAAAAGATGGAGTAGACTTGGAGGCTGACGAAAAGGTGCCAGAGAAGGAAGAGGGACTGGAGCCCAAGGATATGAAAGTGGAGCAGTTTCCCAAGGAGAATTCATGGTGCTGGAATGAGAAACTGAACACTAGTAGTAGGAGCACCTGCCCTGAGGAAGAAAGGATAGAAATATGAAATAGATAAATCATTAGCTGGCAGGGAAGCTGGTATTCTTGCCTGATCATGTTTTCTCAAAGAACAGAAAAGCAAGATTAATAATAATAATAAATAATAATAATAAATAAATAATTAATAAATAATATTTTTTTTTAATTTGGAAAAAGGTAGAATTGGAAAGAGTGGTGAAGGTTTAGGATAACTACTATGGGAAATTGGAAAAGGAATCAACTAGGAATCGGGGAAAAGATGTCTTTGTAACAGCGATGGGGATCCAGCTAAGAATGAAAAGCATATATTTGACAGTTAAGTATTTTGTTCATTTTGTTTTGTATTAATGTCCAAACGTTCACCTACATTGAACCACAGATACAGAATAATCTCCTTGAGAAAATTTCAAAAGAAAATCCCTTGGGAAAATATGCAAGTCACCCTCAATACATATTCACATGTATAGACATGTATGCAAATCCACCCTAATTCAATATATATATATATATATATTTGTGTATATATATATATATATGATAGACTTAACAGGATTTACCTATTGAGCTTGCTAAGCAAGCTCCACCTTTTTTTTTTTTTATTTATTCATTTGACAGAGAGAGAGAGAGAGAGCACAAGCAGGGGGAGTGGCAGGCAGAGGAAGAAGCAGGCTCTCTGCCCAGCAGGGAGCCCTACACGAGGCTCAACCCCAGGATATTAGGACCACAATCCGAGCCAAAGGCAGATGCCCAACCGACTGAACCATCCAGGCGCCCCGCAAGCTCCAACCTTTAAAGACAATTCACACCGTTATGATTTTGGGGACAGTTTTATATTATTCCTCTAGGAAACAGCAGTTAAGAATAGACTGCTACAGGGGCAAGGTATTCTTGCCCCCCCGCATGGGGCACCCTGCTCGGCGGAGAGCCTGCTTCTCCCTCTCCTCTGCCCCTTCCCCTGCTTGTTCTCTCTCTCTCTCTCTCTCTCTCTCCCTCTCTCTCTCAAATGAAGAAATAAAATCTTAAAAAAAAAAAAAGAATAGCTTGCTACAACTCACCTATTTATTTTTCAACCAGATATTCCATTTCAAGGTGGGTTTTTAAAAGCATTGATTATACGATTCAAATGAATGAATTTTCAGTATTCCAAGGTGATTATTTTAAAAGATATCCACTGGATTGAGCTCCGTGAATCAGAAGCCAAATATTTTTTGTGTGGGGGCACCTGGGTGGCTCAGTCCTTAAGCATCTGCCTTCGGCTCGGGTCATGATCCCAGGGTCCTGGATCGAGCCCCGCATCAGGCTCCCTGCTCCATGGGAGGCCTGCTTCTCCCACTTCCACTCCCCCTGCTTGTGTTCCCTCTCTCTCTGTGTCTCTCTCTTGTCAAATAAATAAATAAAATCTTAAAAAAAATAAAAAATAAATAAATATTTTGTGTGTGTATGTATTTTCCGCTTATCCTATTTAATGCTTCATGCCATATTTCTGAGATAGTCAAACTAATCTTATTTTAAATATCTTCCTATTGTTATACACTGTAATTTATATATCTTCCTAATGTTATTCACTGTAATTAAAACAAAAAGCTTGTGAGAATGTGCAGGCAGTTTCACTTACATCCCCAAGGAAGATGATCAAAGTTAGTACCATGTCTATCTCTTTATAATAACAGACTCTTGCAGTCAAAATCTATGGGACAACCATAGGCCTATAGTTTACTAAGTTTGGATTCACCCTGGCTTAGTATGATAATCTTGCTACATTTATATGAAAACATCTAATTGCTCATTTTAATAAAAATTTATAGTAATATTTTTGGAAGTTGGATATAGATGGTCTTAAATGAGAGATTATAGATACATGAGTTGCCACAGACTAATTTGTATTTTCTCATTTTAATGTGTCATGATGAACTGCTATTTTTTATCTTTTCAAAAAACCGGAAGGATCAAAGTCAAATACTAAAACTAATATCCATCAATAGGGGTCTACTGAATAATTATGTAGATTCCAGCTCCTTGAGTATTTCACCATGATCAATTTATAATAATGTTATGCCATTTCCCTTAGAAACCAACTTGCTATTTAAATACTAATGAGAATGTTAATTTACCAAAAAAAAAATTAATTGCCTACTACATGCATAATAGGACACTATGGAGAGATTTAAAGGAAGTATAAATGATGAACTCTGGTAACTAATTACAAATAAAAGGTAAAGGAAGGGTAGTACCCACTGAATAGCTAAATTCTTGAGGAGTGAAATATTGATTCTATCTGAAGTTAAAGAATTGCTACAATCTCCTGCACAAGCTAAATATTAGGGAAAGGCTAGGACTTAGGTTTTCTGAACTCAGTTAACATCACAAATACTTATTTAGTGTATCTACATCTCATTTCTAACAGATATATGATGGTTAATAATATACCATTCCTAATTGCTAAAAGAGAAATATAGCTATATTTGCTTTTTTCTCATACAAGAGGCAATGATTTCATCAGTGGGTGAACAGAATTCTTGCAGACATCTACAGAAAATATTACTAATTCAACTTCAAATTTCCATTAGGCTCATGAAAAATTAAAGGAGCTGTGTTAGTTATCAAGTATTAGGAAGTACCTTACATCATTTGCCTTTATATTCCCTTACTCCAGAAAAATGTGCATATGCAGATGAAGAAAAAATTCCTTAGAATTCCATGTGAATTGTTTTTCATATTATGGCTAAAGGATTTCTTCTTCAACGCTTTCTGCTCCTTTCCTTTCACAGTTCAACCTACACTTTTAGTTCCCTATGCTGTTCTATCCACTTTCCCCAAATATAGAATTTTATGTGTCTTTACTGTTTTATTGCTTTACATCGAATGCCCTTTCCCCTACAACAAAATTCTAATCTTTCTCGAAAGTCGAAAGACATTTAACTCCTTTAATCAAAACTTCCCCAACAAACTTTTTCTTCCTCCATCACCAGTTCCATAGCATTCCACCCAGTGCTCGCTTCAGCAGCACATATATTAAAAGTGGAACGTTCCACCCAAACTACCAAACAGCTCCTACTATATTTTATTCTGTGTATTGCAGCCGCTGGTGATGAGCTTCTGGGGGGCAGAAGGTTCTGTCGTAAGACCATATTTGCCCTAACAAGGTGATTTCAATGGAAAAAAATCATATTTTCCCAAAAGAATTATACATTATTTTTACATGGGGGAGGGCGGAGGAAAACCAAAGCAATACCAGTGTTTTATATTTTATTATCAGAAAGATAAATAGCTTTATTTAGTTAATCGCCAAAAATAAAACTAAGTTCTCCCATGGTTAAAATAAAATAACCTGAATACTAAAGATTATACCATATAAAATTAAAGCATCCATGAAAACTAAAAATCAAACTTGAGAGAGGTTCAATGTTATCCTCCAGAGTCTCTTAAAGACTATACAGAAAATTATACTTTTACAGTAGCTGGCTATGCAATGCTAACTTAGCCAAATATGCTAGTGATAGTTTTTTTTTTTTTTAAGGATCATTCCTTTAGAAATATCATTATTATAAGTGTAAGATAAAATATAACTAACCATTTTAAGTCTGTGTTTAATAGAAACAGGAAAATATATTTGGATTATATTAAGAAGGTTGGTGTAAGGAAATGTAGGTCAAAAATTGGTCAAACCTTGCAGTTTCATTTTATCAAGGCATTAGTTCTCCTCCACAAAATGCCTGGTTGATTAAAAATAAACCATATTGGGGCGCCTGGGTGGCTCAGTCTGTTAAGCATCTACCTTCGGCTCAGGTCATGATCCCAGGGTCCTTGGACTGAGCCTGTGTCAGACTCCTTCCTCAATGGGGAGTCTGTTTATCTCTCTCTCCCTCTCCCACTCCCCCTGCTTGTGCTCTCTCTCTCACTCTCTCTCTCACTCTCTCTCTGTCAAATAAATAAATAAAATCTAAAAAATAGAAATAAAAATAAAAAATAAACCATATTATCCATTATAAGACTAATTCATATTATCATTTATCTTTGTTAAATCCATCCTTAAAAATCTGCCTAAGCTCGTATTAAAGGGGCAATTAGTAATGAAGAGTTTTAAAATCAAACACAAAAAGAGAACAGCCTTGAAAATTCACTGAACAGACAAACTGCTTTAGTCATACAAGCAAAGCTTAATTTAGATTATTTTGTAAGATAAATGAGGCTAACTTGACCTGGGTCACTTCTTGCTTATGCCTTTGAAAATTTAAGTAAAACTTAAATTGTTCCCCAAAATGGATATGAGGCAACCACTAACCAATTCTCTTCCATTTAAGAAAATTCTAATATTGTAACCAATCACTGTGACGAATAGTCCCTGCTTCTACACTATACAAGCTGCTTTATAACAATGAATCATGGAACACTACATCAAAAACTAGTGATGAAATGTATGGTGATTAACATAATAAAAAAAAACAATATACCTCTAAGCCTCATTCCATGTATTGGTTTGAGTACTCTTCATTGCAAACTATCTTTTTGGTGTGCACACAATAAACTTGCGCTAATCACCACTTCAGTGATTCACTGCTTTTTTATTTCCTTTTTTTTTCTGAACTTTTGACAAGAGTATCCACATTTCAATGATAACATGATTTTTAATTAACAATTTCCATTGTCCTGCCTAGTCATTATTGGTAATTTAGAAACTTAATTACTCTAACTACAGCATATGTGCACATACCCTCATACAGTATGTACAGATATTGTTGTATTTTAAAATTAGCATACCACTGCACCAGATCTCCATTATCCCCAAGGCTAAGACTAATTAAGAGAGCTTAACCAAATGCTTGAATAAGAGTCCTTTTAGGGGGCTGAATAATGGTATCAAAGATGTCCATATCCTAATTCCCAGACCTGAGACTATGTCACTTTACTCAGTAAGAGGGACTGGGCAGATGTGATTAAGCTAAGGGTCATGAGATGGAGAGACTAGCCCAGATTACCCAGGTGAGCCCAAGATAATCATGAGTTCTTATAAGAGGGAAATCAGAGAGGAGAGATGTGAAAACCAGAGTGGAGGTTGCAGCCCTCTGATACAGGGGCCAGGCGCCAAGCAATGCGGGCAGCCTCTAGAAGCTGAGAAAGGCAAGAAAATGGATTCTCACCTGGAGCCCCCAAAGGAACTCAGTCCTATGGACACTACTTAGGCTTTTGACCTCCAGAACTGAAAGAAAACAAAAATGTGCCACTTTAACCCACTAAGTTTGTGATAATTTGTTACAACAGCAATAGGAAACCAATACCACACCCCAGTTACATCTCACAGTCCAAGCATCACTTTATTTAAAGTCTGACTTGGTAAGTAGGAAACAGACAAGCTGTTAGGTACTTTACCATGAATTTAAAGGCCCTTTTCTCCTAAGTTGCTTTCTGTTAGTTTCAATGCTACCTACTTACATAAAATACCTCTTCTTCTCCTTGATGTCAAATGACAGTTAAAATACATCTGCACATGACTAAGGCCAGCAATAATAACTAGAAGCTTTTATGAAGAATATATTATAAATGCTCAAATAAATGACCTCTCTGGGAAATATATGAATTGGGAAGTAACTGTGTGTGTGTATACATGTTTCTATTCTCATGAGATGAAAAAGGGCAAAATGTGATATATTTCTATGATGAGAAAATTATAACTAATTGTATATTTTTATGCTTTCTATCAGCTACGAAATTTGCAGTCACCCTATGCTTTATTAAACACCAAGTGGTTTTGGTACTGCAAATGGCAATTTGTACTTACAAAACACCTTATATAAAACCAGGACAAAATTGAAAATTTAAAGAAGTACATTATCCCCAGGAAGAAGCTTTGCTCATTTATCATTTCTATCATAATGAACAAATGAAAAGTATCTCTGTAAACATTTCAAATCCAACTTGACATTTAATTTTCAGGGAGAAAGTTGTATTTTTTTTCCCCTTGATCACTTAAACATTGTTGGTTGGTTGGTATTTTTTTTTTGTCTGTAGGCAGTGATATGGAAAATTTTAACACACTCAGCATGGACCTGCTTAGAACTGCTTCTTTACCAAGAAAAAACAAAAAGTACCAAAGTAAAAACCCTGTCTTTTATTTAGCAAGAGACAAAGGATATATTTTTCAGTGGAATAAAACTGATAACATTCAACATGGTTGACTTGAGTTTTTATTATCATTGGACTAAAGCTTTACAGTTCTGTGTCCTTCTCTGAAATTTCAGTAGAATTGGTCTATTTATTTTTTTACCTGTCTTTCTCAAAAGCCCTCTGAAATGAATCTGCAGAATTATTTCATATACTACATTGTTTAGGAAGGGGAAAATTTCGACAGGTTTCCTTCATAAATGTAAAAGAAAAAGCCTAAATTATTGACATTTCCTTGCAAGTTCTATTCTCTAAATCCTGTATGATCCTCTTCCAATCTCCCAGGGGGTACCAAAATTCACATCTTTTTTCTCATCTCTAGGTTTAGTGAGATACGAAGCAGATGGTTAGGCTTTGGCTCTTTCGGGGATGATGCAATATCTTCTCTCTGTTATGCTGTGTTTTAACCATTAAGGATTCTTCAAAGACTAAAATTTTACTCATCTCAAGTTCCAATTTTGATTTGAAAAGATATTTCTCAATCATAATTTCTTGTTTCCTGTTTTGAAAGACTTTAAAACTTACTCCTTTAATTAGTCCTCACTTATGGCGAACCAAAATAGTCACTGAGAATATAATGATGAAGACAACAGCATTTCTACCCATAAGTTGCTGAGGTGTAGGCAAAAACAGAAATATTTACAATAATAGGAAGTAGGTGTTAATATAGGTGTGTCTGGGTATCAAAAAAGCGCAGCAAATGGAGGACCTTGTACTATGGACAACTGAGAGTGTGGGACAGCTGAGATGTAGAGAAGGCCTGCAGAAGACACTTTCAGTTACCTACCCAACAGCTATTTTTGCCACTTTTGAAAAACCCCACATCCCACTGTGGAGGCAGGGAAAGCCATTGGCTTGCTTTCCCAGTGGTGGTTTTAGCAGCTGGGTATGCACATGTGTCCCAATGTTAATCAATGACAACGGAGGTAGAGAGTAGTCTGCTAAGACTCTCCCCAGGAAACAATTTTCTTTCTATTAAAAAAAAAAAAGACTTGAGAGAAGGAGCTCTCCTGCATTTCTTTATGTTGTGAGCATTTGAAATCTGGAGCAGCCTCAGTCATAATCAGAGTCCAAGGATGAATAAGTCTGAGGACAAACCAAACACAGTGAGGATGGCAAGGTGGAAAGACATTCATCACTGAGTTTTAGAAGATATTGTTGGGCTACCCTAAGGTGTTTCTGCACCCCATCCCACTAATCTCTACACATTTTGTTACGTTATGCAATAAATACCCTCATCACTTGGCTGTAGTATGTTGAATAATTTCACTATCGATCAGAAAAAACTGATAACAGGTACAAGGGAAGCTTCCCCCCCAAAGGTATTTGTTAATCATTTTAATATAAAAAGGTGAGATTGCCAAGCTGACTACGTGGGGGATGGCATTCCAAATACAAGAGAGATCACCACAAAGGGAAAACATGCCATATTACTGGAACACCAAATGATTCCTATGGCTGAAGTTTAGTTTATGTGTCAAGGATAGGCTGGAAAATAGGTCGAATATTCACACTGTTTGGCTTGAATACAGTCAATATTTTAATACACTCTTTGTGCAGTAAAACTCACTTTTTGTTATTTTAAGTTGTTACATTTTTTTTTAAAGATTTTATTTATTTATTTAACAGAGAGAGAATACAAGCAGGCGGAGCAGCAAGCAGGAGAGGGAGAAGCAGGCCCCCCACGGAGCAGGGAGCCCGATGTGGGCCTGATTCCAGGACCCCAGGATCACAACCCAGCCAAAGGCAGACGCCTAACCGACTGAGCCACCCAGGCGCCCCAAGTTGCTACATTTTTAAAAGACTTTTTTTGTGTGGGAGATAATAAAATTATACAACAGATAGTAATAGTTATTGAATTTATTTTTAGACACAGGCTAACTTAAACAATTTGTGTGTTTCACTTAATACTCACAAAAAATCTGTTGTTTGCATTTGACAAATCAGATTATGTGACTGTTTAGAAAGTTGAAAGACTTTCTTAATATCATCACACTAAGAAGTGGCCTGACGAGAACATGAACACTCATCTGACTGACACAAAGCTGCTCTCATAACCACCAAAGGAGTTTTTCTCAATTTGGAGATTAGTGGCATTTTGAGAGCAACAATTTTTGCTTTGGGAATACAGTTAGCACCACTGATTTCTAGAGATTAAAAGCCATCATTGCCTTCAGTCCCTGTAATACACCGAAACATCCCACACATACATGTGCAGGCACCACAGATATTTGCACTAAAAACCTACCTGGAAATCATTCAAGCAATCGGTTGGCATTCAACCACTTTTAAATTACTGAGACTGCAAAAAAAATTACACTTCCAAAATAGGCCCCAATGCTTCCTTCTTCTCAAGTCCTTCCCAAGTTCTGGCTGATACATAAAATTCCATGTGTTTAAGTCACTGGTCTATAATGGTAGCAACTATCCCTAGAAGGAATGAAACCTTATCATTTATTTATAGCTTTGTGAATAAAAAATAAAAGGAAAGCATTATGGAGATGGAGGCAATCATGAAGACATACCACAGATGAAAAGATTGAATATTAAGTACCAAGGAGGTTGGAAGCACCATAGGCACATACCCTTTATGATATTGTCAAGAATTTCCTTCTCTAGTATTCTCCAAAATCAAAGGCATGGAATAAATGAAATTTCCAGCTCCTTCTATTTTATCTCCATGATCAAACAAATACTTAAAATGTATGACAGTCCTCTAGGGGGAAAATTAAAAAATGGTGAGAGAGTGGTTTTTATAGAATGGTTACCCTTTTGTAAACATATTTCTAAACACCAAACTATCAAATGAGAAGAGCATCTTTATTAGTTAATGTGATAGAGGACAGAGGTCCCAGCTAGGCAGGCTTATGTTATTTGGATAATTGTGAAATATGAATAAAAGTTCAATGGGTTTCCTAAACATAACTATAAGTAACAGAGATAATTAAGTACTTCTCTGCAGAAGACACATGTCATGAGAATTTAAATGAATCCTCGTGAAAGTAATTATTACTCTATCAAAAGAAAAGGTCTAATGTAATATTTTAATGTTAATAGGAAATTAGAAAAGGTAGCCAGGGGGGCCTAAAGGAATATAAATCAAACCTCATAATGTTTTCAGGAAGAGATATAAATGTACACATTTTCTCACACTATGCCAATGATTTTACTTTTTTTCCCTACAGTTAAGAAATTATTGAGAAACAGTATCCTTTTCAAAACACATATTAAGTCATGTTATATGACTATGTAGAAGACTGTTTTTATTTTCTGTTCAAGTTTTGTGATGTTATAATTGCACAAGTTATATTTAATTAAAATACAAGAAAGTGGAAGATAATCAAAAGTGACAAGAATCAAATCTTCTGAAGTTCACCACTCATAGACAATAACTGCTACTACATTTTTAATATTCCTGTAGACTTTTCCAACTAGAAAAATAATACATATAAATTGCTGGATTTTTTTAAAGTATTCACTATATTGCTCTGTACCTTGCTTTTTTGTTTTAACTCGAAAATATTTTGTGGTAAACCTTCATATTGGTAAATCTAATTCTAAACAATTTAATAAGGTCATGATAGACCATTTATTACATGAATTTTCCATACTTTAAAGTTTTAAAAATCAGGAACTACCTTAAGGTCCAAATATAGGTAATAGGTAAAATTAAAAGTTTCAATAAACAATTCTGTAGGTAATTTCTGGTTACTTGTCTTCCTTAAAAGAAGGAGGAGGAGTAGGAAAGAAACTAATGAGTAAAAGTGAAATTTCACAAAAGAATTGATTTTTAGAACTTTTGAGGCACTTAGACAAATTGCCCTCGAAATATAGTGCCAAAATTTACACCCCAACCTTATTTTTGTCCCACACCCTAACTTACAACTTGTTATTGTTTTTTAGTGTCAGTACAAAAGATTTTTATCATTGTAATATTTCTATTTCTTTTGACTTCAAATATTTTCTTCATATTTTCTAGCCATTTTCAGAAGCTTGTTAATTTTTATTAGACCCCAGTGATGACAGAACTTGGAAAAATTCCAAAAACCCTGGACATCCTGATGCCTGCCATATAAATGATCTTTTGTTTCTAGGAACTTTGAGTTTTAAGTGAGTTGTGACCTCATTCTTGAGGTGTATTCTTAAGATGCAGTATCCTTCCCAGAAAGATAGAGCCAGGGCTGCCATGAGGGAGAATGAGCGATCTATGCAGTCCCGTAGTTTAAGGTTCCTTTGTTGAATAATCACTTTGCTGACTAATACTCCCTCTTTACTTGCCATTTTGAAGTTTGGTTAGCCAGCTTTAAGAAAAGGTGTGTCACTTTACTTCCCAAGGAAAATACCAATAGGATTCTTCCGAAAGCTTTAAATATAAACTTTAAAATGGGTAACATGCTCTGTCCTATAAAATGTTTTTTTTTTAATATTTGATTTTTTATTTGACACAGAGAGAGAGACAGAGGGAGAGAGCAAGTACAAGCAAGGGGAGCAGCAGAAATAGAGGGCGAAGCAAGGAGCCTGCCACGCAAGGAGCCCGATGTGGGGCTCTATCCCGGGACCCCAGGATCATAACCTGAGCTGAAGGCAGACGCTTAACCAACTGAGCCACCCAGGTACTCCTATAAAATGTTTTCTAAGTAGGTGGGGGAACTCAAAATACTTCCTCAGTTTGGGAGAAGCTCAGCCCTAGTTCTGCTTGGCCAGCCTCCATCATAAGGCCAATGCAAAGCTTTAGGGACTATTTTACCATCATGTGCCTGCAGTCACGTAGGAGAAATGATACCTGGGAAATCCAAGAAGGTTGATGATGAAAGACAATTACTGTCAAGAGAGGATATAAAATTATATAGCCAATATTCAGATTTTGGTGGGGCATCAACTTTGATAGGGAATTAAAGAATGTTTCTTTCATTTGATATCTTCAAAATTTCTACTGCAATTCAAATTTCTATATATTAATATAATTAATATATTTAAAGTGTAATCTAATTCAGAGAAAGCACAGCAAATATTGTCATATCCTAAAGCCAGAATTCATTTTAATTTCCATTATACTTTCTTTGAAAATACAGACACACACAGAGTAAGTGCTGATTAAAAATATATTTTATATATGGTCTTTATCTTTCTATGTCCTTATATGTCCAAAAAATCTAGCCACTTCAATCTTTTAATTTGTAGGCTCTCAATCCACAATCTTCTGATTCACATATTTTCAGCTTTTTTTCCCTCAGACCTTGGGAAGTCATGAATATCATTCTTAAAATCATTTTACTATCATAAAGAACAATTACAGATATATCTTGTTTTATTGCACTCTGCTTTATTGTGCTTTACAAATTGAAGATTTGTGACTATTTTGTGTCAAGCAAAACTATCAACACCAATTTTCCAACAACATTTGCTCACTATGCATCTCTGTGTCACATCTTTGTAATTTTCATAACATTTCAAACTTTTTCATTATTATTATATTCGTTATGTTGATTTGTGATCAGTGATCCCTAATGTTACTATTGTAATTGTCTTGGGGTGCACAAGCCACACCCATATAAGACAGTGAACGAAACAGATAAATGTTGTATGTGTTCTGGCTACCAGCCAACTGTTGCCCCCCATGCCTCTCCCTCTCTTTGTGCCTCCTTATTCCTTGAGAGACAAGAATATTAAAGTTAGGCCAATTAATAGCCCTGGAATGACCTCTAAGTGTTCAAGTGAAAGGCAGAGTTGCATGTCCTTCACTTTATATCAAAAGCTAGAAATAAGTAAACTTAGTGAGGAAGGCATGTTGAAAGCTGAGAGAAACCAAAAGCTAGGCCTCTTGCACCAAACAATCAAGTTGTGAATGCAAAGGAAAAGTTCTTGAAAGAAATTAAAAGTGCTACTCTAGTGAACACACAAATGATAAAAAAAGCAAAACAGCCTTATTGCTGATATGGAAAAGGTTTTCGTGGTCTGGAAAGATCAAACCAGTCACAACATTCCCTTAAAACCCAGGCTTAATCCAGAGCAAGGTTCAAAGGCTGAGAGAGGTGAGGAAGCTAAAGAAGAGTCTGAAGCTGGCAGAGATTGGTTCATGAGGTTTGAGGAAAAAAGCCATCTCTTGTTGAATCACAGATCTGTACCTCTGAAACAAGTAATACACTATATGTTAAAAAAAAAAAAGAAGAAGAAGAAGATAGCAGGAGGGGAAGAACGAAGGGGGGAAGTCAGAGGGGCAGATGAACCATGAGAGACGATGGACTCTGAAAAACAAACTAAGGGTTCTAAAGGCGGGGGGGTGGGAGGATGGGTTAGCCTGGTGATGAGTATTAAGGAGGGCATGTTCTGCATGGAGCACTGGGTGTTATACGCAAATAATGAATCATGGAACACTACATCAAAAACAATGATGTAATGTATGGTGATTAACATAACATAATAATAAAATTAATTAATTAATTAATTAATTAATTAAATAAGCCATCTCTGTAACATCAAAGTGCAAGGGGCAGCAGCAAGTGCTAAAGTAAAAGCTGTACCAAGTTCTCCAGAAGATCTAGCTAAGATCATTAATGAAGGTGGCTACATTAAACAAAGATTTTTTGTGTAGACAAAGCAGCCCTTTATTGGAAGGAGATGCCATCTAGGATTTTCATAGCTCGAAAGGAGAAGTCAACGAATGGCTTCAAAGTTTCAAAAGTCAAGCTAAATGTCTTGTTAGGGGCTAATGTACCCGATGACTTAAAGTTCAAGCCTGTTCATCTAGCATTCCAAAAATCCCTGGGCCTTTAAAAATTATGCTATATCTACTCTGTGTTCTACAGATAGAACAACAAAGCCTGGATGACAACACATCTGTTTACAATATGGTTTATTGAGTATTTTAAGCTCACTGTTGAGACCTATTGCTCAGGAAAAAAAAAAGAAAGAAAGAAAGAAAGATTCCTTTCAAAATATCACTGCTCATTGACAATATACCTGGGTCATCCAAAAACTCTGGTGGAGATGTGCAATGAGATTAATGTTTCATGCTTATTAATGCAACACCCTTTCTGTAGCCCATGGATCAAGGACTAATTTTGGCATTCAAGTCTTATTATTTGAGAACTACATTCCAAAAAGCTTTAGCTGCCATATGTAGTAATTCCTCTGATGGATCTGGGCAAAGTCAATCAAAACCCTTCTGGAAAGGATGCACCATTCTAGATGACATTAATAACATTTGTGATTCATAGGAAGAAGTCAATATATTAACATTAACAGGAGTTTCGAAGAAGTTGATTCCAACCCTCCTGGATGGCTTTGAGGGGTTCAAGACTTCACTGGAGGAAGTAACTGCAGATGTGGTGGAAACAGCAAGAGAACTAGAATTAGAAGTGGAGCCTGAGATGTGACTGAATTGCTGTCATCTCATGATGATATTTTAATAGACGAGGATTTTCTTCTTACGAATAAGCGAAGAAAATGGCTTCCTGATAGGAAATCTACTCCCGGTGAAGATGCTGTGAAGACTATTTAAGTAACAACAAAGAATTTAGAAAATTACTAAACTTGGTTGAGAAAGCAGCAGCAAAAATTGAGAGGACTGACTCCAATTTTGAAAGAAGTTCTACTATGGATAAATGTTATCAAACATTATTGCATGCTACAGAGAAGTTATTCATGAAAGGAAGAGTTGATCGAGGCGGCAAACTTCAGGGTTGTCTTTTTTTAAGAAATGGCCACAGTAGGGGTACCTGGGTGACTCAGGTGGTTAAGCATCTGCCTTTGACTCAGGTCATGATCCCAAGGTCCTGGGATTGAGTCCCACATCCGACTCCCTACTCGGCAACAAGTCTGCTTCTCCCTCTCCCTCTGTGACCTCTCTCACTTTTACTCTCTCAAATAAATAAATAAAATCTTAAAAGAAAAGAAAAAAAGGAAAAGAAAAGAAAAGAAAAAAGAAAAGAAAGGAAAGGAAAGAAAAAAAAGAAAAGAAAAGAGAAAAGAAAAGAAAAGAAGAAAAGAAAAGAAAAGAAATGGCCACAGCAACCCCAACCTTCAACAACCACCACCTTGATCAGTCAACAGGCCTCAGTATTGAGTCAAGACTCTCCACCAGCAAAAAGATTGTAATTCACTGAAATCTCAGATGATGGTTAGCATTTTGTAGCCATAAGTATTATTTAAATAAGGTATGTGCATTGTTTCTTCAGACATGTGCTATTACACACTTAACAAACCACAATATAATGTAAATGTAACATTTATATGCACTAGCAAACCAAAAAGTTTATTCAATTTGCTTTATTGTGATATTTGCTTTATTGTGGTTGTCTGAAACTGAACCCACAGTATCTCTGTGGTATGCCTGTAAGGTTTTTTCCACTAAAATAAGATTTCCACTAAAATACAGATTTCCACTAAATCTGTAGATTACTCATGCATTGGATGTTCTTCTCCTTGAGGAGTGGATGAGTATATTTTAAAAGTCCATTGGCTTGTGGTCAAAGATCAATCTAGATTATTAACAAAAATCTATATTCTATAGGAGAATGGACAACAAGTGCTATGAATATGCTCATGAAACAAAATCTCTATGTGTGATACCCATAATATATATCTTTTTGAGAGATTATTAGCAATGAATGAGAAAGTGAAAGTGTAAGCAAACATGAGAAATAAAGCAAATTTTAAGGATTCTGGTGTTTGATATGAACAAGTCCTAACTGCTATACAATTAAAGTTGATATCTTCCACCATGATTAAATAACTTCTATAAAGAACTTAAATGTTTAGGCTACTTTAAAATGTATTAAAAAAACTAATTAGATTTAAGAACTAGTTAACATTTGGATAATAAAGACAATAAATACAAGAACCTGCCACCTCATATTTGTTAAATGTTTTAGCTTCCCTAACTATGTTATTTATTCAAAGAAGACAAAATGGATTTCAATCATTACAGCTTAAAAGTAGGGATATTAACACAATACCTCATTATGTTTTTAACTATCAACTTATTAATTATTATTCATTACATACATTCATACTCTTGTTTCCCAAGGATACTTATTGTTTCTTTGATTTGAACTATGAATGCAATTATGTAAATATCATTATGTGTCTTAGACATTCTTCAATAAATGTTTTAATTAATTATAGTAAAAGAATTATTTAAAAACTCACTGAGGAAAAACACAGGAAAGAAAGAAACATTTTTTTATCAATAGTTAAATGGTAGCAGTGTTGTAATCAGGTTAAAATTTTAAAAATTAAAAAAATTAAAGAAAAGAAATTTCAATTCCATCATGGGCAGCCAGAATATACTAAATATCACTGATAATATACAAAAAGATTCTACAAACAATGGTGGCAAAATATTGCAGTAAATGTCAGCAAAAAAGACTTAAAGTAAAAAATCTGAACCAAAATCCACATTTGACTTCACTCAGATCTTATTTATTTACTTATTATATGCTTAATTTACATAATAACCTCTAAGTGCTCCTTTGCTCATGAAAATGATGCAACCTTGGAAATTTCCCCATACCCAACCTGAGTGCTCAGAGAAGAAAATAAAATAAAAATACTGATTTTAGTAACAGGAGTCATTCTAGGGTACTGGTAGCCTCCATTCTTTTCCTTGCTCTTTTTTTTTTTTTTTTTCAATTTCTAACCTCTCTACCTCCCATCTTTCTTATTTGAGAGGTTTAAAAGTTAATTGAATCTACTAGATAATATCTATACCCTGGAACAAAGTATCATTCCTTCTCTCTACATATCACCCAATCAGACCACATGCTAAGATTCTTAGAAATACAAACAGTACACAAAGTATTTTATCTTTTCTTTAAAAATATTTGTCTATTTATGCTACTTTTCAGGGCACATAGAGCTAGATGTGTGTCTCTTACCTTCCTCCTACCCAGTGCTGACATAGCTCCTTTGGTGGGACAATCTATAATTTCAGTGTAGATAACACCTGCACAATTTGTGATTCATTAGTTCAAACAGGGATTAAAAATGTGACCTCAGTGAATTCTCACACTGATATAAATTTAAAAATCAAGAGTTTAATATATCCCATCCCACAAAAGGTTGGTGTAACTGAAAGCAAAATAAAAAGCCGTACAAGTTAGAAGTCCCAACACTGGGTTCCCAATGCATCTTGATGCTTTCTCCTGAGCAAAGGACTCCAGGGCCTTGGTCCTGAAATCGTCTTCTAGAAAACAAGTTTCAGCTAAAGAGCAACTTTAAAGTCCTCCTAGAGCCCTTGTAACTAAATATTGTGCTCTGTAGACATTAACACTGAATTAATCTTAAAGGTTCAACTCTCTTTTCTTTTAAAATTCCCTTTAAAAATTTACTAGATTTGCCTCATTTAAGTACATTAATTTCATTACATACTATCCTTGTCTTGTTTTTGAGCCACTGACCTCTACCTACTTTATCTCTCAATGTTACTCTAAGTTATTTTTGTTCATTTCTAAAAATTAATTTGCATAATCAAAGATTAAAAATAAGCACTATTTTTTATAGTCAGAATAATCTGACTACAAAAATTATGCCTCAGTAGAGTCGGTTTAAAAATAATATGTCAAAGGTTCTTAATTCAATTTTAAGATATTTGTTGCAGACGTAGTCTCAAAAATTAATTTTTGAGAATAAGAAGATGCATCCTGAGGTGACTTCTTCAAAGCATACAAAATCCATCTAATAAATGTATTAAATCATTGAAATTGGAATGGGATTTGTATGTGATTCGATTTTTTTTTCCGTTTTTAGCACCATAACTAATTTCTGAGGCTTCTAAAGCCAAAACCATTCATCTTGGCATTAACAAATCCACTTATTTATACATAGATAATCCCATTATGTTCCCATTATTATACATATTCTTTATTATAATATTATATTATATTTAGAGGCTTTTATTTTTCTTTTCCGAGAACATTTCCTGATTAGCAATCTAAATCTACTTCAGACACTCAAAAGTGAAGGGGGGGCATTTTAAGAACAGATACCCCAAACAATTTCCATCATAGAAATCCACACTGCCTCAAGATCAACAGTCTACAAAGTTGTTTGGGGGATGTGTGTGCTAAAGTCAACTGGTGCAGCCACTCTGGAGAACAGTATGGAAGTTCCTCAAAAAGTTGAAAATAGAACTACCCTATGACCCCGCAATTGCACTACTAGGTATTTATCCAAGGATACAAAAATAGTGATTTAAAGGGGCACCTGCACCCCAATGTTTATAGCAGCAATGTCCACAATAGCCAAAATATGGAAAGAGCCTAGATGTCCATCAACAGATGAATGGATAAAGATGTGGTGTATGTATGTATATCTATATCTATATCTATATCTATATATCTATATGTCTATGCATATGCAGTGGAATATTACTCAGCCATCGAAAAGAATGAAATCTTGCCTTTTGCAACAACATGGTTGCAACTAGAGGGTATTATGCTAAGTGATATAAGTCAGTCAGAGAAAGACAAATACCGTATGATTTCACACATATGTGGAATTTGAGAAACAAAACAGATGAACATAGGGGAAGGGAAGGAAAAATAAAATAAGATAGATACAGAGAGGGAGGCAAACCCTAAGACTCTTAACTCTAGGAAACAAACTGAAGGTTGCTGGGGAGGATGTGGGGGTGGGATAAATGGGTGAAGGGCATTAAGGGGGACACTCAGTGTAATGAGCACTGGGTATTATATGCAAATGATGAATCACTAAATTCTATCGCTGAAACTAATAGTATACTAATGTTAACTAAACTGAATTTAAATTAAAAAAAAAAAAGCACTGGGGCGCCTGGGTGGTTCAGTCGATTAAGTGTCTGCCTTTGGCTCAGGTCATGATCCTGAGTCCCAGGATCGAGTCCCTCATCAGGCTCCCTGCTCAGCGGGGAGTCTGCTTTTCCCCCTGCCCTTCACCCTGCTTGTGTTTGCTCTCGCTCGCTCTCTCTCTCAAGCAAATAAATAAAATGTTTAAAAAAATTAAATAAATACATTTTTAAAAAGTCACCTGGAGTGTGGGTTAAACAAAAGCAATTCCTAGTTCCTGGTTAGAAAATCTGAAGGTAGAGTCCAAAATTCAGAATTTTATAAAATTCCTTAGGTATTCTTTAGGCACACTGAAGTTTGAGAACCTCTAATCCAGAGTGTCTATGCTTCCTTCTTAATACTGAATCATATCTTTATGCAAGTAAGTAAGACCTATAATTTAAAGGATTTCTCTTCATCATAAACTAAGCAACCCAACACGTATCTTACAGTGAGTACTATATCCTCAATGTGTAATAACTGGATCTCTTGCTAATGTGCAATCCCAACATGGTCTCATACGCCCAGTTGTGCTATGGAGGAAAATATCAACCTTTCACCTTTGACTCTCCTTCCACGTATTCCTTTACAGATGACATTTTGTCATCAGCTCCCACCAGAGGTATGTCCAAATGGTTATGGTTATTAATGTTTGATGGACATTCTTTAAGGAAAAGAATATAAAATTACAAATGCAAAATTAGATATGAAAATAGTTATTCAAAATGTGAAATTATAATATATCACATATCTTTAAAAATTCACATCAATATAAAACATCGATTAACTCAAAAACTAACAATATTTTTATTAATTAACTTACTAACAGCTCTATAATATCTTTTCCTTTTATTTTTTTTAGCTAGATATTTTAATTATCTTTATAATCATATTTTCTACAGGGAGAATAAAATGTTAATCCAGTCTTTTTTTTCTTGAATGTGTGATGAAAATTTTAAATCATAATTATCTTAGAAAAGTTTCCTTAAATTTCATGACTTATTATTGAAAGTGCCATAGAAAGTGAGTGGTTGTCAAATCTGAGGCCACTTCCCTATACATTTCTTTTATATATGAGCTTCAAGATTTGGAATAATTTTCCATAGACTAGTTTCTTGTTTTTCACCACCCATACACTTCAAATGTCATTAAGCATACTCACACTGTGACATGACCCTTAGCCCCGCACTTATGTATCATGAGGGTTGGGTATATAAACACAGTGAGTAGAAACCAAACATACACTACAGTGGTTACAAATAACTATCCATAGTAGTGATTGTGAATCACATAAGTTATCTCACTAAACACAAATTAAATGTAATATGCACTCGATTCTCTGAAATCAGACTCTAAGAATGCCCAAAGTCTCTCCAATACCTGACTCTTTCTCATCTCTATTTTCACCTTTCTCAGTAATAAGTTCCACAGTTAACCCATTGCTCAAACTTTGTTTTCACAGTTTTAACTCCACTTGGTTTGGTATTATGGAGACTGAACAAGAAACATATACTTAAAAGTTAAAATTTAACCTACATTCTATTATTATTTGTAGCCAGAGGCATGATGAGGCTGTTTCTAAACCTCTGCTTCTCAATCAACTCGCACATCAAATGACTCATTGAATCATGGTAATTTTATTTTCTACTCCCCATATAACACTAGAATATCATTTCTTCTTCCATTATGATTGGAATTTCCAGTGCAAGCCATGAGCATTTCTTCCCTGGAGCCCCACAGGCAGCCTCCTTCTGCATTAAGTTTTGTTTTTCTCCAATTCATTTCCCAGAGTGTGGATCCACTTTTAGAACATACATCTAATACTTTTAAATTATTGCTTCTTCAAAAATTTAGAATTACTGTAAAATATCCAATATCAGTAAACATAGTATATACAAAGGATCTCCAGGATTGAACCCTTCTTCACGATTCACCTCCTCCGGCTGCAAACTCAGGAATCCAGCCCCAACTGACTTATTTTTGGTCCTTCACTACAAGGTGTTTTTCCCTGCCTCCATTCCTTGACAGATTCTGTACCTCTGCTTAGACTTTTCTCTCCTTACCTATTTCTTATATCAGATCTACCTTATGTTTCAATTTAAAAGTCAGATCTTCCGGGACAGTTGAGGACTGCGCTCTGCGATGTCTCTCTGTGTTTCTACCCTGACAACGCTAATCAGTTTACTCTCATACCTTGTTCAGTTCTCTTTCTCCCTAGACCATAGTGCTAAGTGAAGGTAGTAAGTATTTATTGGAATAAAGAAAGTTAAATAATGAAAAATATTGGGGATCAGACATATTGGGGAATTTTTATGGCCTCAGTAAAGTTATTTAAGTTTTCTATAAATCAGTTCTCACGTGTATAAAACAGGAATAATAGTATACATTTCAGGGTTTCATTGTGAAAATTATATAATATTATATATTAATCATTAACACAGAATGTGGCATGCATACTGGCAGCACTCAAAATATGAAAGATATTATTATTATTATTTACTATAAAAGAAAAATTTAGATTTTATTTCTGCTTTCCCTTCAAGTGTATTTACTCTGGTTAGCTGAAAAACAGTATAAATGATTTCATTTGTCAAAACACTCTACAAGGAATCCTAACTCTTCTCTTTTCTTCCCCTTGTTTCAATGATGTTCTCCACTGGAAATACCCGGTCAATGGGCACTTTGACGGGACTGGCATCTTGACCAGTGGTGAAGCCCTATTCTAGACTTACACTATACTTGCTATACTTACACTTCCATTCTCATTCTCATGTGCTCTTCTTTTCTTGACCAGGATTTGCTTATCCACATTATTTTTTACAAGGAATAACAGCCCCTGTTGAGAGTGCTATTAGAATGACTATCACTAAAATTAAAAAAACAAAAAACCACAAATCCTTTTTCTCTGGTTTATTTCTCTTCCTTAAGAACTAATCCATTTCACAATTATAGTTTTCTTTCAAATCAAATTCTGACAGCTGAAATTGCCACAAAAATTGTCACACTTGGTGGGCAATAATTATTCACACGCACACAATTTGTTAAGTGAACAAAACAAATGACTTTTAAAAAAAGAATGAGTAGGCAAATAAAAACTGAAGTATGTAAATCGAGATAAGTGGACTGCAATATAGTCTTTCACAAAAATACCTACTTTCTTCGGTCTAAATTGTCTTTCTTCGAGCTTGAAAAGGTAGTGTTGTTTTGTTAAATTGGAATTACTATGTTGACTATTTTGACAATGCCATCTAACAGTTCAATCTCTCTGTGACCACTAGAGTCCCTGGCAGAATCACAGTCACGGAGACATTAAAATGCTGTAAAAAAGAATTCTCAATGTAATTTCCAAAACCTATACTGGCTCTAAATAATAATAAAGATGTAAGTTATATTTCAGCCACCAAGAGTTGTTTTCTTGTTCTTTTGCTCCATGAAACAAATAAAATGTATGTAGTTAAGATTGTGGAAACAAAGTTCCAATCATTCATTCAAATTAAAAGTTTTTTTCTATGTGTCTTACAAAATGATTTAAACCAGGTATTTAAAAAAAATTACCTTTCATTTTACAACTCAGGGAGAAAATACTGCATTTTTTTTTTACATTACGTCAACATCCTCCCACAAATTCTATATGTTTAATTTTACTACAAATATTATTTTGAATTTCGATCATGTCTTTTAAAATGGGCAATAATTTTCTCCCTAAGAAGAAAACAGAATGTTTTGAAGAAAAAGCAAGATGCACGTACTAAAACAGCTAAACCACAGGATCAAGGGGTGCCTGAGTGGCTCAGTGGCTTGGGCATCTGCCTTTGGCTCAAGTCATGATCCCAGGGTCCTGGGATCCAGCCCTAAGTTGGGCTCCCTGCTCAGCTGGGGAGCCTGCTTCTCCCTCTCCCTCTGCTGCTCCTCCCTTCTTGTGCTCACTCTCTCCCTCTGTCAAATAAATAAAAAAAAAATCTTTAAAAAAAAAACTACAGGATCAAGATTAAGGTTTCTTGATTATTATTATTATTAGTGCTGTTCCAGTTAAATCAAATAAGGTAGTTCCACTAAGTAAATTAAATAATAATAATTTAATATATATGTAATTTCTCCCTCTAAATTTAATCCTGCAACACTGAGTATATAAATATCTTCCTCTCTAAAAGTATTTAATTTTTGATGAAGTATAAAAAATACCAGGTTAGACATTGTCCCTGGAACTTAAACTTAGGAGGAAAAGAAAAAAGTTTGTCTGGCTTATAATATGTTACTAGCTTTAAGTTTGTCCTTTGTCACAATGCAGGAAATGGTGGGACTATGAATATATATTGGGACCTCTTGAAAAAGTAAGTTCAATGCAATATGAATATTAGAAGAAAAGTCTCATCAAAATATTTCAAAGCAGTGACAGAGTGAAAGAAATACTATATTCATTAATTGCTAAAAATTTCTCTAACTTTTTTGGAGTCAAGTCCTTCCCTATATTCATGCAAACCTGATAAGCCTCAAGACAATACAATTTAGCAAAAAGATTAAGCATAAATTAAAATGACAGTGCAAGTTTCCAAGAGCAAATTATTAGACTAGAAATGACACTGTCATATCTCCTAGATACACTAGCTTCTAGCACGTAACACTCGTTCAATAAATGTTACCCAAAAAACCAAATGGTTATTTTAAGAGAAGTATGTACAAAGGGCTAAGAAGATACAGAGGACGGTAAACTTCCCTTTCCTCAAGGGTAGAGAAAAGCAGAATGGGATAAAAAAAGAGAAAATCTTTGAGCTGGTCTTGAAGGATAGATACAGATTTTCCACGCATAGAAGAGAATGATGGAAGAAGTAGCATTTATCACTCGGAGAGGATTGGGAAAATAAAGGGCATTTCAGGAAGAATAAACAATTTAAATAAAAGGCGCACAGATAAAAACCTCACAATGTGTCCACCAAGTAGTCCAGAGCTACTTGATTATAGGGTGCCTGGTAGGGACTTTAAAAATGTGGCTGGACAGTGATTGTACAATTATGTCTTGAAAGGCTGTGGTTAATGTGCTCAAATGCTGTGAACTCTATTTTACCAATGGGGGAAAATACTGAATATTTTAGAGAAGGATTTAAACAATATTTTAAAGAAGCATCTAATTATTCTGCAGAAGGAGACCTCAGTCAGCAGTTTGGATAATGACTCAGAGATAGAAAATCTTGTATAGGCAAACTAATTAAGAAAGTATCTATAATATCTTCTCAGCCATATAACAAAGAGGGTCTAAATTCAGACAATGAAAAGAATGGAGAGAAAGAAACAAAGTGACCATTTCTGAGGTAAAATGGATGGCACCGGGTGGATCAGTGCGAAAACACTGCAGGAAGTTGAGGTGTATCTGGCACAAGTGTCTTCCTGCGTGGATACACATTAAATTAGGTAGATAGAGAAGAAAAAATTCAGTGGGAAAGATAACGAATTCTGCTTTGAGCATACAGGGTTGAAAGGAATAATGTGAGATTTGAAGAACGGTGTCCAAAAGCAGTTAAAAATGTGATTCCAGGACAAAAGTGAGAGGACTGAGCCATCATAGTGGTTCATGGTGTCAGTATGACGAATAGTTACAATAGCCTGAGGAGGCTAAAACAGTAAAGAAACTGTAGAGTGATATTTCCAGAATAAAGGTAAAAACTACAAGTGAATAAGAGTTAGAGTTGAGGTTAGAAGTTTGATTATTTGTGATGTTTGTTGTTTTTCACAGAAGATAAACATGGAAAAAGACCATAGATTGAGGAAATGATGTAAATGATGTGTAAAGATTAATAGATATGTTATAGAGTAAGATCATGATAATTTTATAGGGGAAGATAATGATGAAGTTAATAGACAGAAACAAGATCTCAAGATAGCATTTGTTCACAGAGTCAAATTAATCTTTCTGAGATACAGTTTGGTAAACTCTAACAACTTTGACCATAGTTTGAACTGTATTATTACCTTGTTGGGCTGACTCCTACCAAAATCTTCATTTCCTCCTCATTCTTTCCTCTTCCTTTCACATGGTTCTGGGAATCATTAAGTGTTGTCTATCATAGAACATATTGTTCTAATAGTCAATATATTATGTTTTGTATCATCCCTGGAAGAACACTGATATCATCAGTTGACTTTACTTGGCATGGACCATGTGGTGTCAGGTGGGTGGTTCCTATGTTTAGATTTAGTCCCTACATTTACTTCTTTTGTATTTTAAGTTACCTTAATTTGCTTTCCCATTATTAGGAATTATAGGAATACCATCTATTGGAAAAATCAAGTAAGCTAAAGATTGTGAAATATAGGGGCTGATACGTAAGGAGTAGCTATAAGCTCTTTGCAGATATTTTTTGATATTGTACATTTTACTGAGACAAAAATACTATTGTATTCCTAATCAACATTCATTGATGCCTCACTTTCTCCACTCCCATTTGTCTTGGATCTCTGTCATGCTCTGTTCCTTTCTTTTTTGCCCATCATGGAAATGGCTAGAAGGGCTAAATTGAAGAAAAATAGTACAATAGGTTTAGAAAAGTGACTAGATGAAGGGCAAAAAGGATTCAGAATGTGAATGAAGGAGGGAAAAAACAAAAACAAAATTGGTAGTAGGGAAAATGGGAAGAGAAATAGGAAAGAGTTTTGAGTAACTGTCATTTTGTGGAAATTGTTGGAGAAAAGGGTGACATCTAGTATGATTTGTTCTGTTGGGAGTAATGAATGCTCTTCAACCCATTTTCAAAGGATTCAGTACAGATTAAAATTCTTTTTCAGGGCTTATTTGAAAATTATCCTGGTTACGCCTTTGAACGAAACTATGGCAGCATGTTGGTACACTATTGCTCTCATCAGGTCATGGAAATATTCATCACTTGATTATCTATGTGATGGGTCTAAGCAGTGTATTGATTATCTATGTGATGGGTCTAAGCAGTCCCCATTAAATGGGGACAGAAAATATTATGAACTTTACAGCAATATTATACATACACTGAATTGGGAGGACACAAAGTTACTAATTTCTCTAAGTTAGAGAAATTGATCTATGATCAATTCAATCATCATTGATTTGATCTAAATCAATCATCATTTTCTAAGTCCTTAATGGAAATGTTTATGTGAGTCAGCCATGGAGTAAACACAGAACAGGTTTATTATTGGTAAATCAATAGAGTCTAAATCGGTTATACTATCTGTCTCCAAACTCCAATCCAGAAAAAGACTTTATTAAATATTCACCCCTAAAATTCCCATGGTTTTTCATAGAAATCCTTCACCCAAATGAAAGACACTTCACCATATGAAGGACTTTCCAAAGGGAGTGAGGGTGGCACCTAATATATAATTTTTAAAAAATGCCTATTAAAACAAGAAAAGACATATGTAAGTAAAGTCCTTGAGTAAGTGAAGGAGTATAACAGAAGACTTATGATATGGGGATTAAAGTCTCTTTGGTTCTATAACTAACCTTTCTATTTATTTCTTCTTTTGCTGACATATTTTATTTAAAGAACCTGATTTTTTTAAAACAAATTTGGGGGCGCTAGGGTGTCTCAGTCCGTTAAGCATATGACTCTTGATTTCAGCTCAGGTCATGATCTCAGAGCTATGAGATTGAGCCCCACATCAGGCTCCGTGCTGGGCATGGAGCCTGCTTAAGATTCTCTCTCTCCCTCTCCCTCTGCTCATCTACCCCCCATCCTGTTTTAAAAAAATAAAAAATAAAAATAAAATAAATAAATTAATAAACAAATAGCAAATTTAGCACAGTATTGAAGGGATATTGAGATGCACTCATTCAAAAATAAATTTTTTATATGACTACAAAATTGTGGGTATGGTTTTATGTGTGTATAAATAGTGCATGTTTATAGTAAATTTGACCACAACTATATATACACACATATGCACATATATATGTACCCACACACACATATATATACATATATGAATATGTGATCATTTGCTAGTTGATAAATTATTATCGACATAATTCCAATTAGAGTAAGAAAATATAAATGTATTTTAGTAGAGATGCAATTGTTGGTTATATAGTAGAGAATCAAAAGAATTGGTAATTTGTTTCACATAGCATTCTTCAAAATACATATAATATAAGGGAACAAATCCTACACATATGCTGAGGCATTTGTCTAACAAATGTCATGTGTTTGGGAAAAGAACTCTGTAGCAATTTACCCATTGGGAAAGTAGAATATCTTAAGCCTGAAAGCATCTTGAATCGAAATGACTGTAGAAGGATAAGTCAAAATGTTACAGCTATTATTCTAAAAATTATATGGATTATTAAATTTACCATTTACCAGGATGATTGAATGTGGCATTAAAAATTCATGTTTAAAACTATTTGGAAATGCTTATATAGCTACATTGTTAATTTTCATAATTACAAGTATTTAGCTTTTCAATGATTTAAATAGAATGAGAAAATGTGAAATAGAAATGATATATATACATGATAAATAAATTTTGATAAATAAAAGATTGTATCCTCTGTTATATTTTTTTCTCCTTTCTTCCAAATACTTCATGGTTTTATTTTTTGAAATCCTTCCTCTAAGCAGAAAGAATCAAGCAGCTGCTACAGATAAAATGAGCATCAACTGGCAGATATTAAAACTGTCACCTGATGGAAGCTGGGATCACCATTAGACCTTCAAGCAATAACCTGCAGTATAATTTTGTAACTCATATATCAATTAATTTTATATTACTGTCACACATGACATTAACAGCTAACAATATTTCTTCATGCTGCTATCTTAATTGCTATGCATGTGTGTTGAACATGAATATCTGAAGATCAAAATATCTCCTATAAGAAAAACATCTCAGCTGTTTGGTGAAATTTATTAGAAATCTATAAATCTAATAGTAGAAAGTTTTTTAATCTTATTTGTAAGTAAACTTCAGAACTCATAACACAAATATGCTATTTCTTTGTATTATATAACAAAGTAATTTTGTCTGATTTGGACATTTAAGAATACATTTGTGCTTAGTGATTTTCCATAAAATATTAATTTATTTATGTAAATTAAATAACAAAAAATGGCAATATAGTGCTTGAGTTTTCAACTCATTATTTTAGGTCAAGAAATGGAATTTTACCTGAGGTTAACATTATTCAGAACAGTAGTGATGCAGGGCTGACAAACACAACCAAGGTTAGAATAATTGGAACTTCGGAGAATATCATAAGGAAATACACTGTCAGGCAAAATTAGTACAGGTGATGTTTATTCTAAGAGTAATGAAAAACAGGCAGGAGAGAATCTTTAAAGGTGAATGGACAGAAATTGCTGTTTAAGGGGAGAGCATTGAAATTAACAGTGATGGACTAAGAAAAAATACTTCTGTTTTCTGATTGCATTTTTTAAAAAGATCTTTAAGATATATAGTTTTAGACTGAATTAGAAGATTTCTCTTAATCTTGAACCCGTGGGTAGACTTTCTTTTTTCTGTAAGTCCTCTGAAACAAAATTTTGTTTAATATGTATGTATAATATGCAATTATGATGAGAAAACTTTAGATTTCATCATAATCTTAAAGGCATCCCTGACCTTAGGAAGGCTAGAAGCACTGGTTTATTATCTTTACATTTAATATCTTTATATTTCAATCTTTACATTACATATTATATTCTATAATAATGTTGCTTTTGCAAGTACAGATTAAATGAGCCTACTACTCTGAAAGTTCTTTAGAAAATTTTTTTTTCATCCAAGTAGCTGTGAATCTAGTACCACGTTTTGTACATAGTAGGTGGAAGTCAATGAATGCTGTTTGAATGAGTAAATGAATGAATAAATAAAGGCCTAGATGGATGAACCAAGAATGTTTCTTTTTTGTAGTATCAGACTCTTAAATCTCACCAACATATTAAACCTGAATGTTCTTCAATCAAAATACAACTAAGAAATTAATTATCATACATCAAATGTCTACAATGTTTATATAGTTGATATGGTTAAAAATTCATGGCATGTAGTCAAAGAAATCTGAAGCACAGAGCAGAGTACAGGGAGAGTTAGAGGTAAGTGTTACCAAGTAGGTCCTCATGGGTTTAGGTAAACAAAGAATGTGACTTATTAATCTATAACCTCTCATATCTCATTGCTTTTATTTACTAGGCACATCTATTGGGCACCTATTATCTAGTAGATCCCTGGCTAGAAGTAGAGGATACAGAAATACAAAGTTATAATAATCCACGACCTAAGCTATATCACAGTCTGGTAGATACAATGACCCAACAATGAACAAATCAAATTATTACCTTTGGAAGTAAGTATAAAATGTAGTGCCCACAAAATGTACCCCACCCCCCCAAAATAAAAACACAATGAATGACCCCTGGTCTACAGAGCAATTCATTTAACTTAGAGAATTTTATTCTTTCTTGTTTTATTAAGAAATAATTGACATATGTCACTGTATATGTTTAAAGCATACAGCATAATGGTGTGATTTAATCATGTGTAATGACCACAATAGGTTCAGCTAACATGCAACTTCTCATATAATTAGGAAAAAAAGGAAAAAAAAAAACAATTCATATGATTCGTATGATGGATTTACTCCCCTTTTATAAGATTTATTTATTTATTTTAGGGAGAGAGAGAGAACACGCATGTGGGGGTGAGAGGCAGAGGGAGAAGGAGAGAGAATCCCAAGCAAACTCCCTGCTGAGTTCACAACCCTGAGATCATGGCCTGAGCCGAAATCAAGAGTCGGAGGCTCAACAGACTGAGCCACCCAGGTGCCCCTAGGATTTTCTCTCTTAACAAGTTCCCTATATATCATACATCAGTGTCAGCTGTAGTCATCATGTTGTACAAGGGACATAACACAGAATTGATAGAAGTTGTGGTTGATGTTACTTGCCAAATGTTCCCTGTCCTATTTTATCCATCTCTCAGCTATTAATTTAGTGATTATTGGTTTCCTCCTTCCCAGCACTCTGCTTAAGTATGATAGCCTATATTTCTTTTGGCATTTGGGAGGACAAAATTAGGGAATAAATGATAAGCACATTATTAAATATATCTCCCCTTGGTAGTCAACATATTTGGACATTTGACTTTCCATATACATACTCAATGATCCTTGTGTAGAGGACATTTCTCTGTATTTTGGCTGAATGCTTCAGCATGCCTCAAAGACTTGATAATTGAGCACTGATAACAAATTGTAACCTTTCAGGATGAATTTCACTAATTTGCTCTCTCAGTGGAGAAGGTATTTTTTAAGGCAGACTGAATTTATTCAGACCAGAAATCCATTCACTTCCTAGGGCACTAAATGTTTTTTGTTTGAGCTGGATCACAAACACTTCTACAGCATATAGAACGGGATTTTTAATTGGAGCCTTTTTTTTTAATTTTATAGAACAGGGAAAATTGATTGTAAAACTTGAAAATCAGTTTAGCATTCGTGCCTTCCATTCTCTGTTAGGGATTTTCTGATGCAGCTTCAGAAAAGTAGAAGCTGAGTAACTTGACCGGCAGTGTGCTTTAGGGGAGATATTGAGCCATAAGAGCTGGGATTCCTGAATTTAGATAGAGGAAGAACATTGATTGTTGTTTTGTTTTGTTTCTCTTTAACGTGCCTATATTGGTAGGCACAGAATGAATTATGCTGCCACAAAGATGTTTTATGTCTTGAAGAGGACTTCATGCAGTTCCTACTGGATTTAAGAGAGGCCCAAATTGTATGTCCTGTCTCTGAACTATTTAATTATATGTAAGAGAAACAAATGGTGAGGTTTTACTGCTACCCATGTATCTCTTCATAATGGGAATGTCAGTCAAATAGGAAAAATAGATTATTGTTTATATATTACTTATATCAAGCCAGAATTACAGGTCTCCAAGTAACTTAATTTTCATATGTGTACACCAATCCATGTATCATTAACATGTTTAAATATTATAAATGCAGCCCAAATGCTGAAACAAGAGGGATTTATGTCAAAGGTCAGTCCAAATTAATTTAGATTATAAAACAAAACGCAAACCTTAGATTCTCATGAGAATTTTCTTTTGTGGCTGGCCATCCTAAACAGATAAATGAGGCCTGTACATCCACCCACCCTGTTATTCTGTAACAGCCCTAAGCAGTGGGTTTTTTTCTTGACTATTTTTAGACACTTGAGGTACCAAAGGTTGTATTTCAACTTTAGTAAGACCTGTGAAGGAAAAGAAAATCTATCTTACATTCTGCCGAAAGGAAAGTGAACCTGAATGGAAGCCCTATAGATACTAGCTAATGAAAAATAATTACATTGCTTAATCCTACTTGCTAATTAGCCTAATTCACTAAAAAGAAGTCACAATAGATTTACCCCAATGTAAAGCACAGATCAATTGTTTACTTGCAATCCTCAGCTAATGAAATGTATATAAATGAAAGCCATTAACAATTAAGAATTACAATAATCCTCACATATATGCCTTTCCACCATTGGTTAAAGAAAATTAAAAAAAAATCCCAGAATGAGTTTTTATGCCCTGCAAGAGAAACTCTTCATTCTTGGATAAATGGATGGATGGATGAAAACTCTGAGAGAGGAATAGTTATTAAAGTTCAAATATTTTACCAAGAAATGTTGCCCATTTAGTTCAATGCATATCTTATTCTAAAGATCTACCAAATATATTTAGGAAAGTCTGGGTGCACAACTAATTCTGATCAATTATATTGATCACATTTTATTAGAGGGTGACAATAAATACTTCAAGAAAAATTCCAGAAATATTTCATATCAAATGCAAATCATTTAAAAACGAACATCATGGATTAATAGCAACAATTATTAAAACTGTTTATATAGCAAAAACTATTAAAATATTTATTCATTATTAAAATAAGAGGAACAGTTAGTCCCACAGATCTTCTAATGTTTTTAGTCTACTTGAATATATAGTGAGAAATCTCATGAAAAAACTTAGCACTTTAATCAGTAGGTTTTTTTCCTGTTCTTTTTCTGTTAGTTTAATGAATATTTTGCACATACTATTTTGGCTATTTTTAGAAATCTAAGTTGAAATATCTTTGATGCTGACCTTCGTGGCAAAGCTTTAGCAGTGATATTCATACAGTACAATGCTCCAAATAGAAGCAAGCATATAATACATTAGTAAAATAAAAGGTGGTTTTATATGATCTATCAGTGTTAAAGAACGATGCTGTTCTGAATTTCATTCATTTAAAGAGGTCACTCTGTAATTCCAGTGAAGCTTTTAGAAATTGTTAATCAGATTGTATACAAGATAATACCAAGGCTAATGTCTGTATTTTAATTGATTGCATGATTACAAACAAAGTTGGCCCTGAGAATATAATATACCTCATGAGGGCACAGCTCATCTATGTTCTACTTGATTGCAAAAACTTTTGTTTGAATGATTAAAAATAACCTACGGATAAACACCTATGCCAGTCTCAAAAAACACAATTGGCAAAATATGTTCTCTATAGATTATTACCTTTTCAATAATTTTAAATTAGAACGCATTTCAGAGATAATATAGAAACAGCCTGCACCGGATATTATCCCCCAATATAACAGTTTAAGAGGAAGGCAAGGTATATTCCATCATGCTGCAAGTTATTGCACTGAGCCTTCTCAGGGTCTGAAGCAGCAAATTTCCATATCCTTTTAATCACTGGCTTCCATGCTGAGGCAGTCAGGATGGGTAGAGAGGCCACAGGCAATGGTGTATGCTCTTCAGCTCATTTACTCAGCAAATGCTTTACCCAGGGAACAATAACATCAGCCAGCAGGGATGACAATTTAAATCTACCAATACAAACGGGGATCCTAAGGCTTTCATTCACTCCTTCATTGCAGATTGTCTTAGATCCTAGTTAATCACATCCTCCCTTCCCACGCACTTATGAGCAATGAAAAACTGAAACCAGAAAGAAAAGCTAATAGCCTCCATTAGACTTGACCTCACTCTAAGGAGTCAGTTAGGAGTATGGATAAAGACAGCCAGGAGACTAAAAATTCTCTTTCCCCCTCTTCCCTACCCTAACTCCTGGCTATATCCCACTCATCTTTCAGGTCTAAGTTTATATTTTACTTTCAGGAAAGCACCCCCTGTTCACTCAGTTAGTTAATCTCTCCCCACCTCCATTAGGACTCTAAACCTTTCCATTTTTGCTACTATCAAAACTGAAATTAAATAACCCTGGGTATAATTAACTGTTGAATGACTATCTCTCTTACTAACTTACAAGTCCCATGACAGCAGTGAGTTTCTCTCATTGCAATTACAATAAGCCAGCACTTAAAACAGTGTCTGACATATACATGGTAGGTCTGTAATAAACATTTTTCAGACAAATAAGTGAATGAACACACTTATTTCAGTCCAATTTAAAAAGGTCTTACTCTTGCTTACCAAGTTACAATGGATATAAAAAGAATTCTTGCATACACTGAGACCTCTGTCTTAGAACATTTTATGTCCAACTTTATCAGTTAAGATGTCACTGGAGAATATTCTCATTGTGTTAAACTGCTATAAAGTTACATAATTAGGAGATAATTTAATATAAATTGGGAACCTCATGATTATTTAAGGTGCTAAATGATTATCAGAATTTAATGATTTGCTTGTTAGATATCTTTAATCATACACCAAAGATACTTTAATCTAAAAACATTTAGATTCTGTGATAATATAGAAGAATGGATCCTTTTTCCAATGAGGTTGGAATTTTCAGAATTTCCTCATGCTTGCCTTATGACTATTTGGTACTATCTCAACATCTTGAATTTTTCTCTTGTCAAGAAATTAACCTCTCTTACTCCATTTAAATATTTTGTCTTTCAACTGCTTCACAATTAGGTAATCTTAACTAATTTATGGCAAAAATTTCCTGTAAATAATTCAGCACTGTTACAGTCATCATTTCCAGAAAAAGTGATAAAACCCATTAATGGATATTTTAGTAATCCTTCATCTTCAGAGTTCTTTTTTAGATAAAAAGACATGACTGAATTTATCACTGTAATATCAAATTCTCTTTTTCCTCATAAGATCCCTTCAGTAATTTATAATAAGCCAATTATATAGCTTAAAAACTGAAAGCAAATAGGATTAAAGTTAAAT
This sequence comes from Zalophus californianus, assembly GCF_009762305.2. Taxonomy (NCBI): domain Eukaryota; kingdom Metazoa; phylum Chordata; class Mammalia; order Carnivora; family Otariidae; genus Zalophus; species Zalophus californianus. Next base: position 108,394,122 of record NC_045597.1, read on the forward strand.
AAGAATGCAAAACTCCATGGAGGTAAGATTGAGAGAATTAAGAAAAAATATGATGATCTTTGGAAATGTCAAAGAAACTTCCAGTTTATTTAAACAAATGCATTTCATTGTATACTTTTCTTTTTTTAAGACTTCTTATTTATTCGTTTGAGAGAGAGAGCAAGAAGAGGGAAAGCATGAGGAGGGAGGAAGGTCAGAGGGAGAGGGAGAAGCAGACTCCCCACTGAGCAGGGAGCCTGACATGTGGCTTGATCCCAGGACCTCGGGATCATGACCTGAGCAGAAGGCAGACGCTTAAGCGACTGAGCCACCCAGGCGCCCCTCATTGTATACTTCCCTATAAGATGATAGTTCTGCTTGTCTTCAGGTAGATAAAAATCTATGAAAATACTATTGTAAAACTGTAGAACCAATAAAGAGAGAGTGATAGAAAGTGGTTGAGGGTAGATTGTCATACTTTAGGCCTTCTTCCTTTAGGCCACATTCCCCCTTAGAGCCGTGTGGAGGAGATAAAATAAAAAAAGACACTAGTCTTTTCTGCTTCCCTGAAGGTAGATATTTCTAGCCAAAGCTGAAACTTCACAGGCAAAAAGTAGGACATATCCAAAGAATGCAAACACTAAGTGAAAGACAGTGACTATAACTTATACCAGAAATAGAACAAAGGCAGCAAAAATAACAAGAAAATAAAATAAACATTATAAATTTCCTCAGAAAGATATAGAAGAGTTGGAAAATATAAAACAAATGTGAAGAGTTAATTTTTACAAGTAGAGAGGGTAAAATTTTAAATGTAACCAATGAAATAAAAAATTCAATGAATAGCAGGACAGATTAACCTGAAGAAAAAAATAATGAGCCAATATAACAGGTCAGGGATTTTTCCTAGAACATATCAAAAGGAGATTAAAAAGAAGAGTGGGAAGCCTAGGTGCCTTAGTCATTTAAGCGTGTGACTCTGGATTTTGGCTCAGGTCATGACCTTAGGGTCGGGAGATTGAGGCCCTGCTCACGTGCACACTCTCTCTCTCTCTAAAAAAATAAATAAATAAAACATAAAGATAAAGATAAAAATAGAAGAGAGATAATGATGTAAAGAATAGAAAAAACAATAAAAGCAAAAATTAATAAACAGCAAAAATTAATAAAAATAATTAACAAAACCACAGACTTAGCAAAGAGAAATTCCTACAAAACTGAAAAAAAAAAAAAGGAGACAAGTAGGCCAAAAAATACGAAAGAGAAATAAGAAATAACTGTAGATGTTGCAAAAAACTTACTCTATCAAAGAATAAAATATAAAGTGTTTATGAAAGTATAAACAAACTATGCATTGCATTTAAAAGTCTAGCTACAATCAATAACTTTCCAGGAAAATATGTGATAAATTACAAAAGAAGAAAGAGATAATGCAAGTAAACTATAAATCACAAAATAATTTGAAATGACAATCAAGGTTCTACCCCAGATTTCTAATAAAATTTCCACAATTTTATAGATATATTTTACCAGCATTTTTGGAATAAGTTATCCCTAGTTAAATAAATTTTTCTTAAAAAAAAGAAAGAACAGAGGGAGGCTATCTTTTCTTGAATCAAACCAGGTAAAGACAGTACAAGAAAATTAAATTATAGGTATATTTCACTTATGAAAAGAGCAATTAAGATCCTGAATGTAGGGGCACCTGGGTGGCTCAGTCGCTCAGTCGCTCAGAGCCATCGGGCTCCCTGCTCCGCGGGAAGCCTGCTTCTCCCTTTCCCACTCCCCCTGCTTGTGTTCCTCTCAATGTGTCTCTCTGTGTCAAATAAATAAAATCTTTTAAAAAAAATCCTAAATGTAATAATAATTAAACTAATCCAACAGTGTATTAAAAATAACAGATGATTAAGTAGAATTTACTTCAAGAGTTATTTAATGTCAGAAAATCCATTATTGCATTTATATTAATGAACTAAGGGGTAACACAATTACATTACCACCTAGAGTGACATAAAAAGTAGTCAATAATGTACAATATCTTTTAACAACAAAAAATTTTTTGAAATCTAAAAACAGCATTTATCTTAACCAGAAAATGTTACTTATAAAATTTTATTACAAATGCTGTACTTGAAAAAGGGAATTTTGATATATTTCTTGAAGATTGAGATACTATGAGGATGCTTCCAATCACTATTAATGTCCACTTGCTATCCAAGAAACTTAAGGAGACACACAAAAAAAGAAGATATAAACGTGAAACAGAAAGAAGTATGACAGTTTGAGATTGTATTTTGTTTTATTTTTGCAAATTATATGATCACTTACATAAAAAAAAAAAACCAAGGGAATGGAGCACTGGGTGTTATATGCAAACAATGAATCATGGAACACTACATCAAAAACTCATGATGTAATGTATGGTGATTAACATAACATAATAAAATTTAAAAAAAAACATTTACATTTAAAAAAACTGGGGGAATATATATTTTTTTTAAAGATTTTATTTATTTATCTGAGAGAGAGTGAGTGAGAGAACACAAGCTGGGGGAGAGGCAGAGGGAGAGAGAGAAGCAGGGTCTCTGCTGAGCAGGGAGCCCGATGCAGGGCTCCAACCCAGGACCCTGGGATCATGACCTGAGCCGAAGGCAGATGCCCAACCGACCAAGCCACCCAGGTGCCCCAAAGGGATACATTTTTAAAAACTATTAGAATTAATAAGAGAACTCAGAAATTTTGTGAGATTGTAAAGAAAAATCACAGCTGAAACCAATTATAACAGTTAATAGAAAATAAGATTCCATTTATCATAACAACAAAATGTGTACTATCTAGCAATTAACCTAATAATAAATGCACAAAGCCATCAAGAATAAACTTTCAAATAGTGCTAAGTAGAAAGATATACCTTTTATTTATGATATGACTAAGTACTATGAAAAAGTAAATTCTTATCAAAGCAATTTATAAATCCAAGTCAAGTCTATTCAAAATCCCAGCAAATTTTTTTGAAACTTGACAATTGATTTAACAAAACAAACAACAAAAATTATGGAAGCAAACAGGTTTATAGAGAGTGGAAACTACTTTTTAAAATGACAAAAATTATCAATTTTTCCCTAACAGATATTGTATCACTAAGTCAATTTAAAAGAGTGTCGGATAGATGCCAAAAACTATATAGTACAGTGGAAAAGAATAGACAGCCCTGAAACAGATTTGTGTGCATACAGCAGCCTGATGTAGAGATGGCATTAAAAACCAAAATGGATTATTTTGTAAATAATAAATTAGTAAAAAATGTTGGGGGAAAAAGCACTCACTACATGGAAAAAATTCTCTATCTAATACCACATACAAGAAGCTCCAAACCTCAGTTAAATATGAAGTTATTATAGCTTAAAACATGAGAATGCCTTTGTGTTAATAACAGGAAGTAAATGATATATCTGAGTGCAATTAGGGATTTTAGTGTGAAGACTCCAGGAACAAACTGGAAAAACTATTTTTGTAACATTTTAAATCTAAAAAGGGAATGATTTATATCTATACTATATACAGAACCCTTCAAATTAACAAAATAAAGACTATGTCAATATGAAAGGAGCAAAATATATGAATGACCAGTTCATAAAAGGAGAAGCTAAAATGGGTAAAGAAAAGTATAGGGAGATGATATATCTCACTAGTAAGACAAAACAAATTGCAACTTGTAATTCCAAAGCAATATTTCTGACTATCAAAAGTAAATGACAAATAAATACCAATTTATGAGGACTGGGAAAACAGAAACCCAAGATAAACTGGATAGAAAATAAACTGGTAAAGCTATTCTGAATAGTAATATTTTTTTACATATAGCTCATATTAAGAAATTCTAACACTGGGTATACCACCCTGGACAGGTGTTTTGGAGAAGGACATGGGAGGAGAATAAAGAGAGAGGATTAAATATTATTCTGGGACACAGGCAGGAACCACAGATGTCTCAGGTGAGCCTAACAGACTGTCTGACCATGCCATAAAAAAACTATTCATAATTCATGATAACAAATGTTTATTGCACAATGTGTTGGATCCAACTTTGGTGTTCATCACTAGAGCAATCTATAAATTATAGGTGGGGTATATGCTTAGGCATAAAATGGAACATTATCCAGGAGAAACACAGCCAAAAGACAAATCTTAAAAATAAAATGCAGAATAAAAAAATTAAGTTTTTAAAACTATTAAACTTCTAAGTTAATTCTCTTTCTCTGAGAAACCATTTGGGTACAATAAAAAATAAATGCACCCACATGAACACTATATAGTTTTAAGAATATATATACAAATACATTAACAATTCAGGGTATATGAAGAGAATATAGTGTAGAAATTAGAATGGATATCCATGTAGGGAGAGCAATGTGATTGGGATAGGAAAGCAAGAGGAAAAAATAAAACAAAATTTAATACCAAAGGATTTTGCATGAGTAAAGGGTAAAATCTACAAGGACACGTTCTTTTGCCATTTTTTTTTTTTTTTTTTACCAATGCCTTCTAAATGCCTAGCGGAGTACTTGGCACAGAGTAAGTGCTCAGTAAATATGATTGACTAAGTACTATAATAAAAGAAGTTTTGTGTGCCAAAGATCTTACAGAAGAGTAATTAAAATAAATACTTCGGCGTTCTTCATGTTACTTGTATTAATTTTTAATGCTCAGTAATAAAGAAATTAGCATACCAAAACATGATTGTGGGGTCTAGTCTACTGATCTAACTGTCCATTTTCATGCTACTATCAACTGTTTTAATTACTCAGGCTTACAATGCCTTGTATTTTTTTTAAAGACTTTATTTATTTATTAGAGAGAGAGAATGAGAGAGAGAGCATGAGAGGGGGTAGGGTCAGAGGGAGAAGCTGACTCCCTGCCGAGCAGGGAGCCCGATGTGGGACTCGATCCCAGGACTCCAGGATCATGACCTGAGGTGAAGGCAGTTGCTTAACCAACTGAGTTACCCGGGCTCCCCAGTGTCGTGTATTTAACACTTAACTAAATTTTCTCATTAATTCTAGAAGTTTTTCAGTGAATTCTCTTAGGTTTTCTTGGTGTATAATCACATTGCCCACAAATAATGAGAATTTTGAATTTTGTCTCTTAATCATTCCATGTCTTATTGCTTTGTCATAATATTAATTGTGATAGTAGGTTTTTTCTTTCATTGATCATAATCAAATTATTACTAGTTTTTTTTTACATATTAATTATGGTTTTAGCTTTGGCTTAACAGATCTTAAACATGCCAAAGAAGTATACTACTCCTAAATTCTGAGTTGTTGTTTTTTGTTTTTTTTTTTTTAATTAGAAACCTGTTCCAGGGGTATCTGGCTCAGTCAGTAGAGCATGCAACTCTTGATCTCAGGGTTGTAAGTTCAAGCCCTACCTTGGGTGTAGAGAGTACTTAAAAATAAAATCTTAAGGGGTGTCTGGGATGGCTCAGTCAGTTAAGCGGCTGACTCTTGGTTTCAGCTCAGGCCATCATTTCCTGGAATTGAGCTCCATGTCAGGCACCAGATTCAGTGCGGCAACTGCCTTAGGATTCTCTCTCTCTCTCATCCCCTCTACCCATCCCTCTGCACATGCTCTCTGGTTTTCTCTCTCTCTGTCTCTCTCAAATAAATAAATAAATATTTTTAAAAAAATCTTTAAAAATAGAAACTGGTGCTAGTTGTTGGTTGGGTTTTGTTTGTTTGTTTGTTTGTTTGTTTTACATTTCATCCTTACTGCCTCATAATACCTTTCTAAGGAACTACATGTTCATAATTTAAAACATCTCACAATAATCACTATGGAACATGTTACCAAATGACAAACAAGGAAATAGGATTTTACATGGAAAAATAAAGTTGCTGGGCCCAAGTTATGGCTTGTGCTAAATATGACCTTAAGCGATTAAAACCAAATAAATAAAAGGTTCCAAATAGAACTAAAGTTAATAGATACAGTCTACAGGTCATTTTCACGCTTCTTTTCATGGTTCTGGGTAAAAAGAATAAGAAAGGAATGGTGCTTAGCAAAACAAACTTATTAGAGCCTGGTTGATTTAAAGCCTGTCAGAGTGAAAAATATATTACAAGATTCTTCTTTGGTTTTGTGCTTTGTGACATGGATAGTGTTCTGGAGAGATTTTATTTTTATTACTTTTATTATTTTTTTGACATCTTCCTTAAGGAATTTTATTTATTTTTTTTAAAGATTTTATTTATTTATTTGAGAGAAAGAGAATGAGAGAGAGAGAGAGAGCACACGAGAGGGGGGAGAGTCAGAGGGAGAAGCTGAGTCCCCGCTGAGCAGGGAGCCCGATGTGGGACTCGATCCTGGGACTCCAGGATCATGACCTGAGCTGAAGGCAGCCGCTTAACCAACTGAGCCACCCAGGTGCCCAGGAATTTTATTTTTTTTATTATTATGTTCAATTAGCCAGCATATAGTACATCATTAATAGAATAACTTTAGAAACCGCCATCCTCTATAATCTTAAACATTTAGGTTTGTACAGTTTTTTTTAATGCTTGTCAATTTGTTTTTTTAACTAAAACTCTCATTTTACTTTTAAATCATAATCAATTTTCAGATAATATAGTATCCTATACTGTTGTATATTACACATATATATATAATATACACACACGAATATGTATATGTGTATATGTTTTGTCTTACAATAAATTATGTATGTGAATGTGTGCAAAAGTAATCCTCAAAATCCTCATTTTAGGAACAGTTGAATAGGCAGAGGAAAAATAGATTAACCAGCAAACCACTGAGAGATATCCATTGCCTTTCTGTCCCTCTGGTTCCCAAGCATTCACCAGAGTAATAAGGATTTCCTGAAGCATGCGTAGTTATTCTTACTTGACAAGTTTGGAATTCTTTATTTTTTTTTCCTTAAAAATCAAAGGAATCTTATCAATACTGACATTAAACATACTGAAGGGAATTATGATCATATGTCAGAAAAATATAGAACTCCTTTGGGCTCTGTGAGAAGCTGACAGCATTCCCATAAAATATTAACTACTTACAATAAAATCCCTTCACAAGGAGTGAGAGGTTAGTAGAAAGTATCTGGAAGCCCTCAACAATGAATTTTGATTAACAGGTTTGACTCGAATTCCCTTGTTCTAAGTTGTTTTCAGGCTTCACATAGGTGGATAAAAAAGCATGAAAGTCACTAGCATATATTCATTTTGCAAATGTTTAAGAGATTTAAAAAATGTGAAAGTCCTGCTCCCAAAAGAATATATGAATAAGAAATCTGTAGTATTATATTTGGCAGGAATGAGAAGGTTGGTCATCTTGGTGATATCACCTCTTCCAGGTATGTAAACACATCTCCTCCTCTTCCCAAATATAGTTTGCAGCTCTTTCACAAATGCTATCTTGTATTCTGCCAGATACTTAAATTATGTGTGTTCAGGAATATTCATATTAGGCTTTATTCTATAGCTATTATTCTAAATAAAAAAAATAGATAGCTGTGTGAAAATTTGCCAGTTTGAGAAGTGAAAACACAGCTTGAAATGTAATGCATTAGCGATGCGTGAATAAAATTAGATCTCCCAGGAAATATGCAAACCAAGTAAAGCAGTGAAAACATCAGATGGGCATTTGAGTACCTTACTGAGATATCTTTAAAGGCAGCATAACAGTTCGAACTTGGAGAGTCATCTGTTATTGTTTTAGTTTTCCAATGATGTTCCAATGAAGAGCAATAAGGAATTTGTATTTACCTACTTTTTACCACATGAGCAAGCAGGGTCAGTTCAGCTATTGCCAGATAGACATACCTATATGGAAAGGCACATGTCCCTATAAACGGACTCTCAAATATGCTAGAATTTCCTAGTGAACAATCCCCCCTAAGAGAGCGTGCATTGGTATCTTGAGTAGGTTTTTGTGAATTTGATATAGTAGAAAAAGTTCACCTTTAAAACAAATGGCCCTAAAACCCCAACATACTTGAAGGATTAGCCGCAATTCTATCAAGTGGGGGTGCCCTCAAAATTCTCATTTTCACTTCCCCTGAACCAGATGAAAATTGATAAATTAACCTTTTAAGTCAGAGTTCCAGAAAAGGTAATTACGATAAGTAAAGAGATGGTGCCAACAAGCGTTGATTTACATTGAATTTAGCTTCAAAATATAATAAATCCATGATTATTTATTAGATGGATTCATATAATATTACTAAAGTTAATCTTTTGTTAATTATAAAATACCTATGCTTACATCCCAAGGCCTGGGAAGTTATTGACTTGGCATCCTTGAAATGAATATTCTTCAAATATATATTCAATGTTTATTGGATGGTTAGGTGGATATTTAAATTTTGAAGTTAATTTTAATAGTAAAAATTATATATATATATATATATACATAGTAATTTTGAAACATGTATTGATATAAGTCTGGCAAATAGGTGAGAATAGTTAAGATCATTTTGCAATAAAAAATAGTAATGTAGTGCCAAACAATATGAGTTATTAAAATATAAGATACAATAATTTTCAAAAATAGTGAAATACAATAAATAATTTTAGCAGTGAAGAAAAAGTGACTATTCCAGTCAGTGGAACAGAAATGAGAAAATGCTCAAATACATATATGGAAATTTAGTATATAATAAAGGAAGTATTTTAGGTCATTTAGGAAAATAAAAATTATTCCATAGAGAATGTTGGTTCTACTACCTAGCTAGTCTGTTAATTAAAAAAATAAATAAATAAAGCTGAACCACACAAAAATAAATTTTATGTGGGTCATATATTTTTCAAAAAATATGAAGATTAAAAATATTAAAAGAAAACTGGAAGCTATTATTTTTAATTTTTTTACAGAAAAGAAAGCCATTGTAGATATAATTAAAAAAAAATTTGAGGACAGAGTAAATGATGAATATACCATTGCCACATAGTGAGGAATACATATTTGTTTAATAACTGGATATTTGTTTAATAAAAATATATATTTATTATTTTAATTCCACTTTAGGTAGAATAGAGACGTTCTATTACAGAATGTATAACTAGTGAAAATAAGAAAAAAAAAGAAAAACAGCAACGGTATGCTGCTTCCCATAGAAAGAATATGCATTAAAAATATATGCTTTTATATTGTATCAATATTAATATTTCTGATGGTTGTGAGCCACCCATCCAAAGAGTAATTAAAATGAAAAAATAAACTCAGATTTAAAATATATACATGCTACCAAGCTGCTTCATTTCTTCAAATCCTAGTAATAAGGACTATTAATATTGAGGAAGAATCATACCTTGCAATACCTGGGATGCCTGGATTGTAAATACCTTGCAAACATTATGTTTTTGAAAATCTGACTGTCATCACCACTAATCAAGACATGACAATTATGAAGGATCATGCCATATGAAAGATAATGAAACGTGTTTTAATTGCTAATGCTGAATTTCAATTGTGCCCATTCTGTTTAGGTTAGTGTTTTGTCAAATTGTACAGATAAATGTTTTATATATTTTCAAGTACTTCACAAAGAAAAGTATTACCTTCTTTGCCATTAGTCAAAAATTCAATGTTTATACGCACATTGCAAAATCAGTATAATTACCAAGGCCAGAAAAGAAAAAAAATCTGTCTGAAAGCTATTTATCAATACAAACTACACAGTATGAACTCACCACAGTTAAGAGTGTCAATAGGCTTCATATTTAGGCTGATGTTTTTGCCATATTTAAAAAATCAATTGGAGTTAGGCCCTTGTCAAATGAACTGGTAAAAATTAATGAGGAAGCTAATATAAAATGACATCTCTAGTCATGTAATACACAAGTTTAATAGAGAACACAGTAGAAAAGAACATCTCCGGGAAGCATTTTGAATATATACACACACACACATACACATATGTATATACATATGCATGTATATTATATATAAATAAACATTTACATATATATACATTATGTCATGCCTGGTCTGGCTTGAGACAGGTATATATTCCAATTTTTAAATACATGTTTGCAAGAGTTAAGACAGCTAATATGATAATCCTAATTTAAAAATTTCCAGGTTATTTATAGGATAATTCAAGAAATGAAATTCATTATATAGCAAAGTGTGCAACAAACCATTAAACATACCAATAAAATCAATCGGCACAAAAAGAAATGCAATTATGTTACATTCATGTAAATCCTTCCATGAACTAATTTCCAAATATCAATCATGAATGATATTCATCATATAAACATCAAGGAAGTTCTTGTATTTTTTAAATGCATCAACAAGTTCCCGCTCTCTCACAAACAGGAGGAAAATGTTAAATCTGAACATCGTTATAATTGTGGCTGATAATTTCTACTCATCCAAATCTCAGAGCTCAATTTTATAACAAAAGCAAAAAAAAAAAAAAAAAGCAATTGCCATTTCATCAGAAAAGGGTGTTTTACCCCTCCTTAAAATGTGATGATTTATTCTTAATTAACAACTGATTAGGCAGCATTTCAAAATTTCTCTAACATCACACATGACTAACTCGTAAGCAATCAAGGCATTAGATGAAAATTAAAAGCAGGCATATCATAAAGTGTTGATGATCTACACCTGCATTACACATCTGTTGAAATTCAATTTGTAGGAAAGACAAACTAATCCATTGTCCATCATTTGAAATGTTAACTAAAACATTCTCTTTATCCTTCGTTTCTAACAATATGGATGCCACAATATTATAAGCAAGAAGTTGAAAACAGAAATATCTAACAGTGAAAAAAATCTGGGGAAAAACAAACAAAAGAGAAATGAATTGTATGTGAAGAAAATGAATTGCAAACAATGTTAATGTGGGATAATTTTCCTCTTGATAACAGTTTTGAAATATATTATCTATGCCTGTTTTTATCTTCATTAAAACGTATCTCAGATTTTTTTGACTAAGAGAGAAAAAAAGAGCTTGAAAAAATTGGGCCTGACTTTTTAATTTCTAGGGAAGACCGATTTCCTCAAGAAGGACATGCATCAATTTATATAAACAACAATGTAATAAATAACACAGCAAATGAAGTACAAATTCCAATTCTACAGAGGAAGAAAAAAATGACCTAAATTTTTGTTTTCTTAATTGCAAAGGCACAACGAGGTATCAGGGAGAAAGTAGGGGGTGACCAAATCTTCTATTTGACAGCTTTATGTGAACATAGAGATTTGCTCCTAAATATGAGGCAGCCACTCAAAACTTGCAATGACCATTCAAGCACAGTAAGTCATTAAGAATTTGAATTTTGATAGAAACAGGTTTGACAGATTTTCTTTATTTCTGCAGTTTATAAACAAAATTGTCTTGTAAAAGCAGTTAAATCTTTTCTGTAAAGCTCCTGAATGAGGTAAAATGTCCAAATTTGGAAAATGAAATTGAGGACCAGTGACCTGCTTGGTATAACAGAATTAGTGGGGCTGGGCATACTTGAGTACAATCCTGGAATGGGATTCTAGCAAAGGCCAGTGGGACGAAAGCCAAGAGCAAAGGCACTGTGATCCCCCAAATTTTCAACAAATCTGCTAAATTCATGAATGCTTGGTATAAGTGATTTTCAGTAGTGAAAGTTTTTAAAGGAGGCGAACTTCATATCAGATATTTTGTGATTTAGAACTAAAGGAACATTCCAAGAACAAACCTATGCCACCACTCCTATCCTCCACTTGGGACTGGCAGAGATTGTTAGAAGTTTGGGATATACCTTTGCCACAGTATTGAGTGGGTTAAGGCAAAAATCACATGGATATCAAGAAGCAGGTGATTCTTCCCTCCTCCTACACCCATATAACTCATGTCTGGGTTTAAAAATACATTCATTTGTAATATCAGTTCTTGGCACTGAATAACTACTCCATAAGTACTTGTAACTAAAGAAAATATGGAAAGACTTTTCACTCATGACAATTGGCCCGATAAAGGATCTTCCTGTGTTAATTGATCTTAGAAGCAAAAACTACTACTACTAATCATACTTTGTAACATAAATTAAAATCAGTTCAAACAAAACAAGATGCCAATAGCATGAAATAACCAGGTGTCTGAAGTGAGGTGCTATGTGGATGCAATAACAATTACCTTAAGTGCTTTCCTTTCTCATCCAAAAGTGAATTTGCTTAAAATCTGTAGAAGCAAATACCATATATAAAAAATGTCTTCTAGTGAAAAATGTTTTTCATTTTATGCAACCTTCTTGAATTACATTTGGTATATTTGCAAATATATACCAAAACTTCTTAGATACTGGCACAAGAAAAGTATAACCCATCCAAAAATCTTCCATTTATATAAAATGCACCAATTGCTGCTCAGAAATGAAATAATTTTATTCCAGCGATTCTATAGTCTGAGTTTCAAACTATTGCTGGAAGGAATCTCAAAGGTATCATCTGATCCAGCATTAAGGCAAAAGTTTGTTAAACTATTCGAGACAGTAGGAAACCCATTTATTCTTTCGTATTTGTGCTTCCTCAGACATGGAGAACCACCATTTAACATATTTCACTGAGCAACCATCAAAGTGTTTGAAAGCAATAACTAGATCACTCTCTAGCTGCTACTTCTCAAAGCTGAACAAATATTCCTTAGCCCTTTCCTCACTGACCAAAGGTATTCAGTGTTTATTTTTGTTACTATTCTCTAGAGACTTTAAATTTTTTTCCTCATAATTTTTAAATGTGAAAACCCAGAGCATACAAAACATGGCAGAGAGGGGCAGGATGATGCAAATTAGAATAATCCTTACTAATTAATTCTTACTAAATGGATCTGACTTCTTTCCCAGTAACACCCATAATGCAAACCTGGGGATACCTCGAGTTCATGCTGAAGATCAGATCTTGCTCCCCATTTCAATGATCTTCAGTTAGTTCTTGAAAACCCTGTCATATTTTGTTGTTGTTGTTTGTTTGCTTGTTTGTTTGTAATCAATGCTGTTTAAATTTGCTTAGTGGCTTGGGTATGAATCCCTGCTAATTGTATATAAATCACTTACCACAGGGTCAGAGCCATTCAACTACAGCAATTTTTCTGCCCTACATTGCTTCTTCTTGCAATAGTCCCTGCCTGATCACGTATTAGAACTATGAAAACCAACCTTCTTTATTTCTTCTTTCTCAGCTTCCATATCCAGTTATTTTTTCCCTTCCATTCCACAATATTATCTGAAGCCTTCATTGTTATTCAACTGAAATCCTGCAGTGGATTTCTAACTAGTTTTCTTTCCTCCATGCTCTTCTCTCCCCATTTTAGAAAATACAAATCAATTCCAGACTTTAAAAACAAAATACAACAAAAACAATCTTGCAGTTAAGTCTCCTTTCCTACCAAGTGAATCAAGTCACTTGACATTATGCAAGGCCTACGCAAACTAACAAGCCTCTCTGCCTGCACATCTCCACACTTGCATGGCACTGGTCTTCTCTGCACCCTTTCACAGGAGAGTCCCCTTCCCCTGCTACTGTATACAATTAAAGCCTACCTTAAGTGTTACTTTAACTCTTTTCCCTGACCCAGAGGAAAATAAACCACTCCCCATTTTGTACCATCTGTATTATTAAATATAAAAATAATTATCGTACATAAAATATTGTACATATTATACTTGAGACCTCTGAATAAAAATCCAGACTGCTTTTCTGTATTTGTATTCCCACAATATCTAGCCCAAATAAAATGAAATAAAATAAAAATATTGGTTGAATTTTGCGGGCAAGGCTTCATTTTTTTTTAAGATTATTTATTTATTTAACAGAGAGCAAAAGAGCACAAGCAGGGGGAGTGGCAGGCAGAGGGAGAAGCAGGCTTCCTGCTGAGCAGAGAGCCTGATGCGGGACTCGATCCCAGGACCCTGGGATCGTGACCTGAGCCAAAGGCAGACGCTTAACCAAAGGAGCCACCCAGCCAGGCATCCCTTCCTTTTGACATCTAATTGTGAAATTTAGTTAGAAATGATCCAAAGAAGAAACTTAATTCAAACTCTTCCTCTAATTTTGGCCATACTTTTATCATTTCATATCATCTTGTATTTAGGATAATCAGAAAAAAATGTGCATCATATTTTGATTGCCCAAGTTTTAGTTACACGAATTCTTTGGGTAGCTTTTCCTAATAGCCATTTATTTTGACTCTTGTGTAAAACTGATAATTGTTTGTTGTTTTTGTCAACATTGTAATTTCTAAGGATTTTCATTTTACAAACTTCCATAATTTATAGCATCTACTTATTTATAGATCTATTTCTTCTTTCTGTATTGTAAAAACCTTAAGGTTACAAACCACTTCTCATTTGCATCTTCAATGATTAATACCATACCTGACAAAGTGACTTAATAAATGCTAGCTGAATGAAAGAATTCATGCTGATACCAATTCAGTTATATAAAGATCGATACAAATATAGATAATAGTCAAATACTAATAGTGAAGCAGATACAGCCAAATATAGAAACTTAAGGATAAATTATACATCTCCTTTTCTTCCTCAGAGAACTTACTGGTAAGGAGTATTGCTGTTAAATTTAATTTGAATGTTGGCTTGGTGCACTGTCCAATAATAATAATACCAATGTTAGTAATAATAGTAAATACACAGCCAATTTCCCAACACATAATAAAACATGTACCATAAATATATCAGGCACTGCACTGTGTGCTTTGCATACTAATACCAACAAACCCATGCTATAGCTTATGATCTACCTTTATGAATGAGAAATCTGATGCTATAAAAGATTGAGAAATTTTCTCAGGATGACAAACCTGTAAGAAATGAAGATAATTATTACTATCAAAACAATAAGGCAGGAGGGTGATGAAAAACAACCAGAGTGGTGGTCAGAGGCAGGAAAGAGGGTAGACGGATTAAGGGGAGACAGAGGAAGAGAGAACATCAGAAAAAGCCCCTGGAATGATTTCTAACAGAGTACTCAGTTATTCAAGATTACCTTCTCTTTTCCCCTCTCTAGGGTTAATTTCATCCATTTGCCACATTTAAGTTTTTCTTTTTTGCTTTACAAACTCTTCTATAACCCTGAGCTTACTATAAAAGTTAAAAAAAAAAAAACCCACAAATGATATCTTCCTGAAATAAATGTCTTTTTTCTCCTCAGATTTTTGTTTTATTTTTAAATATTCCTAATATTTATAGTGTTGTGTTGTCTTCTACTTTGTTGTTGTTGTTCACCGTAATTCTTTGGAATATGTTGCACTACTTCCTGGAGTCAGATAAGAACTAGCAACCTCAGCATCACTCTCTCCTCCTCACATCTCAACCTCTTGAAAATATTGTGAGGAGTGACTGACATTGTGCCATACCCTTAGCATTCCAGGGCCACAAATAAGTTGATATATTTATATTTAATACAAGGATCACAGGAAATAGAATTAGCTTTTGGTTTTCTCTTAGGCATGAAAAATATAGCAGAAATGGAATTGCAAAATTCTGTCCTCAAATAATTGCCAAGTCAGTTTATAAATTGTGTAGAGGGTTGGCGGGGGGCGTAGAACTCCTAGTGGAAGATTTACAGGATGTATTTTCAGTACAAATATTACTTCTAAAACATGATGTGGAAAAGGGAAGTTGGCAGGTGTTTGTGTGAGATTTTTTTTTTGTACATTTCTCTCACTTGCAGTGTGCATTACTTAAGCATCCTTTTCACTTTAGTATAAGAACATAATGCTTCAATGTTAGAATTATAGCTAAATGCCAAATAAGCTTGTGTTTCTTATTTATATGTTTGTTTTCTAAAAAATAAACAAAGTTTTATTCATATATCACACGTGTCTTGAAAACAGTACTCTGAGTCTCCAATAATGCTGTATTCCTGTATTTTAGTTCATTACTCAATTTATCTTTCATACTGATGCTTGCTGAGAATTTTAGTGACAAATCTACATGTGGCTTTTAGGGTGGGAGTAGAAAACTGTAAAACTTAAAAAGAAATTTAGATGATCTTCTAAAAATAAGATACATGTTCTTATAATTGTGCACCAATTTTTACCACTGTCCCAAAAATTAACTATTTTTCCAGTAAGGCTATATTCACTGTACTTTTTACTTATATTCAGTACGTGTCACATTCTTACATAATCTTCCCATATTGATGGAATTATTCATCTTGGCTACAAAAATTCAAACTAATTAAATTATTTAGTTCTTTTGTTTTAAGATTTTATTTATTTATTCATGAGAGACAGGGAGAGAGAGAGAGAGAAGCAAAGGGAGAAGCAGTCTCCCAAGGAGCAGGGAGCCCGACGCGGGACTCAATCCCAGGACCCTGGGGTCATGACCTGAGCCAAAGGCAGATGTTTAACCATCTGAGCCACCCAGGCGCCCTAAATTATTTAGTTCTTTAAGCTTCCTAGAAAGTCTGAGTTAGATCTTTAAAGATGGCAAGGAGAAGCAATTTACCTTTACTGTTCTTCCTCCTACCACTTGCAAATCTATATTTCAAATCTGAGCCACTTTTCTAGTTAATGAAGTTAATGGCTTCATCATGCTGTGTAATTCACACTGGGCAATCTATATAATAAAAGCAGATGATACAGAATATTCCTAACGTTCATGAATATTAAATGTTGAAAAATAATTAGATGGTAAAAATATAAATATAAATAAAAATAATGAAACACTAAAAAATTGTTTGCATGGCAATATATCACTTTTAAGAAGCTTACCTAGAGAAAATTTTAACAAATAGTTCTACAGTAATGATGATTTTCCAGAACATTTTGATAAGTATCATCAATTTGAGCTTCACAGTAACCTGATAAGATAAATATATTTTACACTCTACTAAAAAAAAAAAAAAATTTCCAAGGAAAGTAAAGCTTGACATAGGACCAGTCTATATGGTAAATACGTCCTTTGTATGTTCTCTGCTTCTCTCTCTTTTACTACATTATTTTCCCATTTCAAATGCCATTTCCCATACAATACAATTCTTCTCCCTGCTTTCCTCTAGGTAAACAGGTTTGATTTTGTACTTCAAAAAAATAAAATTGTATACAGTAAATTTTAAAAATAACATTTAAAAAATTCCTAGAGTGGGTAAAAATGCTCAAGAAGAAATGTCTGGTAATCTGATTTCTTTTTTTCTCATTCATACCCCTAAATGCAGTTTTCATCAAAGCTCTGCCCTTGGCCCTCTTTGACAAGTTTATCTGTTGTCATGACCTCAACTGCCTTCTCTTTGCAAATGTCCCCTAAACCCTCTCTTCTTAATCCTAATTCCTGTTTTTTGAGTCCTAGACCTATAAAATTCCATCTTGAAATCTATTAGGGCCTCACACTCAGCATGCACCAAGCAGAACTAGTAAGTTTAACTCCTCTAACGTGGCATTTCCATATTTTGGCAGATGGCCGGTTCATTCCCAGAGTCTGTAGAACTGGAAACCACTCCAGGCCAAGCAACCAAGACCTCTCCAGTGTCTGACCAGCTCTTTTCACCATCCCTTTTTCCACTGCCAGTAACAGAGTTTTCACCATCAACATGTAGATACTCAAAAATTATTGTAGAAACAAAATTAGAGTTGCCTACAATTATTTCTCATATGTTATGAAGGTATACAACTTTTTAATATAAAAACAAAATTAAAGATACCTAGTGTTGCCCTAAATTATGTTTTCATATTGTAACTTAATCATAACTTAAACATGTCAACATCTAGATATAAAATATCTCTGTGGATAGCTATACAATCATAAACCAAAACAAGTTTGCAAATGAATACAAACTGAAGTATAAAACTTTTAAAATTACATTACTATAGTATGCAAAATGATAATACACTGCTAAAAACAAACATATTCTCATCTTGAGATGAAAATATGAATTAGCTGCCATATTATGAATTCTGTTGAATTTGTAAGCCTGCCTCACCTTTTATTTCTCTTATTTCTCTATAGAAATTTATCAGAAATTTCATTTGGTTAATATGCATTATTTATACCTTAGCACCACTGTTGTAGTTTACTCATTCACCTACAACATTAAGTTATTAGAATTGGATGCCTATGTTACCATAAATGCAAATAAAATTTCAGCCACTGAAATCATGTAAAAATACATGGGTTATAACAGAGTCAAATTGATAGCTGGGACTAGACATGTTAATTTTGAAATTACAATAGAAATGAAAACACACTTTTTTTTTTTACCACAGCAACAGTTTTTATTTTTGTAAAGCAATTATCAACTTATGTATAAATGATTACAGTATTTGAAAACACACTTTGAAGCATTCTCTTAGAAACTATGTCCACTACCCCCTTGATAGTCTGCAGAGTGATGTTGGAGAAACACAAGCCTACATTTCTTCAATAGCACCCTGATATCTCCCACTATCACCACAATAAATTGTAGTAGATGGTTCCATGATGACTGAATACACCTTCCTTTCCCTGTGTTCTCTACTGTGTCTTAAGCTCTGTCAATCTTTGAGCCTTAAGTAAGTGGTGAGTTATACATGCATCATTTTTTTCTTTATATTTTATTTGTTTCACTTATCCTATCCTGCCAACTGGATTAGAAGCTACTTTTAGCTCTAGTTTAAATATTTACATATTTAGTTTAAATATTCATATTTAAACTCCTGTAACACCAACTATAGTGCTTTGTATCAGTTAGATATTTAGCTATGAATTAATTCATTCAGCAAATATTTATTGAGCCCCTACAATACAACCAGCAGCAGAAGGCACTGAGCATAGTGGTGGACAAATTATACTCTTTGCCCTCAAAGAGTTTGTATTCTTTCTCTTTTTTTTTTTTTTTGGAAGATTTATTTATTTGAGAGAAAGAGAGAGAGAGCATGAGCAGGGAGAGGGGCAGAGGGAGAGGGAGAGAATCCCCAAGCTGACTCCCAGCTGAGTGTGGAGCCCCACACAGGGCTGGATCCCAGGACCCTGAGATCATGACCTGAGCCAAAACCAAGAGTGGGACGCTTAACCAACTGAGCCACCCAGGTGCCCCAAGGAGTTTATCTTCTGGTGAGGAAACAATTATTAAGCAAATATGTGACATAATTCCTGATGGTTATAAGTGATAACATAAAAATGAAGACTGGTAAAGAGACCGTCTAAGGGGCTATTGTAGTTGGGGAGCTCAGGGAAGTTCTCGCTGAGAAGGTGGCACATGAGCTGAGAACAGTAGACTCTAGTTTCAGCTTTAACATTCATTTGTCAATTATGTCTTCCAATAATGGCCTAGTGCCTCTTATAGTGCAGATAAACTGTACTGCTTATTTTTGTGATAGGAGATCAAATAATTTTTATTATGGAGTCTATTATACTATCAAATCATCATATAAACAGTGTGACTGGGCACCACTTTCCCCATTTAATGGATGATGAAACTGAGTCTTAGAAGTATCCAATGTAGTCTCCAGAAGTATTAACAAGTGGCACTCCTTGTTGAGCTATCAATTAAACATAAAACTATCGGACTTCAGATTTCATCTTCTTCCCCTCACACTACACTACAGTGTTGGTGTGATGGCACCCTTGGTACTTCGTTACAACTTATAATAGAGGAAGACCATGGCTATCAGAGGAGTCCAAAACAATAGATTGCCTTAATCTAAAATGGCAATGTAGTTGATCTAATTGAATGTAAAGCTATAATCATAGCCTAGGAAACTTTCAGCATTTCCACATGAAAACAGTTGCCAATAGGAGAGAACTTCAGTGCCGGTAATAAGCAAGAAACTATAAGTTATGGAATTTGGATGCTCTGGATAAGCAGCAACTATAACAACAACAACAAAACTAAGTTTGGGATAAACAATCAAGCGTAAGAAAAATTTGACCAGTCCCAAGTATGAATGATGAGTCATGTAATTATTGTAAATGATTACAGAGGTTAGCAAGACTGTTTGTGCTGAAGAACCAAATTGCATTTTAATTCATTTAAAGCAGGCTTTTGAGATTAAAACTAATAATTAAATCCTCAAGTTCATGGAACAATAGAAACTACTTTTAATTTCCTAGGATTAGAAATGTGTGTCTTGTTTATTGTAAAATATGTCTGCTTTGATAAAACATGTTCATAATTATCACAACACCAAATTTACACTGCTCTCTCATTTAATTCCTTGGAGATTTGAGGCAAGGCCTCGAACTAGCTAGAAAGGAGTCTGCAATATGCACTGGACAACAGTGTTCAGACATTATTAAAATAGGGATATAGTCTTCCTTCTATCCAACCTTATTTGTTTTGTGTTAAGATCATGAGGGGATATGTATCTATGTATATAGATACATAGTACATACGCAGAAAGAGAGGAGGAATATGGTGGTGTACCATTAATATGACACATGACAAAACAGTTTATTTCTCTATGTTGACAGTAAATTTATTTATAGGACATCTTTGTTTTGCTAATGAAAATCTGGACCATTAAAATAATGCAGACATCTCCATTTTACATATGAAACACAGACTAACAAAGCCCTAGGAAGAGAGGTAATATCTCTGTGCCAGAGATCTTCTTGACTCCTTTTTGTCTGATTTTGTGTTTCTTTCCTTCGGCATTATGATTATGTTTCTCCACCTTGGCCACTCTATTTTGTGATTAATTACAACCAGAACTCTGCCTTCCAAGGGATTTATGAAAGGACTCATTAGGGCATATCAAGGGTGTATCATCGAGGTAGAAGTTTAGTCCAAAAAGAGAGGGAAAGAGAGTGTTGAGGGAACCACCTTGTTGAATACCTAGTAAGTGCTATGTTAAGAATTTTACATAAACTCTTCCATTTAATCCCAAACTTATCCTGGAGCCCCTGGGTGGCTCAGTCAGTTAAGCATCTACCTTCAGCCCAGGTCAAGATCTCAGGGTTCTGGGATTAAGTCCCAAACCAGGGTCCCTGCTCAGCAGGGATCTGCTTTTCCCTCTCTCTCTCTTCCCGTCTCCACAACTTGTGTTCTCTCTCTCTCAAATATATAAATAAAATCTTTAAAAGAAAATCTCAAACTTATCCTATGAGAAAGACCACATTTCCATTTCTCACATGATGACCTGACACTCAGAGAGGTTAAATGAATTTATCCAAGGTCACACTGAGACAAAATGGTAGAGCTGGGATGTGAAGTCAGATCTCTGAATCCAGTTTTCCTCTAAACTAAGTTGTCGCCCAGTAAAATGTGTTGTGTTGTGTTCTTCTGGAGTTGACTGAACTCAAGTCTTCTGGCACAGTGGATGTAAATTTAAAGTTTTCCCATTTGGGCTCCAGCATTTCTAAGAATGAAGAATGATTCTTTATTCCATTCCACTGAGCAGGGCTGGAGAAGAGAGACAGGCGCCAAAGTGTGGTGCTAAGGATTGTAGTGACCACCTGAGGAGTGGGCCACAGGTCATGTTTTTATCCATAGACACAGCTCTGTCAAAAATTTCAAAATGTTAACTCTGATGTATGACTAAAAATCCCTTTCCTCAGCAATTACATAGAATATTGTGCTTTCATTCCCTAAGTCTCTGCAGAGTAAAATGCAAAAATGGGAAAAGAAGGAAAAAAAAAAGCTTTCTTCTCTGTTTCTGCATTGCTAATGGCTCCCTAGAGTCTATGACTTCTTGATTATTTTCTAGTTAATATGGTCAAATACACAAAAATTATATTTAAACTATTCACAAAGAACAATTAAATATAGAAGTAAAAATAACTACCAAATTTCATATGTTCTAAGATGTATCAGTCAATAACAATGGGAATGGGTTATAGTCTTCATATTCATATATGTCATAACACCGATATGTAGAAAAGAGATATGACTTGTTCAAGAAAGTCAGAAAATAACAGGACAGTAATTTCAGTGCCTGAGCTTCAAAATGGAAACAACCTAAGTGGCCATCAATGGATGAATGGGTGAAGAAGATGTGATATATATATATATATATATATATATACACAATGGATTATTATTCATCCATGAAAGAGAAGGAAATCCTGCCATTTTGTGACAACATGGATGGGACTTGAGGGCATTCTGCTAAGTGAAATAAACCAGACAGGGAAAGACAAATATTGCCTGGTATCCATAGAAACAGAAAGTAGAAAAGTAGTCATGACCAGGGATGAGGGGGTGGTGGGTCAGGAATAGGAACAGGCTGGTAAAACAGTACAAAATTTCAGATATAAGATGAACAAGATCTGAGGATGTAATATAAAGCATGATTGCTATAGTTGGTAATACTGTATTATATACTCAAAATTTCTTTTATTTAAAAACTTATTCATTTATTAGAGAGACAGAGAGGGCATGAATGGGGGGGAAGGCGCAGAGGGAGAGAAACTTCAAGCAGACTGCCCACCGAGCATGGAGCTCCACCTGGGGCTTGATCTCACGACTCGTAAGATCATGACTTAAGCCAAAACAGAGTTGGACGCTTAACTGACTGAGCTACCCGGGTGCCCCTGTATACTTGAAATTTCTTAAGAGAGTAGACCTTAAATGTTTTCACCAAAAAATAAGTAAGTAAATAAATAAATAAATAAATAAATAAATAAATAAATAAATAAATGTGAGGTGATGGATGTGCTAATTAATTAGAGGGGCAAATCCTCTCACAATGTATACTCATCAAGTTGTCATGATGTATATTTTAAATATCTTACAATTTTATATGTCAGTTTTACCTCAGTCAAGCTGAAACAAATAAAAATATAAATAATGAAGAAAAATAATAAAATAATAAATTAATAAATACTACAATATTAGTACTATTTGATCTACAGTTATTTTGCCAGTAGGACTTCCATGGGGCTGGTTAATTCTATAGGAACAGAGAATATATCTTGATTTCTTCATATTTTAGGACCTAACACAATGCTGGCAAAGAGGTAAGAGAGAGGAAAAGGAAAGAAAGAGAGGAAATTAAAAAGACATGAAAAGAGAGAGGGGAGGGGAGAGGAAGAAGGGAGGAAGGGAGGCATGATCACTCAATTTTTGCTATGGGATATTTGTGGAGTGGATAGATGTGGCTGGAAACAGTTTTTCTATGGATCCCAAATTCCATTTGTTCCCTTAGATCAATTAAAGTAGCCCTCACATATTTAGTAGTCATTGAAGAGAAATGTTACACAAAACTTAAGGAAATGAAAGATTTTTACAGGAAATAATTTAAGAATATTTAAAAAAATAGAAGAAACTAAGTCTAATTAAAATCATCTGGCAACCACAAAGTTTTGAGACCCAGGCCCAGAAATACCGGTCTCCTATTTAATTAATATATCGTGCAATTTACTAAATTTCTTTGAATCTTGGTTTTATGTTCCAAAATGACAGGTACATACGGATGCTCTCAGGAGTTACTTCCAGTTTTAAAAATCTACCTTTTACTACTACACTAGAACAAAATTAATTTTCCTAGTCATATTTTCTCTCAGAGAAAAGAAGACAGTATCTACAGAAATGACTATTTCCATCCTACACTGTTTTCCAATAAATAAGCCATGAGCTTATATTTAAAGCTTAAGCTTCCTGAATCTGTCAGTATCACTCACTTTTTGAGAGCTTACAAAGCAGAGGAGACCAGAGAGAAATAAGATTAACCAGTCATTTACCAGTCAGTTGTACAGTGTCAGCATTTACATTTTTATCAGCATTATACTTCCGATGAGATTTAGGACACATTCCCTCTAAGCCATCTTGTCATATGACTGATATAAAAATACCATGGTAAAAAACTGACTTTTTCTAGGTACAGTATTCTTCTCACTTTTTAGACAGACAGGAACTGAGACAGAGAGCTGCCCAGGTGAGAAGCAGTCCAACTGCCAATCCCATTTATTTATTTATTTATTTATTTATTTATTTATTTATTTATTTATTTATTTTGCAATTTCAACCATCTGCACTTGTGACTTTTGCTTTAAATTTCAAATTTGAAACTGTTATTTGTTTTCTCTTTTCAAAGCATCAAAATTCATATAGCATGCCTCTCCAAAATTAGTATTCATGTGAGCCTCTTGTTGTACCTCAGTTCCAGCTATTCCAAATTTGGTAAAATGTACCCTGTCATTTTTGTACAATGGAATACCAGACAACAGAAACTTAATGATTTATTCACAATGTTAGGGGGTAGGGATGAGGCTGTTGGCTAGTGTTGATAAACAGACTAGCGGTGGGGAAAAAATACTGACCTGATCTTTATCTGTTATTTAATGAAAGACTTAGGAAATATGATATTGCTAAATTAAAACTGGATTTGTAAAATCAAGCAAACTAAGGATTTATACCATGTACTTTTTCCACCTTTCTTAAAGTAATTAGTAAGGATTACGGTAATGCTCAAATGCTAAATATCTGTAAGTTGATGAATTTAGCAGCCACGTTTAGGGCCAAACGTTGACACAGGTAACATCTTTTCCTGACTGGTAACTTGAGGCCTATATTTCAAAGTAATCACCAATGGACAGAAATCTTTTACTTAGAGATAATTGAAATTTACTAAAAGCTTTGAATGAAAAGCCTATATATTTAACATGCAAATCTTAATTGATACAAAATCCATCAATTGGATTTTGTTATACTCCTCTTGAAGGAGGCAAGAAATAAAAAATTAAGTTTGGTTGAAGAGTTAGTCAAATATAGATGAGACAAAAATCATTCAGTGTTTGGACCACACCTGGTATTTACCCAATTATCTATAATAGCACTGCTCAATAAAACTTTCTATGATTATGGAAATGATCTGTGTCTGCACACTTATCTACAGTAGCCACTAGTCTTGTGGAGTATTGATCAGCTGAAATTTGGCTAGTGCAACTGAGAAACTGAATTGTTTCTCAGCTTTACTGAGGCTTAATTGACAAATAAAATTGCAATACATCTAATGGATACAATATTAGTATTTGATTTCTGTACACAATGTAAAATGAATACCACAATCAAGTTAATTAACACATCCATCACCTCATATAGTTACCTTTCTTGTGTGTGCGTCATGAGAACACTTTAGATCTAATCACTTAGCGAATTTTAAGTATACAATACAGAATTATTAACTAGAGTCATCATACTGTGCAATGAATCCAAAGAACATATTCATCTTATAACTGAAAGTCTGTACCATTTGGCCAATGGCTCTCCATTTCCCCTATGCCCCACCCCTTGGCAACCACTTTTCTAGTCCCTATTCTGTAAGCTCACATTTGTGTATGGGTTTGTGTGGTATTTTATTTTATTTTTTATTTCTTTACTTAGATATAGTTGACACACACTGGTACGTTGGTTTCAAGGGTACAACATAGTGAGTTGACATCTTTACACATTATGCTGTGCTCACCATGAATGTAGCTGTTCTCTCTCCCCATACAATGCTATTACAATATCACTGCTTGCTATCCAATGCTATACCTTTTATTCCCATGACTTATTCATTCTGTTACTGGAAGCTTGTATTTCCCACTCCCCTTCATGCATTTTTCCCACTGCCCCATCACTCTCCCTTTGGCAACCATCAGTTCGTTCTCAGTATTTATAGGCCTGATTCTGCTTCTTGTTTCTTTATTAATTTGTTTTGTTTTTCAGATTCTAGATATGAGTGAAATCATATGGTATTTGTCTTTCTCAGTCTGACTTATTTCACTTAGGGTAATACCTTCTAGATCCATCCATGTTGTCACAAATGGCAAGATCTCATCCTCCTTATGGCTGAGTAGTATTCCATTGTGTATATATCACATCTTCTTTATCCATTCATATATTAATGGCGATTGTCAATAATGCTACAATAAACACAGGGGTGCAAACATCTTTTCAAATTAGTGTTTTTATTTTCTTTGGGTAAATAACCAGTAATGAATTCATTGGATCATATGCTATTTCTATTTTTAATTTTTTGAGGAACCTCCATACTGCTTTCTACTTTTGTTGTTGTTTACATTCCACATATAAGTAAAACCATACAGTGTTTATCTTTATCTGTCTGATTTATTTTATTTAGCACAATGCCCTCAAGGTCCATCGATGTAGTCACAAATGGCAGGATTTCCTCTTTTTGTCCTGGATAATATTCCATTTGTGTATTTCACATTTTCTTTATCCATTTTTCTGACAATGGACAGTTAGGTTGTTTCCATGTCTTTGCTATTGTAAATAGAGCTGCAATGAACATGGGACTGCAGATTATCTTTTCAAGATAGTGATTTAATTTACTTTGAATATATACCTAGAAGCAGAACCGTTGCATCAAATATAAGTTCTACTTGTAATTTTTTGAGGAACTTCCATATTGTTTTCATAATGGCTCCACCAACAGTGTACAAGTGTACATTTTTCCATGTCCTAACCAAAAATTGTTATCTCTTTTTTTTTTAAGATTTTATTTATTTATTTTAGAGAGAGAGAGAGAGCAGAGAGAAAGGGAGAGAATCCCAAGCAGACTCTGGCTGAGCATAGAGCTCAACGCAGGGCCCGATCCCACAACCCTGAGATCATGACGAGCTGAAATCAAGAGTTGGAGGCTTAGTCAACTGAGTCACCCGGGTGCCCCTCTCTTATCTTTGTGATAACAGATATCCTAAGAGGTGTGAAGTGATACTTCATTGTGGCTTTGATTTGTATTTCTTTGATGATTGGTGATCTGGAGCACCTTTCATTTACCCGTTGATCATTTGTACAACTTCTTTGGAAAATTGTCTATTAAGGTCCTTGCCCATTTTTTCATTAAGTTATTTAGTTCATTGCTATTGTGTTGTAAGAGCTCCTTATGTATTTTGGATTTTAACCCCTTACTGGAAATTTGGTTGACAAACATTTCCTCCCATTCAGTAGACTCTTTTCATTTTGTTGATTGTTTTCATTGCTGTGCAGAAATGTTTAGTTTAATGTAGTGCCATTTGTTTTTTGTTTGGTTAGGTTTCAGTTTGGGATTTTGGGGGTTTTTGTTTGTTTGTTTGTTTGTTTGTTTGATTTTGCTGCCTGTCCTTTTGGTGTCATAGCCAAAAGAATCAATGTCAAGGAGTTTCTTCCAATCCATGAACAAGATATAGCTTTGTATTTGTTTGTATTGTCTTCAATTTCTTTCATCAATGTCATAGTTTTTAAAGTCTTTCACCTCCTTTGTTAAATTTATTCCTAGGTATTTTATTCTTTTTGATACAATAGTAAAAGGATTATTTTCTTTATTTCTCTTCCTGCTACGTACTTATTAGTATATAGGAACACAACAGATTTCTGTTATATTAATTTTGTATCCTGCACCTTTATTGAATTCATTTATTAATGTTAAAAATTTTTAGTGAGGTCTTTAGGGTTTTCTAGATATGGTATCATGTCATCTGCATATACTGACAGTTTTACTTCTTTCTTATCAATTTAGATGCCTTTATTTTTTATTGTCAGTTAGGACGTCCAGTACTATGTTGAATAAAAGTGACATAAGTGGACATCTTTGTCCTGCTCTCAGAAGAAAAGCTTTCAGTTTTTAGCCATTGAGTATGATATTAGCTGTGAGTTTTTCATATATGGCCTTTATTATGTTGAAGTATATTTCCTCTAAACCCACTTTGTTGAGGGTTATAATAAATGGATGTTCTATTTTGTCAAATGTTTTCTTTTTCTGCATCCATTGATATAGTCGTATGGTTTTTATCCAGATGATCAAATGATTTGTGTCCTCATTTTGTTAATGGGGTATAACACATTTTGTTGTATGTTGAACAGTCCTTTCATGGCAGGAAAAAAATCCCACTTGATCATGGTGTCTGAACTTTTTAATGTTCTTTCAAATTAGTTTTCTGATATTTTGTTGAGGAGCTTTGCATCTAGGTTCATCAGGGATATTGGCCTATAGTTTTCTGGCTTTTATTTTGTTTTTGCTTTTTTTTTTCCTAGTGTCTATATCTCACTTTGGTATCAGGGAAATGAGTAAACTCATAAAATAAGTTTGATAGTATTCCTTCATTTTCACCTTTTTGGAAGAGTTTGTGAAGAATATTAATTCTTCCTTAAATGTTTGGTAGGATTTAAATTTGGTAAAGCCATATGGTCTTGGACATTTTTTGTTTTTGTTTTTGGAGATGGTAGATTACTGATTTAGTTCTTCTTACGCATTGGTCTGTTCAGATTTTCTATTTCTTCATGATTCAATCTTGTAAGCTTGTACGTTTCTAGTCTATTTTGTCTGGTATAAGTATAGCTGCCCTTGCTCTCTTTTGGGTTTCATTTTCACAGATTATCTTTTTCCATCCCTTCACTTAGAGTCTATATAAACCTGAAATGAATATCCTGTAAAGAGCATCTTTCTCTCTCTTTCCCCCTGCCCCCCTCCCCCTCTTCCTTTCCTCTCCTCTTTCTCTCTCTCTTTCATCTATTTAGCTACTCTATGTCTTTTGATTGGAGAATTTAGTGCACCTACATTTAAAATTATTATTTATAAGCAAGGGCTTCCTGCTGCCATTGTGTTCATTGTTTTCTGGGGGGTTGGTAGATCCTTTGTTCCTTTCTTTCTCTCTTTCTGTCTTCTTTTGTGATTTCTTGATTTCTGCTTTATTTTCTTTTTCTCTTTTGTGTATCTACTATAATTTTTTGCTTTGTAGTTACCTGAGGTTTACATAAAACATTTTATAGCTGAAGAAGTTATTTTAAGCCGATAACTACTGATTGCATACAAAAGCTCTACACTTTTATTCCACTGACTACATTTTATGATTTGATGTTACATTTACATATTTTTACATTGTATACCTATTAAGAAATTATTGTATTTATAGTCACTTCTAATACTTTTGTATTTTACCCTTTATACTAGAGTTAGAAGTGATTTACATACCACCATTACAATATTAGGGTATTCTGGTTTTGATTACATATTTACCACTACCAGTACTTTCTTCAATTTTTCATTCTTTTTTTTCTTGTTTTGCTCCTCTCATTGGATGATTTCCACTGAAATGTCTTTGAGTTTGCTGTTCCTTTCTTCTTGACTTGATCTAGTCTGATGTTGACCCCTCTACTGAATTTTTAAATTCAGCTATTGTACTCTTCAGCTCTGTGATTTGTTTGGTAATTTAAAAATATTTTCTCTTCTTGCTCTCCTGATCTCGGTGGCCACCTTTACGAACACTATTTTTAACTCCCTGTTGGGTAAATCATTTATCCCCATTCATCAGTGTTGACTTCTGAAGATTTACTGTGTTGTTTTGTTTGAAACATATTCTGTATCTTCAATTTCCTTTAGTCTTTGTGTTGGTTTCTTTAAGTTTGATAAAACAACCACCTCTCCTAGTCTTAATATGGCTTTTGCATGAGATGAACCTTGCTAATTAGCCTGGCCTGAGATTCTGGGTGCCACTCAAGTTTTTGGGTTTTTTGTTTTGTTTTGTTTTTTTCTTTTCCAAATAGCTGGGTGGTGATGGTGGTGGTGGTGGTGGCGGTTTTGTTTTGTTTTCTTAGTGGCACCCAGGAGATTCATGTGTACCAAGTCTCATCATTGCCCTCAAGGTGAGGGAAATGTCTACATGCATATTCAAGTTCCCAAAGGACTACTAATTGCCTGCCTTGTCAGTTCCCATGTCAGACTAATTGAAACCCAACTCTGGGCAGCTGAGAAAGTCAAGATGTGATAGGCAGTATAGCCTTTATGAGGTATCAACTGGGATGTGGGTGTTTTTGCCTATGTATTCTGCACTGAGCCAGAGTGAATAGACACTGGGAGTGCTTGTACTGAACCCTATTAGTTCCTAAAGCTGAGTGATTTAGGATCCAGTCCAGCTAGTGGCAGCTATAGAAGCTGGGACACTGGATGTGTGAACAAACTCCTTTCGGGAAGAAGCTAGAGACTTGTTTTATCGATGGGATAAGCAAGAGGGAGAAGGCACAGAAGTTCTCCCATGCCCATTCGGGTTCCTGGAAGATTAAAAAGAAGCCTCACCTTTTGGCAGCAGTGTACAGTCAAACCTTGAAGGAAGAAACCTGGAGCCTTCATTTTTTTGCCAGCTCTCTCTGTGCTGAGATTAGGGGGATAGCCAGGGGAAGAAGTCATATGCCCATTTAAAATGACCAGTTATTGTTTAATGTGGTTCTGTCAGACTGATAAATTTTGAGCCTTGTTGGCTCTTTGAGCTCAGTGATTTGGGAACCCATCCCTCAGGTGGCAGCCATAAAAGTAGGGGTATGAGATACGTAGACAAGCTCCTTCCAGAGAGAAGCTAGAGATTTGATTTTAATACTGGAGCAAGCAATAGAGAGAAAACCAGGGAAGTGCCCACAAGCCTCTTCAGTCTCCTGGAAGGATCCAGCCAACTCCCACCTGCAGGTTGATCAAAAGCCTAATCCCAAGGCAGCAGCTGAGAAAATATGCAATCAAACTCCTTCCAGGGAGAAAGTAGAAGCCTTGAGGTTTCCCTGCTCCCTTAGTGCCAAACCTGAGGGGTGGGAAGGATACTCCTGGGAGGTGATCATACTTCTTAAAAAACTGTCTCTTTGTTCAATTATGTGATCTGGGGGACTCATGAATGCTGAGCCCCAATGACTCTCTGAGCTAGCTATTTTAGGAGCTAGTCACTCAGTGCAAGCCCTAACAGTTCAGGTGGTAGAAATACAGTCCAAACCATTCATTCCCCAGGGAGAAACTAGGAGTTTGGGGTTTCCTCCCAATTATAAGGCACTATGCTGAAAGGTGGCATTTGTGGTACAAGTGCATCTCAGCTTTTTCTACCCATTTCTATGTGAGTATTTTCTGTAACTTACTATGCAGGAATCATTCAACTAGTTTCTGGATTTCTCTTAGAGGGAACTGATTCATGTGAAGCCATATATTTGGTGTTTCCGTGGGTAGGGGACAAGTCAGGAGCCCCTATTCTGCCACCTGGCTCCTGCTATCTGAATTTTTAATTTTAACTGCTTTAAATTTAAATTTACATTTACATTAACCATATGTAGCCAGTGGCTTCCACATTGGACAGTTCTACAGTGTCTTTATCTGTTGTTATGTATGATAATATTCAAGTTCAGAATAAAGATTCTAACATATTCTCAAATTTCAAAAAACAAATATATTTTGGAGGTGCCTGGCTAGCTCATTCAGTAAAGCATGTGGCTCTTGATCTTGTGGTTATGAGCTCAAGCCCTATGTTAGCTGTATAGCTTACTTTAAAAAAAGAAAAAAAAAAAGAAAAGGTACTTTTACCCAAAATTATATTATTAATTGAAAAGAAGCCCAGACTAACATTTTTTTTTAAGATTTTCAAATGCATATAATCAAATAAGGAAAGCTGCCTAAGTGACTTACGGTATGTGCCTTCAGTAAGCTACTCATTGTTCTAAGACTTATTTTTCATTACCCTGAGAGGTTGAAATAATTCGAACATTACAACGTTATAATGACTAAATGAGATAATGTGTATATATGATGCATCGGGCAGAATTCCAGGCACAAAATAGGTATTAGATAAATTTCTCAAATCTCAACCAAAGTATATTAGTTATACAAGGTTTTATCACAAACACAAAAGTTCCTCTTTTCATTTAAATGCATTTTAATCAAAGAGATGAAGAAGTTTAGCACAATATCATTTTTTTCTTTTAATTAACTATAACTGTAGAAATTATAGTTAATAACAACTGTACATTTTTAAATGAGAGACCATGGATTTGTTCTGCTTTGTTAATCATCAAATTCTTGTGTTTAGAACAGTTATGGCTCTATATTAGCCATTCAGTAACAATTGTTTAGTAAAGCAGGCATAAACAAATGTGTAATCATACTCCTTTAATTCTTTAGATTTCAGAGTTTCAAAGTCACTGTAATGATTTAAAGTTCA
Source organism: Zalophus californianus (assembly GCF_009762305.2). Lineage (NCBI taxonomy): Eukaryota > Metazoa > Chordata > Mammalia > Carnivora > Otariidae > Zalophus > Zalophus californianus. The sequence continues at coordinate 108,425,927 of NC_045597.1, forward strand.
GAATAGAGCTTTAGTTATTGTCCCTCCTTGCTCATAGCCAGTCTCAATTTTGTCACTTTTTCTTTCAAAATGTCTTTCATTGTCATTCTTCCTCTCAACTAATGAGGCCATGTCTCTATTCTGATGACCAATCCAAATAAATGCATTAACTTCTAGCTGCCAGCCTCAATCCTGGAATCTCACCATTGACACTCTGCTCCATAGCAGCAATCCATCCTGGGGTGGGTGGCAATAAGTTCACTGCTATAGGGTCAGCAAGAATTATTACTTGGAAAGAGGGACCAATGTCTGTAAATATTTTAGATGCAAGAAGTCCTAGCCACAGCAATCAGACAACAAAAAGAAATAAAAAGCATCCAAATTGGCAAAGAAGAACTCAAACTCTCACTGTTTGCAGATGATATGATACTTTATGTGGAAAACCCAAAAGACTCCCCCCCAAAACTGCTAGAACTCATACAGGAATTCAGTAAAGCGGCAGGATAGAAAATCAATGCACAGAAATCGGTGGCATTCCTATATACCAACAACAAGACAGAAGAAAGAGAAATTCAGGAGTCGATCCCATTTACAATTGCGCCCAAAACCATAAGATACTTAGGAATAAATCTAACCAAAGAGGCAAAGAATCTGTACTCAGAAAACTATAAAATACTCATGAAAGAAACTGAGGAAGACACAAAGAAATAGAAAAACATTCCATGCTCATGGATTGGAAGAAAAAATATTGTGAAGATGTCAATGCTACCTAGAGCAAGCTACACATTCAATGCAATCCCCATCAAAATACCATCCACTTTTTTCAAAGAAAGGGAGCAAATAATCCTAAAATTTGTATGGAACCAGAAAAGACCCCGAATAGCCAGAGGAATGTTGAAAAAGTAAAGCAAAGCTGGCGGCGTCACAATTCCGGACTTACAGCTCTATTACAAAGCTGTCATCATCAACACAGTATGGTACTGGCACAAAAACAGACACAGATCAATGGAACAGAATAGAGAGGCCAGAAATGGACCCTCAACTCTATGGTCAACTAATCTTCGACAAAGCAGGAAAGAATGTCCAATGGCAAAAAGATAGTCTCTTCAACAAATGGTGTTGGGAAAATTGGACAGCCACATGCAGAAGAATGAAACTGGACCATTTCCTTATACCACACACAAAAATAGACTCAAAATGGTTGAAAGACCTAAATGTGAGACAGGAGTTCATCAACATCCTAAAGGAGAACACAAGCAGCAACCTCTTCGACCTCAGCCACAGCAACTTCTTCCTAGAAACATTGCCAAAGGCAAGGGAAGCAAGGGCAAAAATGAACTATTGGGACTTCATCAAGATAAAAAGCTTTTGCACAACAAAAGAAACAGTCCACAAAACCAAAAGACAACCGACAGAATGGGAGAAGATATTTGCAAATGACATATCAGATAAAGGGCTAGTAGCCAAAATCTATAAAGAACTTATGAAAGTCAACACCCAAAGAACAAATGATCCAATCAAGAAATGGGCAGAAGGCATGAACAGACATTTTTCCAAAGAAGACATCCAAATGGCCAACAGACACATGAAAAAGTGCTCAACATCACTCGGCATCAGGGAAATCCAAATCAAAATGTCAATGAGATACCACCTCACACCAGTGAGAATGGCTAAAATCAACAAGTCAGGAAACGACAGATGTTAGTGGTGATGTGGAGAAAGGGGAACCCTCCTACACTGTTGATGGGAATGCAAGCTGGTGCAACCACTCTGGAAAACAGTAGCTAACTGTTTTTGAGGTTCCTCAAAATGTTGAAAACAGAACTACCATACGATCCAGCAATTGCACTACTGGGTATTTACCCCAAAGATACAAATGTAGGGACCCGAAGGGGTACGTGCACCCCAATATTTACAGCAGCAATGTCCACAATAGCCAAACTGTGGAAAGAGCCAAGATGTCCTTCAACAGATGAATGGATAAAGAAGAGGTAGTATATATATATATATATATATATATATATACGTATATATAATATATATATATATTCCATTGTGTATATATATATATATATATATATATATATATATATACAATGGAATATTATGCAGCCATCAAAAGGAATGAAATCTTGCCATTTGCAATGACTTGGATGGAACTGGAGGTTATTATGCTGAGCAAAGTAAGTCAATCAGAAGAAGACATGTATCATATGATGAGGAATTCTTAATCTCAGAAAAAAAACTGAGGGTTGCTGAGGTGGTGGGGGTGGGAGGGATGGGTGGCTGGGTGATAGACCCTGGGGAGGGTATGTGCTATGGTGAGCACTGTGAATTGTGCAAGACTGTTGAATCACAGACCTGTACCTCTGAAACAAATAATACATTATATGTTAAAAATTAAAAAAAAGAAGATAGCAGGAGGGGAAGAATGAAGGGGGGGCAATCAGAAGGGGAGATGAACTATGAGGGACTATGGACTCTGAGAAACAAACTGAGGGTTTTGGAGGGGAGGAGGGTGGGGGAATGGGTTAGCCTGGTGATGGGTAGTAAAGAGGGCATGTACTGCATGGAGCACTGGGTGTTATACGCAAACAATGAATCATGGAACACTACATCAAAAACTAATGATGTAATGTATGGTGATTAACATAACATAATAAAAAAAAAGAACCATATAGCTTAAGAGATTTTGATCACACACACACACAAATATTTTAGATGCAAACACATGTAAGTATATATTTATGAAAGATATTAATATCTGAAGGCAAGGAGGGGAGCAGTGGCTTTGCTCTGTTTTTAAATATAAATCAACTTATAGTTTTATATATATATATATGTATAAAATAGAGGTGTCATTCTTACTTGCTTACATTCACATTTTCTCTCCAGAAAAGAAAATGAAACAAAGTTGCTGTCCCAGCCCAGGAATAAGTTCAAGTCCAAACTTTTCTTGTCTCTGCTACAGAACACAGAGGGGGGTGTATCTTTTTTGAAAAACTTTCATGTCAGATTTCACAGTGGAAAACATATTAAAGAGTTGATGATATAAAATACTTTCACATCTCAGGTGCCTGGGTAGCTCATTCGGTTAAACGACTGACTCTTGGTTTCAGCTCAGGTTGTGATCGCAGGGCCATGGGATTGAGCCCTGTGTCAGGCTCCACAGAGTCTGCTAGTCCCTCTCCCTCTGCTCCTCTCTCTCTCTCTCTCTCTCTGTCTCATAAATAAGTAAAATCTTTAAAATAAACCAAAATGAAATACTTCCACTTCTCCTTATGAACTGCTTTCATCATAGCATTCTTCAGATTAAGAACCAAATTATTTTCTATTTCTCACTGTATTAATTTTATCTCATTTTCACTTTGAAGGCTGTCAGTATACCAGGGCCCCTCTGACCTTTATAGCCCTACTTTCTAACATCCTCACAAAACTCATCATTCATAGTAGGCAAATCCACCCCTCCTTAATACATAAACACTGATCATTCTTGAATGAAACATTTCTAGTCAGTTTTATTCATCTAACAATTTAAAACCTATCAATGAAGTCCTTCTACTCCCATCCAGTTCGACAGGCCCTCCCTGTATTTGACCTCTTCTGAGGCTTACTGAACACTCAGAATCTTGCACGGTTTACTCCTGTTCCATGTGTTGGTGGAGGACCTTTGGCATCTAGAGCCTTAAAATATATTTTCTCTGAACTTTTCCTTTTTTTCTTTGTTTCCACAATTGCTCAGCTTACAATTGGGATTATTTTTTAATCTAATTTCTTACATGCTTTCATTTGCTAAGTGAACGTTACTTAGTTCCTATTTTATTTTTTTCTTAAATCAAATAGGCAAAGACTGTTTTCTAATAGTGGTTATTGTGGGAATGAATAAAGTTATTTCAAAGCACCTTATGAATACAAAAATGGTCTACAAACAAATGAAAATAATAACGTTTATGCCTTAGTTTTAGGCTAAAGAATTATACCCAGGGAAAGCTTTAAAGATTCCAGTTAAATGAAACAATCCACGTGTTTGATACTTAATAGGTTCTTAGCACAATGATCGTTGAATGTCAAATCATGCAAGACTATACATAATGCAACACAGCATGCATACAAAAACATCACAACTGAAAATAGATAAATCTGTAATTTTAATCTTAAAAAGTGTTTCCTCTATGTAGGATAATAGAGGCCATGTAGATCTGAATATCTCCACTCATACTCCAAAAGTCGTATAGATCAGAAAAGAAAATAAAACCACTCTTCACTTACAGTTGCATATAAGTGGTAGATTAAAAATAGCAAACACTTCAAATGATGTTCAAGCAGGGGGAAAATACCCTAAAAATAGTCAGCTCAAGTATATGCTAAAAGAGAATATGTGGGGAAAAAAGAGAAGGAAACAAACCTAACAGTTGGAACACAGACTCATTCTGACAAAGAGAGATTCTCAGAATTCATAAGACCAAGACAGAAACTTGATGGATGACAGCATTAGCTTATTCTGGAACAGAAAGGCAGGGCTTTAAAGGACAAAGGGCAAGAGGTGGTCTGGGACTGTCAGTCTTGTAAGCAACCCTTTTAGCAGAAATAGAGGTAACTTGAGCAGTAAAGTCTCCCTGAACATCTGGAAAAGAAAGAATAAATATTCACATATGTATATATGTTTATTACCTTGAATCTGAAATCCAGAATATCAGAACTCAGCTGGATTTAAAAAGGAAGTCATGGGGCAGGTGGGTGGCTCAGTCGGCTGAGCCTCGGCCTCTTGATTTCGGCTCACATCATGATCTCAGGGTCTGAGATGGAGCCCTGCGTAGTGGAGCCTGCTTAAGATTCTCTTTCTCCTTCTGCCCCTACCCCATCCCTGCTTGCGTTCTTTCTCTCTCTCTCTTTAAAAAAAAAAGGAAGTCGTGCTATGAGTTGACTGAATTTAGGTAGGAAAGCGAAAAAATATCTCAGAAATGAAGACTAAGTCCAAGGTTCCCAGAAAAGGTGTGTTTGACTTAAACTATAATAAAGAACACTTAGTAACAGCTGAGAATTATTAGAGAGAAAATGATAGATATAAAAGATTTAAATGAGTGGATATATGTATAATTGGTTTCCTTGAAGAAAAGAAAATAAAAAACAGAGAACTAATATTTCTCTAAAATCATAACCTAAGAATTTTTCTTCTGGAAATACAAAAAGTTCTAATTTAGCATTTTAAGTATCCTAAATATTACTGGAAAAATTAATCCAGAAAGTCTAACTCTGACACATAGTCTAATAAAATAATTAGATTGTAAAAATAAAAAAAATCTGGGCTGGGCCCCTGGGTGGCTCAGTTGGTTAAGCGACTGCCTTCAGCTCAGGTCATGATCCCAGAGTCCCGGGATCGAGTCGCACATCGGGCTCCCTGCTCAGCGGGGAGTCTGCTTCTCCCTCTGACCCTCCCCCCTCTCATGTACTCTCTCTCTCTCATTCTCACTCTCTCAAATAAATAGATAAATCTATAAAAAAAAAAAACCTGGACTATTCAGTAAAATAAGCAAGTCACTTGTAAAAAGATGAAAATCATGAGGCATTATTTCTCTATAGCAACATACAAAGTAAGATAACACTGGATTAACACATTTTTAAAACTTAAGGAAAGAACCAACTCAAGGCCCTATTATCCAGCCAATGTTTCCTTCAAGTTTCATGGCTACCCAAAAACGTGTTTAAACATCCAAGACTTCAGGGAATGCTGAAGTCAAGTGCTTCCTGAGGAATCTACTAGAAACCTTATTTCATATACTCCAAAGACAATTGGGAAGAACCTGGCAAAGGACAAAAAGTGAGGAATTATTGTGTTAATTTCAGATTTATGATCAAAATATAGGTAGGTGGCGACAAGGTGAAAGAATAATATCTAATTATTACATGTCCTGACAAAATAGAAACATTTCAATTAAAATAACAACAAAGAGAGAGAAAAAGGCGAATTAGTATGACCTCACTGATTATTGCTTCAAACTTTGAACTTTCCTTTCCAGGCTTGTTTTTAGTAGTTGTAGAGGCAGAATAATTCTAAAATTATCGTGTGTATATTGTAGGAAAGGCTACATAAGAAAACATTGATATTCTTGGAAATCAGAGTTATCACTGTGGGAAAGGAAAGTACAAATCAGAGGAAAGTTGAGAAAAACCCCAGGAGTAGAATTTGAATTGGAGGTATGAGTAGGACCTCATAATTAGAAAAAAAAAAAAAAAAACCCACAAATATGGTGTGTGTGTGTGTGTGTGTGTGTGTGTGCGTGTGTGTGTGTTCTCTCTAGCCTTAAAAGAATCTAAAAGTAATGACACTCCACTAGCAATTAACATACTTAGTGCCCAGTTCTTGGCTTCTAAAAGGAATCAGGTCTCTTTAGAGAAATGATTTCAAGTCTGGGGAGTAGAAGTACAAACTGAAAATGGAACATATTCTAGGGCAAGAAAATCAAAGAAATCTTAATGACTAGTGGGAACGTGTCAGAAAAATCAAAGGAGCTAGCTTTGCCCAATTGAACAAATTTGGGTCAAGTTTTTTCTAACTTTATATTGATGTATGACACACAAACAGAAAAATACCAACTTAAAAATAAGGGCATTATTTGGTGAAATTTCATTGTAAGAACACACTCTTTTAACCAAACCTAAACCAAGAAATAGGACATTATTAAAACGTTAGAAGCCATATTCATACATCATCAAAAGCTACCACTCTCCTGACTTCTAACAGCATAGGTATTTTTTTGTCTGTTTTGTAACTTATGGAATCATACTGAATATATTCTTTTGTGTCAGACTTATTTTAATTGGTATTATTTTTGTGTGATTCACCCATATTGTTGTGTATTGGAAATTATTCATTCTGATTGCTGTATAGTATTCTACTGTAAGTACATATCACAATTTAAATTTTGGATGGATTGACTATAATAAAATTATGACATTATATTTTTTAAAATCCCTAAGTCTCTAGTGACACTCTAAAAAGTGCAGATGGGAGGAAGATCTATTACTTACATAATTATACAAGCAAATAAACATAATAAGAATGATAGAATGAGAAAATGAGCATTCTGTAACCATCAAAATTATCATCTATTAAAACAAGGATCATTAATGAATCTAAAATCATTGGCTCAAATAACCCTTAACAATAGCAAAGGAGAAGTGGCAACCTTATAATGGAGAGGTAGTGCAAAAATCAAACACAGAATTATAAATAATATGTTTCATGATGCCATGCAATAGCATGTAAATAGCATTCTTGCCAAAAATGTTAGACCGATATCTAAGTATGATGAATCAATCAGAAAAATCCAGATTGTGGGACATTATATAAGACAGCTGGCCTAGACATTTAAAAATTATCAGTGTCACGAAAGAGGGCGCCTGGGTGGTTCAGTTGGTTCAGGGACTGCCTCCGGCTCAGGTCATGATCCCAGGGTCCCAGGATCCAGTCCTGCATCAGGCTCCCTGCTCAGCGGGGAGTCTGCTCTCCCTCTGACTCTCTCCCCTCTCAGGCTCTCTCTCACCCTCTCTCTCAAATAAGTAAATAAAATCTTTAAAAAAATTTTCAGTGTCATGAAAGAAAAGAAAAAGTAGGTTTGGAGTTGCTGTTCTAGATTTAAAAAGATATAATAACTAAGTGCAACTTTGTGATCCTTGATCGGATCTTAGGACAAAAGCAACAAGAAACTCAAGGACAACTAGGAAATTAGGAACATTTAAATACGGAGTATTTATTAGATAAGATTATTTTATTAATGTTGAACTTCTTGGGTATGATAGTGGTATTACATAGGAGAATGTCTTAGTTTTTAGAAAATATTTATAGGGGGAGTTTCAGAGTCTGAAACTTCCAATTTTTTAAAAAAATATAATACAGAGGAAAATAAAGAAAAAAAACAAATGTGGTTGTTGAGAATTGGTGAATTCAGATACAGGTATTTGGTATTCATTGGTACTATTGTTTTAATTTTTCTGTGGATTTGTAAGATGAGAACAAAAAGAATGTATAAAACAATTTATCTTAAAATTTTCAAAGATTCAAGATTGTTTTTAAAATTCAACATGGTAAAAAATAAAATGAACTACCAATTAACATCTTCTTTTCAAAGTTTAACCATGTAAATCTAAAACATCCGTTTATCCAATCTCTGAATCTCAATTCTAATTTTAATTTACTTACCAGTTTGTATATATTCATTGTAGAATAAATATATGGGTATATCACAAGTTTTACAATATTTAAAATAACCTTAAATTTTTATTTCACATATATTTTTCCCTTATATATCACAAATTGATAAGCCACTATCATTCATGAAAAATATGGTTCTGGTTAATAGTGTTTTCAAAAAAATAATTGTTTTTTTGAAGTTGGGTCAAATGGCAAAACAAATCAAATAAAACTTCATGACAACTTTAAACTTATATTTCATTAGCTCTACTCAAATATCACTAACTATGATATTAGCTACTGTTTGCCAAGAAATAAAAAATAAAATTTATTTTATAAAACCAATCCCTCCTACGCCCCCTCCAAGAAAAACCCACCAATATTGATTTTGAAAAAGGCAAAGAAATCTTTTAATAATCACTAATTGAATCGTTTTAGCAAACTTTGTTAAAAAAAAAAAGGGGGTGCCTGGGCGGCTCAGTTGGTTAAGCAACTGCCTTCGGCTCAGGTCATGATCCCGGAGTCTCGGGATCGAGTCCCACATCAGGCTCCCTGCTCAGCAAAGGAGCCTGCTTCTCCCTCTGACCCTCCCCCCTCTCATGTACTCTCTCTCTCATTCTCTCTCTCTCAAATAAATAAATAAATCTTTAAAAAAAAAATCTTAGAAGTGTTCTATAACTTTAAATGATAGAAACTACAATTCACAGTCCTCATGTGACTAGCAACAAACAATGCCTAACTTAAAAAATAAATAAGAAGGTAAAATGTAATATTTAGTTCCTACTGATAATTTCCTATGAGAGTAAAAAGATACTTTTACCTGACATTGAGGAGCCTAATGTTCAAAGGATTATTTGAAATTTAATATGGAGACACTAATAACTATAAACTTGCCTGTATATATTTTTTTAATTTTAAAGGCAAATGAAATATAACCCTACATAGGTATTATAATAATAGATGTTGGATATTGACATCCTAGTAAAGATGACGTTATTGTAAATTTAAACATCAAATGTATGAAAAATACCACATGAAGAATATGCCACTCTAAAATATGCCACTTTGGCATAAGGGTTATTTTGAGCTATTGACGCATAAAAAAACAGCAGGTACAAGAAGGGCATTCTGACCTTTTTTCTTTCAAAAAGCAGAATATAAAACTCCTATATGAAAGATGCCCTTCCTATACCAGAAAGGAAGAAACATTCCTATCACCAGAGACAGAGAGTCCAGGCCAAAAGAATTCTGTACAAATAGACTTAGGTAAATTAATTTTTATTTTCCTTCAGTCTTATGTATTTTACTTACTTTTCCACAACTGCTTCTGTTTTTTTCAACCTAGTGTAAAAGCATTTTGGTAGTCATTTTCTTATTTGAGCTTCCATGTCATATAAAATTTATATTAAATAAATCTGTATGCTTTTCTCCTGTTAATGTATTTTATGTCAATTTAATTTAATTCTCAAGCTCTAGTTGGAGACCCTAAGAGGGTAGAGGTAAAGTGCTTCCTCTCCCACACATGATAGAGAAATCTTCAAACCTTAATATTTGTCATATATTTTTTGATAAAATTTATCCTTCCATATCACATGTAGACTTGCTGTCAGTGTTAACATATAAGCCCTGACAATTTTCTGTTTTTCTTGTGAAATCTTTATTTGAGAATATGCATAAAATTGATACTTCATATTTGTTTTCTATTATTATGAATTTATCTTACACGATATACATCTCTAGTATCTCTAAAAGTTAGGGATGGGAAAGACCCCTCTAAGATCTCAAGGAATACTTTCACGACATCAATAAATAATATTTAGAAAATTACTCAATTTGATAAAATTATGATTAAATCTATCCACTAGCATTTCCACTCAGAGAATGAAAAACAATTACTTATTAATATAGAGAGAATACCTTAACAAGGGTGGTCTACGTTTGAGTCTTTAGAGAGACCCAGGCTACTTAGTTTATTCATGAAAATTAGAAGCTATATATTTATTTAACTTCTTCTGGAAGGACGTGTGAATAATATAAGACCATAAAAGCTTTCTATTTTACCAACGAGGAATAACTTATTTTTAGAGAATCTAATATGATAATTTCCTGAAATCCCAGTTCTTTAAACTCTGACATAGTTAGAAAAGTTGATCTCCAAACAGAAATATTTGCCTTTATTTTATATTATTTCCAAATATCCATTTTATTTATTTGACCTTAAAGATTAATCATTTATATTTGTTTTTGCCTTGGCACCAAACAGGCACTAAAAATTAATATTTACTTTTTTTTTCCTTGCCTTAGAGTAGAAGTGATATTAGAGTAAGACAGTAAATGAGACAAGTTAATTAGTCTAAGACTGGAAAAAGAGTGAACTCAAAGTAGCTATTGTTCAAATAAAATAAAATATTTAATAATTAGGAGATACATGAAGTGTCCTCCACAAAAATTTATTCTTTTTTCTACTACAAAAAATATATATAACAAATTATGTAGTTACTCTCTACCTTCTCAAACATTCCCTTCATAGGAGCTGGTGCTATTTCTATTTAGTTCTAGGCACTCCATTGATTTCTAGTCATCCAAACCTGGAGTATTGCCATTCCTTTTTTTTTGTATTTTAATTCATAGTAGTTGGCACTATGATTTAATTGGAGCATCCTGAGTATTAAAAGAATATGATAAATAAAAAAATAAATTTTATATGGCATATAAGTAAGCATTTCCTACTGTTGCTTTACATATACATTTGTTATATAGGAGGGTAATTAGAAGCTGTAATGAGTCTCTTCCAAGTTACAAATGTCTATTTCACAAAACATGGCTTCAAATTTCAATTACAGTCAATCATAATTACTTTATCAAATTCCAGTTCTACTGCAGATACTAGTATTGGATCAAGCTAAAACAACCTTGCATTCTAATAGAAAGTAAAATTATCCTCTTTAAAAGTTTTGTAAGTTGTAAATTAAGAATGAACAAGTAAGAAATATTTTCATCTTTTAATGAAAACTTAAATTTAAATTTTTTAGTATAATTCAAAGTTGCACTATTAAAGTTTTACACTATGACTTAAAGCTTGCTGACTACCATATAATCAAAGCAAACATAAATTAATATGAAGCTTTCTTTAATATGTTGTGGAGAGTGAAACACTATTTTTAACTATGAAGAATTTCCCAAACTTTGATGATAAAGAGATAAAGTGTATGTGCTTTTGTTGTGGGATAGCAAAGATAATTAACTTTCCACTGTTTCTGTTCCCAGCCATTGGGTGGAAGTATTCCTGAAAAGCCACAGTCCAGGAAAGGGATTTAGTTTCTGAATCACAACTGCATCTAAGTAGGGCCATTTGACTAGTTTTAGCAATGGGATATGAATGAAAGTGATACATCTCCCTCACTTCTAGTTCAAATTAATTAAAAAGATAATGTGCCCTTTCCATTGTTCTCTCATATTTAGGCTAAATACAAGAAGCTTTGATACCCCCAAGAGAGTCAAAACTAGAATCAAAGAATGAAAGTATATAGGGTCCCTAAATCTCTATGTAGAGGACACAGATCAACTGGCCAAGAATACCCACATTTTATTGTCACAAACTTCTAATTTGTAAATCCCCTGAAATTGAGGGTTATGTTTTGTATAGCTGTTAATGATACTCATACTGATACATTTGGTGTTCATCAGGGTAGAGGGGACGGGGTGTTGAATGGGAAGCTTTTTCTGACTTCTGGGGAAACTTGGTGTTCCCAATGAAGAATGCATTTGGAACTCTCCATAAAAGGTGCAAGTTAAGGCAATAGAAATACAGAAAATACAGTTAACCAGTTACCTCTAAAATGGATATTTAAAACTGGAGTCATGTCCCTGGGCTTATAATGGAATTTGTTTAGACACATTTTTAACTAAGAAAAAAGAGGGAAAAGACCCATACTCCTTGGCATATGTCAAAATTGTTTTGACATTCATTCCTTCAAATGTTTGCATTCTTAAAAATAAATTCTCTAGCAAACAACTCAGTTTTGGAACACTGGTGAAGACTAAAATAAAATAAAATAAAATAAAATAAAATAAAATAAAATAAAATAAAATAAAATAAAATAAAATAAAAAATTGCCCTCCTCAAAATCTTTACAAATCTACTTCTTAAAAAATCAAATAGTGAGAGTTTTTTTTTTTTCTCACACATTCTTTGAATGTTTCTCTACACAAGAGCTATAGAGTACAATATGGCTACCAGCCAGACTCCTCACCACAGCCGTTGAGTGGGTTAAGAAGACACCAGAGAGTTGAAATATAAAGGAATTCAAACAACAAGCTATTTCTGGGTAAACTTAACTGTAAAGGGCTCTTCTTCTCTCAAACAGTGAGCAGATTCTAAGGTATTAGCAAAGAAGCCCTAGAGCAATTGATGATATTTGTAAAGAAAGAAAAAGTAAATAGGGATAACTTTTAACAGAACCACACCAAATTAGACAGATAGATGATAGATAGATAGATAGATATAGAGAGATACATAGATAGAAGGAAGAATAGAAGAAACATAGGAAGACGGGGGGAAATAAACAAAGGGCTTTACCTGTTTAACATATTACAAAAGAAAGAAATACTTCCTGTTTTGAGGTTTTTGATAAAGCTATATATTAAAAGTAAATAAATTCTTTTTTAAAAAATATAATAATTTATAAAAATAGTAAAGTAATACATCATAAATGAATGATTTAAATAAAAATAGAACAAATGTTTATAAGTTCTACTTTTTAAGTATTGGGAAGTCAAACTGCATTTAAACATGTGTATATTATTCTCTCTTAAAATCTTTTTGGAAATGTTCTTTAAGGTTTATGGCACAGAGGGACAGCTATCACTCCCTTCCCCCAATCCTCTCCACACTAATAGTCTTTTTCTTTTAAGATTTTATTTATTTATTTGAGAGAGAGAGTGAGAGAGAGAGAGAGAGCACATGAGAAGGGGGAGGGTCAGAGGGAGAAGCAGACTCCCCGCCAAGCAGGGAGCCCGATGCAGGACTCGATCCTGTGACTCCAGGATCATGACCTGAGCTGAAGGCAGTCGCTTAACCAACTGAGCCACCCGGGCGCCCTCCACACTAATAGTCTTAATGTGTCCTAAAGTATATGAAATAAAAAACAAAACCCTCCAAGTCCACTATCATCACTGCCACCCGTTTTTGAAAACTTTCCTTTGGGGAAGGGGAGTATTTATATCATGCTTGTAACTAAGATTTTTGTTTGTTTGTTTCTGAATTATTTCAAAAGTAAATTATAAAATGAGATTTCTAAAAATATATTCATCTCTTTTAATATTATTATACTACATCAAAGGATTATTTTTATTTATATGTATAAATTTAGGAATATTTATTTTTAGCAAGAAATGTCTTCACTTTGTAAGGACCCAGACATCATATTCTACCAAAAAATGCATTAAATGTTTGTTTTAGACCATAACTGAGAAATGATTCTGATATATGAAAATTTATATGCATAAATAACCAATTTCTATGTCCTAAGATAGACTTTTAAATAAAATCAGTTTTTTTACAACTTCAAATAAAAAGGAATATCTTTGCTGGAAACTCTGCATAAAGCATGTAAAATTTAAGTAATTTCTATTCCTCTACCCAAGATTTTCATTACAGAAAGTTCCAATAGATGTTATCACTATTAGAGAAGGAAAATTCATTTAGAATGACTACAGTTTTTCATCCCTATACACAATAAGGATGTGAATACCACATATAGTAATTTAGTTTTCTTTTAAATAGTTTTCCAAAATTGAAAAAAGAGAGAGAGAGAGAGAGAAACCTGGGATAAAACAGTGACAATAAGAAAAAACACCAACTTTGTCAATTGTCCTGGCTAATAGACCAACTGTTTCATAATAATGATTGCAGAGATAAAATAAGCAACTTAAAATTATCATTTTTAAAAAAATATTTTATAAATATAAAACCTTTTCTGATAACCCTAGAACTATAACGTAGTTCAAATTGGCTAAAACAAAATTTTAAAAAGAATATTAAGTTTTATATTTTTTTCTTTTTTATCATAAAGGCAATATATGAATAATTGCTATTATATTAAAAATTCAAATCTAAAATTATAGATTAAAAAGAGTGGTCTCAGTCTATTTCTGCCCTATTCTGCTTTCTAATTCCTACAGTACTACTTAAAAAAATAAAAGATTTATTTATTTATTTGAGAGAGAGAGAGAGCATGAGTGGGAGCAGGGGATGGGCAGAGGCAGAGAACACCCAAGCAGACTCCCCACTGAGCACAGAGTCAGATTTGGGGCTCGATCGCAGGACCCATGAGATCTTAAGCTGAAACCAAGAGTCAGACACTCAACAAAATGAGCCACCCAGACGCCCCCACTATTACTTTTAATAGCTTGGTGACATGCATTTTACATTTTTCTGTGTTGACATCTCTTGATAGATAGATAGATAGATAGATAGATAGATAGATAGATAGATAGATAGACAGACATAGATCTATATCTTTTAAGAAACTACATTTATTAGCTTCTTCTATTTCCTTAAATATCCTATATTTTCCCCTCTTTCAGTTGATAACTTCACTTTATGCTTCATTGAAAAAACAGAATTAGACTAGAAAGTCCCTCAAAGTCCACCTACTAAAACTGCAAACTTGTCCATATTCTCCACTTTACTTTTGCTGCATTGAGGAAAGTCTCCATGTTCTTATCCAGGGTCAAGTCTTCCTCTGAACTCTGGATTCTCACCTCAGATTCTGTCTCAGTCATTTTTGGGTCATCAGTGACTCAACAGCTTTAGACAAAGAAAATGTACCCAATAATGTTTGAAAGTATAAATTTGTGAAATATAGTGAACTAACAAGTGAATAAAAACTATATATCTATATAAATATGATTATGTTGCATATTATCCTACAACAAATAAATATGTAAGCAACAGGAGATTAATGATAATATGAAAATATCATGAAACTTAACAAAAACAGAATAATTAGAATTAAAACAGATGGTGAGGTTTTTTTTTTTTTTTTAATTAGGGGAAAGCCCATCCAAAATAGAAAAATTAAAAAGTTTAATAGGTTTCAATATTGGTGAGCCTTTGAAGAAATAGTTATTTTGGGGGCGCCTGGGTGGCTCAGACAGTTAAGCGTCTGCCTTTGGCTCAAGTCCTGATCCCAGGGTCCTGGGATCGAGCCCAGCGTCGGGCTCCCTGCTCAGCAGGGAATCTGCTCCTCCCTCTCCCTCTGCCTGCTTGTGAACTCTCTCTCTGTCAAAAATAAATAAAAAATCTTTTAAAAAAAGAAAGAAAGAAAGAGTTATTTTCATAGACTGCTGGTTGAAGCATAAATTATGGCATTTTTGGCTAAAAATTTGGCAAATCCATAAATAAATTAAATGTGCACAAAGTATGACAACAGTAAGAGCTCTAGGGATTTCTTCTATCGATAATTGTGATCATCAATTCATCAATAAAGGTATAGATTTAAGATGATTATATCATGGTGCATCCACACTATGAAATACAAGACAAAAATTATGAGGATAACTTGTTCTCCTTTTGATTTAAGATGGTAGACTGAACAAACTGAAACAAAATATAATTTTTGAGCAGCTAACAGTTTTTTTTGAGAGAGAGAGTGTGGTAGGAGGGTCAAAGGGAGTCCCCACGCCCAGTGCTGAGCCCTACACAGTCCTCCATCTCATGACACTGAGATCATGACCTGAGGCGAAATCAAGAGTCAGACGCTTAACCCACTGAGCCACCGAGATGCCCCACAACTAACACTCTAAAAACTTAAAGAAATTAAGTTTCTACACTGGACTGTTTCTTTGAAAGTTACAGTGGTTATGACAATGAATCTAGAAAGAAAAAAATCTCAACATGGTACTAAGGTTTAAATTGACAACATTTACATCTATAAAACAAGATAAAAATGTTTAATGGATGTCAACATAAAAACAAAGCAGAGAAATTAATTATGGCTTTAGAAGGAAAATAAGTATCAGTTTTGATGGTATAAAAGTAAAGGTATGAATGAAATCACATGGAAAGAAGGGAAGGAAGGTAGAGATATGACTATCTTATGACAGAAAAAACAAATATAGGTTTAATATATTATTATTATTAAAAGTTCTTAGACACATAGATCAATGGAACAGTATAGAAAATCCAGAAATATGGTGAATTAATCTTCAACAAAGCAGGAAAGAATATCCAATTGGAAAAAGACAGTCTCTTCAACAAATAGTGTTAGAAAAACTGGACAGCAACATGCAAAAGAATGAAACTGGACCACTTTTTTATACCACACACAAAAAAATGAATTCAAAATGGATTAAAGACCAGGGTACCTGGGGGACTCAGTCAGTTAAGTGCCTGCCTTTTGTTTGGGTCATGGTCACGGGGTCCTGGGATCGAGCCCCAAGTCAGGCTCTCTACTTGACAGGGAGTCTTCTTCTCCCTCTCTCCCAGTGCTCTTGCTTGCTCTCACTCTCTCTCTCAAATAATAAGTAAACAAATAAAATAAAATCTTAAGAAAAGGATTGAAGACCTAATGTGACGCCTGAACCTATAAAAATCCTAGAAAAGAGCACAGCAGTAATTTCTCTGACATTGGCATAGCAACTTTTTTCTAGATATCTCTTCTGAAGCAAGGGAAACAAAAGCAAAAATAACATATTGGGACTTCATCAAAATAAAAAGCTTCTGCACAGCAAATAAAACAATCAACAAAACTAAAAGACAACCTACTGAATGGAAAAAGATATTTGCAAATGACATATCCCATAAAGTGTTAGTATCCAAAATACATAAAGAACTTATAAAGCTCAACATCCAAAAAACAAATAATCCAGGGGCGCCTGGGTGGCTCTGTCAGTTAAGCATCAGCTTCTTGATTTTGGCTCACGTCATGATCAGGGCCATGAGATTGAGCCCTGCATTGGGCTCCACGCTCAGCACAGAGTCTGCTTTAGATTCTCTCTCTCCCTCTGCCCCGCCCCCTACCACTCACCCACACATGCTCTCTCTCTCAAAAAAAAAAAAAAAAGTTTAAAATAGAATTACCCTATGATCCAGTGATCACATGACTAGGTATTTACCCAAAGAAAACAAAAACACTAATTTGAAAAGATATATACACCCCTATGTTTATGGCAGCATTATTTACAATAGCAGACATACAGAAGCAGCCCAAGTGTCCACCCATAAATGAATCGATAAAGGTGTGGTATGTATAGAAAATAGAGTATTACTGAGCCATAAAAACTAATGAAATCTGCCATCTACAATGACGTGGATGGAGCTACAGCATTATGCTGAGTGAAATAAGTCAGAGGAAGACAAATACCATAAGACTTCACTCATATGTGGAATTTAAGAAACAAAACAAATGAGCAATGGGGGGGAAAGAAAGAGAAAAAGAGGCAAACCAAGAACCAGACTCTTACCTATAGAGAACAAACTGATGGTTACAAGAGGGGTGGTGGGTAGGGGGGTGGGTTAAATGGGTGACGGGGATTAAGGAGTACACTTATTATGATGAGCACCAGGTGATTAAAATAATAAGTTAAAAAACATTTTAAGGTAACTTATAGAAGAATTAAAATAATAATTTTACTATCAAAAAACTGTGAGGATGAGAAAAGGGAAGAAGTGGGGTAAAAGGGCTGCAGCTTCATGTTTTAGATAGGGATTCACCCTAGCGGCAGCCTGAATAGGAACATTATTTGGGGTTATGATATTAACTACCAGAAAAATTAGAATAAGAAATGATCGTGAGTGTTTGCTTCTGGGAAGTGGGCATGGTGGTTATGAAAAAAACTGTTGTTTTTCATTTTAAATCTAAGCTATTCATTTTTTTTATCATGTGCAGATATTCTTTGATTAAAAACAAAGAATGAGGTAGACCTATACTTAATGGCATATAAAAATTTTTAAACATATCATTAAGTGAAAAAAAAAAACATTAACTACCTTTGTATCTCTCATATAAGCTTTCTTGTCAGTCCTATTAAAATTACACTTTAACTATATAATTAATTACAAAGTTAGTTAATAGTGAATTATTAAAAAGTCAAATCACATAGGAATTAGTCTACCAACTAAGACACAAAGTTAATATCATACAAGGTTAATTTATTAAAGAATAGAATATATATAGAGAGAACTCTAGGAAAATTTTACACATGATTATTTCAACAGATTTTTTTAATTGTTCAAGCCACATTACAAAAATCAGGCAACATAAATCACAAATATTGCTGGTTATAGAATTTATAGATCCAATGCAAAATAAATGATGCAGGAACCCGGTTTAGGGCAGGGAAGTCAATATCCTCTCAGTTGCACCCTACCGCATCCCATGCAGACAGATGACCCCTAAGGGATTGTAACCTCTGTGCGGGGATATGCTTGGTACAGCGTGAGTGAGAAGTCCTCACTTAGTCATCCACCATATGTGCCATATTGCTACCAGCACGGGGCAGGCATGACTGCTGCCTTGCCCTGCTCCCCAGATTCTGGAGGATGGTCACTCTAACCCTCTCTGTATCTGCACCAAAGCCTGTACCCATGCCTCCACTGGGGATAGAGGGTGAAAGCAGAATGAATCACTGGATAAAGGTAGAGAGAGGAACTCCAGGTGGTCCAGGATGCCAGAGAGTGGAGAATAAGCACCCGGTAGGCGGTGCTATTGCTCATGTGATCAGAAGTACATATTCTATAATCTTACTGCAGTTCACTTACAAAACACAAATTCATGGAAAAAATCATTAAATATTTCAAGATTGTGACAACAGAGCATCGTACCCAAGTATGGGGTTCTTCCGAACGCAGAATCTTATGTGGCTGCATTGGTCACAAGTCCATGAAACTTACTCTGCTTACTCTGTTTGCAGTCCAAAGATGACAAGACATGTGCCAAGACAATAGCTTTTCTACTTTTGGAGTACCAGAACCTCAGAATTAAGATCACATTCATAGGAAAAGATTATAATCTAAGTTTTGTAATACCAAAATAATTTATGGTAGTATCAAATACACAATAAGGATCAAATTCCATTGGCTGCCAGAGAACAAGTGGATTGAGTAAAATACCTATGGCCATTGTCCCTAACCTGGCTCTGAAGTAGTTTCTGTTAATAAGTAATACCTCTGAATAGGCTTCATTTCTGGATGCAGCATAGGTATCAAGCATATAATGCTTTTTGTCTCGGCATAAGAGTCAACCAGATGATGAGGCAAATGAGCATTAAAAGTATGAGTAACAAAGTGGGAAATGCTCATTTTGGCGATTTAGTAAGTCTGACCAGAGGCATCTTGGCTCAAGTACAAAACTATGAAAACTCAGGTTAAATTAGTTGGACAAAAGGTGACATATTTCCAAAATCAGTAATGGTCCACTTCCCCATCTGTGGATCAAATTAATAGTAAATAAATGTTTGGTAGACTTCACCAAAGAAACCATGTGGTCTTGGGCTATTCTGTGTGGGGAGATTTTTGATTCCAAATTCAACTTTCATTCTTGTTATTGGTCTAAGAAGATTTCCTATTTCTTGAATTCAAGATTCATGATTCAATCATCATGGTAACTTACGAGGTTTTAGGAATTATCTGGGATTTTTTCTAAATTATCTGATTTGTTAGTATACAATTATTCATAGTAATCTGTTATCACACTATGTATTTCTGTGGTTATCTGTGGTACTGTTTTTTTTTTTCATTTCTCATTTGGGTTTTTGAGTCTTCCCTCTTTTTTTTCTTAATCAATGTAGTTAAAGCTTTGCCAATTTTGTTTATTTTTTGGAAAAACTGGCCATTACTTTCAGTATTATGTGATTGTTTATTCTGGTCTCTTACTTATTTCTGATTTTCCTCTGTTATTTCCTTCCTCTACTAAATTTGATCTAAGTTTCTTCTTTTTCTAGTCCCTTGTGGTATATGCTAAGTTGTTTATTTGAACTTTCTTTTCTTGATACAAGCATTTATAGCATAAATTTCATCCTAACACCTATTTTTGCTGCATCCCATAGGTTTTGGAATATTATGTTTTCTTTTTCCTTTGATTTGACACATATTTTGATTTGCCATTTGATTTCTTATTTGGCTAATTGCGCAGTAGTGGGTATTTACATATTAAATTGTTAATATTTGCATTGTAGATTTTCCAGCTTTGTACCACTGCAGTTTTGTATCATTGTAGTTGGAAAATATACTTGGTATGATTTCAGTCTTCTTACACTTGTAATATTTGTTATGTCTCTTTTTATGTGATTTAACCAGGGGATTCTTCTGTGTGTATTTGAAAAAAAGGTGTATTCTATTTTTCTTGGATGGAATGTTTCATACGTATCTTTTAGAACCATGTGTTCTGAAGTACGCTTCAAGCAAAAAATATTCTTGTTGAATAAAATAACGATTTTAATTTTGTGTACTCTATTAAAATAAAGCATATCAGAGGGGAGGTGCATGGAGATGGGTGAAATAGGTGAATAGGATTCAAAGTACATTTATCATGATGAGCACTGAGTAATAATGTCTAGAAACTGAATCACTATCTGTACACCTGAAACTAATATAACACTGTATGTTAATTACACGGAATTAAAATTTAAAAATTAATCATTTTTAATAAATAAATAATAAATGGTATTTGCAAAGTTTAATAGTGCCACTAAGTGTTAAATGGCCACCCTAACCAGTCTCAAACTGAACAGGGAAACAGGGAGAACTATTTTTCATATGATTTTCAGAAAGACATATTTATACATCAATGGCATGCAGTTATTTGCTCAAATGCTCTTTGTGTTTATAACAGCACTACAAGAAAACAAAAAAGGAGCTAAAAGGAGACTTTGGAATAGTATTCTTGATATCTTTTAATTAGGTGGGGAGAGAAATAAGGGATTTAAAGTAAAGATGTAATTTCACTAGTTTGGTAGAGATTAAAAAAAACCTATTAAATAGTAATTCAAAATTATGTCAACCTTTTTCAAAGGAAATACTCAATTTTTCTCACCAGGGAGTATATTTGTGTGACTCTAGGAAGAGATTAAATATTAAAAATGATAATGATAACGATGAAGTAATTTGATTGAATTGAATTATCTAATGTCGAAATTCTCTAAGCCCATAGTTACTCAGAATTGATGAAAAAGAAAACTAACAAAATAACAGCACCAATGAAAAAAGTATTTTTTTACAAAACTTAAGTTGAAATTTATCTTGTATACATGAACGTGTAACAGGAAAAAAGCTGACCACTTGCAATCAACAACCAAATTGCTTTTCACTTTCAAATTTTAGGTTTAGTTGTTTACGTTTAGCATAGGGGAGTCCTATCTGAATATTACTTCTTAAAAAATGTAGTTAATATGGTCAAGGGGCAAACTAATTCTATTTCATGACAAAGGAACTAGATCTAAGAAACATGAAAAATCCAAGGAACATATGATAAGACCCATTAGAAAGTTATATCCCAAACAAAATTATTTGCTTCAGTAATATTGCAATTGTCTTTCCACATTGTTTTTCCTTTCCTTTTATCCTTTCTTACCAACAATTTGCTCTACATTATTTTAGAAGACAGTCTTCTCCTGTACTTCATAGACTTGTTATCAGACTAATTGTTTAAACTAACTCATGGTGAAATGGCAGCAGCTGATAATGTCTGAGTATATTTATCATCTGTTTGGGATGTCATAATTGAAGGTACCATGAGTGGGAAAATGTGGAATATGGGTAATTTTCCCCAAATTTCTTTGACTCTGTGGAGATTATTGCCCCTAAGCCCACTCCCAGTTCCAGGCTCCATAGAGTATTTTAATTTACAAGAGAAAGTACATCATCTTTGAGGTCACACCAACTTGGTGAATAGGAAATCAGTTGATAAGTGATTCATCAGAAAAAAAGTTATTTGAAAATGTATCTGGATTGATTGATTGGCTCAGAGGAAGCAGCTGATAAATTTTACAAGGTCAATGTGTTATGCAGCAGTAGGTAACTCATTATCATCTCTGGTTAATATGAAGTTTTCCTATTAAATATTCAAATTGTTATATGCTTATGAATTGATATTAAAGTTTCATATTAAATATTCAAATTGTTATGTGCTTATGAAATATAATTTTATGAAGTATATCAGAATATTGCTTTTAAATTGACAATAATACCATCCTGGTTCATTTCTTTATGAGTGGAATTTCTTATACAGTATGAACAGACAAGAGATAACAGAAAATTACAATACAGAATCGTAAAGAATGATGACAAGCTCATTCTCTTACCAGAGATGGGCTACCAATCTTGGAATTGCTATTGGTATCGGAGCATGGCTAACAGAGTGTGGAGCTGAAATTAAGAATTGTTTAAATAGGGATAGCTATTTATACTTGATATAAAGAATGTAAAGACAGAATAATGTAAACTCCTTGTTCTCACTCTCTAAGCTACTGATAGTATCTTCTTTCAAAGAAAATGCTGTGAATGGAGCAGATGACAGAGAAGTGTTAGTATTTTGGTGTTGCAATTTCTGTAAAACAGCTACTACCAATGAATGATGACCAATATCTACAGGAGAATCCTGTAGTGTGGATCATCAAGTATCAGTAGAGCCAAGTGGCAGGTATATGACCAGTTGAGGACATATAGGCACAGTGGGTAGCCTTTAATTTGAGATTGAATTTGAAGACCTAGGGACAGGAGAAAATTATCTCCATCTCTTCTTTTCTCAAATTGTAGATATCTTTGTCCAGACGAAATAATTTAAGACCAATCTAAACCAAGGTAAGAATTGAAAGCTTATGATAAAACCAAGTAAGGATATGGCCCTATGTTCTATGGTGTCTAGTAAAGAAGAGTACCTACTGCCAGAAACCACTATGGATGAATATATACGATCTAGGTTAATGGGTTCCTGTCACCAGCACTGCATTTCTGAAAATCAGGGAATAAGGGATAAGTTAATATAACAGAAGATAAATAGGCTGGGAGACTTTGTCCCAATTAAAAATATAAAGAAAATTTCTACAAACCCTCTGAAGAATTTATTTAGGGACATCAAGCCATATATTTAGAAGGTCACTGAGATATGTATATAGCTGGTAAACACAATCACCTAAGCATAGAATATTGTGTAAACGTTCCTATGGTCATGACTAATGATTAGGTAGGCTACATCTTTATTAAAAATATTATTAGTATTTTTCACCTTGGAAGGGATATTTATCTTACATTTTTCTCCAAAAAAAGCAAACAAATGAACACATTAATTGCATATAAATAAGATAATATACATATTTTAAGAATTATACTCATGAAATGATTTTCTAAGATCCTCCACTGCAAACAGATGAGTTAAATTGCTTTTGACCTGAATAAAGGGGATCAGTTTCTTCTAATCATGTGCAATAGGTAACAGTGATTTTCTTAGACTTTTCATCTTCATAAATAAGTTAGCTCTAATAAGGCCTCATTCCATGCACTTTGTAAGTTGAGTGCATTAATGTAACACTACTTTGTAGTAAAAATCTCCTGCTCTTCAAATATGCTGTCCTTGGAATTCAAGCCCAGAACCAATAACTTCCAATATATCTAATATACATATGTATCTGACCACAGTGGAAGAATAACATTTAAAATAAGTCAAATTAGGGGCACCTGGGTGACTCAGTCAGTTAAGCGTCTGCCTTCCGGCTCAGGTCATGATCCCAGGGTCCTGGGATGGAGCCCTGAGTCTGGTTCCCTGCTCAGCAGGGAGCCTGTTTCTCCTTCTCCTTCTGCCTCTCCCCCTTCCTTGTTCTCTCTCTCTCTCTCTCTCTCTCTCTCTCTCAAATAATTTAATAAATAATCTTTTTTAAAAAATAAAATAAAGTAAGTCAAATGAAGAAATCTTAATGATTTCTTCATTCAGTAACGATAGCTAAAAATGCATACTCTTGTGGGATTTTCCTTCTAACTTCTTTTTTTTTTTTAAGTTTTATTTCTTTGAGAGAGAGAGATAGAGAGCATGAGTGGGGGTAAAGACAAAGGGACAGGGAGAGGGAAAGAATCTCGAGCAGATCCCTGTCAAGCCCAGAGCCCAAGACAGGGCTCAATCCCAGGACCCTGTGACCATGACCTGGGCTAATCAAGAGTGAGACATCCAACTGACTGAGCCACCCAGGTGCCCACAGAGAGAGTTTTCAGCAGACTCTGCTTTGAGTGCAGAGCCCCATGCAGGGGCCCAAGCTGAAACTAAGAGTCCGAGACTTATGTGACTGCACCACGCAGGCGTCCCTCCCTCTAACTTCTATCTAATTTCTATGTATGTCATGCTTTTCCCTTCCTCACTCTCCATACATTCTGCCTTCAGCTTCAGATTATTCAGTTAATTGGTGCCAATATTCATAATCTATGCCCTTTTTTCTTGCAGAAGTTGGTTGATATTGTTGAATCACTATTATTTATTGCATGCAAGGGGAGAAAGCATAGGCTCTTGTCTGCGTAAAATTGTACATAACTGGGAATGCCATAATCTGCACAACTCCCTTTGCTTAGCAGGTGCAACTCCTCTGTCTCAGGGCTTTGCCAGGGATATCGTATTGTCTCCATCCTTTACTACCCTTAGGATATTGTTATTAAATTTACTATTTTAAAAAATGGGTATTTCTGGTGCCAAGAATACATGCACATGAGGCAATTAAACCAAAGGCAGGATACTGGTTAAAAGAGAATTCTGTTCAGTACTAGAACATAACAGTTACATTTGGATGTGCAGTCTACCTGGAGTTCTTCATGAGATGCTCTTCCACAAAGAAAAGTTAAGTTGTAGCTTTCCCCATAGTTAAATGATTTCACTAAAGATTCTTGTCCAAGCATATCAGTCATCACCTATAACCACAAGGCCATATTCACACTTGGTGATATTTGCCATAGGAATCAGTTGAAGCTACCAAGAGCACAGATTTTGTATCTTTTTCTTTATGTGAATGTTATCTTCTCAAAACAAACAAAGAGAAAACTATGAAAGGATTTAGATTTGATTTTCAGCCACAGTAAGAAACTCTGGTAAAATACCTGTTAAAAACTGAAGACATGTTTCCTCTTATCACTCTCCTATGTCTGTATCATTGGATTGTAAAGATTTTGGCAGTATCATGAATTGGAAATTTAGTTTATTCTGAAATGAGTGATTTGTTTAAACTTACAATATCCTTCTTCCATTGGGGGTGGGGAGAATTCTCCTAGAAATTGTATGGACTCTGCCTAATAACTGGTCAAAACTTTCATCTGATTCACTCTCCTGAAGTCCACAGGTACAGAGCTTCCTCGGGAAGAACAGAGTATGGTCTACATTAAGTTAAAAAATAACAATATTGTCATTTCAAAATTATACATGACGCATTCCTTCCAAACTCTGTGCCAGCTTCTGATTCAATATAGCGATCTGATAAACCAATCTCTCACTTCATCCCTGAGCAAAGGCTAAAGAGGCAGGCATAAGTTAGGAGAAAATATTGAGGTCCTGCAGTCTGGAAGAAGCCTGGGGCCCAATTAAGCAGCATATCAGCACAAAAATGGTGCAGTAATTTTTAGGCCAGCTATCTGTCTGGGGCAGACTGAATCACATTTTTTACCAGGGCTCAATCCACTTTCTGTGGCTCTGCTCCTGAGATGATCTGATCTTTAAATGAGAATTCAAGAGGTGCAAAAGGCTTATACAAAGGAGGAAGGCGGGTGAAAAACTATCAGCAGACAAAATGTCACAAAATTCTGGAAGACAGAAAGGAGACTGAAGACTACTGAAAGAGGAAGTAAAGTGGAGAGTTGAGACCAAAGGCTATGTGGAGGGACTGGAATAGAGGTTGTTTGCGGAGGCAAAACAATGACAGGAATTTGGGGTCAGGGAACAAGAAATAGGACGGAGGACAAGAGTGAAAAATGAAGTGGAAAACAGAGTAATGCCTTAAAGGCTGGGTATTTCACCCCTAATTCTGCTTATGTCTATTGAATATATGCAAAGTTGTTTACTGCCAGGCAGCTAGAGATATTGTCTTCAGAAAGAAAAAAAAAAAAGTAAAACATTTAACCTGAAAAAAAAATTAAGAAATTTTTAATAATTATATAATCTGGGAGGAACTAGGGAAACCAGTGGGTTTGGGGTACCCCAGAATAGAGCCTCTGTCAATATAGTATTTCCAGACTCTTGCATAATGCTCAATTTCCTGTCAAAGCTTTCCAATCTATACACTGTGCTCATAAGCATCACAACTCCCATGCAATTTGTGTTCTTCTATTCATCGTAATATAGAAGCAAGGATTCCCAAGCATGTGAAGAAAACCTGTAGCATGAAAGGGAAAGAGGGAGATAAACCAATAGTAAAACTTACCTCAGGCAAAATAAATATTATTCCCATAAATATCTAAGAAGATATTGTAGTAATAAGAATGCTATTTGTGGGCGCCTGGGTGGCTCAGTTGGTTAAGCGACTGCCTCGGCTCAGGTCATGATCCTGGAGTCCCAGGATCGAGTCCCGCATCGGGCTCCCTGCTCAGCAGGGAGTCTGCTTCTCCCTCTGACCCTCTTCCCTCTTGCGCTCTCTATTTCTCATTCTCTCTCTCTCAAATAAATAAATAAAATCTTTAAAAAAAATCCTATAAAAAAAGAATGCTATTTGTAAAAGGCAATTCTCTAATTATGTCAATGAATATCATCACTCAAACTATTTGTCAGTGCCCCATGTTTTTCCTTCTGACTTTCTGTGTTTTTCTACAGAAGAGTCATAAAAGAATGGCAAAGTTCTGAAGGAGTAAACATGAGACTCGGGAGTTAGAACAAGCATATAGCTCCTCTTCGTAGGTATACCTACAATGGTATGTCTGGAAATGACTGTGACTAGTAAAGAATAGGGCTAATTAGACCTCTGCACACCGTGTAGGCTAAAAGTTACTGAAGAGCATAGATCATGTGTACTCCACCTCCAGGGGTTAGCTCGGTGACTATCACACTTTACATAGTCATTATTATCCCTGTGAACATTAACTGTTTGTCGTTGTGGTGTAAGGAAGACAAGGCAAAGTTAAAATACTCTAGTCCAATAATGAAAGGGTAAACAATCTGTAAATCATAAAACATGAAAGCAGAATGCTGTGGTAATCCCTGAAAAAGTAGAGAAACATAAAACAGAACATTGGCCTTTTAGTCAGAAATCTGCTCATTTCTGTAGCAAACTTTGTTTTACCTCATTAGCCCGACATGCAGTCTTTAGTTAGCGGCACGTCTCCATCACCAAACGAGACAGGGTACACCACTTCTCTGTCATGTGAAGATGGCATTCTCTCTCCTTCATACTGATATGTGCACAAGCTGCCTCCTCTGGCACATTACCCTTGCCAGTCCTCCATCCCTACCCATCTGTCTCTAGGCATCTCCACCCTCTTAGCCTGGCTAACTAACTAGAAGTCATCATTTCTATATAACTTTAGATGTGAATTTCCTTTGAAAACTTTCTATAGTTCAGGTGCTTGCATGGAAATCATCGCACTTACAACACCTCTTCAATAGTTTTTTCCTCATAAAATTACTCCACCTCTCTGTGAGCTCCTAGAAGTCAGTGGCCATGTCCTTATTGTTACACTGTGCTCTGAGGACTTGGCACAGAGATTGTCATAGAGTAGGTGCTCAAGAAATAAATCAAATCAAATATTTTCATTGGATCCTACTAACAAAAACTTTCCTATCAACTAATTACATGTTTCCATTTATGAGTGCATGTCACAGCCAATAGAAGTTGACAAATAGTACAAGGTATGATCTTTTTACCCTCTGGCTTATCTCACGGTCATGAACTGGCAACTCAACTGTAAATCATTCTCATGAATATGTGCAAAAGAACACCACAGCACAGATGATCAATCCTTTCTGTGGTTCTAGAAACACAGATTGCTGATGCTAAACACATTATGTAGAAACACATATTGATAACTCCAACAAACATCACATCAGCCATACTAGTATCCAATCCTATCATAATCTTACATGTTGCCTGTATCTCACAGGATATTTATGAAACTTATGGGAATCCATCCATAGAATACTGCACTAAGTTTTCCTTGCACCCACTCATGATTTATTTACCAATGAAAATCCCTGTTTACACACCTTTACAAAATGATGGCTGTACGATTCCACGGCAAGCAGCCATCTGATCCTGTACCAATTCTTAATCAAGCTTAAAAAGCCAGGGACTAAGCAGCCATTTTAAAGGAATAATGACCTATTTTTATTTTCACAAAGATTACCTCTCTCGAGAAATAATCTTCCACACTTTACAATATGCCACTGGAGGAAATATTCACAGAAATTCTTTTCTCTTCTCTTTTCTTTCTTTCTTTTTCTTTTTTTAAACAACATTCACCAGATGAAAAAACAGAAAGCATAATGATCAAGGAGTGCTGGGTGGAAATGGATGAGAAAAAAACAGAGAGAAAAGAAAAGTATTCAAGGAGAAATGAACTCCTCAAGGCCAACTATTTCATTGCAAACATTTAAGGCAGCTGGTTGAGTAAGAAAAAAAATGTACATTAAATGCGAGCCCTGGGAGAAAAAAATGCTTTTTATCTAATGATTTACAGATTCTGTATGTCAAAATCACGGCCCCTAAACCAAATTATTGTTCATCACTCATGTGTGATGAGGGCATCTTCCCACACAGGCCTATATCTTATACTATGTCCTTGAGCAAAGATGACATATATACCCCCCAAATCCAACAAAATAATAGAATCAGTTAAAATTTTATGTTTACTTCTCCTAGAATATTAAGATCATTTAAAATAATATCTTTTGGGGTGCCTGGGTGGCTCAGTTGGTTAAGCGTCTGCCTTCGGTTCCAGTCATGATCTCAGGGTCCCGGGATCGAGCCCTGCGTTGGGCTCCCTGCTCAGCAGGGAGTCTGCTTCTCCCTTGGCCCCTCCCCTCTGCTCCTGCTCTCTCTCTCTCAAATAAATAATTATTTAAAATAATATCTTTTATCTTTATTTTTTGCCAAGAACTCTACAAAGGTTTATTAATTTCAGAATGTTCTATTATGAACAGGTAATGTCAATGTTAATATTACTTAGTGAAAAGCCCAAAGCATTCTATGAATTTAAACTATCAGTATTTTGCAAGATTTCTTGCTGTCTCTGTAGGTACAGAAATGAACCTAACTACTCCCTTATATCAACAACCATCAGGGTAAAAAGCCTTGAATGAGTCCAGCAGAAAATTTCAGCTTCTTATTACTTTTCACTTCATAATGCTGCCTTGATATTTTTCCTGTGTTATTCTATGCACATCATGAGATTAGTGTCCAAGAACAAAGGCATAAACTCTACCAAAGAAGAATATAACTTTTAGTGGCATATCTGAATACATAGGCAAGTAAAGAGAAGGGCAGAATCATTTACTCTTCATCACAGATCTCATAAATGGTGAGGCCAGAGACTATCCTTTCTTTTAATATTTTCATTGCCTAAAAGCATGTATCCAATATATGTTTGACTAAGGAATAAGTGAATTAATGATAACATGAATAATTCCATACCATAACATATTTACTTTCTGATATATATATATGTGTATATATATATATATATATATATATATATATATGACTGAAGCATAGGCATCCTTTTTCATGTAAAACATAAATGAATCAGATATAGGGTGTGATTTACTGATAATGTTCTATTTCTTGATCTGGGTGTTAGTCACATGGGTATGTTCATCTTTGAGAAAATTTTCTTGAGCTATGCACCTATGATTTGCACACCTTCTAAAATATTCCTAAAACTTTCAGGAAAAAAAATTTACTCAAAAATATGTAGCATGATAACTCTTTGTAAAGTATTGTTAAGAATAAAAATAATCAGGGTGCCTGGGTGGCTCAGTTGGTTAAGCGACTGCCTTCGGCTCAGGTCATGATCCTGGAGTCCCGGGATCGAGTCCCGCATCGGGCTTCCTGCTCAGCAGGGAGTCTGCTTCTCCCTCTGACCGTCTTCCCTCTCACGCTTTCTATCTCTCATTCTCTCTCTCTCTCAAATAAATAAATAAAATCTTTAAAAATAAAAGAATAAAAATAATCATAAAACATGATCTCTACCACACAAAGGTATATTTGTATTTAGCGAGAATGAGCATACACATAAAGATAAATAAAGTAAAAAATTCTTAGCACCAAAGAAGACTACAGGGTTTGCACTGCTGAAGAGTGGGCTAATTTGAGAAAGATTCTTGAATTATGAGCTTTTAAGTTGAGATTTGGAAAAGTGACACTTAATGCCCAAAAGGGTATTGAAGGCAAAAACTATGTGAACATATGTAGTAATGTACAAATTATTTGTTGTGAAAACCTAGACCAATAAAACTGAAGTGGGAAATTAAAGCAGGTGATGGTAGGTGGTAACTTAGATATCAGATGGGAGAAGCAGGTTACTGAAAGTTCCCATCAAAATTTATTTTATATTAGTTATTATTATTGCCAGTTCACAATTAGTTTCAGCATTTGCAATGTGACCTTGGGTTCAGTGTGTTTTGCAAAAGTTTGGATTTAAAAAAAAAAAAAACAACATCTCCACCAAGTACATCACTCTGAAAAAATGGTAACATTCACTAAAAACTATTGATCTGGGAACACTACTTGCTAAGCTGAGATATCTAGGAAAAGTCATCAAGCCAAAGGGTTACTAGATCTGGCTAAAATCTCTATCAAATATAGTTCGTATATGTACATTACTCCATACATAAACATAACAAAGAACAAAGGATCATATATGAAATACGATGGAAAAAGTCAAGAAAAAATATGTACACACTGAGAAAGTTTTTTAGTAATAGAAGCTAAATATGATATTAAAAAAAAATACTAAATGTATGTTCAGGTCCCAACATTTTATCCAAGAAATCAAAGTGATGGTTAAACTTGATCAATTATACAAGTGAAATAAGACAACAATAAAAATCAATGAATAAGGACTTTCTTATCCGTGTTAAATGGAAGTTTAAAAAATAAAATAATATAAACCATAGGTCTCTAACTATGAAGTAATGAGATCTATATTAAGAAAGTTATTATATGTGACTATATGACACACAGTTTGATCTCTTGTTCATGGAAATACAAAATAATGCATTGAGGTTCCAAGCCTAATCCCTATAGAGGAGTAACTATTAAAATGGGAACTTAATAATAATAATAATAATTTAATAATAATAAATTAATAAATAAATAATTAATAATAATAATAATAATATTTTCTACATGTTTATACATTTTACAATTTGCAATTCACCCTTATACTCATTAACTCATTCAACATTCATATTTACCCTGGAGGGAAGCTATTATGATGCCTATTTTACAG
Source organism: Zalophus californianus (assembly GCF_009762305.2). Lineage (NCBI taxonomy): Eukaryota > Metazoa > Chordata > Mammalia > Carnivora > Otariidae > Zalophus > Zalophus californianus. Next base: position 108,457,501 of record NC_045597.1, read on the forward strand.
ATGAGTAAACAGTTTGAGAGAGAAAAAAATGACTTGAAGAAGATTATAGAGCTGAAAATAATGAGCAGTCTTTCTCTTGATTCCATGTTTGGCATTCTCTATTTCCCAGTTACTAAAAAGCTTAATAACACCAAGAATTTTACAGTTACATAAGCGTTATGTGAAGGTACATGTACGAGAAATTCACATGCAAGCTTGAGAAATTTACCACCACTTGGGCATAACAATCTGAGCCTCCTCTTCATCTGATAAATTTGAACTATCTTTTTTTTGTTTTGTTTTGGGTTTTTGTTTTTGTTTTTGGGGGGTTCATTTGCTTTGGTAATTGGAGGAGGCATTTTAATTTTAACCCATATTGCTGTCATAATTTCATTTTTAAAAATACTTCTCTGGTTTGAAATCTCAATATAGATCTTTGATTTCATTTTCCAACTGAATTTATTTAAACCTGCTGATTCATTTTCAGTAATTCTTAAATAAGAAAATTCAAAAATATTAAAAAACTGTTTAAGTCAAACTGTGTTATCTATTACACATCTAAGGTGTCAGTTTGGAAGAGCGGTTTTGATATGTTTTCTTCTCATTTTCGAATTTGTAAACCAAACTTTATAAACATGTCACACTTTTGAGAAATACAAAAAGCCTACGCTAAGAAGCCACTCTTTTAGTAGTCATTGCAAAGTGGATAAAGTGATAGAAGCCAATAAGCAGGTCCGCCATGGAGTATTTGCTCCAGGTTTTCTACTGGACAAAATCCTTCTGAAGTAGTTGGCTCTGTAATTACTCTGTTTATCATGCATGTGGGTTTCAAAATAAATGCAATCATTTAAAATCTTTTTAGTATTCTCTATTTTGAATGAACCAAGAAGTAGCAATGAAAACAAATAAACTTGCAAACAGATATATTTGGTAAATGTTATAGTCTTTTCGTTTGATTTGTTAATTTCTTTTTAGCATATGGAGAAAATTACTATAAGTTACATGGTGGGGGGCAGAATAGCAGACCAATGTTAGTGAGGATTGAAGGAAAGGAAAAAAAAAAAGCTAGCTAGTGCAAATGGCCCCTCCATTATATTCCAATAAAGTACTGTTTACTATTTTCCAAGCAAGTTAGAGTTCACATCATGATTCAATTTACACTTTTACGCCAGGAAGTCCTTTTTTTTATTTTCCCCCCCTCTCTACCCTGTCAGGAGTCTGCCGCTTCCTACTTGGGCTTTTTGATTAGGGACTTTGTTTTTTTCTTTTTCCTTTTTCTCCTTCTTCTCCTTCTTTCTTTCTTTCTCCTTCTCCTTCTCCTTCTCCTTCTTTCCTTCTCCTTCTCCTTCTCCTTTTCTCCTTCTCCTTTTCTCCTTCTCCTTTTCTCCTTCTCCTTTTCTCCTTCTCCTTTTCTCCTTTTCTCCTCCTTTTCTCCTTCTCCTTCTCCTTTTCTCCTTTTCTCCTTTTCTCCTTTTCTCCTTTTCTTTCTCCTTTTCTCCTTCTCCTTCTCCTTCTCCTTCTCCTTCTTTAATTAGAGGGTCTCACTGAGACAAACCACTCCTCTCTATTTTTTAATTTTTATTTTTTAAGTATTTCAAATTGGATAAAGCCAAACAGAAATGTACATTGTGTTTCCATTAAGAGCAGCATGAACGTTTAAACATTATTTTCCAGCAGAAAAGTGTCCCAAACGGTGTTTAAAGCATAAGTATAACCCTTAAATGCCTACTGATGCCAAAAAATATTTAAAGTATCTTACTCTGAATATCAACTAAGATAGAATTTCTAAAACTTGAGTCATATATGAAAAATTTTAAAGAAGAGAAAACTCTTTCAAACTCCTAGGACTGACCTAAAAATGTTCTTAATCACATTGTACTTAACCATATATAAATTTAAAACTAAGTAGAATCTCAACAGAGTATAGTTCTTAAAAAATTTAAAATTTCAAATTAAATAAAAATGAAACAGTGACAACAAAACTCAAATTAACTCTAACTTGGCAAATGATGCTGCTTACCTGAAACTATACTGCCCCTCCCACATGCAGGTGGTACTATATGTCATAATACTATACTACATGTGTACATGTCTTCATGTGTATATAAACAGCAATATTCCTACCATCTTATCTTTCCAAACATTTTAAACCTTTACTGATATAGAATATTTTGAAATTATTTGACCTTCATTGGATGTGGATGGAATATAATAAGCCCAAGATATTTAATACATAATATATGGTACCTAAATTATCAAAAATGCAAACAAAAATGCAGACACTGGAATTGAGTGGCCATATTTCATTATAATATTTTTAGATTACTATTGACATAAGAGCAAAAAACAAAAATTACCATGGTAAATTGTTGAACTCCTAATTTCTGGGCCAGTTTTTAAAACCTTGATGTAAAACATTATTTGTGTAAGAAAATGCATTCTAAATCTAAAAATAGATCATAGCAATTGATTTGACACACATTTGGTGTCTCAGGAATGGACTTGGGCATAATCAAAGTGCTGGACTCTGTCCCTTAATAAGTTGCTCTATCTACAGAACCCAAGAGTCCTTTCTAATCAACCTTTCTTAGTTGATACCTTTAGAAGTTAGAGACAAGCCCCAGACACATGCTACTTCACTGCCTGATTTCCTCTGAAGTCAGCCCCATAAATTACATGCTATTAGGTTGTATACTCCCTATTTTAATATCAAATAATCCTAAAGATTTAAAGAAAGGATAGATCTTAAAATATAATCTCTGTTCTCTGGCTTTAGGTCAGTAAAAATCCAAACCACTCAGTATAAGTAGCTGTCTCGTCTCATCAAACAAAGACAAACTCAAAAGGTCATTCAGGAAAAAACATGTAAGATAAAGCAAAGGAAATAGTAAAAGAAAAAAAAGTTTTAAGGGAGAATAAGACAAAATAAAATGAACAGGTATCTAAGGCTAGCCCTCAATTGTTAGGATGTCTAGGCTTGTCAATTGATTACTCTTATAAAAATCAGCATGGAGGATATTACTTGCAGCTGATACTGCATCATCAAGTAAGACCAAGTCAGCAATATCTAGTTTTTGCACTAGATGAGATAGTTAGAATAAAATGTGAGCAGAATATTTTTCAAAAGCTGAGAAAAGAGTTCGATTGCTTCTTCTAATGCTACTTCTACACTACCACAGAAAGGACTCTCTCCCCTCTCCAATTTAATTTTTTTCTGTGCCACATCAGAAATTACACGCACATTGAAGGCCCATCAGGAGGTCTAACTGATGTTTTTTGAGGTAAAAAACAGTGCAATACAAAGAAACTTACCATTTGTTTAAAATTTCCAGACTAAATTGACAAACACGATACTTTAGCTTAGCTTGTCTAACATTCACAAAGTTATCCAGAACAGACCAGCACATTTCAAAAACTCTCCAATAAAGTTTTTGTTTTTTTTTCCTTTAGCTGTGCATACTGAAAAGATCACATATGCACATGTGCACATACACATACATATATATGTACATACATGAGTCTAAATATAACCACTGTGACAAGTTGAGATGACATAGATGACTTCTGATTCAAATGGCCATGTTATTGGACCCAAATATCTCACCATCTCTCCAATTTCAAATTAACTGAATAAACACATTCATTGGATACAGGCATTTGGGGTTAAGCTTTTAGCTTGATTTGTTTGATTTTTCTCTTTCCTTTCCATATGACACAAGTCAGACTCCTTCCCTTCTGAGATTTTCCGATCAAAGCCTGGCTTTTACCTGGTTCAAACAAATCCTTGATATGCTGTCTCTACGCTACATCGCCTCTGGCATTTCTCTGTGTCTCTCACAGAGCTTGCTGGGAAGTGAGGGACTCAGGTCTTAGACATAAACTCCTTCTCTGGAAGGATACCCCGAGCTACAAAGGGCTCCCACGGGTGGTAAAAAACAGAGCACAGAGTCACTTTAATACCATGGAAATATATCTGTGGTCTCTGAGTTTGGCTAGAACTCATTGAAGTCAAGTCTTTGACTCCTAGGCCAGAATATCATATTTATGTTGTTTTAAGGTGGTAAATTCTCATGCTTAAGAGTCAATGATCAAGCTGACACATTCTTAATCACAGAAGATTAATAACACCAAGAAGAAGAAAATGACAATGAAACCAATTAAAGTCCACATTGATAGATGCTGTATTCTTCACATTAAAAGTTCTTCACAGGATATATTATCTTTGTCCACCTGTCAGGCCACATACGAAAGCCTCCTGCATCTAAGGGCAATGAGCAAAACGGCAGGCAACATCACATAAAAAATACCAGCAGGAAGTACATTTGTTGTGGCAGCAAGTGTTACATCCTTATTATCAGGAGATATCACCTGAATGTCATCACTATAAACCCCTTTCCATTTGCCATAATTTGTTAGAGAATAAAGGGGTTTGTGATAACAACAACCAGGTGAGGCACAGCGTGGAAGATGTGCAAGCTTGTCATTTCAAAATGAAAATAATTTATTGCCTTAGTGTAGTCTATTCAAATAATGGTTGAAGCCCACTGTCCAACTGCATTATTATCAGGCCACAGCCTTCAGCACAGAAATGCGTTAGCTAAATTGTCTTCCATCACTAAAATGCGTGTGTTCGTGATTTAGGAGAGCTGAATGAATTACTCAAAAAGAATCACCTTCTCAAAAATTTGATGTTAAGTTGAAACTGAAATTATTTAATTCGAATATATGGAGGGCGGTGGTAGAGAGATACTACTTCTCTGAAATCTAAAGAGACAAGCTAATAAAATGCTTTCATCTAGCTTTAATTGAGACTGCTTGTACGCTGACGAAACCTGCTAGTTAAATCGCAGATTTAATGAAGATTTAGTTCCCAAAGTCTGTCTTTCCCTAAAACATAACAATTTCTAAGACATCAAAAGAGCCCTGTCATGTGGCATATGCTGTGGTAAATATCTTTTATTACATTCAACAGAAAAGTAAATAGACTATTTAAATAAACTCCAGGCAATCAGAATCATACACCTGCCTCTTGCCTACTTTTCTGTTAGAAGAAATTGCCAAGTTTATAAATGAGACCCAAGCACGCAGCACCTTCTATAAACACTCTGTGCCTCTGGGATTCAGGTGAGAGCTAGTGTTTGAAACATTTCCAATTACAACACTCCTTTACTGGTATAAATTGGACTTGTCTCCGTACTTCTGAAAAATACAGGCAAATAATCTATGTTGTAGACCTAGGCTTCATTAAGTTTATTTCCCCCCCCTTGTTTGTTTTCAAATTCTTTTGTTTTTGTTTTTGGAAAATGATAAGTAAAACAGAAGGAAAGAACTCCTTCTTGGTAATAAAAATAGAGAATAATGTCAAAATATGACACCACACCTCAGACATGGATTTCATTTCCAAGAACACTTCAGCTCTGCCCTGATACACTGTCAGTATCTGGCCACCCCCTGAGTTTCCATTGACAACTCCCTGCATTTTAAGTGAAATCCCTACCCCCTGCCTGGGCAGCATTGTACAGCCTGCACAGTCAAAATGTCTTACTGGGTTGAAAGGTACAAAATACATCCTGGGATGTCTCCGTGATAATACTTGAGCAGATGAACACGCTTCTCAGAATCACATGGGGCAATTTGTGGGACATCTAGTTTGCTGTCTCCAAGGGCCAGAATATTGTGTGTGTGTGTGACTTACATTGGTGATTGGCTGATTTAGTTCAACCCCAATTGATTTGGAGACTCATATGCACTAATAAACCGGCGCTTCAAATTCCTGTGAAGAAAAAGTAGCCACTCTGCTGCATGTACTCTCCACAAGTCAATAAATAGAATTAATGGGGGACAAAGGATATAATTATTCAAACAACATAATGAAAATATTCCTTGAAACATTCTTATTAGCTGTCCCAACATAACCTGACTTCGACAAAATGTTTGACTCATTTTTTGATAGGTGAAAATTCGCAATCTTGTTATCCTTTTTGTTACACAATGTATGTTCCCCAAAAGTTGTGTGTGTGAACTAATATTTTTTTAAATAAATCCTTACCTTTAAAATAGCAGTCATAATATACCACATTATCATCCTCACCTTCAATATAAATCCTTACAGTTTCAAAACAGTATCATACATATATTACTTCATTTTCTCATCATTCCAAATCTGGTTAGTTCAGAATGACCATTTCCAGTTCTTTAAAGGGAATTTTGCTAAATCATTTCCTAAAATCAAAACTCTCTTGCAAATTAAAGATTATTGATTTTATTTATTCTACTTATAAACATATTTAAAAAGTAAATGTAAACTATTATAATATTTCTAGTTTAAGTATAACCAAAATTTATTTTAATTATTACATTAAAATTTTACATTTTTAAATAATCCCTTTGTCAGTAATCCTTTTATAAATAATCTTTTCAAATTATCTGAATTTGAGTATTCCATCCGTTTCTTGCTGGGAAACTCCCAAATCCAAAATCTTACTTTTCCTTAAGATACACAGAGATGGGGAAGAAAAAAATGAATGGAATTACAGAGGCATGTTTTTAGCAGCCTTCTTTGGTTACAGGTATTCATTCTAGATTACACCTTGAGAAGGTGCTACCATGGTCAGGAAAGAAGTGAGCAAAGGCCACTAATGTAATTGATCTGTGAATACATTTTCTAGGGTATATGCATCCATCCAGTACACAGATATTCTCTAAGCTCTTTCTATATAATTCACTCATACTGTAAATGCACCAAGGAGGTCTGTTCTTCCTTCCTTTCTCTCTTTCTTTCTTCCTTTTCTTTTTTTCTTTTTAAGATGTTGTTATTTATTCGAGAGAGAGAAAGGGAAAGAAAGAGCACAAGGGGGGAAGGGTGGAGGGAGAAGGAGAAGCAGGCTCCCCACTGAGCAGGGAACTCAATGGACAGGGGCTTGATCCCAGAACCCTTAAGGCACTTAACCAGTGGAGCCACCCAGACGACCCTCTCTCTCTTTCTCTTTCTTTTTCTTTCTTCCTTTCTTCCTTTCTTTCTTTTTCTCTCTTTCTTTCTTTCTTTCTTTCTTTCTTTCTTTCTTTCTTTCTTTCTTTCTTTCTTTCTTTCTTTCTTTCTTTCTTTCTTCCTTCCTTCCTTCCTTCCTTCCTTCCTTCCTTCCTTCCTTTCTTTTTTCCTTCTTTCTTCTTTCCCTCCTTCCTTCCTTCCTTCTCAATGGACAGGGTCTTGATCCCAGAACCCTTAGGAGACTTAACCAGTTGAGACACCCAAGCACCCCTCTTTCCTTCTTCCTTCCTTCTTCCCTCCCTTCCTTCCTTCCTTTCCACCCTCCCTCCCTCTTTTCTTTTTTTCTTTCTTTCTTTCTTTCTTTCTTTCTTTCTTTCTTTCTTTCTTTCTTTCTTTCTTTCTTTCTTTTTCTTTCTTTCTTCTTTCTTTTTCTTTCTTTCTTTTCTTCCTTCCTTTTTCTTTCTTTCATCTCTCATGCAGACGAATGCATAATAGACTTTTCCAACACAATGATACAAGTGAAAACAAAGCATTAGAGAGACAACTCAATCCCCCCAGTGACAGGCAGAGATAGAGAAGACTAACCATTTGAAAGAAAAGATTATGGGTTCCATTGTGTAATGGTTAAGCACTCGACTCTGAAAGAAAAGAGTGTGTTTTGTTTTGTTGTTGTTTTTTTCCTTTTTCCTTACAAGAGTAGGATGGGAAAAGGAAAATCAAGTTTTATAATATGTTGCAAAATCAGATGGTGTCACCTAATCAAGGAAATAGATAACAATGTTCATTGAAGGATAATTTTAGGTGATGGTATTAGAAAACATGACAGTTTCTCATGGATAATTTCTAGTATCTAGGGTATTCGTTTATATTATTTTTATTATTTATTTTTGTTTATAATATGAATTCTAAGATGACAATTTGAACAGCACTTCTTTATATATATTTAAATCATACTTATAGGTATGGCAAATTTCAGAACCTAAAAATAATCAGGTCAGACCAAGTCGTGTAATTTCAACACCTCAAAAGATTCACCACTATTAATAATAAGGGGAAGTAACTTAGAATATAAGAAATTAATGAGGTCATTTAATTTTGTTGTCTAAAATCAGTATGTATTAGGTTTATAAGGCAAAGGAAAAATGGAACTAGCCCCCAGTTTTACTAATACTTGTTTATGCTAAATATAGTACAAGAATAAGATATTAATCAATCATAATTATTTGAAAGATTTCATTTTTTTCTCTAGGTTTGAAAACTAAAAACTGGTGATTAGCAAGAAGACAAATGTATATACAATTGGGAGAATTTCAAAGAGAGACAGTGATATTAAATGAAATATACAAGTACACGTATTTGTGTGTGTGTGTGTGTGTGTGTGTGTGACACCTTAAATATCAGACATCTAAAGTGGATTATTTTTATATTCTTTCTCTATATAACAGAATTATTTTTAGTAATAATCATGAAATTAAATAAATAATAATGGGCCAATAGTAACAATGTTCTCTTACTGAATGTTTGATAAAATGGAATAATCATAACAATTAAAAAGTAAATATTACAGTGCAGAAAGGTAATATTTAATGTTTTTTTATTAGATTTACACATTTTCAAACAGGGAAATGCATATATATTGTTCTATTATAGTAAGTAATAATAGTATTACAGTTTTTCATTTCTAGTTTTACTTCTGAAAAATTGCCAATAACTTTGCATATCCATGTTCAATAGCAGATAACTGAAATTGTCAATCTACCTTTACTCATACATTTTATCAATTTTAACTACTAAAAATTTCTTTCACCTGAAGCAACACACAGAAAAAGTCTTAAACACAAACATAACTTTGGCAGACATTAGTGAAAATTCATTTTATAATAATTCCAGAATTTGCAATTTGTTTCTTCAAAATCTATTCTAGTTCTAGCTTCCAATTGTCTTCAGAGTTGAAAAATCTTAAACAAATAAATAAATGAAAAACTCCAAGAGGCCACAGAGAAGAGTAGAATTGAAGAAACTCAAATTCTTTTACTTCATATTGACAATTCTGTGCTATTGCTTATTTCAAATCTACTGTTGAAATCCAAGAATGTGTAACCCCATGTGGCACATTCAGATTGCCCCTGAAGGGAGCTAGAATGATTTTGAGCTGATGAACTTATTTCCAAAATGAATAGGTGTACCTGTGTCTCACTGCATAACTGGGAGTTCTCCATATTAACTTCCATGTAGATTACAATATTTATTAAAGTATGGCATAAAATATGTTAATGTGAAGCTTAAGTTGATGTTATTAAAACCTCAGTACCTGTGACAATTGTTCATTAGATCAAAAAATTTTTTTCAGGGAAGAATATTTTATCACAGCCATTGTTCAGAATTGGTAGTTACAAATTGATAATAAAAAAAGGCTAACTTTTAGCCAATTTTATTCTATTTTTTATTCTTTATAGACTATGCCTTCCCTTATTGCCTGCACGTGGAGGTGACTGCTTCTACCTCCCCATCCTTGGTACACCAATGGTGTTTGTTAGTCTTCAATATTGACAGTGCAAACTAGCAGTAAGAGATAGAAAAAACGTTTCTAATTATAAGCTATGCGCAAATTATTTTTTACTACTTTAATGATACATTTCAAAGTAAAATCAAAGAATCTTACAGACACTCTTTAATTAATCCTCAAACATCCCTTTCTGTGAGGTCAGGAACTGGGTGATACTGAATCTATATTATAGATTAGAGGAGAAACAGTTCAAGAAGGTAAAGTAACTTCTCTCTACCATAAAACAAGCCATTGATAAGTTCATATTGGATTCTGGGCTTTCAGCTCTGAGATCTATATCTAACTATAGCCTTGTCTCTTCCTTACAAAATTCGACTATTTTAAAACACCTAATTTTGTCACTAAACTGATACTCCATGAATAAAATATTCACAAAAGCAAATTATTAGAGCCCTCTTTAGCATGAGGAAAATTAGATAACTACTGGCAGGGAAAGAAAATTAATATCATCTGGCAGATTGTGAGTAAAGATGGAATTTTTAATAAAAAAAATTACCAGGAGTAAGAATCTACTCCACTATAGTCAGTCAAACAATTTAATTTATTGAGCATTTACTATGGAAGTTAGCATGGAGAACTCCCAGTAAATACTGAGCAATTCCAGGCAGTGTACCACACATTTGTGAAGCAGGGTTGAAGAGAAATAAGTTTACAGGTTTTCTTTTAGGCAAAGGGCCAGAAACACACAGAAAATATGATAAATAAATAATTTTAATTACTAAATGGTGTTGCTGATGAAACAAAAAATTTGGTAGAGGTAATTAGCAGACCAGGCTACTTGTTTGGAGGTGATCAGAAGGCAACATTTGATTCGTCATGAAGATGGAAAGAAGCAACCACGAAAATATCTGGAGAGTGAATATGCCAAGCAGAAAAACATCAGTGACAGGAGCCTCAGGAATTAATGAATGCCACAGATAAAAAGGATAGTGGAAGGATATGATATTGGAGCCAGAGGCAAAGACAAGTACAACCTCACATCTAATTCTAAGTGAAATAAAACACAATGGGAAGATTTTAAACAGATAAAATTATTTCATTTAAATTTTAGAAAGATCAGTGAAAGCAGTATGGATGATGGGTTGTAGGGAGTCAAGAAAGAAAGCAGGAATGGCAGGTATGCAACCCAGACAAGACCATGGTGGCTTGGTCTATAATAGTAGCAACAGAAACATTGAGAAGTGGTAAGATCAGGGATGCATTTTAAATATACAGCCAACAGCACTTACTGTTAGCAAGGCTGTAGAGAAACAGGGGAAGAAAGAATCAAGGATGTCCCTTCAGCCTTATCCTGCAGAGTTGGAGGACAGTTGCCCCAATTCCTAAAATGAAAAGCACTTGTGGAAGAGATTCTATTTGGGGCTTGGGTATCTATATTCTTTTGGAATCCTGTTAGGTTTGGAAGTTTATTCTTATTGTAAGTGGAGACCTCAATGAGACAATGGATATTGAGTCTGACTCTAAGGGATAAGGTATAGCTTTGGTATATAAATTTCAGAATCATCAATGTATGACATAAAGAGCTGTGGACTAATGTTATCATTTATGGAAAGAATGAAGCAAGAGAGAAGATGACTGGGGGGTAGGGGGAAGCTTGGGTTACTTGAACAAATAGAAATCTTGTAGGTCAAAGCAATCTAGCAAAAATTAGAAAAACTAAAAAGAGAACTACCAAAAAGCTAAACACGAAACCAAGTTAGTATCATGTCACAGGGATTAGAAGAGAAAAAAATTTCAAAAAAGAGGGAAATATCATCTGATTTAATTGCTGCTAAAATGTCTAAGACAATAGTAGAGACCTGACCATCAACTTAGAAAGACTCTGAGTCATTTTCATTAAGAGGCTTTTCAGTTAAGTAGTGAAAACTAAAGCCCTATTAGAGTAAATTAAGGAGATAATAAGAGGTGAGAAAGAAAATCCATTGAGTATAGACATTTTTTTTAGAAATATAACTAAGGGTATGCCTGGGTGGCTCAGTCGGTTACGTGTCTGCCTTCAGCTCAGGTCATGACCCCAAGGTCCTGGGATAGAGTCCCACAACAGGCTCCTTGCTCAGCGGGGAGCCTGCTTCTCCCTCTGCCTCCCTCGCTCTCTCTTTCTTTCTCTCTCTGACAAATAAATAAATAAAAATCTTTAAAAAGTAGGGGAAAAGGTAGGAAAGCAGAAAAATAAGAGTTATGACATAAAGGAAGGGTTGTTTTTCTTTATGATCATCTACTGTAAGTCTGTATGCAGAAACAAAGAATCCCACAGAGAGTTAGAAACTGATACTTAGAAAATAGGGGTGCCTGGGTGGCTCAGTCGTTAAGCATCTGCCTGCGGCCCAGGTCATGATCCCAGGGTCCTGGGATCGAGCTCCGTATCGGGCTCCCTGCTCAGCAGAGAGCCTGCTTCTCCCTCTCCCACTCCCCCTGCTTGTGTTCCCTCTCTCGCTGTGTCTCTCTCTCTGTCGAAAAAATAAATAAAATCTTTAAAAAAAAAAGAAAGAGGATAATTGCTGAAATGCAACCTTTGAGAATAGAGACAAAATAAGAGAGAAAAAAAAGAAGATCCAAGATACTAAAGTTGCCCACAAGGGCATATTTAATGGTAATGATTGGACAGGCTGAGTAGGTAAGTGTAGATGTAGGAAGGTAAATACATATAGTGATCAACAAAAACAAAAAATCTAGGGATGGATAAGAAAGAAAGTAGGATATGGGGGGAAACAAGATCAACATGAGAGTAAATAGAATGGTTTCATGTGAAATTCCAAGTGTTCTCAATCATAGAACCATCTGCAATGTAAGAAAAAGGATCTATTTGGGTGTGATATGTGAGTATGTATCTCTGTGTTTGTATATCATCACTAAGAGGACCAGACAAGGAAGAAGGGAAAGAAAGTAAGACATGGAAGCAGGGAGGGAAGTTAAAAGAGGAATGGATTTATTTGATGGAGACAGGTATCCAAATAAAAGAGCAGTAACTAAACATGCCAAACTTCCAATTAAACTACTATTTAATGGGAATTTTCAGGTAAAAGATAAATAGTACATAATTATATCTCTGTATTGAAAAATCTATGCATTCAATAAAATCTAGTAGTAAATATCCACCAGATAATCAGATAGAGTTCTGTTTAGAAAATAAAGCTATATGCAGTTTTCTTCTCTTTCTCTCTACCGTAAAATGCTTTCCAAAATTCTTTTTCTAAAAATATAAAAATTAGATATATTAGAAATGCTAATGATATAAATTTTCCAGTTATGTAAATAGTGAGAAGTAGGGTGATAATATTATTATTTATGAATACATTTTTGAATATGATTATATTGAATGCATATGATTATTTTGATTATGAATTATATTGAATATAGTAATATTCAATAAAGCATAGAGTGGCTTCCAGTTTTGAAAGCTGGGAGCCTGCAGCCCTTCAAAAATCTTTTCTGTTTTCTACCAAATCACTTATGAATGCAGGAAGCTGCAATGGCGGTACTTGAGTCTCACTGCACAAATATGCAAATTAGGCACAGGGTTGGCTCCAGATCAGACAAACCTGACTTTGAATTTCTACTCTCTCATCCTAGCTGTTCTATTAGCTCGAAGGCTCAGTTTCCTCACTTGTTTTGCCAGTATTATACTATTCCTGTGCTCATAGGATTGTGAGAAAACTAAAGTTCTTAACCACCAGAGCATCCTAAAAGGTCAATTAGTAATGGCAACTACCCCACTACAGAGTCATGGCTTTTTTAAAGCCATATTTATTTATTTATTTTTATTCTTTACCTGTTTATAAAAGAAAAACAACAAAAACAATGTAATAAGAGCAGGATATTTAGCTCTAGAAATTTTTTGAGAGAAAAAGTAAAGTGTAAATAAAACACTTCTACACTAAAGTGTAATAATCACTTAAAATTTATCAACTGAACTACCAAGTGACATTATGCTATAAAGATTTTCCAGTCGGGGCACTTGGGTGGCTCAGTCGTTAAGCAGCTGCCTTTGGCTCAGGTCATGATCCCAGGGTCCTGGGATCAAGCCCCGCATCAGGCTCCCTGTTCAGGGGGAAGCCTGCCTCACCCTCTCCCACTCCTCCTGCTTGTGTTCCCTCTCTCACTGTGTTTCTCTCTGTCAAATAAATAAATAAAATCTTTAACCAAAAAATATAAATAAATAAATAAATATTTTCCAGTCAAAAGAGACTGTTATTTTTTTCCTTTCAACAAGGTTTGAGCATTTTTTCCATTTTCTAAATTATTAAATAATGAGCAAATAAATAATTATTCAATAAACACTAGTGGGCCAATTGGTTACTTACTACAGAAAAAAACAAAAAGTTAAATTAAGGGTATATAAAAATACAGTTTAAAATGATAGAGTTTCCATAACAGACATGTGTTCATGGAAACATTTAAAGAAACTGCATCTTATAATGTACGATTGCATTTATTTAATGTATCAAACCAGGCAAAACTCATGTAGGCTGTTACATCAAGATAACAATTACCCTTTGTTGTGTCTTGGCATTTGGTGATATCACCTGGGTGTGTTCAATTTGTGACAGTGTACTTTTATGTCTGTCTAAAACAAAAGCTTATAAAGATAGTCCTCAAAAAAAAAAAATGAATTCTCAGAGAGTTTGTGATAATTTCAGAGATCTAATTTAAAGAAGGTTAGTGTTAATATTATAAAGAAGTAATAATCTGAAATGATAAAAACTACGGACTCTGGAGTCAAACTCCCTAAATGTAAATCCCAGACACTATCATCATTGTTATTGTAGAATCAAGTGTTATTAGTTTCAAGATGGCAGCAAAGACCTGAACTCACCTCCTCCCATATACACATAAAATTTAAACCTATAAAGAAAGCAATTCCTCCTGAAGAGTTGAAGGCTGACTGAATAACTTCTGCACAACAAATGTAGAAAGACCATACAGAGAAGGGTAGGAGAGACAATGACATAGTAACAATGGAAACCCCATCTCTGATGCAGCAGCCAGGAATATCACTGAGGGGCCAACATCTAGACTTACCTACCCTGGGGCAAAGCAAAGAAACAAGTGGCTTAAAGGTACAACGAGACTGCAAGTGAAGATAATCTATTAACCCTAGAGCATCCACCAAATGAAGAGGGAACTGTTGGAATTCTCACTGGAGTCAGAGGTACCAGCAAGCAGTATTTTTTACATTCCACCTCTACCTGATAGCACAGAGGGTAACAGAGTATAGGCCCTCTAGCTAGCCTGCTAGGGCAGCCACAGTGTGTTCCAGGCCACTAGACCACGCCAACTCTAGCTATCCTTGCAGGGACGCCCCAGTAGAGCATGCTCTAGACCTTCCTGCCCATGCCTGCATCAACTCCAGCAATCCTGAGAAAGCTGCCCCAGCATGATGTGTTCTCAGAGCCCCCTGGCTTATGCACAACCCAGCCACCAAGCTAAGCATCCCAAGTGCAGTGTGCTCCTGAACTCCCTAACCTGTATCTGTTACAACTCCAGCTGTCCCACCAAGGTGGCCCTGGCACAGTGTGCTCCAGGAATCCTTCAACCTGTTCCCACTCAAGCTGGCCTGCCAACACTGCCAGACACATGCAGTCTACACAGGGGGTACTCAGACTCAAGACCACTCCTTCAAGACAAGGAGAGGCGGCTGTTCCACCAAATTCATAGAAATAAATACAAGAGGACAAATGAAATGGGGAGACTGACGAATATGTCTAAATAAAGAACAAGATAAAATGTCAGGAAAAAAAAACCTAATAAAATGGAAATAAGTAATCTAATTAATAAAGATTTCAAGGCAATGATCATAAAGATATTCAGAAAATTTGGGAGAAGAATGCAGAAACATTCTTCAACAAAGAGTTAGAAAATATAAGGAATAACCAATCAGAGCTGAAGCATATAATAATTGTGATGAAAAATACACTAGAAGGAATCAACAGCAGACTAGAAGATACAGAAAAATGGATCAGCAATCTGGAAGACAGAATAGTGCCTAACACCCAATCACATAATCAGAATAGCAAAAGAAAAAAAAAAAAGAATTTTTAAGAATGAGGATAGTTTAAGGGACCTTTGGGACATTAAGCATGCTATCATTCACAATGTAGGAGTCCCAGAATGAGAAGAGACAGAAAGGGGCAGAAACCTTATTTGAAGAAATAATAACTAAAAACTTTTCTAACATGTGAAAGAGAACATGGAGCCAGGTTGAGGAAGTACAAGCAGTTTCAAACAAGATGAATCCAAAGAGATCTACACCAAAGCATATTATAGTTAAAATGGAAAAAGTTTATGATAAAGAATCTTAAAGGCAGCAGACCAAAAAACTACCAGCTTATTTTCAGCAGAAACATTGCAGGCCAGAAGAAAGGGGCAGTATATATTTAAAGTGCTGAAAAGAGAAAAATCTACAACCAAGAATACTCTACCAGCAAGACTATCATTCAGAATTGAAGTAGAGATAGAGATTTCCAGACAAGCAAAATTAACAAAGTTCATCACCACAGAACCAAACTTACAAGAAATATTAAAATGCTCGGCAGGGAGTCTGCTTCTCCCTCTGACCCTCTTCCCTCTTGTACCCTCTGTCTCTCATTCTCTCTCTCAAATAAATAAATAAAATCTTAAAAAAAAAAAATAAAAAAAAATAAAATGTCTTCTTTAAGTGAAAAAGAAAAGGCCATAACTGGAAACAAGTAAATATACGAGAGAAAAAAATCTCACTGGTAAAAGGCAAATATATGGTAAAGCAGTGGATCCAGCCACTTAAAAAGCTAGTATGAAGGTTAAAAGACAAAAAAGTATAACTACAGTAAGTAGTGAAGGAATGCACAAAATAAAAAAAAGTAAAATATGACATCAAAAACATGAAACCTGATGGTGAAGAAGTAAAAAAGATAGTGCTTTCAGAATGCATTCAAATTTAAGCAACTGTCAACTTAAAATGCACACACACACACACACACACACACACACACACACACACACACCCCTCATGGTAACTGCAAACCAAAAACCTACAATAGATACACAAAAAATAAAAAGAAAGGAAATGAAACAATAACACTAAAAATGCAATCAAACCACATGGGAAGAGACCAACAGAAAAAGGAAGAAACAGAGAACAACTACAAAACAACCAAAAACAACTTATAAAATGTTAATAAGTGCATATCTATCAATAATTACTTTAAATGTAAATGGACTAATGCTCTAATCAAAAGACATAGGGGGATGAATAGATAAAAACAAAAGACTCATCTATTTTCTGCCTACAAGACTCTCTTCAGATCTAAAGACACACAGAGACAGAAGGTGATGGGGAAAGAAAAGATATTCTATGCAAATAGAAATGAGAAAAAAAGCTGAAAAGCAATAATCCTATCAGACAAAACAAACTTTAAACACTGTAACAAAAGACAAAGAAGGACACTGCATAATGATAAAGGGGTCAATCCAATAAGAGGATAAAATATTTGTAAATATTTATGCACCCAACATAGGAGTACCTAAATATATAAAGCAAATATTAACAGACATAGAGGGAGAAATTGACAGCAACACAATAATAGTAGGGGACTTTAATACCCTACTTATATCAATGGATAAATCATCTAGACAGAAAAATCAATAAAGAAACATTTGCCTCTAGACCTGATAGACCTGGTAGACTTAATAGATATATACAAAATAATTCATCCAAAACTGCAGAATACACATTCTTTTCAAGTACACATGGAACATTCTCCAGGACAGACCTTAAAAAGACAGAAATTACATCGAGTATCTTTTCTGACCACAATGATAAGCAACTTGCAATCAATTACAAGAAGAAAATTGGGGAAAAAAAACAAACTCATGGAGGCTAAACAACATATTACCGAACAACCAATGGATCAATAAAGAAATCAAAGAAAAAATTAAAATTTAAAAATACATAGACACAAATTGAAATGGAAGCACAACTTTCCAAGATCTATGGAATGCAGCAAAAGTAGTTCTAAGAGGAAAGTTCATACAATACAGGCCTACCTCAAGAAACCACAAAATATCCCAAATAAGCAAGCTAACTTTACACCCAAAGGAACTAGAAAAAGGACAACAACAACACAAAAAACCCCAAAGTTAATAGAAGAAAAGAAATAATAAAGAGCATAATAGTAAAGAGCAGAAATAAATGAAATAGACACCAAAAAACAATGGAAAAGACTAATAAAACTAAAAGTTTGTTCTTAGAAAAGATAAACAAAACTGATAAACCTCTAGCCAGACTCATAGAAGGAAAAAAAAAAAAAAAGACAGAAAACCCAAAGAGTGAAATTAGAAATGGAAGAACATAAAATGACACCACAGAAATACAAAGAATAAGAGATTGCTATGAACAACTATATGCAAACCAGTTGGAAAATCTAGGAGAAATGGATAAGTTGCCAAAAACATACAACCTTCCAAGACTAAGTCAGAAAGAAATAGGACCAGATGAATTCACAGGTAAATTCTATCAAACATTAAAGATGATTTAGAGCCTATCCTTCTCAAATTATTCCAAAAAATTGAAGAGGAAGGAATGCTTCCAAACTCATTATATGAGACCAGGATTCCATGACAACCAAACTAGACAAAGACACCACACATACACACACACACACACACACACACACACACACACACACACACACACAGAAAAGAAAATTACAGTCCACTATCCCTGATAAACACAGAAGCAAAAATTATCAACAAAGCATTAGCGAATCAAATTCAACAATGCATAATAAGGATTATATACCATGAAAAAATGGCATTCATTCCAGGGATGCAAGGACAGTTCAATATTTGCAAAAAAATAGATATGATACACTACATAAACAAAATGAAAAATAAAAATCACAATTAGCTCAATAGATGAAGAAAAAGCATTTGACAAAATCCAACATCCACTTATGATAAAAATTCTTGACAAAATGAATGTATAACTAAAGTACCTCAACATAATAAAGGCCATACATGAAAAAGCTGCAGCTAACATCATACTCAATGATGAATCACTGAAAGGTTTTTCTCTAAGAGCAAGAACAAGACAAGGATGTCCACTCTCACCACTTTTATTCAACATGATTGGAAGTGCTAGCCAAAGCAATTAGGCAAGAAAGAGAAATAAAATACATCCTAATTGGAAAGAAAGAGAAAAACTGTCACTCTTTGCCCATGACTTGATACTGTATATAGAAAACCCTAAAGACTTAATGATACACTTCTTAGAACTAATAAATGAATTCAGTGAATTTGCAGAACACAAAATTAACATACAGAAATTGGCTGCATTTCTATAAGTGAATCTGTGAATAAATGAATTATTAGAATTAATAAATGAATTAGTGAATTTGCAGAATACAAAATAAATATACAGAAATTGGTTGCATTTCAGGGCGCCTGGGTGGCTCAGTCGGTTAAGCGACTGCCTTCGGTTTAGGTCATGATCCTGGAGTCCCTGGATCAAGTCCCGCATCAGGCTCCCTGCTTGGTGGGGAGTCTGCTTCTCCCTCTGGCCCTCCACCCTCTCATATACTCTCTGTCTCTCAAATAAATAAATAAAATCTTAAAAAAAAGAAATTGGCTGCATTTCTATAAACCTAACAAATTATCAGAAAGATTGCATAAAATTACAATTGCATAAAAAGAATAAAACATCTATGAATAAATTTAACTAAGGAAGTGAAAGACCTGTATTCTTTCACTGATAAGACATTGATGAAAGAAACTGAAGATACACTATGCTTCTGGATTGGAAAAATTAATAGTTAAAATGTTCATACTACCCAAAGTAATCTACAAAATCAGTGCAATCCCCGTCAAAATACAAATGATGTATATCACAGAACTAGAACAAAGAATCCTAAAGTTTATATGGAATCACATAATACCCCAAATAGCCAAAGCAATCTTGAGAAAGAAGAACAAAGCTTGAGGTATGGTTCCTGATTTCAAACTATACTACAGAGCTATAATAATCAAAATAGTATGGCATTGGCACAAAAACAGGCATAGAGATCAATGAAGTAGAAGAGACAGCTCAGAAGTAAACTGACACATATATGGTCAATTGATCCATGGCAAAGGAGGCAAGAATATACAATGGGGAAAAGAGAGTCTCTTCAATAAGTTGTGTTTGGAAAACTGGACACCTACATGCAAAAAAAAAAAAAAAAAAAAGAAAAGAAATGAAATTGGACCACTATCTTACACCTTATACGAAAATAAATTCAAAATAGATTAAAGACTAGAATGTAGGACCTAAACCCATAAACTCCTAGAAGAAAACATAGGCAGTAAGCTCTTGGATATTAGTCTTAGCAATAATTTTGGGGGCAGTCTCCTCAAGCAAGGGAAACAAAAGCTAAAATAAACAAATGAGACTAGATCAAACCAAAAAACTTTTACACAGAAAAGGAAACCTAGACAAACTAAAAAAGGCAACCTACTGAATGGAAGAAGATATTTGCCAATGATACATCCAATAAAAGATTAATACCCAAAAAATATAAAGAAATTATACAACTTGATATAAAAAATAAACAATCAATTACAAAATGAGAAGAGGAATTTAATATGCATTTTTTTCCAAAGATATACAGAGGGCCAACAGGCACATGAAAAGTTGCTTAACATCATTAATTATTGGGGAAATGAAAATCAAAACCACAATGATATATGACCTAATACAAATCAGATTAGATATTATCAAAAAGATAAAAATATAATAAGTGTTGGCAAGGATATGGAGAAAAGGGAACCCTAATATACTGTTGGTGGAATCTAAATTGGTGCAGGCACTATGGAATATAGTATGAAGCTTCCTTATAAAGTTAAAAATAGAACTATCTTACATAAAGCAATTCCATTTCTGGGCATTATCTGAAGAAAATGAAAACACCAATTTCAAGAGATATGTACATTTTATGTTCATTGCACTCTTACTCACAATAGCCAAGATATAGAAGCAATCCGTGTCATTTAATAGGTGAGTGGATAAATAAGATGTGGTATATATAGGCAACGGGCTATTACTCAGCTATAAAAAAGAAAGAATCTTGTCATTTGTGACAACATGGACAGAACTAGAGGGTTTTATGCTAAGTGAAATAAGTGAGATAAAGAAAGACAAATATCATATTATTTCACTTACATGTGGAATCTAAAAAAATGAACAAACAAAACAAAATAGAAAAAGACTCATCTGTACAAGAAACGGACTATTGGTACTAAAATGGGGAGCTTTGGGGGGGAAAGCAAAATAGGTGAAGGGGACTAAGAGATACAAGTTTCCAGTTATAAAATAAATAAGTTATGTGGATGTAATATACAGCATGGGAAATACACTCAAAATATTGTAATAATTTTGTATGGTGACAGATGGGAATTAGACTTATCATGCGGATCATTTCATAATGCAAAAATATCAGTATGAAACATACCTGAAACCAATAGGATACCATACATCAGTTAGACTTCAATTAAAAATATGCACCTCATGTTCTTATTTAAAAGCAAAAACCAGAAATATATAGACACTGAGTCATGAACATCCTTGATGAGAAAGCAATTAATTCTTCAATTCTTCAGTACAACTCATTAGATTGGATTATTTATACAAGGAAACAAAACACTTTTCTAATATAAATTGTGGTTCAAATATTGACACATATTTTTCCAAAAAGTTTTGATTAGCTTGTGTGTGAGTATAGAAATCTGAATCAACACGTAGTCAGACACAAGTTTCTTATCTTAATTTTTATAAATATTGAAACTGCAAATTTTAATATCTCTCAATAAGAGACTAAATAAAAATCATCTACCTGAGAAGACGCTGGTATAAATTTATTTTATTCATCTTCTTGTTGATAGCATATTGATTTTGATATTACCATCACAGACATAATGTATTATGATAAAATAATTTCCTCCTTAAGCTCCATAAGTAAAACAGTTTGATGTAAGAGCCTCATTTTGTGTGTTTTGCATGTGTATATGTATATGTTTGTCTGTGTATATGTGTGTTTTAACTGGCTGCCTTTATGGCTCCAAAGTAGATGATGATTCAGAATACTGGTAATCTTGTAAAACTAGATACAGCATTTTAAATGTTTATAGTTAGAACATGCCCAGTAGCAGATGGTGGCATGCCATTTTAGAGCCACCTAGAGGCACAAAAATTGTCCCATGTTTTTCATTTTGGCAGAGGCACATGCCCCTTTGGCAAACTTTAGAAAATAACTAAAAGACTTACACCTTCAAAACAGATTGTATTTATAGAGAGATGTACGCAATTCAACAGGAATGGTGAAAAAGACGAATTTCAGCATCAATACAATCAAATATATAGTATAATTAGCACAAAACTTTGGACATGAAATTAGCTCAACTGCTTTACTGTGTATCTTTTCCACTTACAGCATTTTAATAAACCCTATGTAATTATTTCCAGAACAATATTAAGATGAATTTTAACAAATTTTTTGCATGCCAAATAACTTGTATTAAATATAAAGTTCCCATTTCTCACAAAACTCAATTCTCAGTGATGGCATTGCATTTCAAGCACTCATGTTTTAATTTGGCATATTAATACTTAGAGACTCTAATAACCACTCAATTTTAAATCTGATTGTGAAAATAACTTTTAAAAGTCACTAGAGTCATCAGATTTCCTCAGAACTTTCTAAATTTATACATCTCCTTGACATATTTTTAAAAGCAGTGCATTCATACTACTCATTTATATCTTTTTTTTCCAGTTCTCTTTCTTTTTCTTTTTTAAATTTGAGAGAGAGTGAGAGAGAGAGCATGAGCATGGGGAGGGGCAGAGGGAGAGGGAGAACCAGACTCTCTGCTGAGCAGGGAGCCTGAAATGGGGCTTGATCCCAGAACCCTAGGATCATGACATGAGCTGAAGGCAGACATTAACCAGCTGAGCCTCCCAGGCGCCCCTCCAGTTCTCTTATTTTTCACTGGAGTAAGAAAACATAAACATTTACCTGAAAGCAACCCTTTCAGTCCTTTGGACTTGGAATGATCTTGATGTTTAATGTCATATAAGGAGAGGAAAGGGAACCTGATATTTGGTTAAAAATATTATCTAATATGATTTTTTTAAAAAGCGGATTCCCTGGATAAAGAGAGTAAAAACTTCTTCTGTAAAGGGTCAGATAGTAAATATTTTGGGCTTCGGAGGCCATTCAGTGTCTGTGGCAACTACTCAACACCACCACTGTAGTGCAAATGCAGCCAGAGATAATACATAAATAAATGGGCATCTCTATCTCCTAATAAAACTTTACTTATAGAAACAGAAGGAGCAGGTCCAAATTTGGCCTGTAAACTACAGTTCACAGACACCTGGCCTTGATAATATTAGGAGTTTTGGTGGTTTGAGAGACGCATCGGGAAAAGTTAAACATACTAGATGTGTTAGTATGTGAACTGGGAGCGGGAGAAGAACGTTGTCTTGTTTTGTTTTGTTTTGTTTTGTTTTGTTTTGTTTTGTTTTTCTGCTAGTGAGGGAGGTTATCTTAGTAAGAAAACGCATAGTTTGAGAAACAAATTTCCAAAATGATAAAATGCAGGATGATGGGGAGGTATGGCAGGGAGGGTATTTGTAAAAACGTCCCTTTCAAACTGACCTGTGTATTTATTGAGTACTTACCGTTGGCCATCAGAAGCCTCTGAAAATACATTATAGTCCCCAAGCATTGGAGAGGAGGGTTCAGACAGCCAAGTTTATATGTTAAGACAGATCTAATTTCATAAAATACATTTGCTTGTTTTGTCTTAGCACTTCTCTTTCCTCCTCTGTGCTACTTAGCCTACAGGGGCGCGTTCTCTTACTCAGCCCAACCTGTGATTTGTTGTTTTACCTGCCCCTCCCAACCAGATCCTGAGCTTTTAGGACAGAACTCTCCCCTCTTTATCTTGCTATTCCTAGGACTTATGACAGTGTCTTGCCCAGAGTCAGGGATCAATAAACAACTGAATCATATAATGGACTTATATTGAATTATATACTGTCATGAGTTCGAATAACAGTCCTGGTGGGAGAGAATATATGTTGAGTTACTCATTAGTTTCACTCACAGCCTATGTCCAGTTTAGCCCCTGGAAAGCCTGTGATTTCCTTTCTCTCCTGGCCTCTTGTATCCATAAATGGCTTGGCTTCACGGAGGCCTCCCGCAAGCCCGGCCTTTCCAGGTAAGCTCTAGATTGTCCTGATCCCTAATTAAAACTCATTACTTTGACTTCTTCCTTGGAGGCCCATTAAATGCCTAAGTGGCTAAAATGCAGAGCTTAAACGAGATAGGAATAGAAGAAAAGCATGAAAATTGTAACTTGAATTTTAATCCCTTTCTTTCTTTTATAAAAGTAATAAAATGTACTGCAGCAAATC
Organism: Zalophus californianus; assembly: GCF_009762305.2. Classification (NCBI taxonomy): domain Eukaryota; kingdom Metazoa; phylum Chordata; class Mammalia; order Carnivora; family Otariidae; genus Zalophus; species Zalophus californianus. Next base: position 108,481,462 of record NC_045597.1, read on the forward strand.
TAGACATTATGGAAACATGGAAAGGGGAAAATCAAAATCTTCAGGAGTAACTATTGCCGATATTTACAAAATATCTGCAAAACGAAATTTCAGATTTGATACCACAGTACATACTATTTTACCTTATCTCATTACCTGTCATTGCAGGGTTCTCTCATGTTGTTAAATACTCATTTGCAACTTCATTAAATATGTACATATTTGTGCCTTTATTAAATAATGAAATCTACTGACTGTTTTACTAAGGAGCAATCTTTATCCTGGGCATGGAGGATATAGCAAGAAATAATAATAATAATAATAATCTTCTCTCACAGATCTTATGCTGTAATTGAAGAGACAGCAAAAAGAAAAACACATAAACAAGAGAAACTTGGCTTATAAAAAGTGCTATGCTCATAGTAAAACTGGCTAATATGACAGTGATTAAAAGATGTGAAGGGGTATGCACTCTTTTGCCTTTATTCTCTTGTGATTTAAAAAAAGTATTTATATAAAATGTTTAAACATCTAGTTACATAAATATATGTGTAAATTTCTAATTATATCCTCCAACATAACTCCTAATAATGGAATGACAGGGTCAAAGCTATGTACATTTTTAAAGATAATATCTAGGGGCTCCTGGGTGGCTCAGTCGTTAAGCATCTGTCTTCCCCTCAGGTCATGATCCCAGGGTCCTGGGATACAGCCCTGCGTCGGGCTCCCTGCTCAGCGGGAAGTCTGCTTCTCCCTCTCCTACTCCCCCTGCTTGTGTTTCTGCTCTCTCTATCTCTCGCTGTCAAATAAGTAAATAAAATATTTTTAAAAAATAAAATAAAGACAATAACCTATTCCTAAATATCAACTGCAACACTTTTAATAATTTAGGCTTCCAACAACAGATTACAAGATTGTCATGATCTACCTGCCAAGAAACAACCTATGTGCTTTCAAATATGTAGTGGGGTAAAGTGAAAGAAGATATTAGCTAATGCACTGCTAAATTGACAGCCATTAAGATAATTCACACTGCTATACAATGTTTATGTCAAATCCATGGGTAAGACTGAATCTTTTATAACCAAGTTGAGAACTACTAAGATATGCAGTTTGTTGCTACTAGTATTCTGAAATCTCAGATACTTTTTTGTAATATGCTACAACACATATTTTTCAGTATTATTAAAATTTGACAAACTTTGGTAAGGTCAGAGACTACTGGCTACTCATGATACTGCATTACAATTGCCACAAAACAACACTGGGATTGCCTTGCAATATGAATAAGAAGTGATATGATTGAAAATATAATGACATATTTTACATGTTCATACACCTATGTATTATATTTTGGGGCCACTAAGTGAGAAATAAAACACTCTGGGTTTTCCGTATAATTTTAACCCTAAATACGCCCAGGGAAGATAAGCTAATAGATCTACATGTTATTTTTTATATTATTTTTTAAAAGAAAACAAGGAGACTTTCAGGGTCATTTTGTCAGGATCCATAACATTAATATATGTGAAATATGGAAAAGCACTATTAAATAAACATTATATGTTAAGGAACTGTATTTCCATATTTTACCAAACAAGGTGGATTTCAAACTTCAAAATAGTACCAAGAAATTTGGTCAAAATAGTTGAACATTAACATTTGATAAAATTTACTACACACTCAACACACACACCTGTTATCTGCATAGAATTCGAATTGCTAAATTGTTGACTCCAAAGACAGTATTAAGTGGATCTTTTTGTGATAGAAATGTTTTAGTGATGAAATCATGTTTATGTTTTATGATTCATGAGGATAGCTTGGTTGGTTTAGACACCTATGCTGCCACATATGTTAAATATGGTCACAAGGGTGACCTGGAACAGATTTTAGGCTACACTTAATCCAATCTCTATTTCACCTCTTCTGTAATACCTCCAAAGCAGGTCATTCCGTTTTGGAGAAACTAGCTGTGATTGTGGACTGAAACTATATTTCTTTAAAACTAAATGAAATTGTATAAGGAAAATACAGTCTTTAGTAATTTATAGATACCAGTGAAACATGGCCTCTGTATATTGGCCCCTTGGTTGTTTATTTCTTCCAAGTAGGCTGAGACTCTAGATCAAAAGCCCATGGGTACCAAACTCCTTTCTGTTCTTCCTCTTTCTTTTCTTCCTCTTCTTCTTCTTCTTCTTCTTCTTCTTCTTCTTTAACAGAACCAATTGTTTTAAAATCCAAAAAAATAGGTTTCTAGACATTCAGAGTCTGTCGGCTTTGCATACCCTATGAAACTACATCCAATATCTGCCAGCCATAGATAAGTAAGCCAGACACTATCAAGTCTCCAAACTGTTGTTATCCTTTGGAGCTCCATGACCCAGAAACTCCCCACTGTGCTTCTGAGTTTCATAAGCACCTTCTTTGATTCTGATCCCCCCTCTCTGGAAATTCCGAGGTGGAGGAGAATAAAACTTAGCATCTTCAGTCTCTGGACAGTCTCATGCTATTAGGGACTTACCACCATGAACACCTGTCAAAGATTGTATGTGCTACCGCCATTTGTGGTCTTATCTCTCTCCTTGATCAGGCGCCAAATCTCTCAAAACCCGACAAGCACGTACCATGTACATAAATTCATTTAACAATTATTAGCATTCTTATGGCTGTTACCTTTATGCTGATTTACTCTCTGAAATGTCTTTCCTTCTCATGTGATGGGCCTTCATATATTTCAGAACACAGCTATCCTATATCCTATGAGCTTTATTTCCACAACAAACACAGTAATTACTTCAACTCTTTCATATACGTGAGAGTTGTATGCATTTTATCATTCTGGTTGTCATCTCTGCATAAATTTTTCTTTGTCAAAATCCCTCTCAGACTGATGCCAAAGACTGAACATTCACCTGCAGTGTTTGTGTCCTGGGAGGGTGAAAGCTGGGACATCTTACATATAATTGCACTAACCATTATGCATTATGCCAACACCAAAGTAGGTACTAGTGCCATGAAATTAACTGCACCTAGCAAATAAGCCATGTTGTACATTTGGTCAGTATTATCCGTTAGTATTTAGGAAATATAGAGTTGAGTTTATCAATAAAGATCAATATCATAGCAAAAGGGGAGGCCTTCCAGATTAAAATGGCAACTAAAATAGGCTATGGATTAATCACCTAATAATCCCCAAGCCTGAGGGAGAATGATGGATCTCAGATTCTTCCATAAATACTGTAAGAAACTCACAGAAGGTTACCAGACCCTGGTTGAGTTTTGGGGTGACAGAAAATGACATTAAACATAGAAAAATCCTTGTGGATGGAAAAGGCATGGAATAGCAAGAATGAATGTATATATTTTCTTTCCTCAATCTAAAAATCTGTGTGGGGATTCTTGCCAGTCCCCTTAGACCATGAGGCTGAAAAATACCCTGGCCAGGTCGGGCTATTTTAGTCAATAGCCCTATTGACTAAATAGTCAATATTGAGTGATGATAGCAAGAAATAATAATAATAATAATCTTCTCTCACAGATCTTATGCTGTAATTGAAGAGACAGCAAAAAGAAAAACACATAAACAAGAGAACCTTGGCTTATCAAAAGTGCTATGCTCATAGTAAAACTGGCTAATATGACAGTGATTAAAAGATGTGAAGGGGTATGCACTCTTTTGCCTTTATTCTCTTGTGATTTAAAAAAAGTATTTATATTTTTAGTCAACTGACAGTGCTGTTGTTGTTGACTGTCAGTTGACTAAAATTATGGAGACTGCAATACCCTCTGATAGGGAATACTTAACAATTGGTTCAGAACTGGCCCCTAGGGTTTCTTCCTACCCCACCCTAACAGAAGCCAAACTTTGTTCATTTTGACCAAAGAAAACCCCATTTGCAAAAGGAAATGGCAGAGGTTGAGGTAAAGGGAGTTTCCAATAAGAGTGGGGCTGCCCATTGAGAACTGAATGCTAACCGTGAGTGATTATAAAGTCAAATAAATACATTGTTTAGAGTGAACAACCCTTCCCTGCTAAAATTACTAATAAGATTTTAAGCCCAGTCTTCTGTCCATCATCCCTAGGTCCACATTAAATCCCTAAAAATATGAGATCACAAAATAATATCTGAGTAGGGCAGTGCTTATAAAAGAAAGATAAAAGACTAGAACACCTATAACAGGCACATCAGAATTAATGGTTCAAAGATTTTTAAAAATGCTAAGTAAGAATAATATAGACCTGGGGCACCTGGGTGGCTCAGTCGTTAAGTGTCTGCCTTCGGCTCAGGTCATGATCCCAGAGTCCTCGGCAGGGGGCCTGCTTCTCCCTCTCCCACTCCCCCTGCTTGTGTTCCTGCTCTCATTATCTCTCACTGTCTCTCTCTCTGTCAAACAAATAAATAAAATCTTTAAAAAAAAAAAAAAGAATCATATAGACCTTTGAAAAGATAAAGGAAGGTAATGGCAACAAAATGTTGTGGCAAGTATTCATAAAGAAAAACCAATTAGAAATACTGAGTATGAAAATACTGAAAATCAAATGTGTTAAATAGGCTGACTGATACCACAGACACAGGCAAAGGATGAACTGGCGAGCTAACGTGTCAGAGAAGACGATAGAAAAGGATAAAGATGTAGAAAATTGATATGTTTATATGAATAAATTTATGTTTAGGTGAAAAAAGTTCACATGCACATAGTTATTACAAATAATGATTTGTATATTACACTAAAATCTAATGTATACAATATAATATTCATATCTAACTATGATGAAGAGTGATAAAGGAATTAATGAATGGAGTTGAAAGAGAAAAATTAAAACTAAAAAAGAAATATATTTTTTTAAGATTTTATTTATTTGAGAGAGAGAATGTGAGAGGGGGGAGAGCACTAGAGGAGGGAGGGTCAGAGGGAGAAGCAGGCTCCCCACTGAGCAGGGAGCCCAATGTGGGACTCAATCCTGGGACTCGATCCTGGGACTCCAGGATTATTACCTGAGCCGAAGGCAGTCGCTTAACCAACTGAGCCACCCAGGCACCCCTAAATAAGAGAAATCTTGAATTAAACAGTGATGATAACATGCCATGAACTTTATTGGCACTAGAGTTCAAATGTATAACAGATGAGATTCAGTTGCTGAAGGCCAACACACATTATCTTCTTTCTAAATCCAAGGAACACTATTGGAAATTAGGGAATCTCCTGAAACAAAGATGTGGTGTGTTTTCAGAGAACTATAAGTACCTTTTGCTTTTGCTTTATTTATATGCTTATTTATATTTATTTACATGCTTATTATATTCACAGTGAGTCACTGTAAAGAAAATTTTATATTTTCCAATAAAATGTGGACATTAGTTTTTCTAGAACTCCAGTGAGTCACTCTAAAGAAAATTTTATATTTTCCAATAAAATGTGGACTTTAGTGTTTCTAGAACATTCTTAAAATGATGTAGGACAGGGGCGCCTGGGTGGCTCAGTCATTAAGCGTCTGCCTTCTGCTCAGGTCATGATCTCAGGATCCTGGGATCGAGCCCCACATCGGGCTCCTTCCTTAGCAGGGAGCCTGCTTCTCCCTCTCCCTCTGCCTGCCGCTCCCACTGCTTGTGCTCTCCCTCTCTCTACCTCTGTCAAATAAAAATAAAAATAAAATCTTTAAAAAAACAATAAAAAATGATGTAAGACTTGGCACAACATGAGGCATCTTTTCCTTTTAGATACTAGTCTTTACTTCTGGTTAAAGACTTCTGTTAGCTCCTCAGAATTCCTCTCCTTAACAATAGTCACAATGGACAGCAAACTAGTCAGAAACCTAATTAAAATAATTATTGTGCCTGTTAGTATTTAACCACTCTCTGCCTCTACAGCTTTATGAGGCTGAAAAGTTTCTAGTCATCCACTAAATGTGGATGGCAATTACATAATTCATTTGCTTAGCCAATAAATAAATAAATAAATAAAAATTATGTTGTTCAGATAAAATTTTGCACAGCTAGCCTCTTAAATCCCAGCACACAATTTAGTGCAACTGAAAATATGTGTCTTTAGTAGAAAAATGTTTGGTGCAGCATTGTTCAAAGTATCAAGAAAATAAGAAACAACCAATATGTACATCACTAGATGAATAATTGAGTAAAATCACAATTCTAAGTATTAGAAATAATAAATATTCTATGTTATGTATGAATTATTATGAAGGGATGTTCATGTCATTTTATTAATGAAAAGGGTAAGGGGAAAAATCATATAGAGTATGATTCCATTATGATTCCTTTGTTAAAAATAGAAAGGAAACTCCATAGCCTTGAACTTAAGTACAAGATCAGAGTAAAAGATATGGTAGGATATACACTAAAATATTGTTGGAAATGCTGAGAGGATAAATTATAATTGTTTCCTTATACACCTCTGCTTTCCTTGAGACGTTACAAGGAGCACGTGCTACTTAAGAAAATTTAAAAAAAGATATTTATGACATAAAAATATATGCATAGTTTTATGATATCTAAAAATCTATTCCAACATATAACAACTTTTGGCACTACTGAGAAGGAAAACTATTCTCATCCCGATCTTTTATGTGTGTGCATTCAGTCTTGAGTGATTTTTTTGGTTGTTTTGAAAGGCAGGGGCAAATAAAAGTGAGAAAAGGAAACTAGATAACCTTCAAACATTTGGGAGCTGCTATGAGGGCGTACTCTTTAAAAAAATTCACTCTTTGTGGAGTTTAATAACATCCATTTCACAAACCACAGAGTTTTCCTATCTTACAAATCAATTTTATTCTATTACATTGGTGAATTAGTTTCTTTTCATGAATTGGTTTTCCACTTTAACTGTTGGCCTTCTAATAAAAGGGAAAGACACATATTAGGAGTATAGAAAACAGTCAAGATAATAGTCCAGCAATACTTGTTACTTATCATGTAGCCTCTTCTTTTCAAATTTCCCCATGCCTCATTGACTGCAAGTAGTCACCCCTGAATTAGCTATGACACACTTATCCACTGCCCCTATTCTTTCAAAAAGGGTTTGTTAAGGGTATAATGATGAACAGTTCTATTGAGATTGTCATCCATTTCCTGTAATCTCATGCAAAGACTTTGAAATCCAAACCAGGTATCACCATTCTTGTTATATTTAAGACCTAGGAGAATTGAATCTGATGACTGTTAACAATTCTTTCCCTTCTTTAAAAATAATTATGAAACTTTAAAAAGATAATAAATCAAAAAGTTGAAACAAATGCCCTCTATGAATATTCATGTATTTGTATAAGTAAAATAGAGTAAACTTTTACACTCCTATCTTGGAGTACTCATATTTATTAGTGCAAGATATATATATCCGTATATGTGTGTATACGTGTGTGTATATATTTACACACACACAAAGAGAGAGATGCATGAAATTACTTAAAGAATTTTTTTTTCAAAATTTGAATGCTATCTTTTTCACATATACTTTGTGAATTAAAATATATATAATGTTTGGTGCCAAATAGGTTTTCACTTTTAGTTTTAGTTTTTGTTTGTTTTAAAGATTTTATTTATTTATTTGACAGAGAGAGACAGCGAGAGAGGGAACACAAGCAGGGGGAGTGGGAGAGGGAGAAGCAGGCTTCCCGCGGAGCAGGGAGCCCGATGAGGGGCTCGATCCCAGGACCCTGGGATCATGACCCGAGACAAAGGCAGAAGCTTAACTGACTGAGCCACCCAGGTGCCCAGTTAAATTTATTCCTAAGTACTTCATTGTTTTAGATACTATTGTAAATAAGATTGTTTTCTCTATTTCTCTTTCAGCTATTTCATTGTTAGAGTACAGAAATGCAACTGATTTTTGTATGTTGATTTGTATTTGGAAACTTTATTGAATTTGTTTATTAGTCCTAACAGTTTTTGGTGGAGTATTCAGAGTTTACTATCTATAAGAACATGCTTTCCTCAAACAGAAACAATTTCACTTTTTCTTTTCTAATCTGGATGGCTCTTAATTTCTTTTTCTTACCTAATTATTCTGGTGAGGACTTCCAGTATTATGCCAAATATGAGTGGGGAAAGTGGGCAACCTTGTTCCCAATTTTGGGGGAAAAGCTTTCAGTGTTTCTCCACCCAGTTTGATGTTATCTGTGGACTTGCCATCTACGGCTTTAGTTATGTTGAGGTATGTTCCTTCTCTACCCAATTTGTTATGGTCTTTTATATCATGCAAATATGTTGAATATTGTCAAACGCTTTATCTGCATCTATTTAGAGAATCATATGATTTTATCCTTCATTCTATTAATGTGGCGTATTACATTTATTGATTTGCCAATGTTGAGCCACTCTTTTCTTGCAGAGATAAATCCTACTTGATCATGTTTCATAATCCTTTTACTGTGCTGTTGAATTTGGCTTACTTGAATTTTGTTGAGAATTTTTCACCTATATTTTGCTTGTAGTGCCTGCCTATACTGACTTTGGTACCAGGGTAATGAGTAAACTTGTATAATGAATTGCAAAAGGATTGTGCTCCTTTTGCTTTAATTTTTTGAAGGAATTTGAGAAAGATTGGTATTAATTATTCTTCAAATGTTTGGTAGAATTCACCAGTGAAAGCATCTGGCTCTGGGCATTTCTCTGTTGGGAGAATGTTGATTACTGCTTCAATCTTTATAGTCATTATTGGTCTGTCCACATTTTCTATTTCTTCATGACTCAGTCTCAATAGGTCGTATGTTTCTAGGAATTTACCGATTTCTTTTAAGTTATCCAATTTGTTGGTATATAACTTCATAGTAGCCTATTATGGTCTTTTGTATTTCTTCAGTGTCAGTTATAATGCCTTCTCTTTCATTGACAATTTTGTTTATTTGAATCCTCTTTGTCTTTTCCGTGGTTAGTGTAAAGGTTTGTCAGTTTTGCTCATCTTTATAAAAAACAACTTAGTTTCTTTTTTTTTTTTCTATTTTCTTTCTAGTCTCTACTTCACTTATTTCTACTCTAATCTTTATTATTTCTTCCTTCTGCTAACTTCTGGCTTAGTTTCCCTTCTCTTTCTAATTCCTTGAGGTGTGAGGTTAGGTTGTTTAAATGGGATCTTTCTTTATTCCTAATGTAGCCATTTATTGCTATAAACTTCTTTCTAGAGCTGTTTTTGCTGCATCCCATAAGTTTTGGTTGTTGTGTTTTTGTTTTTGAATAAGTAACATTTGATTACCATTTGACAGTTTATTAAACGCTTTCACTTCTAGCTTATTTTACTGTTGGGATATGCAAGTACCCAGTGACTTATTTATTCTATGTGAATTTTTATTAAGAAATACATTACAGGAATATCATATAACTATTTCACAAAATAAATTCAATAGAAAAATATGAAAGAGAAAGACCCAGAAACCTCTTCCTATCTTCATACTAATCTCTAATTGGCCTCTCAACTTGTGTTTTAAAACAAGTACTCTAAGAGCCCTGAATTTTCCTTCTTGAAAATATACCCTGGTTCAGGGTTCAAAATCTACTTACTACCCACTTTGCTTCTTAGCATCAAGGCTAGGACGACATTTCAAGACACTGTTCATCTTTCAATTGCTTCTCCCCAATTTGTCTATTAAAATTCTCTATCAAAACACTGACAGCAGCAATGAAAATAGGAAAGAGAGGATGAAAATGAGGAATAATGAGGATATAGACTTGTCAGAATTTGGAGGTAAACTCAACGTGCTAAGAGGAGAAAGGATGAGTTAGGTTTTTGTCATTGGAAATTGGCTAATTCATCGAAGAACACTACAATAAATGAACAAACATGAAGTTTTACACGTGGCATAACTTATTCTTATTTTTAAAAATAATTTTAAATATTAAATAATTTTAAATGATTTTAAATAAATTTATTTTTTATTCATTTCAGAGGTAGACTTTAGTGATTCATCAGTTGTGTATAACACCCAGCACTCATTACATCACCTCCTCTCCTCAATGCCCATCACCCAATTACCCCTTCTGCCTCAACCACCTCCCCTCCAACAATCCTCAGTTTGTTTTCCAGAATTCAGCGTCTCTTGGCAGACAACATGATACTCTATGTAGAAAACCCAAAAGACTCCACCTAAAAACTGCTAGAACCGATACAGGAATTCAGCAAAGTCGCAGGATATAAAATCAATACACAGAAGTCAGTTGCATTTCTAAACAGTAACAATGATGCAGAAAAAAGAGAAATCAACAAATTGATCCCATTTATAATTGCACCAAAAAACCATAAGATACCTAGGAATAAACCTAACCAAAGAGGTGAAAGACCTAAACTCTGAAAACTATAGAACACTTACAAAATAAATTAAGGAAGACACAAAGAAATGGAAAAACATTCCATGCTCATGTATTGGAAAAACAAATATTGTTAAAATGTCTATGCTACACAAAGCAATCTACGCATTCAGTGTAATCCCTATCAAAATACCATGAGCATTTTTCATAAAGCTGGAACAAACAATTCTAAAGTTTGTATGGAATCAGAAAAGACCCTGAAAGCCAAAATAATGTTGAAAAAGAAAACCAAAGCTGGAAGCAATACAATTTTGGACTTCAAACTCTATTACAAAGCTGTCATCATTAAGACAGTACGGTACTGGCACAAAAACAGACACATAGATCAATGGAACAGAATAGAGAACCCAGAAATGGGCCCTCAATTCTATTTATTTTAGAGAGAGAGAGAGAGAATCTCAAGCAGACTCTGTGCTAAGCTCAGAATCCAATACCAGGCTCGATTTCATGACCCTGAGATCACGACCTGAGGTGAAACCAAGAGTTGGAGACTCAACCAACTGCACCATCCAGGTTCCCCCATGTGGTATAATTCTTATAAACTTTTAGATTATAAACTATGTAAATGTATAGTAGTCTTATAGCTTAAAGGACTATGTACACATCACAGATATTCCATAAATTATGGTTACATTAATTTATAAATGCCAAAATATGAACAGGGAGTGTGGTCATTAATATCATATTAATCCTACAATTGTAACAGTATGGATTCATATTTTCTAAATGTATAGACTTAGAACATTAATATAAATCTCCACTTGTCCTTTAACATTTAGTATCTGTCCTCTCCTTTTCTGATGACACAATTTTACTTCTAATGTTGACATTGTCAGAATTTATGAATCAAGAATATCTGTGAGAATGTAATTACATATGTTGATTGAGCCCTCTGAGTATTCTTTCATCCAACCCCTAAGAGCACAACCAAATATCCAAACTTCAATGTCTAGTGTGTAACTGTATAAAACATTATTTCAGGAAGCTCTGCTCTTTTAATAGCAAATTACTTCCATTAGAGGCTGCAGAATCACTTCCACATTTAATATGCCTTTAGAATTTTTCATTCTTGTAAGGTGGTCTTTCTTGTTGCCATGAAAGAACTGCATTTTAATGGCATTCTTTATGCATACAAAATTTTTGAGTAAATCACATTTGTCTTGAATCTTTATAAAAAAATAAATGAAATTGGGGCACCTGGATTGCTCAGTTGGTTAAGCGACTGCCTTTGGCTCCGGTCATGATCCTGGAGTCCCGGGATTGAGTCCCGCATTGGGCTCCCTACTCAGCAGGCAGTCTGCTTCTCCCTCTGACCCTCTTCCCTCTCGTGCTCTCTATCTCTCATTCTCTCTCTCTCAAATAAATAAATAAAATCTTTAAAAAAATAAAAAATAAAATAAATAAAAATAAAAAAATAAAATAAAATAAATAAAAAATGAAAGTATATGCTTGAAAAATACTTTATTTTTAAAAAGCTTTCTGATAGGGGCGCCTGGGTGGTGCAGCCAGTTACGCATCCAACTCTTGGTTTTGGCTCAGGTCATGATCTCGGGGTCGTGAGATCCAGCCCCATGTTGGGCTCTGCACTCAGTGTGGAGTCTGTTTAAGACTCTCTCTCCCAGGGCGCCGGGGTGGCTCAGTCAGTTAAGCGTCTGCCTTCAGCTCAGGTCGTGATCGCAAAGTCCTGGGATAGAGCCCCGCATCGGCCTCCCTGCTCAGCAGGGAGTCTGCTTCTCCCTCTCCCTCTACTTGCCGCTCCCCCGCTTGTGCTCTCTCTCTCTCTGTCAAATAAATACACAAAATTTAAAAAAAAAAAAGATTCTTTCTCCTTCTGTCCCTCCCCTTTGTGCTCTCTCTCAAATAAAGAAATAAATCTTTATTTTTTTTAAAGAATTATTTATTTATTTATTTGACAGAGAGAGAGAGAGAGCACAAGCAGGCGGGTGGCAAGCAGAGGGAGAGGGAGAAGCAGGCTTCCTGCTGAGCAGGGATCCCGATGCGAAGCTCTATTCCAGGACCCTGGGATCACCCTGAGGCAAAGGCAGTTGCTTAACTGACTCAGCCACCCAAGCACCCCAGAAATAAATCTTTAAAAAAAAAGCTTTCTGCTAGAACTTAAATTATACTGTATATATAGAATATAGCTTATGAAAATAGATATTTAAGAATCTGAAGATTCTGATTTTTTTAATTATGTTTGTATCGAAGGTTCATACATGTGTGTAAATAAAATGTAGGGCAGTGTGTGTGTGTGTATGTGTGTGTGTGTGTGTATGTATACACATATTGAAAAATAAAGTCTCTCAGGAATGATAGCCTTTGCATCACTGTAATGATTTATGTTTATTTTCTCACTATATATATCTTAGCATTGCAACTCTATGTTTATGCTAGTATAGAGAATCATTGCAATGGCTTAGAAATTTACTTGGCATTTTTAAACTTATCCCTTTACCTAAAGCCTCTTATTAATTATAAATAAAAAAATTTAATTTGTTTTGATTTGCCAATTATAATAAATATTTCCGACTTCTAAAAAATAATATAATTCAACAGCAAGCAAATATCCCATCCAAAAATCAGTGAAGAATCATGAGAAAGAAAAACTATCTCAATTCCTAAACCTAATCATTAGAGAAAACGGTAAAAACCTAGAATTGGGGATTTGAAATGCTAAAATACATACATTCTTCTTACTTAGATTCATTTCAGGATTTATCAGGTAGTCTTAAAGAACATAAAAACTTCTAAGGAATTTCTAAGTCAGCTCGCATCCAAAAGAGTGTCATAAGAATCCTCTGATTCATCCTTAAATCAAGAAGAGAATTGCAGTGTAAAGAAGGATCCAGAGAAGTGTTCAGAAGCCAAACCCAGCAATCTAAAGTCAGAATACAGAGTTAAGGTCTCTGAAATTTGACCACATTGCCATGTAAAGAAATATTGTTAATGAAAAAATCTTAGATCATAAAAAAAGTGTTGTTCACAGATTGATAGTATAATATGATGGAAACTAATAAATGTTGAAGTAAATACACTGGACACAGAACACAGCACTTATCACCTAAGCCCCACTTACCTGACTAGGCCACATGACTAACAACAAACTCACTCTTATTCTCTATGTGCACCATTTACCCTACGGATTTATGCCTTTGGCATTCTGCCTCCTTTTCTTTACTCACCTGGCTAAAACATACACAATTGTTTACTTTTCAGTCAAAATGATAACCCCTACTTAATGTATAGTTTACAGCAATCAAATTACCTTTCTATAACAATTAAGATCATATATTGCTCTATAAAAGTATTTTCTATCACTCATTTTTCCTTTTCCTTTAGACTGATCTTTGCCTTTTCAGTGCCAGGTATCCATTCCTAGCATTCTTATGTTCATATGTAGATGATATTTAAACATTTGTCTGACTGTCATAAAATGACCATTTAGGGCATCGGAGTGGCTCAGTCGGTTGAGCGTCTGCCTTGGGCTCAGGTCATGATCCTGGGGTCCTGGAATTGAAACCTGCATCATCGGGCTCCCTGCTCAGCAGGGTGGGAGGGAGGTCTGCTTGTTCCTCTCCCTCTGCCCCTCCAGCTCATATTCACTCTAGCTCGCTCTCCTTCTCAAATAAATGACTAAAATGTTTAAAATAAAATGACCATTTAGAAAATTAAAAATTCTGTCTTTAAATCAACAGCTGTAGAAGCATTGGTTCATTAAAGTCAAGAAATTAACTCTGGAGTTACTCAGATTTAGCTGTGAAGCCTGGTGCTCTCATCTGCCCCTGTTTTTGCAGCTACAAATTATGAATAATAAAAGTAATACCTGCACCTTTTCTAGTTGTGAAACTAAAGGAGATATATGTAAAGAAAGTAAAGATCCGTATCTTTGAATCCCTAGTGATGTTAAAGAGCATTATGACTCCATCAAAGAGTATCATTTCTCTTTGCTTATTCCTATTATTTTATTTTTATTGTTTAATTAATTGTGAGTTCTACACATTTTAGAAGTTAAGAAATTGGAGATAGGCCAGAAAAATGAAGACATAAGAGAATTGTTACAACGCTCTGAAAAAATAACTCAAGAGGGACAATGACTCACCATCTCTATTTTATTTCTATTCACTTTATTTTATTTGTCATAAAATAGTTTTCTAATGTCAAGAAGGGGGAAAGGTCTAAAGCGTCATAATGACAAATTGCTAATATGAATTTCTAAGACAGTTGTTCATTAACACTATATGTAAAATATATATGTAAACAACACACACATATACACATATAAAGATATGCATATAAAATTTGGATTGTTTTCTACCAAAGCAAATTTTTAGTGGCCCTCTATGGCAATTTAATCCTGAATTTATAGTGATTTAAGAGCACAGATTCAGGGCACCTGGGTGGCTCAGTCAGTTAAGTGTCTGCCTTTGGCTCAGGTCATGATCTCAGGGTCCTGGGGTCGAGTCCCACATCGGGCTCCCTGCTCGGTAAGGAGCCTGCTTCTCCCTCTCCCTCTGCCTCTCGCCCTGCTTGTGTGCTCGTGCTCTCTCTTTCTCTGTCAAAATAAATAACTAAAATATTAAAAAAAATAAGAGCAAAAATTCTAAAAAGAGTAATCATACAGTACATTAAATGATTTGTATTCATGGGTTAAGATCTTCCTTGTTAATTAAAGATAATAATTAAAAAAAAAAAAAACCTGGAACTCCAGAACTAACCCATGGTTAGTCATTTGCTCAAGGTAAGCAAAAAATATAGTTTAGGCATTCTGGTGTTTAAACAGCCATTTCTTTCCCTTGATCTAATTTCTAGCATGAGCCAACTGAGAAAAAGAAGTGTTTCATCTGTAAAGTGTCAAGTTAAAGAAAGGAAATTTGAGCATTGCTCCCAAATATCTTTCAGGTTGCAGAAAAGTTTCTGATTAGCTATTCATAGGAAAAGAATGCTTTGTGAGAATTCTATGACACCTTGTGTTAAGGAAGCTTCTTTTCATGGTAACAAGTGGAATCACAAGCATTAATGTACAGGCCTATGGGGTGGGTAGAAAGGAAGGAGGGCAATAGATAAATGACTGTGAAATGAGATTGATTTTTCTCTTTTTTTCTCAAAGAATGAGAGAATAGTTATATTAATTGGTTGGTGTCTATTTTATAGCCTTTAAAAATAGAGGATAATTCATCTTGATTCCATAATTACCAGTTATACAAACAGCATATGACAAGTCTGACAAGCAGGCTTTTTCAACATGGAATAGATATTACAATGGCAAATATGTTAGTGAGATTAATAAATCAAGGCTACACTATTTGATAAATTATTTCCCTTCTTAATAGGAGGTATCATCTAAGTTCATATGCTAATTTGAAAATATCTATATGGTGTGTGTTATTGAATAACAAATATTTCACTGAACTTGATTGACTAATAGAAACTATTTTCCAAAACACTGCAAAAACGACAACTGTATATTTTCTTCTGGATAAGAGTTGACTTGGTTCAGGGGGCGGAGCAAGATGGCAGAGGACTAGGAGACCTGGATTTCGTCTGGTCCCAGGAATTCAGCTGGATAGGGATCAAACTATTCTGAACACCTACGAACTCAACAGGAGATCGAAGAAAAGAGTAGCAACAACTCTCTGAACCGAAAAGCGACCACCTTCTGGAAAGTACGACATGCGTGCGGAGAAGTGATTCTGAGGTGATATTCGGGAAGATAGACAGCGGGAGAGGGGGCCTCCGTCGGCTGTTTCTGGCAAGTGACAGAGCAGCGGAGCACAAAATCGGAACTTTTAGAAGTCGGCTCTGCTGAGGGACATCACTCTAGTGGCTAAATGGGAGGTGGAACCTCGCAGGACAGTGTGGTCTCAGGACCCTCAGGGTCACAGAAAGACCGGGGGTGCCTGAGTGCGGCAGACCTCCCGGGTATCAGAGCGGGGAAGCTGGCTGCAGAGACGGAGCTGAGGCGTGGGCTCTCAGCTCGGGGTTGCCATAAACCGTGATCCATGGCCCACTCAGGCCACTGTTCCTCCAGCAGGGACCCAACAAGCAGCAGATCCAGGGAGACTCCCCTTCCTCCCCCGGGAGGAGCGGCGCGGAAGCGCACCACAGGAATCTGCTAGGTTTGGAGACTCCATACGGGGTCGGGTGCCAGAGATAGAAACGCTCGTTCACAGGCCGGGGACCTCAGAGTGTGGCCAGAGTCTGGGGAAACGGGAGTGACTGCTTTTCTCTGAGGGCACACTGAGGAACGGGGCCCCGAGTTCTCGGCTCCTCTGGGGTGGAGATTGGGAGCCCGCCATTTTCCCTCTCATCCTCCAAAGCTGTACGGAAAGCTCGCAGGGAACTAAAGCTCCTGAGAGCAAACCCAAGCAGATTACTTAGCCTGGACCGACAAGGGTGGGGCAATTCTGCCTCCGGAAAAGACATTTGGGAACCAGGAAAACAGGCCCCTCCCCCAGATGATCCACAAGAACAGCCAGCCAAGACCAAGTTTACCAATCAGTGAGAATGGCAGAACTCCAGCGCTAGGGGAATACTGCATATAGAATCCATGGCTTTTTTACCATGATTCTTTAGTCTTATGAAGTTAATTTTATTAACTGTATTTTTTTATTAATTTTTATTTTTTCCTTTTTAAACCAGCATCTTATCAATCCCTTTTTAAAAAACATTTTTATTTTTCATTTTTAGAGTCATATTCTATACCTTCATAGTAGTTACCCTAATTTTTGGAATATATATATATATATAAGTTATTCTCTCTTTAAAATTTTGAGATACAGTTTCTTCTAAAAGATCACAATATACCCTAAATCTCTAGTGTATGGCTTTGTTCTAGTTTCCTGCCTGATCACATTGTCTCCCTTTACTTTTACTTTTTTTTTTAATCCTCTTCTTTCTTTTTTCAAACAACTTCTTATCTTATCAATTCCTTTTATAAAATTTTTATAATTTTCTTTACATTCATATTTCATCACTTCATCTTATGAACCCTTGTTTTTATAAATATATGTTATTTTTTTTTAATTTTGGGAGTCACTCTCTTCTAACAGACCAAAATACACCCAAAATCTAGTGTGTGGCACTGATCTATGCACCAGCCTGATCATATTTGATCATATTCTCTTTTTCTTGTTTGGTTCTGTGTTTGTATCTTTTTCTTTATTTTTTTTTTTCTTTTTCTTTTTTCTTTCTTTCCATTTCTTTTCCCCAAGCTTCAGGTATTTTCTGATTTGTTTAGAGTATATTTTCTGGGGACGTTGTTACCCTGTTAGCATTTTGTTCTCTCATTCATCTCTTCTCCTCTGGATGAAATGACAAGACGGGAAAAAATCACCTCAACAAAAAGAACAAGAGGTAGTACCATCTGCCAGGGACCTCCTCAATATGGACATTAGTACGATGTCGGACCTAGAGTTCAGAATCATGATTTTAAAGATACTAGTTGGGCTTGAAAAAAGCATGGAAGTTAATAGAGAAACCCTTTCTGGAGAAATAAAAGAACTAAAATCTAACCAAGTCGAAATCAAAAAGGCTATTAATGAGGTGCAATCAAAATGGGGGCTCTAACTGCTAGGATAAATTAGGCAGAAGAGAGAATTAGCGAAATAGAAGACCAAATGATGGAAAATAAAGAAGATGAGAAAAATAGAGATAAACAACTATTGGATCACGAGGGCAGAATTCAAGAGATAAGTGATACCATAAGATGAAAAAACTTTAGAATAATTGGGATCCCAGAAGAAAAAGAAAGAGAGAGAGGGCAGAAGGTATATTGGAGCAATTACAACAGAGAACTTCCCTAATTTGGGGAAGGAAATAGGCATCAAAATCCAGGAGGCACAGAGAACCCCTCTCAAAATCAATAAAAATAAGTCAACACCCCGACATCTAATAGTAACATGTACGAATCTCAGAGACAAAGAGAAAATCCTGAAAGCAGCTAGGGAGAAGAGAGATGTAATCTACAATGGTAGAAACATTAGACTGGCAAAGACCTATCCACAGAGACCTGGCAGGCCAGAAAGGACTGGCATGATATATTCAGAGCATTAAATGAGAAAAATATGCAGCCAAGAATACTATATCCAGCTAGGCTGTCATTAAAAATAGAAGGAGAGATAAAAAGCTTCCAAGACAAAAAAAAAAAAAAAAAAAACTAAAGGAATTTGCAAACAAGAAATATTGAAAGGGGTCCACTAAGCAAAGAGAGAGCCTAAAAGCAGCATAGACCGGAAAGGAACACAGACAATATACAGTAAAAGTCACCTTACCGGCAATACAGTGGCACTAAATACATATTTTCAATAGTTACCTTGAATGTAAATGGGCCAAATGCCCCAATCAAAAGACACAGGCTATCAGATTGGATTAAAAAAAAAGACCCATCGATATGCTGTTTGCAAGAGACTCATTTTAGACCCAAAGACACCCCTATATTGAAAGTGAGGGGTGAAAAATGATTTACCATGCTAATGGACACCAAAAGAAAGCTGCGGTGGCAATCCTTAGATCAGACAAATTAGATTTAAACCAAAGACTGTAATAAAAGATGAGGAAAGACACTATATCCTACCTACAGGGTCTATACAACAAAAAGATCTAACAATTATAAATATCTATGCCCTTAACATGGGAGCAGCCAATTATATAAGGCAGTTAATAACAAAAGCAAAGAAACACATTGACAACAATAAAATAATAGTGGGGGACTTTAACACCCCCCTCACTGAAATGGACAGATCATCTAAGAAAAGATCAACAAGGAAATAAAGAGTTTGAATGACACACTGGACCAAATGGACTTCACAGACATATTCAGAACATTCCATCCCAAAGCAATGGAATACACATTCTTCTCTAGTGCCCATGGAACATTCTCCAGAATAGATCATATCCTAGGTCAAAAATCAGGTCTCAGCTGGTACCAAAAGACTGGGATCATTCCCTGCATATTTTCAGATCACAATCCTTTGAAACTAGAACTCAATCACAAGAGGAAAGTCAGAAAGAACTCAAATACAGGGAGGCTAAAGAGCATCCTACTAAAGAATGTATAGGTCAACAAGGAAATTAAAGAAGAATTTAAAAACTTCTTGGAAACCAATGAAAATGAAAACACAACTGTTCAAAATCTTTGGGATGCAGCAAAGGCAGTATTAGAGGAAACTATATAGCAATACAAGCCTTTCTCAAGAAATAAGACAGATCTCAAATACACAACCTAACCCTATACCTAAAGGAGCTAGAGAAAAAACAGCAAATAAAGCCTAATCCCAGCAGGAGAAGAGAAATAATAAAGATCAGAGCAGAAATCAATGAAATAGAAACCAAAAGAACAGTAGAACAGATCAATGAAACTAGGAGCTGGTTCTTAGAAAGAATTAGCAAGATTGATAAACCCCTGGCCAGACTTATCAAAAAGAAAAGAGAAATGACCCAAATCAACAAAATTATGAATGAAAGAAGAGAGATCACAACAAACACCAAAGAAATACAATTTTAAGTACATATTATGAGCAACTATATGCCAGCAAATTAGATAACCCGGGAGAAATGGATGCATTCCTAGAGATCTAAAAACTACCAAAACTGAACCAGGCATAAATAGAAAACCTGAACAGATCTATAACCACTAAGGAAATTGAAGCAGTCATCAAAAACCTCCCAACAAACAAAAGCCCAGGGCCAGATGGCTTCCCAGGGGAATTCTATCAACAACTTAAAGAAGAATTAATAACTATTCTCCTGAAACTGTTCCAAAAATTAGAAATGGAAGAAAAACTTCCAAACTCGTTTTATGAGGCCACCATTACCTTGATCCCCAAACCAGACAAAGACCCCATCAAAAAGGAGAATTACAGACCAATATCCTTGATGAACATGGATGCAAAAATTCTCACCAAAATACTAACCAATAGGATCCAACAGTACATTAAAAGGAGTATTCACCACGACCAAGTGGGATTTATCCCTGGGCTGCAAGGTTGGTTCAACATCCACAATTCAATCATTGTGATGCAATACATTAATAAAAGAAAGAACAAGAACCATATGATCCTCTCAATAAATACAGAAAAAGCATTTGACAAAGTACAGTAGTAACCTATCTTGATCAAAACCCTTCAGACTATAGGGATAGAGGGTACATACCTCAATATCATAAAAGCCATCTATGAAAAACCCACAGTGAATATCATTCTCAATGGGGAAAAACTTAGAGCTTTCCCCCTAAGGTCAGGAACGCGGCAGGGATGTCCACCAACCCAACTGCTATTCAACATAGTATTAGAAGTCATAGCCACAGCAATTAGACAACAAAAAGAAATAAAAGGCATACAAATTGGCAAAGAAAAAGTCAAACTCTCACTCTTTGCAGATGATATGATACTTTATGTGGAAAACTCAAAAGACTCCACCCCAAAACTGCTAGAACTCATATAGGAATTCAGTAAAGTGGTAGGATATAAAATCAATGCACAGAAATCAGTGGCATTCTTATACACCAATAAGAAGACAGAAGAAAGAGAAATTCAGGAGTTGCTCCCATTTACAATTGCACCCAAAACCACAATATACCTAGGAATAAATCTAACCAAAGAGGCTAAGGATCTGTACTCACAAAACTATAAAATACTCATGAAAGAAATTGAAGAAGACACAAAGAAATGGAAAAACGTTCCATGCACATGGATTGGAAGAACAAATATTGGGAAGATGTCAATGCTACCTAGACCTAGTGCAATCTACACATTCAATGCAATCCCCATCCACTTTTTTCAAAGAAATGGAACAAATAATCCTAAAATCTGTATGGAACCAGAAAAGACCCTGAATAGCCAGAGGAATGTTGAAAAAGAAAAGCAAAGCTGGCAGCATCACAATTCCAGACTTCCAGCTCTATTACAAAGCTGTCATCATCAAGACAGTATGGTACTGGCACAAAAACAGACACATAGATCAATGGAACAGAATAGAGAGCCCAGAAATGGACCCTCAACTCTATGGTCAACTAATCTTTGACAAAGCAGGAAAGAATGTCCAATGGCAAAAAGACAGTCTCTTCAACAAATGGTGTTGGGAAAATTGGACAGCTACATGCAGAAGAATGAAACTGGACCAGTTCCTTACACTGCACACAAAAATAGACTCAAAATGGTTGAAAGACCTAAACATGAGACAGGAGTCCATCAAAATCCTAAAGGAGAACACAGGCAGCAACCTCTTTGACCTCAGCAGCAGCAAATTCTTCCTAGAAACTTCGCCAAAGGCAAGGGAAGCAAGGGCAAAAATGAAATATTGGAACTTCATCAGGATAAAAAGCTTTTGCAGAGCAAAAGAAACAGTCAACAAAACCAAAAGACAACTGACAGAATGGGAGAAGATATTTGCAAATGCCATATCAGATAAAGGGCTAGTACCCAAAATCTATAATAAACTTATCAAACTCAACACCCAAAGAACAAATAATCCAATCAAGAAATGAGATATGAACAGACACTTTTCCAGAAGACATCCAAATGGCCAACAGACACATGAAAAAGTGCTCAACATCGTTCGGCATCAGGGAAATCCAAATCAAAACCTCAATGAGATACCACCCTCACACCAGTCAGAATGGCTAAAATTAACAAGTCAGGACATGACAGATGTTGGCGGGGATGTGGAGAAAGGGGAACCCTCCTACACTGTTGGTGGGAATGCAAGCTGGTGTAGCCACTCTGGAAAACAGTATGGAGGTTCCTCAAAAAGTTACAAATAGAGCTACCATACGATCCAGGAATTGCACTACTGGGTATTTACCACAAAGATACAAATGTAGGGATCCAAAGGGGTACGTGTTCACTGATGTTTATAGCAGCAATGTCCACAATAACCAAACTATGGAAAGAGCCAAGATGTCTATCGACAGATGAATGGATAAAGAAGATGTGGTATTTATATACAATGGAATATTATGCAGCCATCAAAAGGAATGAGATCTTGCCTTTTGCAACGATGTGGATGGAACTGAAGGGTGTTATGCTGAGCGAAATAAGTCAATCAGAGAAAAACATGTATCATATGACCTCATTGATATGAGGAATTCTTAATCTCAGGAAACAAACCGAGGGTTGCTGGAGTGGGCGGGTGGGAGGGATGGGGTGGCTGGGTGATAGACACTGGGGAGGATATGTGCTATGGTGAGCACTGTGAATTTTGCAAGACTGTTAAATCACAGATCTGTACCTCTGAAACAAATAATGCAATATATGTTAAGAAAAAAAAAAGAAGAAAATAACAGGAGGGGAAGAATGAAGGGGGGGAAATTGGAGGGGGAGATGAACCACGAGAGATGATGGACTCTGAAAAACAAACTGAGGGTTCTAGAGGGGAGGGGTTTGGGAGTATGGGTTAGCCTGTTGGTGGGTATTAAAGAAGGCACGTTCTGCATGCAGCACTGGTTGTTACGCACAATCAATGAATCATGGAACACTACATCAAAAACTAATGATGTAATGTATGGTGATTAACATAATAATAAAAAATTTTTTAAAAAGTTGACTTGGTTCTTGGAGTAGAAGATTGTGCCTTTGACTGTAAGATTATAAAATTATAAAATAAGAAGCTGATAGGTCACCTGAAGGTCATGCTACCCCCACTACTACAGCATTGCTTTGGACCAAGTATTGAGTTAAAAAAAATCCATCTGAATTCCACAGAACACTGACTAAGCTAAAGGGAAAGGAATTCATAAACCCACATGTGTCATACACACAGATCAAACAAGATGGCTACAATCTTGTATCTGATTCTCAAGGTCTAGGTTAGACAATGTCCGGGAGATGACCCTAGTTGAAACCAGCACGAAACTATTATCTTTCTCCCATTTTACACTTTAGCCTGGGGTCAGAAAAATCTGAGCTGCTTGATATTTCTATTACATTAATGGCACAATTATCACATAGGGATCAACTTCATGCTGCTAATATAGACATGCTTCTGGAAGCAATTTCTGGCTCTGCTGGGCAAGGCAATCTATTAGGTCATTTGTAACGTCCACAAAACCTAGTGCAAAGAGTACAGACTTTGGACTTCTTGAGTATAAATTTTAGCCCTGTATTTATTTGTAGAGTAACCTTGGCAAATTACCTAACACCGTTGAGTCTTGATTGGAGGATAATAGCGTCAATCTGATAGGAAAATAGTGAAGATTTATGAAAAAACACAGGGAAACAGTCATTAGAGTGTCTCATGCACAATAGGCACTTAAGTGGAAATTATTATCATCATATACAGTATTTTGCTCATTCCTTTTTAATGACTAATGTCATCTTGATATACAAAATAATCAACATTGAAATAATTTCTCCTCTCAGTTACACTGAATGCTATCTCGAAACACATACAGATAACAAATGCATGAGGAGTGTTAATAAATGTAAGTTGTTCTGAAAATTATCAAAGAAATACTGCCGATCCTGTGATTAGGAAGCTAAGGTATCTATAGTTTCCACATGATGGAAGTAAATGAAGAGGTTGATCCTGTGATTAGGAAGCTAAGGTATCTATAGGTTCCACATGACGGAAGTAAATGAAGAGGTTACTTTCACAAATGTCTCCACAGTTTTAGGTTTTGTGACTTGCTCAGTGCATATATTGGTTATTATGTTCTGTTTTCTTGAGGGAGAAGGTTTGACCTCTTTCTCTGCTATTGTATCATGAGCACAATTCTTACAAACTACATACCCAAGTGGAACTATTTTGCAAGACTCCAGACGTGCAAACTCTGAAGAGAACAAATAATAACCGAAAACCCAAACTAGCTTCATTTCTTAATGGGCAGCATTTTTCATACACCCAACCTCCTACATACCCCATAGAATCCTTAAGCCAATATCATAACCCACATTAGAATTCAATTTTGAAGCAAAATTCACATACCGCTCTTTATTTAATAGAAAATTTGAAAATAACTAAGTGGTGCATTGAAATTAACATACATTTCTGTTAAATATATAATTTCATCTTATTTCTTATGCTCAATCTTTCTAAGCATTGAGTTATATCAGAAATAACCTTGTTCGAGCACCTGGGTGGCTCAGTTGGTTAGGCGACTGCCTTCGGCTCAGGTCATGATCCTGGAGTCCCGGGATCGAGTCCCACATCGGGCTTCCTGCTCAGCGGGGAGTCTGCTTCTCCCTCTGACCCTCTTCCCTCTCATGCTTTCTATCTCTCATTCTCTCTCTCTCTCAAATAAATAAATAAAATCTTTAAAAAAAAGAAAAAAAAGGAATAACCTTGTTCTAGGGCACCTGGATGGCTCAGTCGGTTGAGGCTGTGACTCTTGGTTTTGGCTCAGGTTGTGATCTCAGGGTTGTGTTATGGGGGACATGAGATTGCCCCACACCTACTCTACAATCCATGCATGCAATCCCCACTCATGCATGCATTCTCTTTCTCTTTTTCTCTCTCTCTAAAATAAAGAAAATCTTTAAAAAAAAATCTTCTGTCCAAATAGTGATGGTCCTAACAACATGAACTATTTTTTTCTTCAAAATTTCTTACTGTAATGGTAATGAAATACATGTATACATGATGCAAAATCAGGTCCAGAACAGTGGTCACATTTTTAACATGACTCTATTTAAAAGAGGATTATTTTGTTTCTGGTAGTTCATTGTTATTTCCTGATTTGGAATTATAACTTTTTGCCTCTTTGACTAATTTATAAACCCCTTAGATGTAGGGGTTCTATATAGTACCTTAAGTACTACATAGTGCATCCTTTGCATTCAATAAATATATATTGATTGATTCCCACAAGCCTTTAGATCACAATAAATTTAGAAGGAATATTATGACTTATTTCTATAATCTGAGTCATAAATCAGTTTGATAGAAAAATCTTTGTATATTCAGACATAAAAAAGAAAGAAATCTTGCCATTTGCAAGGACATGAATGGAGCTAGAGAGTTTAATAATGCTATGTGAAATAAGTCAATTGAAGAAAGACAAATAGCATATAATTTCACTCAAATGTGGAATTTAAGAAACAAAACAATCAAAGAAAAAAAAGAGAGGAAGAAACAAATCAAGACTTAACTATAGAGAACAAACTGATGGTTAACAGATGTGAGCTGGGTGGGGGATGGGTAAAATAGCTGATGGGGGCTAAGGAGTGCACTTGTGATGAGCACCAGGTGATGTATGGGATTGTTATATACCTGAAACTGATACAACACTGTATGTTAATAACTATACTGGAATTTAAAAAACAAAAAACTGAAAAAAAGAAAGAAAAACTATTGTAAAAAGTCATCTACTATATGAACCAGGGATGAATGTCCTGAATTTTGAGAACAAGAATCTATTAAAACAGTAATCCTCAGGACTATTTCCTTTATCTCATAGTCTACATTTTAAAAGAAAAAAGTTTTGAATTTTTAAAATGTAAACCATAATTTCACAGAGTTTTGTTTCTACACATTTCTTCATCTTTTAAATGAGTGTTTGATTCTTTAGGGCAAAACCTTCCCAGATTTTGCTGCTCATCATACTTTTCTTATTGTGTGGTAGACATTCATCAATTAATGCTACTCATGAGTAGTAAGTGTCCAGTCGAGGTGTCCTAATCAGTTACATGATTCTCTTGATTCCTTTTTAATCTGCTTTTCCAAACTTCCAGTCAGTTTTCTGGGTCATCATTTCCACAATTACTTATCTACCTTAATTAACTGGAGGGATTTTCAGTTGTTGCAACCAAGATCTCTGACTAATATATATGGTGATTGGCTAATGTAATTGATGAAGCTCTTTTACACTTGCCTGAAAAGTCTGATGGGAAAATTGTAAATCTTTTTTGACTTTTGCTTACTACCAATATTTGTGGCTCCTGCTTTTCCTCATCTTCCCAAGCTATGGTCTTGATAATTGTCATATTGTCTTTAAATCCACTAGCCAAACAAATTCCAGCGTCACTTTACAACATCTTTCAGGTGTTCCCCCCTCCTGTTCACAGGAAACCTAATTCAGCTCACCATAGAGGAGCCATGTTGTCACTGATTCTCCCCAAAGGGGGTAGTGGAAGCAACTCTGTATTATAGGAAATAATTACTTCCAATCCAGAAGCCCAGATATGCTCTGTGACCTACCATAAGAGGATCTGGTTTCCATCATATAATTCAGGAGAAGAATAATATTTGAATAATTTTTAAAGACCCTACCATTCTCAAAATTTTTCATATATACTTAGACTTAAACCTAACAAATTCCATTTTCCTCATTTAGAAATCAGGTTTTTATACAGAAGTTCATTTTTTAGTTATGGAATCTTTGTATTGTAAGTTGTGTGTAGAGGGTGTATGCATGTATTTACTGAAACATATAAAGAAACAACATTTAGAATATGATTTGGTCTGGGGCATGTGGGTGGCTCAGTTGGTTAAGCATCTGCCTTTGGCTTAGGTCATGATCCCTGGGTCCTGGGATCGAGCCCCACATGGGGCTTCTTGCTCAGTGGGAAGCCTGCTTCTCCCTCTCCCTCTGCCTGCTGCTCTGCCTACTTGGGCACTCTCTCCCTGACAAATAAATAAATAAAATCTTAAAAAAAAAAAAAAAATCCCTAAACCTCAGGTATACACTGGTTTCTTTAAATTATTTTTTCTTAGAACACAAATAAAGTAGGTGTTTGTAATATATTGCAAGCAAGTGGAAATGGCATTCATTTCATTTATTTCACAAATATGATTTTGCATGAACTGAGCATAGGGTTAACATCTGGGTTTCAGAGATGAGTTAAATATAGTATCTACCTTCTAGAAGATCACAGTCAAGGCAGGGTGACCCAGAGATGAAAAAAATAATAGTAAATACAGCAAAAACAGCCCAGAGAGGAATGGTTTTCAAAATATTGTAAGTACCCAAAACTCACAGAAATAGCTGACTATAGAAAATGGAGACTAAATTGTCTTATCTACCCATTGCCTAAAAAAGCTTTCCAAAGTGTCCATGTCATTTCCAGAAACACGTGGCACATTTTGGCACATTTAAGCTTCCACATCTTAGATTTTAAAATTGCTAAGAATGTAAAACACTGAAATTCTGGCCGATGCTAATGTCTTGGGACTTTTAAATATTAATCTAACTAATAGTTACAACCAGTTCCTCTATAAAAGATATTAATAATTTTAAGTACTTGAGCTGCATCATTATAAAGACTTTATTCCCCTTAGTTTAATTTTAACATTTTTAAAAACAAAACTTGACATTTTACGTCAGCAAGGGAGACTCACTGCAGCGCAGAATACATCTATCTGTCCTAAATGCCATAATTATTGGACAAGCCCCTGCCAAGTAAGTTACTCCTTGGGGACTTTGGAGGTACATCACCTTCCAAGATACACAGGGAATATTTAGTGAACTGCCTGACTGATTTATGCAGTAGAATGATCTGTAATGAAGGTCCAAATATCAGTCATTTGAGAAAATTAACAATCCTCCAAAATGCATACCAATCAGCACGGTGGGTCAGCAGAAGGGATACGTGGTGAATTTGGTCAGTGATTAACTCGTCCTCTTGGTTTGGGATTTAGATCAATTTGGCTACAATTTAGAAAAAGGTATTCCTTTCTTCTTTTGTGGTGAATTTAAGCTCATGACATTTTTTTAAAGATTTATTTATTTATTTGAGAGAGAGAGAGCATGAGCAGAGGGAGAGGCAGAGAGAGAGCGGAGACAAGCTGACTCTGGATCAGTGGGGAGCCCCACACAGAGCTCAATACCAGGACCCTGAGATCATGTCCTGAGTTGAAACCAAGAGTCATACACTTAACCAACTGAGCCACCCAGAGGCCCCTAAGCTCATGACATTTTCTTTTTCATAGTAATGCTTTTATTTTATTTATTTATTTTTTATTAACATATAATGAATTATTTGTTTCAGGGGTACAGCTCTGTGATTCATCAATCATAAACAATTCACAGCGCTCACCAAACAATTCATATACCCTCCCCAATGTCCATCACCCAGCCACCCCATCCCTCCCACCCCCCCTCCACACCAGCAACCCTCAGTTTGTGTCATGAGATTAAGTGTCTCTTATGGTTTGTCCCCCTCTCTGGTTTTGTCTTGTTTCATTTTTTCCTCTCTTCCCCTATGCTCCTCTGCCTTGTTTCTCAAATTCCACAAGACATTTTTATTTTTTTTTTATTTTTTTTTTTTAAAGATTTTATTTATTTATTTGAGAGAGAGAGAATGAGAGATAGAGAGCACGAGAGGGAAGAGGGTCAGAGGGAGGAG
Source organism: Zalophus californianus (assembly GCF_009762305.2). Lineage (NCBI taxonomy): Eukaryota > Metazoa > Chordata > Mammalia > Carnivora > Otariidae > Zalophus > Zalophus californianus. The sequence continues at coordinate 108,510,035 of NC_045597.1, forward strand.
CAGACTCCCTGCCGAGCAGGGAGCCCGATGCGGGACTCGATCCCAGGACTCCGGGATCATGACCTGAGCCAAAGGCAGTCGCTTAACCAACTGAGCCACCCAGGCGCCCCACAAGACATTTTTAAAGTGGAAAAATTTGAAGATGTTTTTAAGTCAAACCCTCATTTTACAGGTAGAGAAAAAGATTTACCAAATGTTATCATACTCATTAAGATACAGTCCCTATTCACTCTCCCTTATATTTTGGCCTTTTTACCAAATAGATATTCAAGCTACTTCTCATTATACAACTGCCTTTCATTAAAAGGAAAACTTCCTTCCAGTTTCCCAGAAGCCCATGTTCTTCCCCACCTCTGGGTTGTTAAACATGCTGGCATCTCCTCCTTGGAGCTTACATCACCAATACACACAAACACATCTAAACATATATGTGTTATGGTACATGAGGATGGCAAAATATATATGCACTCTTTTTCCCCCAGAAGTCTAGAGAACTCTGATAATTCCTATGGCTAATTTCCTGCATATTTTCCTATGTACCAAGTAGAAATGATTATGATAGACTCTACAATGGGCACACTGCAGAACTAGGTACTTGGAAGGTTATAAGGATGAGCAAGATACATCTCAGGATATATTGGTATACAATCTAATGGTGTGCATGAGGAAAGGAGTAAAGGAATTAGACAATTACCTGAATAATCACATTACAAAGAGCTAGGAAAAAATACCAGAGGTTGTTATATTTCAAAAAAGAATGCATTTTTGTGCTAAACATGCTGATTTCAAATGAACTAAATTTTGAGAAATATCTTTGAGAAGATTAGTAGGGCAATGGCAAAGGGTATGTGACGGACAGTGATGTGAACAAAACAACAAGAACAACAAAATCTGGACATATGGATTGTATCATTTCCGAATCTAGGGCATTTGTTTTTTGTTTGTTTGTTGCTGTTGTTATTTTCTGTAAGCAATGGGAACTTAACAGGTATTTGAGAAGAAAAGTGATATCAGTTTTATCCTTAGGAAGATAACTGCCAGCAAAGAGGAAGTAGGGGGACTGGTTTGGGAATAGTCTAGTTAGGGGAAGGAGAGAAAGTTACATTCATATAATTTATTTAAATCTGATATTGAACAGAAAAACAGCTTCAATTTTTATCTGAGTTAATTTTAATTCTGAAACTAAGATGTAGGTATTTCAGTACTACTTTATATGTCATGAGTTTATCAGACCATCAACTCCCTAAATAAAACTGTTTCTTTTTAAGAAAGCCATAGCTGGATTTTAAACATTAAAGGTATTAAAGTATTTTAGCCTGAGAAGAAGGACATTTTAAGAAATGACAGAATACGTTGTTCATAACTTTGCAATTGTAAAGCACCATAGTACAAGCAAAGGATATTCTCTTATTAACATGAGAAGCAAAGCGATGACTTAGGGCCTCTGAACATTTGAGTCTCCCTCCTTAATCCATGTAAGCCCTCAATTTTACATTTTCCATCAGACTTATAAAATATATTCAGACTCATACATAAAAGATTTCTTAGCAAAGCCATGTAATGCTTATGTAAGTAGATTTCCTAAGAAAAAAAGAAATTTCAAATTATATTCTAAGTATTGGTTGTTACAAATCATTAACTACAAAACTGAAAAATGATGTAAATTCAGATACACTTTGATACAGACTTTCAATTCATGACCATCTTAGAATATTTATATAGCTCATGCCTCAGTCATAAATGTTTAGCTACCTTTGGTCAGTTTCTTGAAGGGAATTCTATTTTTAAAAAGAATATACCAGCCTTACCAAAACTAACAAATATGTGAATTAATTTCTGTTGGTTATCAAATCTATATAAAATGAAAGATAACTGTCTCAAAAATGATAGTTTTTTTTCATTCTTAATTACCATGGTCTTCAATCATTTGTGATACTGCAATTCCTTTTGTTTTGACTTGTAATGTATGGCTAGCAAACTTGACCTTTCATTTCCTGCTAATTTATGTAATAGTTAATTCACTGTTATGTTTCCATTCTTCCAGTACAAGTAGAATTAAAAAATGACACTGAGTATAAAAAACATCCTATCAGAATATTTAATAGGAATATAACTTTATCGGTGTATCTTTTCAAAATCAAAGTAATCCACTGGCTATTTCAGATATATTATGTATAGTATATCTGTAGGGGAGTCCCACATAATTATTTCATTGTCTTTTTAACTAGGTCCAAATGCCTATATCTAAGATGAAGGTATACATAGATTAATATTTAGGAAAAAAAATTTTAAAGAAGTAAAATCATTAGATATATTTTTTTTGAAAAATACAGCCATTCTTTTTCTTTTTTTTTTAAGATTTTATTTATTTATTTGAGAGAGAGAGAGAGAATGAGAGATAGAAAGCATGAGAGGGAAGAGGGTCAGAGGGAGAAGCAGACTCCCCGCCAAGCAGGAAGCCCGATGTGGGACTCGATCCTGGGACTCCAGGATCATGACCTGAGCCGAAAGCAGTCGCTTAACCAACTGAGCCACCCAGGCGCCCTTTTTTTTCTCTTCTTTTACTTTTCTTTCTTCTTTCTTTCTTTCTTTAAATTTTATTTATTTATTTAGTAATCTCTACACCCAACGTGGGGCTTGAACTCATGACCCCAAGATCAAGCACAGCATGCTCTACCAACAGAGCCAGCCAGGAGCCCCTAACCATTTTTTTTTTCTAATTTGCTATGAGAAGTTCAGCATTTTGGCTTTGAAAAAAATCAAAAACCAACTTACTTAAAAAAAAATTGAAAACTGAAAAAAGATAGAGCTGGTAAGACTGTAAGTAATAACCTGAGGTCAAAGACTAAGGAAATGCAGGAAAGCAGAGAATTAAAGGAAGTGCTAGTTCATGCACACTTAAAGTGAATATTTGGTGAATAAGGTGAAGCTGGCTTTGCTTTAAAGGTACTCTGGGAATAAAGAGCAAGAGATAAAAGTAAAGGCCTACATAAGGAGACCATTTTACTTCTCCAATAGAATGACTAAACCAAAGGGCTACATCATGAGTATAAAAGATTAACTCAAAATAAACCTCAGCTGCAAGGAGATGGAGAATATTGCTAGTGAAAATTCATAATGACTATCCTGCCCTGACTTGGGTTTTCAGCTTGTATATTTACTAACAGAGTGAAAAATAAGATAAAATACAACAACCAAACAAAAACTCAGGCTAAGAATCTGAAGTATTTCTAAGATGTAATCGCTTTGTAGAAGGTTCTAAAAATTTTCTCTGAAATAATCTCTTCAGTCCTTCAACCTCAAAGAATCCCCACACATAAATTTATGAGTAATATGATCTCATGTGTTAAAAAAAATTGATGACTAATCTCACAAGAAAACAAGCCACTGTAAGAATGGACAGAAACAAGAAATAGAAGGATGGGAGTTATAAAGATAGACTTCTGATAGTGAAATTATCTGATATAAAATAAAAAATATTGTACATTCTGAAACAAGAGGGAATAAAAATGAGTAAAAAGCAATCTGTAAAATAACAAAGCATATTTGAAAAAATATATAGACTTTTTAGAAGTGAAAAATTTCATTTTAGTAAGTCAGATTACCGTTGGAGAGTTAGATTATTAATGGCAGATTACTGTTGATGAGAGAATTAGTAAACTGGAAAATACATCTATAGAAATTACATAAATACAGATAAGAAAGAGAAAGAGATGGTAAATATGAAAGGATGTTAAGAGCAATAATGGTTACAATGATATAACATATCAATCCATAGAATCAGGAAGCCCAAACAAAGGAGGAAAACACATATAAAGAATTTCCTGCTTAGGTACACTACATTGAAACTGTAGAGTCATCCAAATAAAATTATCTGAAATGTTCTTTAAAGAATTCAGAGGAAAAAAAATCCAGATTAACTAGGTAGAGAGACCACACGATTTACTGTCCAAACCAGCAAGTTTGGGAGTGAAAGAAATAATATTAATTGCTACTTCAAGACAACTGGTATTGTCAAGACTGTCACAGGAAAACATATCTATTACGATCCCACTTATAAAGAAATGACAAGACAAATAATTTCTCTCCAACAAAAATGAAAACCAAAGAGAGTGTAGTTCAGTGTATGGGGAAATGTAACTATCAATCTAGAAGATTTTGTGAACAAAAAGAAAACAAAGACATTTTAGGACAAAGAAAGCCAAACATCTGTATATATACCCTCACTAAAAGAAAGTGATGACCAATAAACATTGAACATGATTTTATATATAAACAATGTAGTACAGTTTATTAAAATAATATAAAACTTAAATATTTGACTAATAAGGTACAAAAGATAAAACAGAGTTGATGATAGTATTTTAAAGTTCTTTATTACTTAAAAATAAATTAAAATATACATTAAATTTTGACATTGGTAAATTAGGTTGGCATTTTTAAATTTTTTTTTAAAGATTTTATTTATTTATTTGAGAGAGAGAGAATGAGAGATACAGAGCACGAGAGGGAAGAGGGTCAGGGGGAGAAGCAGACTCCCTGCTGAGCAGGGAGCCCAATGTGGGACTCGATCCCGGGATTCCAGGATCATGACCTGAGCCGAAGGCAGTCGCTTAACCAACTGAGCCACCCAGACGCCCCGGCATTTTTAAATTTCTAAGATGTTATTAAAGTTATAGAGATTGTATCATTTACAATCTAATAGAAATTAATCAAGAAAAGATATAGAATAGCATAAAATATAGAATATAAACATTAAAATGCACTGTACACAAAATAAGAAAGAAGAATAAATCTAAACTTCTAAATACTTAAAATAAATAGAAATAGAAAAAAGAATCCAGTTAGATGCCAACAATGATAAGAATGGACTTTTAAAAAAGTGACTATATGCTATTAACAGGAGATGTGCCTAAAACATTGGGACGAAGGTCCCTTGGTGGCAGAGTCAGTTAAATTTCTGATTCCTGATTTCGGCTCAGATCACAATCTCAAGGTTGTCAGATCGAGCCCCTCATCGGGCTCCATGCTGGGCATGGAGCCTGCTTAAGATTCTCTCTCACCCTCTCCCTCTGCCCCCCTCCAAAAAATTTAAATTTAAATTAAAAAAAAAACATCAAGATGAAGAAATGTTGAAAGTGATGGAAAAGGGTATACTAGGCAGATAATAAAAGCAGTACAAGTATTTCTATATTAATCTTGAACAAAATAGACATAAAGTTCAAAAAATTATTAAGTTAGTTGATAAGTATGAAACACTGAAAATTTCATCAGAAAGATATAAATCAAAATTTCCATGCCTCAATATAATAGTCTCACATATAATAAAATTGAAAAATAAGTAAAAATCTATCATTATATTGGTATAATTTAACACAGTTCTCTCAATAACTAATAGATAAAGCAGATAAAAATATCAATAAAGATGCAGAGGATGATTTGAATAACACACATTAATCTTGATATAATGTGAATCTTAAGCATTGCATCCAACAACTGAAGAATACACATTATTTTGAAGTAAAAAAAAGGAGTATAGAGTGACTTGACTCATGTACAACGATGCACAAATCCTAAATAAAATATTATCTGTCTAAATTAGTTAAGTATAAAATTATGACCAAGTTGGTTTACCCCAACATTGCTTGACATTAAAAAGTAAATTGATGTATTTTACTACCTTAACACACCAAAGGAGATATGTGATGCTCATTTCAAGTGATGCAGAGAAAACACTGGATATAAATGAGCAGGTATACTTGATTTTAATAAAAGCAAAGAAGAAATAGAATTAAATTTCTATAATAATCATCATAGTTAACAAAGAATCTGTTAAAAGTGTTCCCCATAAGATCAGAAACAAGACAGGATCACTACTTCTATACCAAATCCATTTAAATTCTATTCAAATATCTTACCCATCACATAAGGAAAGAAAACTAAGAATATATGAATGGAAAGGAAGAAACAAGCCTGTTATTATTTACAAATGATATGTTTATGGCAGAAAATCTGAAAGAAACTACATCTTAATGTTTAGAATTAAAAAAATAGTTTACCAAGATGACTGGGTTTAAAAATGTGTATACAAAAAATTCACACATTATATTTCTATAGATAAGCAGCAAGTACACCCATAGTATACAAAAGGATTTCTTAAACAAGGCACAAAAAATACTAACCATAATATCAATCTTTGATAAATTCAACTACATTGCAGTCAAGGATTGTTCACCAATACCATAAAGGCAGTAAAAAGACAAATTATGGAGTGAGAGAAGCTATCTGCAAAAATCTATGTAAGCAAAAGAAATGACAGAAGATGATATGGGGGAAGGCCACAAAAGTGACTTATTTTCCAAAATACCTTGAATACTTAAAATTCAACTACTCTCTATAGAATCTTCCACTGCACAAAGGTATATAATGGTTTAAGGAATTAGAAATATTTTCATGAGTCTATGCCGCAATGCCACATTAACTAGTGAATAAGAGTGTTTTAACCCAAAGGACTCATAAACATCCATTAAAGTAGGGGGGCAGAAATCTAATGTGCTGAAATGTTGATAACTATGCATACAACTCACAAAGTATTCCTCACAAATTAGGAGTTGCTACGGCTTCTTACTGATATGTTACTATATTTTAAAAATTGACACCAGACTGTTGGGGAAAAGGAGCTACGGGTAAATGTTGAATACACATATCCTGACTTCTATCCATAATTCAACTAAATTTCATTTCCTTAGGAGGAGAGTTTGAATATATATATATATACATAATAATATAATATATAAAATATAATATTATATACATATATCAATCCTTTTACTCTAGCATAATAAAATACACGTGCATATGCAGATTCATTTCATTACTGGGAATTGAAAATCTCTTATTTGCAAGGAGAGTAGGATGTGAAATGGCAGCCATTTTCAGAGTTAAAATTCCTCAGAGAGGACCTAAGAGACACAGAATTTAAGAACTGAAAAAGACCTTAGGGATGATCTCTTCCAATCCCTCATGTAACAGAAGCAGAAACCTCATCTGGGAAGATGAAGTTACTTACCCAAGGTTGCCCTACTAACCAGTGACAAAGTAATAGATTTTGATATGAATCAATGTATTTCAGTGTGAGAGTTACAAAGAAATAACCTGAATTCACATTGAAATCTGATTTCCTGATGCATTTTTTTACATAGCTGATTTCAGTAAACATGATTTAGAATGATAATACCACGGCTACAGTTTAAAAACAGATAGAGGAGCCTGACAGAGTAAAGCTTCTATTCCAATTAAGCCAGATAAAAGGATTCACTATTTCAGGACTATGGAAAATAAACAGAATTTTTATTTTCTATAAAAATGAATAAGAATTAAGTTCATTCTTCTATAAAACAGTATGTCTCATGAATTTAACCATAAAATAGGAATGAAAACCTCACTGGTTAAAATTTATACAAAGCATTTACAGACCCTAGTTGTGACCAGAATATTGTTTGTCATGTGTGTATATGGGACATGGTTGATGGTGCCTTTGCTAATTCAAATGCAGACCTAGTCACTGGCCTCAGGGAGCTCAGGCTACTGTGGGACAACAATCAGTGGTAATAGATGCTTAAAGCAGAGGTCCAAGTGTCTGGGAAAGCTGGAGGCAGAGGTCTTTGACCTGTACCCTGGTTTCCTGGGAACACAGAGAGTAAACTGAATTTTAAAGAAAAGAATGCATTAGCTGGGGTACAGCACAGCAGGAAGAAGTATTCCAGGCCCAGGTTTAAGGAGGTGAATGTGACTAGATCGCACGGAACCTGGGAGATCATGGAATAATATGAAGCTGTTACAAAAGGGTAGGACATAAACCACGAGGAGCCTTTTGAGAATTTAAGCTTTTATCTTAAGGGCAATAGGCAACCATTAATGTTTTTTTTTTTTTTAAGATTTTATTTATTTGACAGAGAGAGAGAAAGAGAGCACAAACAGGGGGGAGGGTTAGAGTGAGAGGGAGAAGCAGACTCCCGCTGAGCAGGGAGCCCAATGCGGGGTTCAATCCCAGGACCCTGGGATCATGACCTGAGTCGAAGGCAGAAGCTTAACCGACTGAGCCACCCAGGTGCCCCCATTAATGTGTTTAAAACTATGAGATTCTATGTCAGTTGTGCATTTAAAAATAATCACAACCTCTTCCGCCTTAAAAAAGTTACTTGCATCTATTTCCTTACCAATAAAATGGTGACAATAAGTAGGGTTCAGAATATAGAATATTACATAATCTTAATTAATAAATGCTAATACTTTTCTGGGCTATTCTGTAATTTTAATTTCTGAACAAGAATTGTAAGGATAATTAAAGCATGGTGTTTAATCCCCTGCCCATCCTTGCCTATTATCTGGCCCAGGCACCTAGCACAGTAACCTATTTTGGTAAACACTCCAAGGATGTTGCTAATTGACTATTAGACAAACAACCAGTTCCTCTGAGTTGAAATTCTTCAGTCAAAGTACACATACTGGTGTGTTTTTGATGTGCAGCACTGCCCTCCCACACTTTTTTTCTTTTTTACCAGGATTGACATGTTCTTTAGGCAATGTTCTGTTCTGTGAAGTAAACAGCTCTATAGGCAATTCTTTGAAACGCATACAAAGGACAGTGGCAGCTTGAAGTCGACCTTTTTGTTGGTAAATTGTGTGTTTACTCTAACTCTCTAAAACTGGGTGGTTCCAGGTTGCCAATAATCTTACTTCCTTTCTAGTACTTTGGTGCAGACTCAATTTACTTAAAAACATGCTGCTATTCTGACAAAAGAACAAGACTTTTTAGAAGAGTCTACTCTGGGGACGCCTGGGTGGCTCAGGTGGTTGAGTATCCGACTCTTGGTTTCAGCTCTCATCATGACCTCAGGGTCCTGAGATCGAGCCCTGCCTGGGGCTCCATGTTCAGCGCGGAGTCTGCTTGAGATTCTTTCCCTCTCCTTCTCCCTCCCCCTCTGCCCTTCTCCTGTTCATTCTCTCCATCTCTCTCTCTCTTTCTCTTTCAAAGGCATAAGATCTTTAAAAATAAGTAAATAAAAGACCCTACCCTCAGGCGTGTTTTTCTTTTTCCTGCCTCCTTGGAAAGAAATCTAAAATTATAATTCAATCAATCCCAATTCATTTAAGAACTGTATTTATCAATAAGTTTCCTGAGCAAGGTTTCAGATTCTCATCACCTTATGCAATGGTTTTGTGCAGCAGCTTTTTTTTTTTTTAAGATTTTATTTATTTATTTATTTGACAGAGAGAGAGAGAGAAAGAGCCCATGAGCAGAGGAGCAGAGGGAGAGGGACAAGCAGACTCTGCGCTAAACACAGAGCCCCATGCAGGGCTCCACCCCAGGACCCCGAGATGACCTGAGCTGAAATCAGGAGTCCGACACTTAACTGACTGAGCCAACCAGGCACCCCTGAGCAGCATTTCAAACACAGTGCCCCTGCTTACTCTATTTACCAAGCACCAGCTCTTGAGGGGAACTTTAAGTTTTAACTAATGTGGACAGCACTGGCTTTCCTGGAGTCTAAGAGCAGTAAGCACAAGAGCAGACCACAATCCTATTATGGGACAATGTCTTGCTTATGGCTCCTCCATATGAGAGGAGTGCCTTTGAAACATACACTACTAGGTTCAGGGATTCGGTGGGTTGGTACAGTTCTACTGAAGAAGATCTTAGAATCACTTTCTTTATCAAACATAATCTTTTATTTGAATTTAACAATCTAATTTTTCCCCTGAAGGTATTTAGAATTAGATCCAGAATCTAATGACATGTAATAAAGCTAGACTCGGGGGCGCTTGGGTGGCTCAGATGGTTAAGCGTCTGCCTTCTGCTCTGGTCATGATCCCGGGGTCCTGGGATCGAGCCCCACATCGGGCTCCCGGCTCAGCGGGGAACCTGCTTCTCCCTCTCCCTCTGCCTCTCTCCCGGCTCATGCTCTCTCTCTCTCTCTTTCTGTATCTCTGTGTCTCAAATGAATAAATAAAATCTTTAAAGAAATAAATAAATAAAGCTAGACTCAGTGTAATCTTTTTGCATATGCATTAGATTCTAAAAATAGAAAGTTTTGTATATTTGTAATGAAAATAAGTAGCTAAGAAAGTTCAGAAGCTTAATTGGTTACATTAAATCTGAATCCCATCTATTACCTTTACTTGTTTTAGAGGCAATCATTTTAAAATAGGCATTTTTAAAGATATATAACCTCTAATTAACCTATATTTTTATTATATGGATTCCAAATACTTAAGTTTCCAAAATTTGTATATATCCCAAAGTGTTTTAACAATGGGTATTGGGCTTCAATTTCATAAAATGGTTATAATTTGCGTCCAACATTTTGAAAGCTTCTTAATGTCACATTTCTCCTTTCAGCCCCATGCTAAGTAAAATAAATGGATACACATTAGGGTTCTGACCTGTTTAAAAACTTGCTTTCTGAAGTGCTATTCTTTACATATCTAATAATAGTTTTATATTTAAATTACCAAATAGTGACTATGATTTACCATTAGCCAAGTGACACTCTGTGAGTTTGTTACATATTCCTTCAACCTGCACTAACTCCTTCAGTTATTGCTCATTAAAACTCCATAATATTGAAATCCACTAGGGGAAAACCATCTGTTACAAAGTTTCTTGATCCACTTTTCATTTACTATAACCACAGATAAAATTCTGTCAACTGAAGTATTAATAGATTTCTCTAAATAGAATAGAAAAGCCTTTAATAGACACTGTCTCTGTCTTCTTGCGCCAGCACGGTAGTGTTATTTTGTCCCATTTCCAATCAGTCCACTCATAGTGACAATGGCATACCAAGGAGGTTAGAGGTTGGGCGAGTTTTACAACAGCAGGGAGAACTAGTTACCTCTGGCACTGTTTAGAATTCCTCATAGATGATGATGATAACAAGAAGAGCAACTTTTAGTTGGGCTTTATTATTGTAATTTAATACTCTACAGAAAATGCTCCCCCTTGACATGCTACTGAAAAGGAATAACATCGACTTATTAAGCTCTAGAATGTTACATTTGACATGGACTTGGTGAATTAGATACTCTTTCCTCAGAGTTTGGAACTGGTATAGACAAATAGTCAATCAGAGAAAATATAAATTTCAGAGCTAAGGAGTTTTCATCTTCCATCCACAATGTGACCACATGGTAAAGCAGAGTGACCCAGACGGCAAAATGAGAAAATGAGTAGATGTTTGGAAGGAAGTTGAAATGAAAGAGGATTAGTGGTATCTTTTTGTTTTTGAATTCATAGAAATCTGCCCTGCCCTTACTTCTGCCTCTAATACACACATGCACACATGTGAACACATACGCAAACACACACATGAACATGTGCACATACCATGTATCCCCATTTAAATTTTCCCTATTTGCTTTCACTGGTTTCTGTCACTTACCAAATAATAAGTGTAAGTCTTTGAAAAATGTTTCTATTATTTCTTAAAGTCATGCAATTAATTTCTATTGAATTTTATGAAGCTTGATTCCTATATCCAGTCTTTGCTTTTTATATATTGTGTGTAACAGTTATGTTTTTGTTGTCCTTAATTCCAAATTTCATTTGTCAGTAGATCAAAATGTAAGTCACGTTTTGAGTAGGCAAAAATTTCTATCTTAGCCCCATATTATCTTCCTTCATAGTTACCCACAGCCTTCATGCTTTACTTTATGTCTTAAAGCTAATATCTCTATTTTCATAATTTACTATCATCCTTGGTTTCTATTATATTTTAATGAGCAAGATACTAATGTCTTCATGGGTAATGCTCTGAAGTAGCAGTTTGTCATACAGAATCCCAAAGGTTTCAGATGTAGTTTCCCTGCAAACGTATTTTATACACACAGAATGACTTATTAACCATTCAAATTGGGAGAGTTAACCTTAAACAGCCCCACTCTAACTTTACATTTTTTAGGATATAATATCATTTCTATACATTTGTACTTAATTATTATTACAGAGCATTATCATCTCATCAAAACTGATTGATATTTTAAGTTCAGCTTATTATATACCCTTAATTGGTCTAAATAATTGAAATTTCTTGAAATAAAAATGTATAAACCAATTCAAAATGTTGCCTTTGTAATTCATTTTAGCAATTCTTAATAATAATGTCTACCCAGTTTTACTCATAACTAAAAAGTCATCTCAAACTCAATTATAGGCTTCTCGCATTCCCTGTCTCCTCTGTCCCAAAGTTATACAGAAATAAATGAACTTCATCTGTCTCATAAATCTTATAAGAGTGGATCAGAGGACTTGGCCTAGTTGAGTCATAAACCATGTTTTAGAAATGGATAAATTCCAAAATGTTGTTTCAGTCTGTTTTCTTCCATTCACAGTCAATTTGAATCACTGCTAAGGGAGAATGCGGTGATGAGACACCAGCAGATTGTTCGTATTATTGCTTTCAACAGGATCTGCCACGGCCCTCAGGCAGTGGAGGAGAAACTCTTAGGCAGCTTCTATTCAATGACTGAGCACGTAGGGGGTACCTGTGCACTGGCCCATTGGCCGGACTGAGACTCTCTTGCAGCTGCACTGCAGTCTGATCCTCTCCCTGCTCAGTGCTACTTACCCTCCCGTTCTATCCGCACTGGGATCTGAAGGCTCTACCTTGTCTGCTCCCGCTCTGTCCTTTATCCTCCCAAGTGTTCCCTTCACTACAGCTCTTCTCCACATCCAATCCCCTCTCCTCTGCTACTGCAGGACTCAAATGGACTTTTAAGTGCAATATTTCAGGAAAGAAACCTAAGTCATAAAAGATGTAGCACATTCAAAGTGAAAATGCCCTTACAGTCTGGAGCACTCAGAGATTACTTCAAAAGGCTCTGGGTCTTGGGATGGAGCATTCCACATGAATGAAATTAGGTAAGGGGAAGTAGAAGAAAGAATTTCTAGGTAGTCGCAGCAACAGGAAAAAAAAAGTAGAAAATAACAAGGAAAACAACTGAAGATATCTCTGCTGTCAAAGATACTGACTACCATGTAGAGGAAACTGCAGCTTGGCAGACAAGGTGAGCACCAGATTAAGGGGCTCCTAAATGAGAAAAATGTGGACTGTACAAAATAAGTGACATTCAATAACAGGCTTATAACACATGTGACTCTAAAAAGAAAAAAACAATGAAGTTATGATTTATCACTTAGATAGTACATGAAGAATTCTTTTATCCATAACCCTGTATTAATTTTAATCTGTATTTCACTGATAGTATGCCTGAGACTAAGACTAAAACAGAGTTTTAAAAAAGTAAATCAACTAAAGGAACCATATCAGTAGTATGGTAAAAAAAAAAAAAAAAAAAAAAATATATATATATTATATATATATATATATATATATATATATATAAAGGTGGGAAGCACATTCATCAAGATTGGGAAACAGCTCAAAAAACAATAACAAAAATCACTTCTCGGGTTAATAAGTAACATAGTAAAGCTGAAATTTAAAGCTAAGAATTTTTGTCCTAGGTTTGTAAAGTAAGTTTGTGGTGTGAGTGACATGAGGTAAGAGGAAATTGAGAGTCTGGAGAAAGGTAGTGGGATTAGTGGGAAATAGATGACATCATCCATATGAGAAGACTATATCAAAAAAAAAAAAGTAAAGGAGAATGAGCTGTGCCTAAAACACCAAATTTTTAAATGGTAGATGTAACACTAATGCCACAGAGCCAGTATGTTTAGCATACTAAAACAGAAGAGCTATTTGAGAGGGAGAAAGTAAGTTTCTTTTAGCATATGTTTGTGTTCATGCTGCTGTTGAATCCAACAAATAGTTTCCTATAATCATTAGAGTCCCTTCCCATTCCAGGCAAAAATTCAGTGAAAATAGAGCAACATATAGAAACGATCTGGCAAAACACTTATTTATTATAACTATTTTTAATATTTAGTATTTCTAAAATGCTACAAATATCAAGGTAGGCAGAAAAAAAAAAAGTCATCTAGAAGAAAAAAAGCTTTAAAAAGGTAGCTTCAGAGTTCCCTGCCCCTAAACAGTGAAACTCACATTTACTGTGATTTTGGGGAGGTAGAAAGAATTGGTCCCTGGAAGACCTGACTATTTATGTGTGATCTTTATTAAGACATCTGACCTCGCTAAGCCTCAGTTTTCTCATCTATATAATAATATAAAATGATAATAAAAGTTTTCCATCTTGTAACATTGTTGATAAGTAATACAGATAATAAGTAGATATCATATATGTGCATAATTCTTGGCACGTCTGATAGTTATTGTATCACAAAAAGAGTTTTTTGACCTGATAACATTATGCCAGACCCAGATGCTTTTCATATCAGTGGAATAACATTCTGAATTTCAAGAGTTTGCAGAGTATGTCATTCATTTACACTTCTTGAAAAATTATATATGAAAAAGAATTTCATCGAGCTAAAGTGTAATTAAAATTAAGAGTACAAATTAGAAAAATCATGTAATAGAAGAACTGGTTAAGAGCAGTTCTGAAGCCAATTAACCAAATGTTAAGTAGACACTACTAGCTATAATTGTAATTGTCAAATGAAATTTATTATGTCAAAATCAGTCTTAAAAGAGAGGACCTAAAATATAAAAATAACAATTTGATAACAACAGTAGGTACTAAAACCCCAGATTATATTTACAAATATTTGACGGGAAGGATAAAAATTAACATACATTTTTCATATTACATGGTAAAAAATTAAAAGATTCTATTTAAACTTTAATACTGATAATCAGAGAAATAAAAGTAAAAGTTACATGCACACAAATACACAAAACATATATATATATACATATTAAATGCTCATGTTATCATTATTCCCACTCATAATATACAATTTCTGCTAAATGTTTGTTGCACATTGCAAACAAGACATACAAAAAAGTTTCCTTAATGATACAGGTGTTGGTGTCTAAATATCCACAGCACTCTTGAGGAAAGTTACAGACCAGGTTGCAAGTATGTAAGGCACAGCCCTTCTATTTCTTCTTATCTATCCTCTTTCCCTAAATTCCTGCTCATTGTATGTCGCCATCCATTCTGTTATTCAGAAACTTACCCAAATTTAAATGTGAAGTCATTATACAAACATGGATTTAAAACTTACTCAGAATATTAGCTGCTAGCAAAAAGGATGTGTTAAAAGAATGTGTTAAAAACAAGGAAACAAGCCTAAATGGAGTCACTTATGCTAAGCCCTGCATCACCACACTGACAATTACAGCTTTAGCCTTCCAAGAAATGGAATCTGAAACCAGTCAGTCAGGAATCACTTGACCAGCACTAGTTAGGTAATCTGCCTCACAGACCTTGACAACCCCTAAAGGAACTGACTTAGCAACAAACAACCCTCTTTTTTATCTTGTATAATTTTCTTGTTCCGGCTCCCTTCAGCCTATAAATGTGTAAAAGTATATTTTTGCTCAAGTAAACTTTAAAAATGTTTAATACACCTGTTTATCTTTTAACACTTGACATATCTTACAAATCTACACCATGGAGGGGGCGCCTGGGTGGCTCAGATGGTTAAGCGTCTGCCTTCGGCTCAGGTCATGATCCCAGCGTCCTGGGATCGAGTCCCGCATCAGGCTCCCTGCTCCTTGGGAGCCTGCTTCTCCCTCTGCCTCTCTCTCTCTCTCTCTGTCTCTCATGAATAAATAAAAATCTTTAAAAAAATAAAAAATAAAAAAAAACAAATCCACACCATGGAAAAGCCAATTCTGCCAGGATTTATGATGGAAGCATAAAAAATAGAGGACTAGATCTCTCCATAGTCTACACCTCATCCTCTATTCTGTCTTTCATAATCCATAGTAAAGATAGGCTTTTAACTTCATTTTAGTGGAGAACAGAGCTTTATTTCAAACCCTGTAAAAAAAATAAATAATACATTTCTCCTTCCTGTGACTTAATCACTATTTCAGTAAGATTGGAACTCAGCAAATTCAAATTCTCTAAGCAAAATACAAGAATATGATTATTTAAAAAAGAGCTAATAGACTCTGTTAAGGAACTATGTGGTTAAAATGTATACTTGTACGTTTAAATCTAGATAACAATTTTAGCTTAAGTTTGGGTAATACTAGGTATTATTATACTCTTTCAATTTGTCTATGTTTATAAAATAATATATTTTATAATATTTGCTTATATTTCTTTAGGAAATGAACATATTTTCTAGGTAGCCTTTAATGTTAAATAATTTATCTCATTTTCCAAATGAAACTTCTGGAAATATTTTAAAATATAACGCCAACCCTATATTGTGTTTCAAGAAAATCCATCCAATTTTTAGGCTGACATTTTTTGTAGATAGTGATTGATGTTAAAGACAATTTCACTTGCTAAAAATTCACTTGGAATTTTTAAAAATAAATGGTTGTCAGGTAACCGAATATTTGCCACAAATTCTGAATGAAGTGAGTCGTTTATGTTCATTAAGAAAGGTGTTGGTTATTTCTTTTTAAATAAAGAAAAAATTTAAACATATCTTCAATTATGTGAGCTATAGCCTCTGAAATCAAAGGCATCTTGTGGGTATTTTAATGCAAATTTCAATAACAAAAATTCAAATAAGCAAAGAGAATGTCACTTTAATGAACATCCATAGCACTTGGTGGAATTTTGATTAACAAAAGAAAGATTAAATAAATGTTTTCCTTAGAAACTTTACCCTTTTTCTGTCTCAGCTTTCAACAACCATATTTTCTTCCGTTCCCTCTTTTCACTTTTTTCCCACTCCTTTTGAATTTAAAAATACTATGCTAAATATTTAACCTGTCTTAGAATAGAACCAGTATTTTTAAGAGAAGATGAAAAGAAAAATTCTAAGGAAGTAATGACACTCAACAAATATCTGGAGTTTGATTATGCAGAGATGTACTGAAAGCCCAGTTCTTTGATAAGAACTCCTTCCCCACATCTGTAAAATCTGTCTACTTTGAAGTGTGAATGTTGAGTTGAACAAGAGCCAAATGGGAGATGAGGTACAGAAAGTCAAACATGAGAATTCCGTATCTTATTTCGGTAAAGCCTAAAATGTAGATATTGCCAAGACAGAAAGTCATCACCTCTTGAAACGTTTGTTCTTATTCCTCAGTGATAATCCCTGCATAAACGACAAGATTTTTGTATTTTCTCTTTTCTTGAACATGTTTTTTTTCCTATGATTATCCTTTATATTACTTAACTCAATAACTTGAACATCAAAATAAATTTTCCTATCACCTATTGCCACGATGATAAATAAAGAAAAACTAAATTTGAAATGTTTTTGATTCTGCTTTTATATAGGGGAAGCAGAGTACTTAAGAATTGAACAAAATGAAGATACAAACCTGAGTGTGCAAATAATTTGGAGAGTTGTCATTGCAGCTCGAGGTTAAAAACAAAAACAATATGTTAATTGAATTATCATTACTTCACATTATGTACAGACAGTTGTAGTATCATTAAATTTTTATTACCCAGACAGTGAAAGTATCTCTAAAACATGGGAATAGGTATACTGACTTAGAAACTAGTTGAGTCTTCATTAGAAAACAACTGATATATTGTACAGAAAAAAACATGTTTATTAAAGAAATATACCACAAATCCTTGAGATAGAAATGAAAATTAATGTATAGTTTTGATACAGTACATAGCAGAACATGGTTTTTCTTGTTTTCATCCCTTAGAATTTTAAGTGTAGAAACTGTTACTGAAACTGCGGTTTGGGTATCACCTGGGACTAAAGACATCAGTTTCAAGATAGGGCCTGTAGGAGAAATACTTTGAAGTGACAAATGATAAGAAGTTCTGGATACAAACTCCTGAAATGTGTTTCCTAAGAACAGCAGGGACTCACAAACAGAATTCTTAAAAAGTACCACTATTAAAACAAGTAAACCCTTGCTCATCTATACATGGACACTTGGCTATATATCTTTCAAATTGAATCAGATGAAAATTATAAAAAATTTTATAAAAAGAATTGATAAAAAAATTGAATCAGTATATGCCTTCCTACTGAAAAAATGAGGTCATTCCATGCGGTAGCTTTTAAGTTTTGATGAAAGTATTCTCTCTATAAAGAACAATTCTTAGAGAACAGCCTGTCCTCAGAGACTTGAGCTAAGAAGTATTTTTTTTTTTACCATGTACTCAAATGAGCCCCTTCACTTGGAAATATTTAAATGATATAAATTCATTAACTCGGGGGTTGACAATTTCATGGAAAGAAATTCGATTTTTGAATGTATTGGGGAAATTCAGTAGAGACTTTTGGTGGTATCATTTTTGTTTTAGACTTTGTTGAGGGTGATTGGGAGTGTGTGTCTGTGCACATATGATTAGATGGTTCTTCATGAATAAGCTTTATGAGTGTGTGAAAAACACTTAAATGAGAGTCAGATTCGGTAACACTGTAGAAAGGAATATATGTCATCAATCATTCTCAAATTTATACTTATACTATACCAGAATCCTGTCTTAGAATAGAACCACAAACAATAATTCATTTTCCTACCCTATTCATATAATTACTTTTTTATTGAGTGGATTCAAATTCAGTGCATTGATCTGAAATGAATACCAACTGCCTACAGATCCACATGTATTTAAAACTCAACTAAAGCAAGGCTATTAGACTGGAAAAAAGCAGACCACTTCACCCCTCTCCTGCAGGAGCATTAAACTAGACAACAAACAGTACTGCTATTGTAAGTAGCAATTATATTAAAGCAGTTTTAAGTCCAAAGTCCTATGTTTTTAACTTTCTGCTTTGAGGGGGGATGTTAATTTGTGGGCACTCGGGAGACGAATATTCCTTTTGAAATCTCATAATGATAATATCACAAGGAACCTCGGGAGTCATCCGATTCTAGAACCACAAAGTATGCTAACAAAGCAAGGCAGTGGCAGACCTTTCTGAACCTCTTTTAGAGTTCCTGTATCTCAACATCTTCTAAACCCCAAAATAGCATGTTGGCTTAATCGTTAGTTAGAATTAGACATACCATTCATTCACTTACTTATTCATGCAAGATGCAATAATTGATTACCTGTCATATGTAAATATTGAATACTTGACCTATGTAAAACACTCTGGTTAAGTGTTCAGGCAGGACAATGAATTAAGGGCACAGTGAATTAAACCTCACTGACCCAAATGTATGGTAATAACATGTTGACTGAAATCCATATTAATTTAATATTAATCTTCTTGAATCATAGATCTGGTCATTTAATTTCCCTATCCTAAAACTCCCAATGATCACCTCTACAACCCTTGCCACAAGGAAATACTGAGAGAAGAAAGTCTAATTTCTATTTCATGATTTCATGTCCAGCATCTTACTTCCAGGCATTTATTTTCTATTATTCCTCTTCACCTTACCACTGGTATTACCCACAGTGAACAGCTTACTTGACTAACTGGTTTTGGACTCTTACGGGATTGGTTTAAAAACAAATTCTGCTAATTTTGCAGCCAGTGATTTCTTGGACAACCTACTTTACTTCATCTTACAAAATTGTCTGGTACCTAACTCGTAAGATTGTTGCCTGATCAAATAAGGAAACCCAGAAAGCACATAAAGAAGAATGGCTATTACAGGACAGATGCACTGTATACCGCAGTGCTGGATGTAGTATTTATTGTGGGTAAGTATATAGTGATAAATGTGAATTGAACCCATACAACTGGGGTTCAAACTTTGCCTCTGCCATTTTCTAGCTACGTGTATGTGCATAAATTATCCACTATCTTTAAAGCTCATTTTTAAAGTGGGAAAATTATAGTACTGATCTCAAAGGTTTATTGAGAGCATTAAGTTAAGTGAAACATACAAAAAATCAAAATGTTGTCTGACACATAGCACTCAAGAAATATTATTTAAAAACATATATTGTATATATGGTACATAATCCTTATGATTATAATTACTGTTTTTATTTTCTCCTAATATACATTGTACATTCATGTCTTCATGCTTTTCTTCATATAGTTCCTTTGCTTAGAATATACTGATCTTCTTTCACTGTCTTATTTATAGCTCAAGGTCTTGAGCCTCTGTGAGCCCCTCAGGCTAGATATGAGTTACCTTTTCTAACCTCCTAAAGTACTTTATCCAGAGGACCTTTTTTATGACATGTTTCAGTTCTTATTTTGTTGCATAGAAATTTTCAATATTACTTATGGGATATTTCAGACATACTAAAAGCTATAAAGAATAACAAAATGAACACCTGTGTTGCCACTGCCCAACTAAAGAAATATAACTTCTGTCCAGAAAGGGAGACTATAACTACAGAGAACCTTGGAAAAGACAAACCACAGACTGGGAGAAAATATTTGCAACTCTCGCAGTCATCTGAAGCTGCTATATATCCCTCCTGACTAGTGTTGCCATATAAAATACAGGATACCCAGTTAAATTTGAATTTCAGATAAACGACACATAACTTTTTAGTGTGAGTATGTACCAAATACTGCAGTTTGCTAGATAACCTCTCTCATAAATTTGTCATTCATCATTTCCCTGAATTTCTTTACACTTCTACTGTGTGTATCTTTAACCACCACAAGATATTTTTACATGTTTTAGATGATAAATGGTATATACCATATGTATTTTCTGCACCTTGCTTCCTTTTTTCTAAGAAAATTTGTGAGATTGTGCCATGGTTGTGAATACTTGGGTTCTTTCTATTGTTTGCCTTTATAATTAGTGATTGGATGAAGGTTTTGTCCATATATGAGCAAAGGTTTTCCTCTAAATTATACTGAATTTTTCCAATCGCCCTCTCTAGGTCCCCACTCTGCTGTGTGTCCTGGTAGTTTAACATTTAGTGACTTCACCAAGAGGCTCCCCCCACTCTGACTTGTGGTTCTCGAGGTCAATGAAAGGCATTCAGAGGTTGTCAGAGGACCACGGGAGAGTGAGTCTGGGTTATTCATATCTCAGGCTCCTTCCCACCTGAGTTACTTCATTTGGCTGCCTTTTTGGTTCTTCTTGGAGAACTACAGCTCCTGTTGGACAACCTTCTCTTACAGCCATCACACTTTCTCCTGGTTCCGGTTACCTCTCTGCATTTTCCACCCCAGAGCTAGTAGTTGACTCCCTGATGACATTTGTCCTGGTTTTACTGCAATTCTTTGTTGATTTTTCTAAAGCTGGATCAAAATTTTGTAGATGATCTCTTTATGAAATTGTCCTTTAATTATCCAGTTTGGAGGTGTTGCCCATTTCCAGCTAGAACACTAATTAATATAAGCATAAGCCTAGAGATGGAATTTCTTTTTGAAATATGTATGCCCTCAACTTATCTAGATAATACCAAACGGCTCTCCATAGAGACTGCACCAGTTTACATTTCTACCAGAAGTATATATGAATCCCCATAGCATTATATTCTAATACTGGTATTAGCAGATTTTTAAAATTTTTGTAGAACTAATCTTTATTGTATCTCATGGTTTCAATTTATATTTCTCTGATGATTACTGAGTTAGAGTAACTTACCATGTTTTATTGGAAATTCAGTTTCCATTTATTACCTGATCATATGTTTACCACATTTTCTAATGTTCATTTGGATTTTTTCTTATTCATTTTTGACAGTCCTTTACATATTCGGGATTTTATTTTGTCAATAATATCCATTGAAAATGTTTTCTTACATTCTGTGACATATAGTTTCACTGTAATACAATGGTACCTTTTGATGCCTGGAATTTTTACGTATTAATGTAGTCAAATTGATAAGGCTTTTCCTTCATGGTTTATACTTTTTGTTGTACTATAGATATTTATGTATATGGCTTACCTCCCCCAAAAGACTATAAATTCTGTGTGGGCAGAATAAATATATACATATCTGATTCAACTTTATGTCCCTCAAAGCACTTGGCTTCATGTTTTGCACATGGAAGGCATAGAGTGCAGAAAAATATTGTTCAAAAAATGAGTGAAAATGAGTTCACCCCTCTCCTACATCTTGCCAGTTCTCAGTAAAAAAATTGATACTAGGATTCTATTTATAAAAATTCCCAAATGCTAGTAAGTTCTTTAGTATCCTGAAATACTCCCAAAGATAATGAAGAAACAGAGGAAAGAATATATTAGTGAAAAAAAATTCCTTCCTCTCCTATTTTTTTAAAGATTTATTTATTTGAGAGAGAGAGGCAGATGGAGAGAGAGAAGCTCAAGCAGATTCCAGGGAGGGTGGAGCCAGACGTGGGGCTCGATTCCAAGACCCTGAGATCATGACCTGAGCTGAAACCAACAGTCAGACGCTCAACCAACTACGCCACCCAGGAACCCCTCTTCCTCTACTATTTTTAATGCGAATGAGTGTGATCACTCTGGAAAACACCTCTGAAGATGTTCTTTGATTTGGAATAAAAATTTGTTTATAATACTCCTCAGTATACCTGAAGAGAGGATTATTTTGATTATAAATAAATGCATGCGTAGTTTTTCACAATATATTCTTTTTTTTTTTTTTTTAACTTTACCTTGAAAAATAACTTCGGTCAAACAGGGTCAGGAAATCTGGGCTTGGATTAAACAGTGAGACAGCTGATGTGTCTTTGTGAATGAACAGCAATCATATGGCGTAGATCTGGCATTTCCCCAATCTAGCTGAATATCAGAATTTGAAAATTTGATAAACAAGGCTGTAAACCCAGAAATCACAGGTCAGCAAATAGGCTGGGTGCCTGGTATGCTGGGCATGATGTTCCCCAGCTTATTC
The DNA here is from genome assembly GCF_009762305.2 of Zalophus californianus. Lineage (NCBI taxonomy): Eukaryota > Metazoa > Chordata > Mammalia > Carnivora > Otariidae > Zalophus > Zalophus californianus. The sequence continues at coordinate 108,532,820 of NC_045597.1, forward strand.
TCATACTCATGTCAAGGGAGAGTTTTACTAGGATTCAAATACCTGCCTACTCAAGAGATCTCATTCACAGTTGAGATGTATTAACTGGCCTGACAAGTAAAAAATATCCTCAGGTAGGTGCTTTGTCTTCTTCCACTTGACAGACACATTCCATGTTCTCTTCCTATGATTCCTATGATACTGGTTCTCAGAGGACATCAAGAATGAATGCCTCCAGCACTTGACCTTCACAGATTATCTGCCACTCAATTTTACCTTTGGAATTAAGCAATGTTATGGCATCGATTCGCGGGAGGAAGATATACCAGAGAGAGTCTCTTGAAGAAAGCATTTGTGAAATGGTGGCATGATTAAAGAGATAATCTATTAAGATTTCATCAACATGGATAATCCCTCACACACAACCACAAAATAAGCCTGATTATAACATTCGTTTTAACAAGTTTTCCTTGAGGGAAAACATCTTTTAAAAAGATTAATTACAGTAGCCTGATGACGATAGCCTGTGACCTCTGCCTTCCAGCATAAGGAACATTCTCTACAAGTATTTCAATCTCAAGGCTGACTCATTGAACAGCTTGAAAATTTTTCACTCATGAGGTGCAGGGTTATAGCTCCTTCAGAGACGCAAGTCATTTATTTGACACTTCAGGGGTGAATTAGCAATTGAGCTAAGTAGCTTTTTAATTGTGGGCAGAATTTCTTCTTTTAGCATTACTCTGATCAACAAAACCACTTGCACACATTCTAGCATCGGCATGCTGACTTTGTTCAGAAGGCAGTCCTGGTGCCTTAGAGGAGGCAGCTGGGTGGCACAGTAAACGTGTCATTTGCTATTTAACATCTCTGTGACCTGGATTTAAATTCACAGTGGCACAAAATGCAACCTCAGTTCTCTCAGAAGGCTATTAAGTCATTTGCAGTGAGCCTTGTCGAGAATCTAAAACACTAAAAAGGGTTCTTTGCAATGCAACACCCACTCTTGCCTGCAAAGCTGGCAAAGTAGTTTATTTCTCTTAAAGGGATTGTTTAAAGGGAAAAAGATGGGCTTGACTAATCAACTGATATGCATACATATTGTTGTTTATAATTTTAAAAATCTATCTACTGTGCTTTAGCCAGGATCTCAGGAAGAATCTGACTGTCCTGTGGGTGATTTTTAATCAAGCTGCTTTTCAAGAACATAAGTTTTGTTTTTTCATCTGTAGGGTAAAATCAGAATAAAGTGAAAAGCTTTAAAATAGATGTGTTTCCTTCCCTAAAAGCATCATTATCGACATTCTGCTATGTAATATTGTGCATTCTGTTATATCTGAATGGCAGGATGAATTGCAGCTGTGCTTTTATAAATTCAGACTAGAGTAAAACCCTGCTTTTCATTAAATTAATTCTGAAGGTATTTTTGTTTAAATATTCCACTTTATTACTCCCTTCATACAGGGAAAATAATGCATTCTTGATTTTTCTTGAATCAAAAATTTAATGTCTCTTTTATATGTATTCTCTGCTTTTCCAACAATCCACTCAAATTCATTCAATTTATAACAACAATGGATCAATAAGTAAATTAATCAGGCCCACTCACCACCTAACTTTAACAGCCAAGCCTTCAAGCTCAATTTTTCTAGTTCTGAGTTCCCCTGCCTGGTCTTTTCCTAAGATACTAGCCTCATTTGAACCTGGCAAGAAACATCATTTACTGAAAACAGAGCTCCTGTTTACTATAGCAGACAAGGTGCTAATTGTTTCTAATGACCTCAAATAAGCTTTGTTATTCATTAAGTATGCCATTCAGAAGGGTGGCAACCTTTTCTTTTTGCCTTACAAGTGTATCAAGCCAGAATGGCCCAATGCAAGGACTTTCATTCATTGATAGAATTTACTCACATACTAATTAGAGTATGAGACATGCCGCAACCTCCACCATCACTTGTTAAAGGTCTACTATGTGTACTTAACGTATCATTCTGGTCATTTTCCAACTTTTATATACAAGGTAATCACTTGAGGGTCTTAAAAAAAATACACACACACACACACACACACACACACACACACACCCACACACACATATATATAGCTACCCTACACAGAACTTAATTGAATCAAAATATCTAAAACAGTGATGTCCAAAGAATTATAATGTGAAACACATAGGCAATTTAAATTTTCTGAAAGCCATATTAAGAAAGTAAAAAGAAACAAGTAAAATTAATTTTGTTTTTAAAATTTAAGCCAGTATATTCAATAAATTATCATTGCAACATGCAGTCAATATTTAAATGTTCCTAATGAGAAATTTTACATATTTTGTACTGTCTTTGAAATCTGGTGAGCATTTCACAACTGTAGAATATCACCAATAAGACGAAGCATACATACCAAGTTCTCAGTAGATCCATATGGTTAGTAGGCACTGCACTGCCCAGCACAGCACTAAAGAGAAGATCTCTGGAATCCACATTTAAAGTAAGTAAACAAATTACTTCTAAAGCAGATAGTCATTGACTGCTCTCTGAGGAAACTGCTAAGTCTTTCAGAGAGCATAAAGATGTGAAGAGATAGATCTTCTTCCCAAGAAGTTCATTTTTGGGGGAGTCATATGTATGTAGACTCATGCATAAATAAGTATAACACAAGCTGAAAGAGACAAGTGCAGTGGGATTCACAGAAACGTGGGATTTTTACAGGAGAAAGTTTAGCTGTGGGAATTAAAAAATGCTTAATGGAAGAGATAGCATGTAATTTGGATATGGTGGAGACACTGGGAATTGGTAGGCATGAATTGAGTTTTCTAAAGTTCTGCAGCTGATTAGTAGTAAAATCAAAAGTCCATCCCAGTTCCTCCAAAGCTTCATGCCCCCAGCCACCAATGTAGAGACCTACTGATAATCAGATTCCATGACAGGATACAGGTTTCGATTCCATTTATTCCCCTGCTATGCCTACATACTTCATTTCCAAGCTTAAATATATTTAAATTCACAGGAAGGCTAAAATAATATATTATTTATATATATATTTATATATTAATATATAAATTAATGATATATATTATCATTAATTTGCACAGTATAATTATTGGTCCTTCTCAGTATTTCTGAGCATAGAGGGTTTCTTCCAAGTTTCTTTTTTCTAACCTGCCCATCACTTGTATCTTCTAAAATGCTTCCAAATGCTTCTTAAATTTTTTTTTAAAGATTTTATTTATTTATTTGACAGAGAGATAGAGAGCACAGGTAGACAGAGTGGCAGGCAGAGGGAGAGGGAGAAGCAGGCTCTCTGCTGAGCAGGGAGCCGGACATGGGGCTCGATCCCAGGACCCTGGGATCATGACCTGAGCCGAAGGCAGCCGGTTAACCGACTGAGCCACCCAGGCGCCCCTGCTTCTTAAATTTTAAGACACCAGACACGCTTAACCTTCAAACTCTCTTCCTATTTATTTGGTAAAATTCTAAAATTATTAGGTGGAATTATAATATTATAATTCACTTTAGTTTCCACTGTGTGGATGTAGAAAAAAATTTTAAATATGATCTTTCTATACATTAAGTAAAAAAAAAAAAAACCCTGAAGAATATAATAATCTAAAGATCATAGATAGGGACACCTGGGTGGCTCAGTCTGTTAAGCATCTGCCTTCAGCTCAGGTCATGATCTCAGGGTTCTGGAATGGAGCCAGGTGTCTGGCTCCTTGCTCAGCAGGGAGCCTGCTTCTCCCTCTCCCTGCCACTCTCCCTGCTTGCATTCTCTCTCTCTCTCTGTCTCTGACAAATAAATAAATAAAATCTTAAAAAAAAATAAAATAGTAAAGCTCACAGAGAAATCACATAAAACTTATTAAGGCTCAAAATCATTAAAGGAACACTACTTAAAACTATATTATATTATTTAATTAATAGTTAAATTGAAGAGCTCTTTCAACACTAACTCGAATCAGTTCAGCTTTTTATTATTAAATTTAAGCTCAAATTTCCAATTAGAAGCTGTTCATGAAATGAAGATATGATTAACTATAAATACTAAAGCAGCATAATTTAAATTCTTAATTTAGTTAGTTCACGATGTATAGCAAAATGAAGCATTTTAAACAATTATTTATAAAATTACTTGGAGATAATTATGAGCCAACTAAGAGGTAATTAAATGAATGTCCTAAACTTGTAATCCTTTTCTTCAATGAGTCAGTAGAACAAAGAATTTCTGTGTAAAAATGAACTCTTGTCTCATTGTGTTGGATCCTGCTTTTTGACATGCTGTTTAATTGTACAAAAAAATAGTCCATGCTTTAACAAGCAGTCTTTACTTTTTTTCTTTTTTTAAAAATTTTCTTCCATTTGACTGTTGTAAGAGACAAAAGGTTGACTACTAGATTCAAAACTCTGAATATACATAATAGTGTTTTTTTTTTCCATTTTAAAATATCTAATAAGTGTGTTTCTTCAAAGCAAATTTATTTTCAGTATGTCTTACAGGCTTTTGATGTCTTCCAATTGACCTGGGCCAATAGCTCAACTGATCATCTTTTAAATTGAAACATATAATTGCTTCCTACACCAGAAGGAAAGTGAAAGCACACTACCTGTGTTTGTTTTTGTTTTGAGTCTTCCCTTAAACTGAGAGTGATATCTTTTCTCCATTGTATGGCGGACGGTAGTGGAAAATGGTGAGGAGAAAAGACTGAGAAAAACTGGAAATTATCCAGCTCTTTTTAGTTTATCTTCTCAGATTTGAAATGGTGTGATTTCCAAGAATATGAGAAATACCAATATTTTCAGGTACCTTTAACATTTATTTTAAAATAGTCCAATATTTTGTTACTTTGTCTTATCTGCCTCAAAAAAATAATTTATATCTCCCTTGTTATTTAACAGATGAAGTCATCAATGCCCCCTTGGAAGTTAATTAATTTGGTCAAGGTCAGCATATGTTACATGAATTTGGTCAAGGTCAGCATATATCACATGAATTTGGTCAAGGTCAGCATATGTTACATGAATTTGGTCAAGGTCAGCATATGCTACATGAAGGTAAAGCAAATAATGATATTTATATGTCTAGATTCAGCTTTATCATTGTGCTTACAATGGGAAAAACTACTTAACGTGGTATCTTTCAAGATGCTTTAAATTAGACTTCTCAATAGAGATTATTCATATTGTCTTTGGTATTTTGAAGATCTTTAGTAGAGGATGGTTAACTTCCTTAAAAGCAGGTAACAAGTTATTTCATTGAACCGTATGAAATTGCTGGTATACAATTTTCAACCTACAAAAATGACAATTTTATATGGTTCAAACTAATAGTTCTCTGTATAGAAAAGCACAGTTCATTTGTCGGATACAATTCACAGTTCACTCTGAAGTAATAAGAATATCCATCTTCCTTCACTATTCATCAGTCCTCCTCCCAGATGATAGCATTATCTAATAATCATAGGGCCAAAATATTTTGAAGAAAGCACATGTGGGGAAAAAATGTCAAAGTTTCATTTCAACACATATATCTTTTATCTGGAATGCAAAAGATGTAACATAGTTAGAAAGATAGTTAGAAAGATAAGTTTGTTTTTGTTAATTCAAGTACTCCCACCATAGTTTTATAATTATTTAGAAAATTAATGATGCTGTCCATTTAGACGTACCCATATTGCACTGAAGATGTTTTAGGGTTAGATTGTGGAAATGTTCCTCTTTAGCTAACAACGATGAAAGTATATAAAGTATCAAAGGACAGTCCATAGCAGAATTGTTAAGAGTGAATACAGGTGCCTACACTGTGTTGTTCCTAATACCAAATAAAGATTAAGTACTTAAAAGTGTAACTGAAAAGTCCAAAAACTCTATTTCAAGAGACCTAATTACACCAAAAAAAAAAAAAAGGCTGAGTAAAGATTAACTATAAAAGTACCTAAAAATTTATCACCATATAATACTGAACTATAAGCTAAAAAGAATACGTCAAGATGATTGTGTTACTTGGGAATAAGAATGACATAGCCTTATGCATCTCTATTATCTATCCCACCCGCTTTCCTGTGCAGGGATAGCTGAAGACAATATGATACATTTTCCTTCGCAATTTTTTAGAGGTCATTATTTATTCATTTTTCATATTCTTTTCCTGATCTAGAATAGCATCCTATAAGTCGTGCTTTTCCAGCAAGTCACTGTGGAACAGATTCAAAGATGGATATATTTTTTAATGTAAAATACGTTTTTTAATCATTGAAAATTACGGTAAGCTAAAGTGACCTTGGATAATATTGGATTTTTTTCTATCTAAGAATAGATTATAGGCTAAAGAAATGGGATAATATTTATACATTTATCAAGGGACTGTTTAATCTTTTCCAAATATTAGGTATATAGAATATAATTTTAGATAGAATACTTCCCCTATTTGAACTCTATCTTATCATGGATGACAGGGATGCAGGCAATATATTTTCTTCTTTCTATATCTTTATGGAGGTGTGATGAAACTTAAGTACATCAATTACAATTTTATGCTTTAATATTGCTTGAGAATAATCAACCAACACTCTGGGGGTGGTCTTTTGACCTACTTATATTAAGACAAGATGTCAGATTAAGAACATTCTTTTTTTTTTTTTTTTTAGAAAATGCAATGCTTTGGCCAAATTGCAAATGATATCATTTTATTTACTGAGACAATTTTTACATTACAAGCTAAATGCTGGAACATTTAGGCGCTAAACTATTGAACAGAGAGGAATGAATATACTGTTTAATCACTCTGAATAATTCTACCAAGTAGCATCTTTCTCACCCAAGACTGGTTTTAAATCAATACTTATACACTTATCTCCTACCCACCAAGTTTCAACTATTTTTCCTATCAGTATACTTAATATATTTTATTAAGGTAAAGAAGGATAATAGTAGCTAAGTGGAATGAGGTGTTTATTCATTATTTCATTCAGTGACTACTTTAGCATCTATAGCATACAACATGACATAAAACAGGACTAAATTATTTTTCTTTCATGGAATTTACAATCTACTATAAATAGATAGCAAGAAAAACAACATATAACATGCCAGGAGTGTTAAATGCTATGAAGAAAATCAGGGTGAGTAATGGGGAAGGATAGAGTGACGGGGAAGTCCTACAGGTGGGCAAACATCTGGAACAAAGGGCTAGAGTGACCGGAGCAGAGGGCTCTGCGGAGTTTATAGGTAATGAGGTCGAGCACGGAGTGGTGGGCCAACTCCTATAGCATCTAGTAGGCCAGGGCAGATTTCAATTTAATTAGAAGTGAAATCAAAAATAATTAACATTAGAATTGAGGTGTTTTTAGTTGTTGTTGTTGTTTTTTACTGATGACGCATTTCATCATTAGGTTGTCTCTGTAAGGAATTCTTAGTCACCTACAAGCTTTCCTACATAGCTGCCCCTGACTGCCCAGGAAATCTATCCTAGGAGGCCTCTGGTACCCTTGTCCTACCAGTAAGATTCTGAAACAGTCTTCCACAGAGAGAAGGTTGAAGGTCTGAGAGTCTATCTAACATAATTTTCAATGATTAAAAAACATATTTTACATCAAAAAATATATTCAGAAATATCTGAGCACCTGGGTGGCTCAGCCAGTTAAGTGTCTCCATATTTTAGTGACACCATCAGATAGCAGCACCCCATAGGTCTTTCAGTGAGAGAGCCATTCTAACACATTTCTTTCCAAAACTCATGGATTCATTCACTTTCTATGTCCTCCAGGTCTCTAGTATGTAGAAAGCAGGGAGAGAAATTCTTTGTATTTCAACCATTAGGCAGAAAGGTGCTAGCCTCCGTATTCTTGCTAAATCAGTTTCCATAGGGCAGGCACATTCCACTTACATCCATCAGGTCCCATGGACAACTGTTTCATTTCCACCGATTACACTGGTCCTGTCCTGCTCCTGGAAGATGAGTGCCTTGTTTCCAATTCCCAATCCCTCCTCAACATATGAAGCTGCTTGGAATTGGCCCCAAGTTGTCCCACGGGAATTTCATTTTTCTTGTTATCTGTTTTGGGGCTCTTGCTTCTTCCTTTACTGCTTCTTATTTTCTCTACATTCTGGGTACTCAGAATAGATAACTGCACACAAAAGTATATGATTTAACTCTCCAGACAGTTAAGCAAATTCCCCATGGTCAAGCTGTTAGTTGCTATTGTCAACTCAGTAAATCACAAGTGCTTTATTAAAAATGGGGATATTTTCTAATGCCATAATAACATGGATTAATGGAGGGAAGTATCTTAAATAAAAATATCAGTAGTAATGGAAAATTTCATCTCCAAAAAAATGTTCTGCTTAATTCATTTTAGGAGTATAATTAAGAGTTATTGAATGACTTGTAGAATGAGAGTAATATTTAAAACAAAAATCTCAACATATTTCTTATTCAAGTGTTAGATTCTCCTTCATTTTAATTTAACTAAATATATAGATATTTCCACATTTATCTTTTGAGAAATATAATTTAGATGATTATAGATAAGATAGTAAAAGAACTACTAAAATTATCCATGTTGAATGGGGGGGGGTTTAACCTATTGATAGGAGATGAAAACCCTCATAAAGTATTGTTGAATAATGAATCTGAGCTTATTTAAAACTTCAGTGTCAGGGCACCTGGGTGGCTCATTTGGTTAAGCATCTGCCTTCAGCTGGGGTCATGGTCCCAGGGTCCTGGGATCAAGCCCTGTGCTGGGCTTCCTGCTCAGCGGGAAGCCTGTCTCTCCTTCTCCCCACTGCTCACTCTCTTTTGCTATCTCTCTTTCTCTCAAATAATTAAATAAAATCTTTAAAATAAATAAATAAATGCATAAATAATAAAAAATAAAAATGCAGTGTCAGCAGAGTTTTTGTTAGTGATTTATAATACTTCTTGCTAAGACAGATGTGTACATACTTATTTAATATAAACTGATTTGCTACATACAGAAATGGTATTTGTTATAAGCTTTATTAACTTACACAAGTGAGTTTACATCCCTTTCATTATGGTTGTTTGGCAAAAAGAGTTAAGAAATAAATTACACTAGGGGCGCCTGGGTGGCTCAGTTGTTAAGCGTCTGCCTTCTGCTCAGGTCATGGCCCCAGGGCCCTGGGATCGAGCCCCACATCGGGCTCCCTGCTCGGCGGGAAGCCTGCTTTTCCTTCTCCCACTCCCCCTGCTTGTGTTCCCTCTCTCGCTGTCTCTCTCTCTGTCAAATAAATAAATAAAATCTTAAAAAAAAAAGAAAGAAAAAATTACACTAGCTCCCATATCCAGTATTTTAAGGTGCCATGAATTTTTGAATGTGGTGGATTTTATCATACTATGTATTATTTTTTACCTTAGCCTCAAAACTTAAAAGTACCAAAACAGGACAAAAATGTATTTTACTTTCTAATTAACAAATCTACTTGCTTACCCTGTCAGTTAGTGAATTATAATGCATCAGGCATAAATCAATGAAGCACTACTTAAACTTGCACCTTATAATCAGAGCTACAAATTTTGGCAGCGGGCCACATAATCCAGTGCTAAATGTGCAGCATTATTTTATTCCAGTAACATATTAACAAAATGTACAACTGTTTTGACTTGGTAGATGATCTAACAACATCCCAGCAAAAAGTCTTTGTCCATTTGTTACACAAATGTCTTTTCCTTGATGATAAATGTATTTTGCAATTTTCATGATGAATCAGTGGGAGAAATTAAAAGTGTCCTTTTAGTACTTTATAATTTTAATCTCACTGCTTTGGAAATGCAGGCTCCAATTCAACATGAAGTGAGATCTTTTATATATATTGTTCCTGAATTTCTTTATTCTTTTTGCTCATGATCCCCAATCCTGCCCAACTTGCCCTTCCAGAACCTACAGGCTTTATGCCACATGAAAAAAAAAAAGTAAAATATTTCCCTGTGACATGATTTTATGACTGCTTTAGATGACTCATTTATCTTGACTTGTATTTCTATTCCAGGTGCAGAGTACACATGAATAAAAAGTGGGTTCCCAAAATTCAGAAATATTCTGAGTGAAAGTGAATGATAGTCATACAGAAATGAGATTATAGAACACAAGACTGTACTTTGATGTAAATGCCTTTACTTTTTCTGTTTTCTGTATATATTCCACATCAGTCACTATATATGTGCTGTCTTGCTCCAGTTTGGTGCTATGCTGTACAAATTCACCCTTAATTGTTCACTATATTCCTTTTAGCACCATTATTTGAACAACTTCCGGAGTTGCTTAATCTCTCCTGAATTACTAATAGGCTCTCAAAAATGGGACCTCAATGTTTCAATCAATCATGATTTCTCATTCTCCCAGAATTTTCACTGTCAGTTTTCTTTTTCAATTCCTTTCTCTGTCCCACAGATATGTAAGCTACATACCTTCATCCCACCCCTTCTAAAATCTGTCTAAATTAGAGTCTACGGTCCCTACCTCTACTTGGCTACCTGTTCTCATTTGTTTCGTATTTCACCACTTCACTAATTCTGTGTTCATTTGCAGTCCAAGTGGCCTTCAGGTATTTAGAAAAAAAATAATGAAGGATTCTGTTATCTTAAACAGTTCTTACAGAAATACAATTATTTTTGATTGTCATGACACCCTGGCCAACTGACCAACATTAAGTTTATTATTATCTTTTCACTAAATCTGTCTCTGGTTTACTTCTTCGCCTTGAAAATGACTTTACAACTGACCCAAACCAACTCCTATAACCATGGGGTGATGTTCAGCTTCCCCTTGTCTTCTACCACTAGTGACAAGTCACCCAGTTTTGTTTGCAGTGGGTCTTGCACTTCCGAAGTTAAGCTCTGACTCTTGATTTAGGCTCAGGTTGTGATCTCAAGGTCCTGAGTCAGGCTCTACACTCAGTGGGGAATCTGCTTAAAATTCTCTCTCTCTCCCTCTGCCTCGTCCCCCAGCATTCTCTCTCTCATTCTCCCTCTAAAAACAAATGAATAAATCTTATAATGGCCACACCCCAGTGCACATCCTGACAATTACACAAGGTATCTAAGGAATCTACAGACTTCCTCTACTCCAAAGCAAACTTCTCTCCCCCACTATAGACTCTCATGAATTTTAAATTCCATGCTGGGCTGTTATTGTCTGGTCCCGATCACTGTCATAACCCTTTCAGTACATTTTTGTGTCCCTTCTTTCACTGCAGTCCCTTCTGCCTGGGATAATTCTCCCTATCTCTCTACTTTTGGAGCTCTTACCCATTCAAGTTACTTCATCCTTGAAGTTTTCTCAGTTCGAAAAATTTTTAGTCATTGTTTTTATATATTTTTATCCCTTAATGCATTAAAATACTGTCTTTTTTAACACCCTCATCACAGCTATCCCACTCTATACTTGAGATTACCATGAGATTATTACCATGAGATTACTCTACACCATGAGATTATACACTCATTAAGGGTAAGGAAGATAATTTTTCATGTTTTTAGCCTTCACAATCTGGTAGAATATACAGTTGAAAAAGGTTGGTTCAGCTCAACCAGATACGTCATGCATATTTCCCTTTTGAGATAATACCTCTTTTTCCCCCATATCTATTCAAATATTAACTATAACAATAGCACATCGGAGTCTCCCATCCTTCTGTGGCCCTATCAGCAATCCTTGATCCTTCCAATTTTAATTTTTGGGTATCATTCAATTTAGCACTCATTGTATTCTGTGTTGTGTTATCCTCCATTTCATGAGTTTTAGTTTCATCACCCAAGATTATTAAATGCTTAAGGGCAGAAAGCCTTTACATCCCTATACTTCAAAATTGCAAAGTAAATTTTTTTCCTCAGATTGATTCTGAAGGGAATATTGTACATACCAATATACAAGTAAATGTAAAATGAAAAAATATGTTTTGTTTTACTAATATATCCATTATTTTATTATCAACAATTTACTGAATAATCTAGAGATATCAACATGTACATTTCGGAAAGGCAAAAACCCAATGACATGATGGTTGAGGATGTGGGAGATCCACAGACTTATCTCTAATAGACACCATGTTGCCTGTTACACCAGAGGCCTACAGTAATCATTTTGTACTGGAGAGACTTTATGTCTAGTTATGAAAACAATACATTTAATGAGTGAAAAGTAAAATTTGGTGCTAGAGACTTTTGTATCCACAACAAGAAAGTTAATTTTTTCTGAATAAATGTCACTGATAAATGCATTTATAGTTATAAGTCCATTACATATGTCTAGCTCAAAGCAATAAATAGGCTGATCAAATTTAGCAAAACACCATGAATATGATTCCTTCATTCTACATTTATAAGTTCCTCTCCTTCTCCTTTATCACCTTTAGCCTTGTCTTGCAATCTTGTCTGCAGTATAGGTCCTATCTCCAAAGGTTAAAAAAAGAAGAGAAAGTGCAACTAAATCAAAAAGCTCTCAGTCAACAGAGCAGTCAGCCCCTTAGAACAAGTGCAAATTATTGTTTATCTGGTGACCACAGTCTTCCTCTGCTCTTGAAGATCTAGCTCCAGATTTGGATGATGTTTAAAAACAAATAAAGAAGAAGGAAAATCACGTTAAAATGACTTAGTTTATGAAAATTCATGCTAGGCAAAAATGTCTATATACACACAAAAATGTATTTGTGCTAGAATCATAAAGTCTCATAGAAAAGTCAAAGTTTCTGAGAACCTGAACTAAAACCCAAAAGCTACAAATTATTAAAAGATAAAACAAAATCACAGAGAAAAAAAATTCTTCTCTGTGATTAGTTATCTGAATGACTCAATCCAGTGTCTGGCTAGGCAATGCATTGCAAATATCAGGGAAGAATGGCCTTAGATTGCGGCAGACAATTTAGAAACTTTAAAGTGCCAAAATCCTTTGAGCCTGGACTGATTTAAAAAGCAAGGTTCTAGAAAAATGAACAGCTGCCCGATAAACTGACAACATGTCACAACATCAACATCCCAAATGTCTTTGTTATTCTTACTGATATTCCACACATGAATCTTGTGGTTAATTAGAAGGGTATGCTCAGTGGTAAATTTAAAATGAATAAAATGTCTTTGAAAATAGTATTCCCCTTAAGATTCCCCAGATAAAAAGTTTCTTATATTACAAAAGCTCCCTCTCTCCTAAATAAAAGACACCTTTTCCTGAGGACATCCTTGTCTTCACACACCCTTTGTTTTGGGCCATCTGTTCCCAGTTTAATAATGGCTTAGCTTGTTCAAAATCAGGGCCTTTCCTAATGTGGAGGTGACCTGCTTTTATTTAATTTTGAATTTAGCTTCTATTCATTTTATGATTGTACTCCATCTTGGTAATTATGTACAGGCAACCCAGAGGGATTTTGTCAATGGTAACATTAAAAATTAATAAGTGAATGAGTCGGTATGATGATTTATATTACAAAGAAAGCCCATAAGGCATCAGTAAAAGAACCTAGCATCAGGTTACCAGGAAAAATGGTGTAACATACAAACTTAGTTATTATCTTAAATATAAATTTTTACTTTTCTCCTATTCTTTCTTTAGCATCTACTTCCTTCTTCTCCCCAAATTCTTTCTTGTATTTATTGAACCCCGTGAAGTTTTTTTTTTTTGGGAACTGACAATCTTGTCAGTGTCATTCATTTTCTTGGCTAGAAAATGAAGGCACCAATCACTCTTCCATCCTCAAAGCTGTTCTTTTTTTCTTCAAAATTTTATCTCTTTTTCTCTTCATTTGTACCATCACCATAATTGAGGTGCATCTATTAAAATGATATGATAAAGCTGGTGGATATATGCGTCTCATGTTTTAATGCCTAAACTTAATCATTTAGTATGTATAGCTCCTGATATTTGCAAACATGTGAACAAACAAATGTGGATCACTTTCCAAATACAAACCATTCTTTTTTTTTTAATGTTTCGAGTTTTTATTTAAATTCTAATTGGTTAACAGATAGTGTAATATTAGTTTCAGGAGTAGAATTTAGTGATTCGTCACTTACATATAACACCCAGTGCTCATCAAGACAGTGCTCTCCTTAATGCTCATCACCCATTTAGTCCATTCCCCCACCAGCCTCCTCTCCAGCAACCCTCGGTTTGTTCTCTACAGTTAAGAATCTATTTTACGGTTTGCCTCTCTCTCTCTCTCTCCCTTTTTTAATTTCCCCATGTTCATCTGTTTTGTTTCTTAAATTCCACATATGAGTGAAATCACATGGTATTTGTCTTAGCAGAAACATTTTCCAAACTACATCTTTACATTATATATCCTTCCTACTCCTTTTTGTAAAATAATATCTATTACAGAAGTTTCTAAGTTTTTTACTAAGGACACGTTCTTGCAATTTTATGTCAAATGAAGTGGAAATTTCCAGGTGTTATTTTCAAGCTCTGTATTCTCAAAGTTAGGCACCAAATCTAATTAAATCCACCAGCAGGTGAGTGCAGGGGCAGAAAATTGTGCCTGAAATTAATCACACCTGTAAAATATTTAGCCTACGAGAAAAAGCTGGGCTTTTAAAATGTTGATTCTGAGCTATCTTGAAACAAAATGTTTCTACATTTATCCTTTTAAAAAATTCAAATTCAACATTTCAATGGGAAATTATATCTTGTTTATTTCTACTTTAACATTATAATTCATAAGGAATTTAGTTCTTGAGTTTAACTTGAGTCCACTAGAGTATCAACATTGAGATCTGATAAAAATTATGCCTTTTATAATTTTAATAAGCTCTATTTTTCTACCTCCAGGTAGATGAATCCTCATAGTCTAATAATTTAATTGAATTTTTTAATCAAAGCAGTATTTAAATGATTACTTCTATAATTTACAAATTTCAGGTGTATCATTATGCTGAAGATATTTCTCATCTCAAATTATTTATACTAAACCGTATTGTATTGAGTATGTAGTGCTCTATCAATATGTTTCATTGACTTACAAATCACTGAAATAAACAACAAATTCATTTCTAACTGTAGTGGTAACTTTACATATGAAAAGAGCAAGTGTTAATAGAATCTAATCTAATATTGTGCTTATTTAATATCTTTTTCCTTTTAAATCCTACTAGCAAGTCTAATAAAATGTGTTTTAATAACTTTCTATTGATTAAAATCAACATCATTGTCAAATGAAAAATAAGGAAATTTTAGCCTCAAGAAAACTGTGTTTTGGGCTACCTCATATTGATTTACAATTCAGAATGATAGGAATTCAGTAGCAGTGCCTTTGAGAATAACATGTAGGACTTGATTTTTATCCAGACATATATATAATGTGTGTGTGTGTGTGTGTGTGTGTAAAACAAATAAGAATAACACATTCTGACATACCAGATTAGAAAGAAAGGCAAAGCAGTTTTTATATTCATTTATTTTGCATTTATTCACATTTAACCTGTGGTTATTAATACTCTACGTCATTCCAGGCACAGAGATAGCCGCTGGTAGTACAAAAGTGATCAGGACACTGATGATCCCTTTGAGGAGTACATATTGTAGCTTGACTCTTGTCATCAGAAAATTAGAAAAGATAGTTGAATAGAGTATTATATAAATGGTTGAGTAATCTCCCCAGATTAGGGAGAGAATAATGCTTTTATAAAGGTTCTAGGTGAATACTGTTGTATAGTTTTTAATTACTGAAACATTATAAATTATAGCTGAATACTTTGATAAATCATTCAATGATATATTTGTTCTCAATATGTACTTAACTCCTACTAATATTTTAAGATTATCAGATTGTTCTTCATAAAACTATTTACATGTCAGTCTATTACACAGAAGCCTTGAATGACTCCAAAGGCAAAGGGATACAACTGAAACTTCTCACCTTGTCATTCTTGTCTCTCAAAAATGTGATCTAATTTGCCTTTCCACCTGTTCTCTAGAATGTACCAAATATGCCTTGATAGGTAAAATCTCATTGAGAGATATGAATTGATTATTCCCCCAGTTACTGCTTATAAGAAGTTGCCCAACAGACAATCAACACATATTGCTAAACAAAATCTCTGGAACAAGCTACTCTACCCTGTATATTCAGGAACTTCCTTCTGAAATTAGAAAGAGCTGGCTGAGGAACTCTATACCCAGAACAGATAAGTGCTATGCTCCTTTTTTGGCTGTGATTACAAGACCCTTTATCATGTCGCAGATTTGAGACCTTCCACTAGTAAGATACCCAGAATTCCACGACAGGGAGATAGGGAATACCAACTGTTTATTCCTCTCTCCTACCCCATATTGTTTTCAACTAGGGGCAGTGATCAAGGAACAATCTAAGAATTTGATTCATGAGGACTTAGTGTTTCTAGTAAACTATTTCAAAAAGACAGTATATAAAATAGTTGCTGGAGTGGTGGGGGGTGGGAGGGATGGGGTGGCTGAGTGACAGACATTGGGGAGGGTGTGTGCTACGGTGAACGCTGTGAATTGTGCAAGACTGTTGAATCACAGATCTGTACTTCTGAAACAAATAATGCAACATATGTTAAGAAAAAAGAAAAAGAAGAAGATAGCAGGAGGGGAAGAATGAAGGGGAGTAAGTCGGACGGGGAGACGAACCATGAGAGACGATGGACTCTGAAAAACAAACTGAGGGTTCTAGAGGGCAGGAGGGTAGGGGAATGGGTTAGCCTGGTGATGGGTATTAAAGAGGGCACATTCTGCGTGGAGCACTGGGTGTTATGCACAAACAATGAATCATGGAACACTACATCAAAAACTAATGATGTAATATATGGTGATTAACATAACAATAAAAAATTTTAAAAAATAGGCTTCTACCCCTTCAAGTTTTCAGAAAGCCCATGATAAGTTAAACTATATAGCTTCTGATTGCTAAGGCCAAAATAAGCATTGTAGTAAGAGGGAGATGCTAGGCAGGGGTCTGAGGATGGATATTAATGCATTATTAAAATAACATATTTAAATGGAAATATATGTTATATGGAAAAATAGAGAAAGAATAAAATTAAAAAATATTTTACTTGAAAAACTAGCCTTCTGGTTCTGTGAATAAATAAACCTGAACCAGTATCAGTAATTTTCAAAGGAAAAACAGCGATATCTAGGCCTGGAAACTAATGTTCTAATTCTCCAACCAATGCAACTTGAAATGGCAGTACTATTAAGCCTTGACTATTAATGATGGCAGCTCTGCTGAGTGTTACTAGAGTGAAGATTTGATTTGTAAATAAATTCAAATTTCTTGCTTTCACAGTTTTCCCAGACTTCCCATAATTTGTTTCCCCCTTTATGCATACTTAGTATCAAAAGTTATACTGCATATCTATTTTTTCATTCTATGTTAATGTGATGTATTATATTTCATCACATCTCATTATAATGTGATTCAAACTAATATATTGTGACATTGCATCATGTGCTTGGCATCCACACAAGTGCTACACTTGTCCACCTATGAGAATTAAATTAGAGAAGTTTGGCATAGATCTAGTCATGTTTTATGTCACTGATTGAATCTGACTAGTACGCACTCCGCCATATATGATACTGGCCACTTGCTGTGAAATTTTTGACCAAAATGACATTTTTCTCTGATATCAACATCTAGTAGAAGTTAATGTGCTTTTTAAAGAAACTAGTGTATTTGAGTGTATGCCCTTTTTTTTATTTGTTTGCTTACAGAGATTTATTTGAGAGTTCACAAATTTCCCTTGTCTGCTTGTTGGTTAAGTAACATTAACCTTTTCCTCTATGGGAAGATGAAGATAATCATTACCTTTTCTTTTAAGATTTTATTTATTTATTTATTTGCCAGAGAGAGAGAGAGAGAGCACGCAAGCAGGGGAAGCCACAGACAGAGGGAGAGGCAGACTCCCTGCTGAGCAAGGAGCCTGACGCGGGACTTGATCCCAGGACCCTAAGATCGTGACATGAGCTGAAGGCAAACGCTTAACCATCTGAGCTACCCAGGCACCCCCAATCATTACGTTTTAAAACTCTGCAGCCAGTTTCAATTTTTAGCAGGTCCCAGCTCAAGCAAAGCAAGAGAACTGACCATATAAGTGTATGAAGGAAGAGAGACCATAGGATAGCATGCTCTAATTCTTTTTATTCCTTTCTCTCCTTTTAGTGTCTTAGAGACACTGCAGCTCTAATGCATTAACACAGTTCGTTGACCCACTTTCGAAGCTGTGGAGTAGGTGACTATTTTGTCTTTTTCTCTTCATCTACACCACTTGTGTTTGATGCCTGAGAGTGACCAGGCATTAAACTGTAGTGAGTCAGGATTATCCTAAGCATA
Source organism: Zalophus californianus (assembly GCF_009762305.2). Classification (NCBI taxonomy): domain Eukaryota; kingdom Metazoa; phylum Chordata; class Mammalia; order Carnivora; family Otariidae; genus Zalophus; species Zalophus californianus. The sequence goes on from NC_045597.1 coordinate 108,551,098, forward strand.
TTCAGCAATGAAAGAAATGAAGCCATATCTATTAGGCCTCTTGAAGGCATTAGAATCTGTGAAGCAATCAACTGTTAAGACCTTAGTACAGGGAAACTAGTTTCTGTAGGTCAATGTTTTTGAAAGATTTTTATTCTCTTTTCATTGAGTTAGGATATAATGCAATCACTATTCCATATGAAATCCACTCATTGTTCTGTATTATGTGCAGGGCTTCTTGAAAACCTAAAATACTTACTATATTAATATTTGAGGGATGCTAAATGCTGACATTGTGGCCTAAAAAAGTTTAGTTTCATTTTAATTTATTCCTATTATTTGTAGGCTCTGGAATGTCCCATTTGTTAAATTAGAAATAAAATATCACTTACTATTTTTTTTTTTTGCCCACTAATTCTTATTTCTCCTGCATCTGCTTTGAGTCAGATAAATGAAGAAGGCTGAACTATAGGAGACATTGTTTTTTGATTGTCAACTTCATCACCTAAGACAATTTTACAAAACTTAGTAACCATTTTTGTACAAAATGCAAAATATATACCAAATTTTTGCAAAACGTTAATAGGTTTCAGGGGGAAAAAAGGTAAATGTGTGGTTAAAAAAACATTGGAAAATGCTAAATTGAACACATTTCTTTATTGTAGAGTTTTCATTTCCTGTTTTAAAGGGAGCATGTATTAATTTTAGCAGTAGTCTTTCATTCATTTACTCAATCTTCAAATCACACATTTCTGCAAACTCAAGAACTCATCTAGGCCAAAAGATAAATAAGTCAACTGCAAGGAGCTCTCTGCTCCAGTGGGGCTCATAAACCTCTGAATCTGGTCTGGACAATGAAGACTGCTTTAGGAGAATGAACAATGCCCCTTGACAAAGGGTATATTGGAAATGTGTGTTAAGTAACAAATAATGATTTGTATGTATTCACCACTGTTTTCTGTGTCCTGACCAGATAGAGAGTAAGTATTCTGTGCCTAGGACCATACTATACAGATTTAAGGAAGAGTGGAAGAACTGAGAGCCATCTCAATGGGTGGGACTGATGTACAGTAGGAGGAGTATACAGTTAATGGTGGGAAGGAGTGTGTCTGTGAAAGAGCAGGAAGTGAAACTCAAGAACATTCAGGGACTGCTTTAGCAGAATTTTTAGGCATTTCATAAAGTGAGAAGATAAAGATGTTGTGACAACAGCTGAAAATAGAGAACAGGAGCTAAGATGAGGAAAGACAATTTAAAGATGGCAAGCTGTGCATTATGAGTGAAATCTCCTAAGATAATACTATTTTTCAAAACATTTTTGAATACTGGAATATTTTGACTTAATTATTTTAATGTTGCATGACGCTGAGATGGGGGCCACCAACTGGGTTGGTGGTAAAAAGCTACACAAATTTTCCAAGAGTTTTATTTCTTTAATACAATTAATTTAACATATCCAGAAATAAATCAACCTTAAGAATTAATTTTTAATCTCTTGGAGAGGAATTAACTACACTTGAACTTAAAATCACATTCCTATATTACTAAAATTATCCAAAGGGCTATGATATTCATTTAGGTCTATCAAACTCTATAACCCATATTATCAAACCATTATATTGAAAGTGGCTCCCACCTTTCAAACATTATTTTTTTAATTATTGCTATTCTACATATCTTCTGATGCTTTTTTGTTGACTGTTTTGGAAACTGTTAAACAATCAGTATCAAATATCATTTTGGATTTAGTAACTAAATAGGTTTCAAAAAATAACTAAGTTAGCTGCACAAGAAGCAAAGAAGATCAACACACCATCAAATCATAGAATCTTTTATATAGTGAATTGAAGAATAGTCCTTTTCAACATTAGTGTTCTACATACCAGGATGCATTATTTCTATTGCACCTGTGGTTCATGCAGGCCTAATTTAAAGTATTTGTTATTCCTAATATTTTACTGCGACACCAATCATAAACTACATTATGTAAGAGGATTATATATGATTATGCATTTTCTGTATTTTAATATTAGTAGAAATATAATATATTTATATATTGAAAAAATCATTTGAACAACCCTATAACTAAATAGCATTTTTAAATGAGGATTTGGTATATTACTATGTTGTTACTTTATTTATTCTCACCTCAGTACATTCTTTTCAATATTAGTTAGATAAAAATTTACAATTATAATATAAACAGTGCTTAAATGAACTTATCTCCTTATCTCTTCTCTAAAATTACATTTCTGAAAACCATACCTTCTATGCTTAATTGGGTCACTGGGGACTGTTGCCAATTACTAAAAAATCCAATGCAATTTTGCTCATCAATTTTCAGTGAACTATGTTAGAATGTACAAAGAAAACCAAGCAATCCACAAATTTTATTCACATTAAAATAGTATTTTTTGGTAAAATTCTCAATATAAGTCTTTGGAAATTTACATTTTTCTCAAAGTCCCAAACAAGGAGGTATGGATGGGATGAGTAACTTGAAGAGTTTAACAAGTGTCTAAAAAATAAACTTATATTACTTCAAATAAAAGAAAAGTAGATTAAATTTGGAGAAATCACCTTACGAATAATTTCAAAATCTTATTGTCTTTTAATATGCTTTTAAAAGGAAAGTATTATTCAAACTATGAAAATACAGACAGGTTAGTCAGAGATGCTGGAAGCCTTCAGAGCTTCTGATAAAGGCAATCGATATAACAAATCTCAAAATACACGATGAGATATACTTGTGTGGAATCTAAAGGGGTAAGAATGATTGTAAAACTATTTTGTGTCTCACGAAGAATCTTTACCATTTTTCATTAATGCTAGCTAATTTGTTCCAAAATTATACACTGCTTATTTTGTCTTACATGTCTTCTTTTGTGTATGTGGTGTGGGAGTGTGTGCGAATGCATGTGTACATGTGTGATTTTGTGTCTACTTTTCTTCCTGTATTAAAGGAAATGTGAAGAACAAAATAAAGTATTTTTTTCCTAATAAGTGATAAAAGGCCAATTTTCTTAACTGAATGAAGATTAAAACAACAGGAAACTCTAGCAAACCAATGAACTAAACTTTATGATTCCTGGAAATAATAAAAAAAAAGGTCTAAGAGAGTCACATAAAGTGGCAAACAATTACTTTTATGAAGTAGTTATTCTTGAGACTACCCACTATGAAACATTAAGGATAGATGATACTTCAATGGATAAAATTACATCAGTAATAAATTCCACCGAGGTATTTATATTTCTTTAAATCTTGCCCTAAATTTTCCACCAACTCACAATTATTGATTAATCATAGTACCTTGCAATTCAAAGAAAGTATAGAGGTAGGAATTTCTAAAAGAAAAACACTTCCCCAAAAAATGAATACTTCAAAATTTCCTAATAAATGGGAACTTAACTTCTGCTTAGATGAAAACAGTTTTTAAAAGCAAGTTTTTAAAGTTTTTCATAGCAAGATGACACCACCAACACTGAACACTTATATTAATGTAAAATCTATTTCCATGTGATTTCCATCTGTTTATCATATTTTAGATGTTTGAAATTATAAAGATTAAGTAGAATCACCTTTTCATGATGGATTCACAAACATGTTAAAAACCTTATCATGTCCCTTCTCAGATTGCTATTATCCAGGATAAGCATTCTTGTTTCCTTCTACTTGTCCTCATATTCAGATTCAATCCTCTTATCAGTTTTTTCACCATCTTGGGTATTTCCTCTGGAATTAGTCAATGTTCCACTTTAAATTACACACTGGGAAATACAACATTCATTTTTTTATGAGTGACATACCAGGAAATCTTTTATTTGAATCATTTTAACATACTTAGGCAAAGCCTAACTATTGGGATACAAATGCTACAGTTCAGAAACTACCTCAGAACTATTTACTATATTGCATCAGAAAAAAATTGCATCTGGAGTGCAAGCCATTCAAATCCAAGCTTGGAAAATGACAGTGATCATTATGCCCACTATCAGAAGAATATTAAGTCTGACATGATTTTCCAGTTCTTGTAATTGGTTTTTACTCTGTCATCTATGCTCTCCCATACGACCTCATTAATCTATTTTGCTCAAGAGGAATAATAAACAAAACCACTTTATATTTGAGGTCACCTTGCATAACTGAAACAATAGTCGAAATCATTGACTATCCTAAATTATTCCTCTCTAGTATGTGAGACAAACAGGAGCGTCACCATTTACAGAGCCTGAGAGAAAGAAACTGGGCTGCTTATCCTTGATTCACTAGCAAGTGCCCTTGAGAGGTCAGGGATGATACTCATTACCTTGGAAACAAGTAATAAATTGGTAATTGTGTCCCTGGCACACAGCAAGTAGAATAAAGGTAAAGGAATAGCATGAAAAATCCCTTCTCACCTCACAGTGGGCAACCTTATTAGGCAGCTCCCCAATGTTATGATATAATGTCCTGGGAAGGGTGTGTACAATCATGTGAGTTTAAGTTCTTACATTTTTTTCCACAACAGTGTAAGAAAATCACCAACTGTCATCAAAATAGAAATTAAAACAAACTATGAGGATCATCTTTCACAGAGATTTATACCCCCCCCACCTCACCACAACTACTTTGTTGAAAGTCAGCCTCTGACGTTCAGTAGAGAAAATGGTTCTAAGAATAAATTATTAGGAAGAACAAGGGAATTATGGAATTCAAAATCAAGAAAAATAAACCAGATGGGAGCATAAGACAACCTACAGGTCAACACCATCAGATGGAACTTTCTGGACGTTTCAAATGTTCTCTGAACTGTCTGATATGTTAGACATTTGCCACATGTGGCTATGGATAACTGAAATCTGGCTAGCGTGACTGAGGAATTGTTAATTTTACTTAATTTAAATTTAAATGGCCTCCTATAGCTAGAGACTTCTATATTGGAACACACGGCTATGTACTATGTCCACTTTTACATTTCACTTGGCTCTCAATCTGGTATTTATTTGAAAGCTATATCCTACCTATTATTTGTTAACAAGCAGCAGGCTTCCTTCGTCTGAAAAAGAAATGCCAATCCATTCAGGCCAATATAAAGTTATTACATCTTACATTCTCCAAGTTATTTTATAAAGTAAATGTTGGAAATATTTAATGGCTTCTGGGTCTCAGCTCTGTCATTAATATCTATACGACCTTAAGAAAGTCAGTAGTGATTTGAGTCTGTTTCCTCATCATAAAATGAGAGGTCAGAATAGGCTATCTAAGGCCAAAGTCAGTTATAAAATATTCATTATAAATATGATATATCATAGGACTGATGAGTGTAAGGAGGAGAATCAAGCAAGGTCATGGTATAAAGTGACTGATAGTGAGCTTACTCCTTTAGCTAGTATGCCCAGGATGGAGCTGTCTGAGGATCAGACATTGGAGCTGCAACCTGAATGAGAAGTCTAACGTGATGATCTGGAGAAAGAGCAGTTAAGGCGTAAGTCATAGTAAGTGCATAATTTCTGAAATGGACATCAGTCAGAAAGAAGCGTAGCTAAAATATAGAGAACAAAGGAGACAGGGATTGGATATCAGAGTAGAGAGTTAAGCAGGGCCAGATAACTACTCCCTGATAACTTGGGTTAGAAGTTTGCATCTTATTCGATCTCCAAGGAGACTAATGATGATCAAAAACAGAGATTTAATGAACTGATCTGTATTTTTTTCAAATAATTGCTATTTGGTGAATGGACAGGAGAAAGAACAAGTATGGAAGCATGGAAATCTCATAGAATGCTGTTGCAACATTCAATGATGTCTGAATATATTATCTAGTTGGGTAACTAGTATTGCCAGGATATTATTCTGCTTTCCCAAAGAGATCACATAGATTTATTCGAATAAGGGACTGTGACAAAAATGTCTAGCTGTCAGTCAAAGCTTTTTATTCTCCTTTCATGATGCAGAGTTAATGCTGGGAAGTGGCCGCTCAGCCAAAGACTGCATTTCCAAGTTCCCTTTGTATCTCGGCACAGCCACGTGAGTAGTTATCATGAAAAGAATATGAACGTAAGTGATGCCTGTCTCTTCTGAGTCAACATGATTAAGATATGGGTACACCTTCATGCTTTCCCCCCTTTCCTTTGTTTGCTGGGTATCTCCCTCCTCCACCAGGGAGACCCTGGAATTCAAATCTTTGACATTGGCAGAACCTCCATTCTCCTGGGTCTTTGAATGACTGCACAAAGCAGAGTCTCCCACAGATCCAGCAACCCGAAATAATCATGTTGGAATGTTACTTGGCCAAGTGAATTATTTTTTTGTATTAAGCTCCTGATTTTTTTTCTGGTAGATAGTCTTTCCCTAATTAACCGAGAACCCCTCCCTGGAAGAAATGCCTGGGCCACAGGTTATAGATATTTTTCAGTCAGTCTAATTCTCCATATGTGTGCAAGTGGAAATTAATCTGAAGACTCCACTGGGCTAATGGCTGACTGAAATGTAAACTCATGGTCCAAATTCTTTGGAGATCTAGTTTAGAAGACGAGACCAAAGAAGATGACTTTTTTAATTGCCAAAATGTAGAGTTTGAAAAATGTATGATGCAGATCTATATAAAGCCACAAAAAACACATAATATAGAGGTTGCCCACTTCATGATAAAACCAAAGCATTAGAGATGAGAACTTGCCTCTATCTATCTATCTATCTATCTATCTATCTATCTATCTATCTATCCATTGAGGAGGAAGTCTTTAGCAATACATCAGGTAACTTCAGACCATGTAAACTGTACTAGTGCAAATAGCACTGGCCACTTAAAGTATTTCCATTCTTAATTATGTTTGAACACTAAAATCACACCTAATTTTTCTTTATGGGGACAACTCTGTTACCATGATATTCTTATAGAAAAAATGCAGTAGGAACTATTCAAGTATTATGTATTTGTAATCTCAGGGAACAAACACTTGTACTTTAACCCCAAATTTGCATTGAATTGCTTGAACAATCATCAGAACCTGCACTGTCTCACAGTCTTTCACCTTAGTTATTCACATCACAGAATCCTGTTTGCCTGAAAATAAAGCCAATTCTATGGACAAGACAGATTGACTTCAAAACTTAGTTTGAGATTTATGAACAATAACGTTTTTATTTAGAACAATACAGTATTTGAAAAGGAGCATCCATTTTCTTTTATGCTAAATAAGCTTTACATTTCATTTGCATTTCTGCCACATTGCAGCAAGATTATATGTTCAGAGAGCTGATGTTATGACTAATTTCATTCACATTTAAGAATAAATGTAGCTAGTTTGAGAGAGGAAAAAATGAAAACACTAAGTTGTGTGCTAGAATAGGGAATAGAAAAGTCAATGATTTTCTGTGGCAATCTAATGTAGAAGGGTTTTTAAATCATAGGATGATTGTGGGAGACATTTTTGGGTGAGATAGTTGAGGCATGGTACAGCACAAATAAGTAGACAGAGGTTGAAAAAAATTGAAGACAAAATTGAGAAATAGCTAGTTTTCCTATAGATATTTTGCTATTTTCCTTTCCTCAATTCTGTTACACACACACACACACACACACACACACACACACACACACACACACCCCTCGTGTTATTTCTTGGATGCCCAGGATTCTTCACTGGGTTTCACTCTTCTGTTCTATAGATTCCCATTCTCTAACATAAATTGTTCTCCCATTATCATTATTCTTTTTAGCCCCAATACATGACTTAATCTGACTGTTCCATCAGGTCAGGGATACCATGTAATCTACTTCTCCTCTTTTCCATTTCAATGGCAGACATCATACGTGGTTATAACAATCTCCTATTGAGCCCCCAGGTACTGACTCAATCTATCATAACACAATATACTGTAGGCAGCCACTACCTATTGTCAGAATTAGTAACTTAGTGTCATAAGGTAACAAAGTTACTTCAATAAACAAATTAATGAAATAAATAATCCTTCCAAGGGACTTCTCTTTTTAATAATAGCATATTTTAAAACAGTGAGAACAAACTATAAAAGTAGGGCGCCTGGGTGGCTCAGTTGGTTAAGCGATGCCTTCGGCTCAGGTCATGATCCCGGAGTCCCGGGATTGAGTCCCCCATCAGGCTCCCTGCTCGGCAGGGAGTCTGCTTCTCCCTCTGACCCTTCCCCCCTCATGCTCTCTCTCTCTCTCATTCTCTCTCTCTCAAGTAAATGGATAAATAAATCTTAAAAAAAAACACATGCTTGATAGCATTCACAGAGAGATATGGAGAAGGCAGTTAGAAAACAGCTACTAAAAATATACAATGTGGCAATGGCAATAGAAAGATACACATGCCCATTTAGCCTAGCCTGACACAGTGGCGGGTGGAAGATGGGCAAAGAAGGGCTTGCTGAAAGAGAAACATCTGAAATGAGTTTTGAATTATTACTAGGACTTATCTAGATCAACAATAGCACATAAGGAAGATCGGAAGAGGAAAAAAACAAGGAATATGGTTTGAGAATACCAAGAAATATCTCTTATAGGTAAGTCTTGATTGTTTTGAAGGAATAAGATATTTTGAAAGGACCTGCTCAAGAAAGAACAATTAATTATATTATGTTGGCAAATGAGTTGTAATTATGATCTAAAATAGATATGTGAAGACAGGATATCCAAGAAAAAGATCATTAACAACCACCCCCACAGCAAAGGGGCCTTTTAATCCTAACTTTCCACTCTGCCACCATTGGGTCTTTAGAAAGCTGAGTGTCCATTCATGCAATGCCTATGTGGGGAATTTTGCTATGGTGGTATTTTCTTTTAATGCCTTTATCAAGATTTGGTTATTGATAAAACACAAGTCTTAAAAGCACAAGCTCAACAGAATGTAATTTTTAAAACATTTATCCAAAATATTCACTTCAGTATACATTCTACACAAGAAAGTGAAGGCCAAAAAATGGATTTATAAATACATTATTCGGGAATGTTGGCTATAAACCTAAAGCAGGCTACCGGTTGAGTTTTAAAAACAATGGTTTTATTACCTTATATGGTACAAAAACATACTAAAGACTCAGATGCCTGGACACATATTGATGTTTTGCTGAGATTTAGTACAAGGTTTTCTTTGGGAAAATATTTGAAAAAATAAGTTTACTATTAATGCAAATTATTAATTAAATGTGAATGAATATTCTAGTTTCCATTGATACATTAATAACGAAGCAGAACAAATATAAATCTACTCTGAAGCCCGAAATATGATTCAAATCTGAGCTAAAGGAATTGGCAATACCTAGAAGGAGGCTGAGGACAATGATGGAAGAATAAAATGCTTTTATTTAGTTAAAAATACCAAGATGGCATGTGACTGAATATATTTGGAACCAAGCTTTAACATTTAGACAAATAGCAAATAACCTATTTTCAACTGCAAAGACACAGAGGAGATTTAAAACTTTGGAGCTTAGTGCCAGGACATAGCAGTCAAAAAGTTTCACAATTGTATAGTCTGGTTTAGGAAGGGTAATGTGATTTCAACACTTTCTCCTTCAAATTACTTCATAAAGGACAATTTCAAGAAACTAATGGACATGTCAAATTATTTCCAAAGGCGGAAGTAGACAGAGAATTTACACGTTTTTGTGTTGTGTACTATTTTTTAAAAAATATTCAACTCAGAGATATGTTAGTCACAAAAAATGAAACAAAAAGCACACTGTTTTTCCTAGTAGGATTCTTCAAGTTTATTTTCTTTATGGTAAATTAGATCAGACAGGTAAAAATTCAGTGAGAGTTTCAGGTTCTTCTGTGTTGACTTATTTATCTATATAACCTGCTATCATTATCACTCATTTCATTACTATTGCCAACAACTTTAATCTGTTCAAGTACAAACAGCTAACCCAAATAAAAATAAAAGTGTATTTTTAAAATACAGAATACACTTTTTAAAAAATACAGAAATCATCTAAAATACAGAATACACTTTTTAAAAAGCATAATATTTTAAGGAGTTTCTTTTGTATTATATTATGAGTCATAGTAAAAAATGATAACTTCCTGTGTACAGAAAAGGCTTCACCTCAGTGAATCCCCCAATGCTTTGCAACTCTAACGAATTAGAATTGCTTCTTCTGAACTGAAATGACTATAACTTTGATATGAAGTTCTGGGAGCATTTAAATTATGAAAATAGAAAAACTCTAAGTAGAAACTTCATTTCTTGTTTGCAAAGGATAAATGACCACATAGCAGAGATATTAGGAATCAGCGAAGATCATGTAGACCTAAGTAATTTGGGTTTCTTCTTCCACAGGAAATGAAAGTAAATGTTTACATCTACAATTTGGAGCTAACCACCTGAAGCCTTAAATTCTTAGTACATTCTTTCATTTCTAAAAGCAGATGTTAATGAAAAATGTCTGGAGATGATAGTGGTGATGGCTGTACAATGTGAATGTATCTAATGCCACTGAATATTTACTTAAAAGTAGATAAATAATCTTGCTATGTATATTTTACCACACTTTTTAAAAGTATATGCTGCTTTCTTTACATTTATACTTTTATATAAATAACTAATAAATATTTATCTAATCATACAGAAATAAGCATTGCAAATATATTCATCTGTTATTTTGCCAATTATTCTAAAGTATGTCTTTCAAGAGTCTCCTCCACCCACTAGAGAGGCTGGGTGATAGACACTGGGGAGGGTATGTGCTATGGTGAGCGCTGTGAATTGTGTTAAGACTTGAATCACAGACCTGTACCTCTGAAACAAATAATACATTATATGTTAAAAAAAAAAAGAAGAAGATAGTAGGAAGGGAAAAATGAAGGGGGGGAAATCAGAGGGGGAGAGCAACCATGAGACACTATGGACACTGAGAAACAAACTGAGGGCTCTAGAGGGGAGGGTGGTGGGGGGGAAGGGTTAGCCTGCTGATGGGTATTAAAGAGAGCACATATTGCATAGAGCACTGGGTGTTATATGCAAACAATGAATCATGGAACACTACATCAAAATCTAATGATGTAATGTATGGTGATTAACATAACATAGTAAAATATAATAAAAAAAGAATAGTTAACAGTCTGCTGGATTGGCTACCATTATTTTCTTTAGGTTTACCCCTTTTTCTTAAGTTTATAATTACCCCCACTAAATTTTTTCTCAGAAATACATTAATTAATAAATGTTTACTTCTAACATATAATCTAATCTTGGGAATGGAAACATGAATTGTTGCCTTGCCTTGGAAGAGCTTTGGGTATTTCTAAATAGGGGACATACACTGGCCCTTTTCAGAGCAACATATTATTTAAGTTATGAATATGTAAGTAGGTGTGGACTCAAAAAGTGAGTTCCTTTCTGAATCTACTTCTCTAAAATTGTCCTGAATGATCACATTGGCCAAACTAGAAAACGAGCAACAGTTTTTCAATTGTAGTCGATCTTCATGAAAATAAAGGCATCTCTTTCAATATCTGTTTTTGAGATGCATGCAATGAAGTTGTTGTTACAGTAGGATACAGTGGTTCAAATCTCTGCTCTACCACTTATCATTCATGACCTGGGTCACTATCTAACCCTTCTGTGTCTCTGTTTCTTCACCTGTAAAATAGGGATAATAGTATTAATTACTTCATTAGTTTTGGAGGAGATTACATGAGTTAAAGCCCTCTTAGAACAATGTCAGACACATCATTAGCTTTCATAAATGTTATTTTTCACCATTTCTCTTATCTACAGTGTGAAAAAGATACTAGAGTTGAGTGATAATATACTTAGGTTATGATTGTGTCTATTATGCTCAAAATGAATTCAGGAGACTGAATTAAAGAATTTGACTATTACATTGATCAAATAAACAAATTGTCAAATTTTTAATGGCTGATATGTATATAATTACAGAGTAACTAAAAAACCACTTAATTGCATTTTTTTTTTTTTTAGGATGTATGCTTCTCCTAATGTTTTTTGTTTTGGGGTTTGTTTTTTCTTTTTGTTTGTTTGTTTGTGGTTTTTTTGCATCTTAAGCACAAGAAGGTAGAGGGTAACTTCTAAAAGTTCAAATTTACAAACACTTCTGTTTTCTCCCTATTCTTCCCTACTGCATTTTTGACAAAGCTCTGTCTCTTGTTGTGGCATGTTGTAATTAGCAACAATTAATTAACCTTATAAAACCTGGTACAAGGCTGATTTAATCTCCTCTTTTTCTTTTTTGTATTCCCCCTTTTTTCTTTTTCTCTCTGTATCTGTAGAGCTTAGGGTTTGGGAAAAACTTCAGCCAGCAGGGATTTTTTTTAGCACACTTACCACAAATTCAATGGATGTTTTATATAAGATTTATTTTCCCTAATTTCATCAAGCTTTGATAAAAATAATACTTATCATATCCCTTCTTTCTGAATTGGGTACTTTATTTAATTGATGCATAAGATTTCTTATTTCACTGTTAGTGTATGATTAAGACTACCATTATTTTCAGGCAAAGTAAACATAATAATTTTCTTTTAGACTGTCTAAATGAATAGGAAAAAAATGATTTTCATGCAAAGTAATGATTTCATAGTTAATCAAATATGTATGTTATGTAAGTGGTCTACGAACAGGAATTACTTTTAGTTCTCATCCCTCAACTTTCTTATTGCTTTGCTGATTATCTGCCCCAGAGTAAATCAGTTAAATGTCGCTGATCAATTTGTCCTATAACTAAAAAAAGCTTAAGGGTGTAGAATCAATATCCCACTCTGGAAATCAAATTACAAACCCTGCCCTTGAAATTTAACTATACAAAATAAAGACCTGAAAAGAAAGATTAGTTTTGCCCAACTCTAATATTATAAAGAACAATATTGTTATTATTTAAATGTAAGGTAATTTAGAAAAAATAAAACAGACCATATCTAACAAGTGCTGTTCAGCTTGTGAATGTATTATTGGTTCCTTGTGTGTTTCCCTTATTCTCTTTATTAAATCAGAGGACTCTGGTTATGGAATAGATTAAAGCAGTAATTGACCCATATTTAGCAGAGACTGTTGGTTTCTGAAATGTTAAAAATCTATATATTATAAAAAACAAAACTATTTACTTTATTTATGACTAGTATTTATTAAGCATCCTTATTAACATTACCTTGTGATCCTGGAGTTTGTAGAAATTCAAAGAATTACAATGTAATTCTAGTTTTTGATCTATGTAACTTGTCTTGGGTTATGTTTCCATCATGATAGAGTCCCGATGTGCCCTGATGAATCACTTCATCTCTTGGTGTAAGAGATCCTTTATTTCAAAGTTGCCTTCTCTTATCTCCCAGGAAGACTGTTGTAGTCTCATATAGATGTGATAGTATCTGCAACGGGCTCTGGTGTTCCTCAGTTGGTGCTCATGGTTAGAGCGGCCCATTTTCCCTTGATTATAATCATAATTTCACTGAGCTGTATTAGCATAAGATTGCCTCTTAAAATTACTCAATCGCAAAAGAACTCTTTTAAATTCTGAAACTCTCCTCATTTCTCTCTAGTCTGTTCTCCCACTTTGGGGCATTTCCACATTTCTTTATTAATATAATAGCTTTATAATTATCCAATATTAATAAGGGCCTATAAATTGTATACATATTTCTATTAGAATCCTTGAGTGGATGTGTATAAAAATCTATTTGATAAGAATTTCACCTATCAGCAGTCATTATGTTTTAATACCTATATTAACAAACTAATTTTCTTCAAAATGATAAATTTTCATAATAATGATTTGTGAAACTGTTTCTCCACTTCAGTGTAACTAAACATTTTGTAACATCCCCCTTCTTTCTGAAACTCTCCTGAACATTCTCTGCATTCGGTTAAAAAGAAATAAAACAACAGATTACTTGGGTCTCATTTTATATCAGTTTTGCTTCCATTGGCCATATAATGAATAACTTACGAATGGTAACGATTTGCATAACAGATACTAGTTTAGTAACTTTTTTTGTTACAAAGGCAGTAACTTTACTCATATTCTTATTTTAACGAGCTCCATGTTCTTCTCCTCTGATGACTTCAAAAGCTGGAGTCATGAAATAATTCAATATCAGAGAAAGAAGAAAGTCAAGTATCACCATTCACAAGAAAACAAAACTAAATTAAACACTGAAATCATTAAGGTACATATTTTTGAGGAAAATTTATTTTTGATATATAAATATATGCCAGCTTCTGTATTTCATATTCTTTTAAGTTATTTGATTTTCATCTAGCAATTATATTACTTTTAGCAGATATATCATGGAAATAATCAATTTACAGATCATAACTCATTTTTTCTTCTATAGATTTATGTATGGAATTAAATCTCTTAATTAGATGCTTACATTTTCCCTTACATGCTGAAATTCCATAGTTATTTAAAAGTTGTGAATATCCAGGGCGCCTGGATGGTTCAGTAGGTTAAGCATCCAACTCTTGATTTCAGCTCAGGTCATGAGAACCAGCCCTGCATTAGGCTCCCCACTGCTGAGCGTGGAGCCTGGTTGAGATTCTCTCCCTCTCACCCCCTCTGTCCATCCCCTATGCGCATTTTCTCTCTTTCTCTCTCTCAAATAAATAAAAAAGAAAGGAAAGAAAGAAAGAAAAATTAAATAATAAAAATAATAAACTGTGACTATCCAGTGTTTTCAATTACAATACATGTTTTCAAGTTTTATCTTAAAATATCGATGCCAACAGACCTTCTTTTATCCTATGAAGTAAAACAAATTTGCCCAGCTATATTACAGCAATTAAAAAGCTGCATTAAGTTTATAATCAGGTAAACTAAAGATATAGCATATTTGTAAAAAAGTGATTCAAGACAATAGTCTGACCAGAAGTTAAAGCACTATGAAAGAATATGTACTTTATGTAACCTAAATAATATCTAAGAATTTAATATATAAAAATATTTTACATGGAGTATAATATCATCAAAATATCATACATGGAGTACTTCTATAAAATGGAGTTAAAAAATAATAAAATAAATAAAATAAAATGGAATTAAAATAGCTCCTTATGATTTTAAAAAATTAATTTGTAGCAGTCATCTTTGCTCAAATTGAACATTAAATTTCCCTTGCTAGTTCTTACCTGATGCAACAGTCCTTATTTTAACACATTGAAATCGACAGGCCTTCTTTATAAAGAAATAATTATCTCAGTGTTTAACCCACTAAGCTGAACTTTACTCTTAGACATCCTGTAGTCTCACACATGCAGAGCTAGATATTCCCAACAATGTAGTAGAGGATGTTCATGTTCATGTTCATGGTTAAGAGGACAACAATTAAGCCAACAAACTAAAAATCAATGCTTTTTAAATGCATACATTACAACAATTAAGAGTGGTGGTGTGTGTGTGTGTGTGTGTGTGTGTGTGTGTGTGTGTGTGTGTGTGTGTGTGTGTGTGGTAGCTTACTGTCTGTTGTACTGAATTGACTGTCATTCCTTTGGACTCATATAACGCTTTTACTGAAAACTAAGATAGGTGGCAATTTTCTATAATTAGTGCAAACTCTACTTAAAGCTAAGTCAGTCAATATGGTCTTTCAAAGCTACCTTTCCAATGGACACTTAAAAGATTTAGTGGTCTTTGGGTATTTGGCACATTGATCCTTACCTATTTTTAATTTTAGCATTTAAGTTTTCAGGGTGAATGTTCTAAATTTTCCATGACATCATTATGAAGACTGCAAATTATTTGTTCATTGTGTTTGAGTATTGTAAGGGGGTTAACTTCGTCTTACATTTAACATTTAGTTACAAGTAGAATCATTTATTTCCACATAGTGTTTAACACCTTTTGTCACTATCTAAATGTTATTTGTAAAACAATTATTTATTTTTTAATATTTCTAGATCAACCGTGACTAAAAAAAAAACAGACCTTTACCTGGGGTTTTAATGGAAAAAATCTCTAAAATCCTTACACATCTAATGCCACTCACACTTGGGGCCAGTGTATTGTTATCACTCTTAACATAGGAAAAACAATGTCCAGTTTATTTTTAATGACTGGCAAAAATTTCTATGCCCTGTGAAGTCTTTTTGTAAGAGATTACATTTCCCTTAATGGAAGATATATATTTTTTATAGGTCAAAAACAGTTCAATATAAGCAAGTCAAATATTTCAACCTACTATGCATACACATGCACACACACACACACCCACAGAAAGTATTTATATGTACATCCACATATATACTATATAATTATATTTTATAATATGAAATCACCCTGCTTATTTAGGTAGTTGAGAACGCAATGCTGAGCAGTCTGTATACAGCAGCTTTAATCATGTGTCTCGATAAATATTCTGCTCCTCTTTTAGAACTGAGGAAATGGACTTGGAGCACTTATATGACTTGACCTAACTCACATAGGTAGGAAGAATCAGAAGGAAGATTCAAACTCAGGTTGACTGACAACAAAGCCTATGACTTTGCATGTCATCATACTTCTCTGTACATGGTAGTCAATCAACACTCTCTCCCTATTATTTGATTGTTTGTACTGATCACCACAAACTTCAGGGATGGTTTCTAGATAAACTAAGAAAAACTCTCTATTGCAAATGCAATCGAAGAGTGACAGTATATATCTTTGCCATTATTTTAGTAATTTCAGCCTCTCAAAATGGATGATTTCAATCTTCAATTCTCAAGGGAATATTTTCAATGTAAACTATAGTCTGAGGAGATGGAAAAGATGAAACCTCCAAGAAGAGGAAATCAATTATACAGACATCGATTCAGCACATTAATGCCTCACCTTGCCCCTGTTAATAAAATGGATCATTTTCCTAACAGCCTTTTCTCCCCGCCACCCCCCCCAGTGGAAAACACTATTCCTTCGCAAAAATGAAAACTGGTTTCTTAAGTAATTTTTATTTCACATTTCTGTGACCCAACATTTCAGTTTGTCAAAGACAAAAAATACATAAAGAAAGAAAAATAAACATGATTATGAAACATCTGAGTACTCCACATAGGCCCTTGTAGTAGTATGCTCATGGATCCCACTTACTGAAAACTTGCATGCTCTTTGACTTGGGGAATGAACGTGGTTTGTGGAAGGCTGACATAATTGGGTGGAAGCTATTTATCCACTGTCCACTTGCTAATGATGCCGGAGGATTCAGGAATGTTGTACCTGTATCTACTTTTTCTTCTTTTTCCTCAAGCCATACTATGAAATGACTGGAAGTCAATGCTCGGGGCATTACAGTCCCAGAAAACTATTGAAGTCATTTTTATTGTTAAGAAGAAATTTGTCGACAATTTTTGCAAACCATTCTTTTAATTTCAGGAAGTACCAATGCTAAGATTGAACCGTAAGTTTTACTTGGTGAGTCCTGTTAGATGGCTGAATTTGCTTGGACACATTAAACTTTTTTTTAATAACAGAAATCATATTTGAATTTTATTTAAATTTAAACCATCTTATTATTTTAATAAAAAACTATATTTTAAACCACAATTTTTTTAACTTACTGGTGTTCTGTCACAAACAGAAAACTGTGCTAGAAATTCAAGCAGAAAGAGTTTTAACAGGGAACTGGTTAAAAAAGTGTTTTAAAAAGCCTTAAAGGATGGAAAGAAGTAAGGGAGGGGGCCCAGGGTAACAATAGTAAAATAAGGGTTGCTTACGTAAAGACCAGGAATCTGCTACTGCTTCTGGACCAGAAGCCAGTGTCTGCTGCTGGCCTGCTAGTTAACAGGAGCTCTACTCCCTTTTGACTGTTGAAACCCATGGTGGCCTCTGAGCAGAAATCTCGGAGCCTGCATTCCCTGAGTGTGGTCAAACTTGGACCTCGCTGAAGCCTACAAATACACCAGTTGCTCTTTTATTCACTGTCTGCTTCTATTGGGAGGTTCTACTAGGAGAGGAAAATAAAAAAAGTTGTCATCTTCCGTCCATGTTCCAATCTCTTGGCAGTGACTCCAACTGGCAGTGCCTATCGGGAAGCTTGGGAGAGTAGCTTGGAGAATGTAGTTGCCAGCTTTGAGGAGAAACATGGAGCAGAGAGGCAAAAGAAACAACTCAGCACAATTTATTTTATTTTGTCTTACAAGTTTATTTTATTCTTACCATTGATTCATTGAGATGATATCCACAAAGTGCCTTTGGCAGTGTTTTGCCCATTATATAGACATACAAGAAATGTCAGTACCATAGGTGAAGGTCTTTCTAAAATCAATTTATACTTCTTGCCTTCTGAAACAAAGGAGACTAAATGTAATTTAACTTCTTGATGACTCAAGGTTAACCTTAGGGTATCAATGTTTACACTGGGACCATTGCCTTCGATGATTTTGAGATGCAGCCTGATGCTTGCCCCAGTGTTAATTATTCCACACTGCTACTATTTTAAGGTCTGTGTTATCTGGTTTTCTTTCTCTGTGTCTTACTGACAATCAGTCAATGATAACTTTGTGCACTTTTCGGTGTACACCCACTTAACAATATCCTTACTGTCCTTAAATTTTTTACAATTTATTAAAATGACTTATGTGTCAGACACTAAGATAACCAAATGTTCTAAAGTCAAATTTTACGAGAGGAAATCTAAATGAATCCCTGTGTAGAGGGTTTTCCCCATGAATAAGTGCACATGTTCAGAGACCATTTTTTTTGTCTATTCTATCTTTTCCTCTATTTTCCAGAGTATGGTTGTTTGCTAAGTACCCTCCAGGTAGTTGAGATGTTAATGTAATACTGGCCAGCTAACAACAACAGGCTAATTTGTGAGAGGCCTGAGGTGTATTCTGAATGATTCATCTCATAAAAAAAATATTCCCATAATTGAGAGAAATAAATTCCATTCTCTTTATGAACATAATCATGGCCTCTTTTGCAAATTTACAAAACTCTATTGTGCTTTGTGGATTACAAAAAGGAGCTTATAGAATCAGGGAATCACACAAGTATTTTATGTTTTGTGTCTAGATGTTATATTAAACACATGTTATGAGTCTATGTATGAGTATGTAAGTATACACGTATGTAACATATATATGCACGTATATGTCATATATCATATATTTTGCATGCTGACGGGAATAGGGAGTATCAGAAAACTGAGCAAAATAAAATTGGTAAGAAAATATTTTCAATGACCCTAGATCTAATGATATCATCAAGGAAACTTTGACACGTCCCTCTATTGCCCTACAGTAGGACATTATGACCTAGTACAATTAATTGGTCCACAATCCAGAATAACATATACTTTTATGTCTTGTTTCTATAATTCTTTCAGCCTTACATTATGGATCTTCTTATATTTATGATCTTACCCCTAGTACTGAAAATAATTAGCTCCCATGCATAATGATTGAACTTAAGCTTTGCCAATGTCTCAAAGTTGCCTTGATCATGCTCTTACCTCTGAGTGGTAGTGGCAGCTGAAAGGGCATTATCGTACATATACAGCACTGAAGCAGAGTCACATAGGCCAGAATAACATAGCTAATTAGTGACCACAGCCCAAATATCTAGGAATCCATATGTTTGAAACTCCCTGGAATTTTATAACGGGGAGAAGCATAGAAAATAATAATTTGTATAATAACAAGACTGAATTAGTTTTCTATTGCTGCATTTTCCTTTGCTCAAGGCCCCATTCTCCATCTTCAAAGCCAGGAATGGCTAGTTGAGTCCTCACTTAGTATCACGCTGATCTTTGTTAGTTACATTTCCCCAACTCTGACTTCTTCCTTTCTTCTGTTTTTGAGACCCTTATGATCACACTGGGCCTACTGGATGATCTAGAATAATCTCCCTGCTGTAAGGTCAGCTGATTGAAAAACTTAATTCCATCTGCAATCTCAATTCCCCTTTGCCTTTTAACTGACATATTCACAGGCTCTTCAAATTAGAACATGGACATTTTTGGGAAGGCCATTATTCTGCCTGCCATAATCAATAAAGGTAATGATATATATAAATGCTCCCATAGTTTCATTTATTTGTCTTAAAAACCCTATCAAAAAGGACATAGTTGTTTCATTTTGTAGGAGAGGAAATAATATCCTAGGGCTTTTAGCTTTTATTGGTACATATTTTTTAGAATTATAAATTATAAAACCTCAGAATTAATGTTTTATTCTATAAAAGACAATTAATTAAAATTAAAAAGAATCTCTAGTCTAATTTTCTTTCAGGGAAACCATAAAATGCCTAAAGTATGGGTTTTAAAAAATCTTCAGTTTTGTGCAAAAGAGAAAGAAAAAAGGATACTAAAGATCTTAGATCCATTAAAAAGTTATAAATGAATATTACTTTAAAATAACTTTATGGACATATTTAAAAAAGAAATTTCTTATTCAAAGAGGTGAGTATCAGGGAGCCAGACCAGGGCCATCCAGTTGGGTAGGCTTAGAGACCTCAGGCTCACCACAGGAGTACTTGCTGAAATCAAATTAAATTTTAAAAGTTTGTGATGACTAGCTGCAATTACCAGACAAAATTTGACCTAGACTCATGTGCTCTGGTGATATTGTACTTCTGATAGTATTTTAATCCAATAAATTATTTTTTTCATTATTACAAATTTGAGTCTTCCAGTTAGAATCAGTAGAGATGCAAAATATAAATTTTAAAGAATGTATTTTTATATGCATTTTTTTCTATAAATATTTTATTATAATTTATATAATTGTCAAGGAACCCGTTATTTCTCCCATATTAGGAGTGGTGTTGATAAAATAATTCTGTGAAAGTCTGATGATTTTTTATGTTAGAATAGAGCACTGTGGCTTAATATTTAGGTATAGTTGGTTTTGTTAAAGAAATAAAGATTTAATGTGGCTTTAAAGATGAACCCATACAAAATTAAAAGGATAGATTGTTAGTTTGTCATATGCTTTTAATTTCACTGAATATTTTTTCTTTTTAACTATGTAATGAAAACTTATGTGGATTATGAATTGATTTTTTCTCACTAAATTAAAGCAAAAACTTCCTGATTTAATGTAGAATTCTTAGCTAAGAGCAATCATATATGAGAACCAATTCTATGCTTTATATGCATACACTACCTTTATTAAATGTAGTATTTATTTTTTCAAATTTCACTTAAAATTACCTACTGCTTAAGGTCAACTACACAATGTTTCCCTAATTAAGTAATTGAAACAGTCTTGTCTTGACTTTAAATTGTTGAGAAATTATAAAGTTACAGACATTCCCAAAATTTAGAAGTCACACACACATAGACAGGCACACAAGTATTTGTGTATATTTACTAGTCTACACAACTTCAAGAATTTTAAAATATAGGGCGCCTGGGTGGCTCAATCACTGAGCGTCTGCCTTCAGCTCAGGTCATGATCCCAGGGTCCTGGGATCGAGCACCACATCAGGCTCCCTGCTCAGTGGGGAGCCTGCTTCTCCCTCTCCCACTCCCCCTGCTTGCGTTCCCTCTCTCGCTGTGTCTCTGTCAAATAAATAAATAAAATCTTTAAAAAAAAGAATTTTAAAATATAAAGTGATAATAATAAATATACTTAACATTAAAGCCATGGATCAATTTAAGGACTCAAGGACATAGGTTTTATACAATATATGGTTCCATGAAGAGAACATCTGTGTAATGAAGATGAAAATAAATGGTAGCAATAATGACCCGAAGGCACTGTCAGCCATATTGACTCACCATTGAGTGTTTTTCCCTGCTTTAACAGTGTGATTATCACCTTTACACTATGGGTATTGATACGAGGTGCCTCTTATAGTGGCCTGGGGAAATCCTAGTCTCTGATCCTGTGTAATTGAGCTACATCAGGCCAATATGGCCCTAAGTGATTTACCACATATTTCCACTCATTCCTCAAAACAACAAGGTAGTTATTTCTACCAATATTTAGAAGAAACAGCAAACTTCAGACAGCTATAAGAAATGAGTAAGTATGATAAAATCGATGCACTAAGAATAAGGTGAATATGGATCATACATGGTGCTTTGCTGTATTATACCCAATATCATAAAGCTAATAAATGGGGAGAAGAGAATTAAAATCCGGGGTCTGTATCCACAACCAGGTCTGTGGTGATGTCAATAACAACAAATGATTGTTAAAACACATTCATTGTGCTTCCATTTTGCCAGGAACAGTTTTAAGCTCTGTACATTACATAATGCATGTCACCATCAAAAGACCACTTGGTAGTAATTCTATTATTCTGATTTTACACTGAAGAAACTAAAGTAGAGAAAGGTTAAACAACTAGCCCAGATCACCCACATATTAAGTGACAAAACTAGAATTTGAGCTAAATTTGACTTAGCTCCAAAGGCCATGGTTTTAATTGTACCTGTTTTCTCTGTTTTAATTGTACCTATTTCCATATCCTCATTTTGCATTAGGGCTGTTGTCCGCTTGTTAGCAATTCTGACCTTCAATTTAAAAGAAAAATGCAAAGTTGTAAATATTTACTAAGCATCGGAGTGTCAAATAGAGAGTTCCGTGAAGTGTAGGGGAAGGCCAGCACATTGCTTTACTTCACAGTCCCTGCTTAGTAATTATTTGTTAATTGATTAGTGAGCATGCTACTCAATGGACTGATTGCAAAAACACCCTCGCGAGCTCAAAGAAAGGTAAAGATATGCTGCCATGCACATTAAACAAAGGCAAAAAATGGTGAAACAAGTTCAGATTATTCTTCTTGAAATACAGCAAAGACCACTGGACACATTTTGCAATTTATTCACAAGGCCAGATGCATTAAACCTTGACTTTTTCAGGAATATTTCTAAAATGTACATTGGCATCATGTACTATAGATGAGTCCATTACCATGTTATGCTACCATTTACATTGTGTACCAACTTCGATGAAAAGGATATAAATGCATTACAAACATACTCTCAAATTAGGAATGTGAGCCCAATTTTATCAGTGCTGGTAGGTTAATATGTTGAAAATAGTGGGGTATGTTTTCAAAGCAGCGTGCTCTAATTTAACCACACAGCTCATGTTTCTTTTAATGGTAGTTGCACAGTGAAATCACTACAAAACACTTTGAACACTCACCCAATTCTACCAAAGGAAAAGCAGTATAATTGAACTAAACAAGGAAAATAATTACCTAACCTTAGCCAAAACGATGTTGTCTAGTTTTGCTTAATTTCAACATTTCTATGCTTTAGTAAAATATCACAAATAGGAACCACCATAAAAAGATTTTTTATAATTTAACTATATATTTCATGTGTCATGATCCAAAAAGTACTGCATCTTGGGATATTCAGTAAGCAATGTTGAGCTCATAATCAGTCAGTCTTTGTTCTTTAACAGTCAAAAATTCTAATTAGTCATAGATGTATTAATTACAGTATCAAAAATCCTGTGGCACAAAATTGGGAGATTTTTAATTCATCAGATGGCCTCTTCTCTCAAAAACTACTAACATCATATTGCAGACAAAATATGTTAATTTTACATTGGGTTTTAAAAATGGGTAGGACCACATCTCTACACTAATGATTCATAAAATCGTTTGCAGCTATTAGCCTGTAAGGATAAGTGCTGGTAGTTCTTTTCTTTCACTGCTTGGTGTGATACCATCAATTTAAAGTCTATCTCATATGGGAGATTTATATATGTCACATAATTCATTGAGGCCTGTCAAGTCTTTAAAATTTGCATTGCCATGTACAATTACTAGTGTCACAATATGAAATAACATTCAGGTAGGAATTCCCTGAAACCCCTTTTAACTACCTGAGACAAATTATGAATTCTTTAAAAATCAGTGTTTACCATAGTAGTAAGAGCTCCATTTTATTATACAACTTATGTGAAGTCTCTTTCAAGAGATGTGTGCACATAGCCATACCCAGACCAAGCAGGAAAAAAAAAAAAAAAGAGAGAGAGAGATGCTCTGGGCAGCAAGGAACAGATGTTCTTCCAGCCACTCTTTGTCAGGAGGAAATACAATCTCTCTCGCTGAATTTTATCTTAACACTTAGAGAAATGATCATGGCTTTGTACTCTTGTTGTACTCTCTAATGAGGATGTGAACATGCTTACAGATTTTAATTCACAAGTCCTTACATCATCACCTTTCTTCTGAAACAAAGAGATAAACATCTTTTAGTTATTAAAAATTCAGTTGATTATAGAGCATATCAAAGACTATCATGCATGTTTATGGCAATAAAAATACGAATGAGCTTTATCACTCTCTCTATGTACACATAACACGTCATTGAAGGGTACAAGTCTTGGACACTGGGCAGTGTGAATCAATGTGATTCTCCAGAAATTTATTGAACACCTACAAAGCCTTCTAAAAGTATCACTATAAATTGTTTAATGCAACATATCAAGTGCCAAATGAGTAATAGTTATCAATATACTTTCTAAACCTGTGCTTTCAGAAGCCAGATAGATGTGTACATGGGTGATGCAAGGATCATGTAATTTAGAAGAAAAATAACTGGAAAAAAATAAAACAAATGAATCAACATGATATGTTACCAGAAATGCAGCTAACTGGTAATAAACATACCTAGGTAATCCCTGCTCTGCCTCAAAATAACAACATAAATGTGGGCAACAAGTTACTAATACTTTTCCGTGTCTCAGTGTGCTTAGACTTTAAACATATGAGTATTACCAAATTTGAGAATCAATATAATGAATTACTAGGTTATGGCCTTTGGTGAGTTATCTAGCCCACTGAACCTCAGTTTCTACCTATGATGGGAAATGGGGGTGGTAATAATAATTTCCACATCATCAGATTGCTGTGAGAACTGAGTTATTTTATACACAAAGGACCCGTTGCCTAGAAATCCACCCGCAGCAATTATTATCACTATCATAATTATCTGTGTGCTCCAAGAAACACTAAGTTTGTTGAAGATGTTTTGCCACATAAAGTAAATAAATACATTTATTTCTTTTTTTCAGATTTATTGAGGTATAACTAACAAATAAAATTATGCGATATTTAAAGTGTCCATCATGATGATTTATATATAGAAATATAGACAGATATATAGAGAAATACAGATATATGTTGTGAAAGTATTTTCCCCCATCTAGTTCTATAACCTCACATATTTATCCTTTTTGTTTGTTTGATGAGAATATTTAAGTTCCACTCTCTTAGAGTACATTTATTTCTAAAGCTAAATAAATAGTTCAATGTTCAAAAAAACCTTTAAATACGACATTTTAAAATCGAATATTTTTCCCCTCAGAACTTGGATCCAAGAGCTTTTAATAAGCTAATATGCACTGTAAATCCCCAAGGGGAAAATACAGCAATGTAGTGCTACCCCAGCATTATTTGACCACAGAATCCTCATTTCAGAAAACATTGTGTAGGAAGAAACTTATGCCAAAGACATTCTGGGAAATATTGAAAATGATGATCTCTGTGCTCGCTGGGTTTTATGATATTAAGATCTCAAGTGTTTCATATGAAACACCTGTCAGAATGCTGTTTCCTTTCTCCATTCTAGAATAAATAACAATGAAACAAGGGGGGATGTATTTAGGACAGTTTCAATATAGACCCAGCCTACACCTGCAATTTCCCTGCATCAATTTCCCAAGTGGCATTGAGGGTTTGGGAGGGCAGGTTTATTTCAGGTTTGTGTGTTCCTTTTCTGGAGCTTAGATTCCTCACTGAGGAACTGAGACTTAACCCTTGCAAACTTAGAGTACTCAAACATAGGCCTTGAATTAAGATTGAGGGTCATTTACCAAATAGTCTCTTCAGCCATGATGGCTCTGTGACACATAACAATAATCCAATCAGTTGTTATAGTAATCAACAGTCTTTTTGTCCCCTTTACCTTTTCTTAATTGCTTAAAATAGACCCTAATGAAAACAAATGTCTAGAATTATTTAGAGCTGATTATTCTTCTCACCATACAAAATTATTAGAATATTTTTGACTATATTCCCTATGCTATACTTTTCATCTCTGTGACTTAATTTATTTTAAAACTGGAAGTTGTCAACTCTTAATCTCCTTCAATTATTTTGCCCATCCCCGTACCCCTCCCCTCTGGCAACCACCAGTTTCTTCTCTGTATCTAAGAGCAGTTTTCTATTTGTTCATTTGTTGTTTTTTTAGATTCCACATATAAGTGAAATTATATGGTCTTTCTGTTTTGCTGTCTGACCTATTTCACTAAGCATAATACCCTCTAGGTCTGTCCATGTTGTTGCAAATGGCAAGATCTCATTTTTTATGGCTGTGTAACTTATGTATATATTCTACACACACACACACACACACACACACACACACACAAACACACACTCATCTTTATCCATTCATTTATCAATGGGCCCCTGGCTTGCTTCCATATCTTGGATATCATAAATAATGCTGCAATAAACATAGGATGCATACATCTTTACAAACTGGTGTTTTTTGTCTTCTTTGAGTAAATACCCAGTATGGAATTACTGGATCATATGATACTTGTATTTTTTAAGTTTTTGAGAAAACTCCATATTGCTTTCCACAGTGGCCGCACCAATTTAAATTCCCACCAACAGGACACCAGGTTCCCTTTTCTCTATATCCTCACAAACACTTGTTATTTCTTGTCTCTTTGATGGTAGCCATTCTGACTGGTGTGAGGTGATAATCTCATTGCAGTCTTGATTTGGATTTCCCTGATGATGAGTGATGTTGAATATCTTTTCATGTGTCTGTTGGCCATCTGCCTATTTTGGAAAAATGTCTATTCAGGCCCTCTGGCCATTTTTTAATTGGATTTTTTTTGGGGGTTGGGTTTTTTTCTTTTTGGTGTTGTATAAATTCTTTACATATTTTGGATACTAACTCCTTATTAATCAGCTGATTATTTTATACTTATAATACAGTCACAAGATTCACAAATTACTTGTTCAATCTCTGCCATAGCAACAAACCCTGCCAGTGCTTCAAACAGCAATTCCTTAAGTTGGTTCATTATCTTTTTTCCAAATGATAATTTGAATTTTTATCTTTATATTTACTTCACAAAATAAGTAAGTCAGTAGCCATTGCAATACAACCCCTCTCATTTGTAGATTTCATCCTTCTTTCTCATTTCACTATTTTATATTTGCAATGAATTTTCCAATTCTGGTTCATATGTACAAGAGACTGTGGACAGCATATAACTATCTTATGAGTAGGTATTGCTATGTACGTATAAAAAATGAGGAAACTGAAGGCACAAAAACTAATCAGAGCTTCCTCAGTGTCAGGCTACAGGAGCTTAAATTCATGTAAATCTTTCCAGTAATACTATGTGGAAAGTGTTTTTGTTATAGTCATTTACACAAAAAGTGATTCTAATACAGAAATTAAGTTACATGTCTACGCGCACATAGCAAACAAGTGCTGGGATGAGAATGTGAACTCCAGCCATGGGCTTCCAAAGGCCACATATTTATCTATGCTGCATCTCTCTTCTTCCTGTTAGTTCTGACCAACAACTCAACAGCCCCAAGACAACCAGTGAATCATTTAGTTGCAAAATATAATGATAAAACTGAAAGTTTTTAAGTGGATATTTGGTCCAATTTTTTTTAACTCTTATGTGGCACCTCTGCATAGTTTCAATAATCATAATCTAAGATCAGTGATCAAAAATTATATTATTGAACACCTATGCTACCATTGTAATATGGGGGAAATTGTACAAGAAATGACAAGCTGGAGTGTGAGAAAATATCAGAAATTTTATTTTATAAGAAAATAATTTTATCTTTTTAACATGCATATTTTCCTGGCTTTATCATCCTCATAATGTATCAGTACAGCACGCACTTATATTATTTAGTAATGAATATACTTACACTGAGGTGCATGCTCGTAATTATTACTACATTAATGATGGTACACAATAAAACCATGTTTTGATATAGTTGAACTAGTCCATAAGGAATGGCATTTTGATTATAAGAAAATTTCGCTCCAATATTAGAGAATATTAGCATGTTACGGCATCTGTTTAACATTTATTGAGAGTCTACCATATATCAGGTACCGTTCTAAGCATAGGGATACATTAGTGAACAAAACAATTACCTTGAAGAACTTTAATTTAGGGCAGATAGATCATACACT
This sequence comes from Zalophus californianus, assembly GCF_009762305.2. Lineage (NCBI taxonomy): Eukaryota > Metazoa > Chordata > Mammalia > Carnivora > Otariidae > Zalophus > Zalophus californianus. The sequence continues at coordinate 108,579,173 of NC_045597.1, forward strand.
AAACATAATAAATGAATCAATTACATAGCGTGTGTGCTGTAGAAAAAAAACAGGATCACAGGAGAAGGAAGGCTAGGGGAAGGTTCCAGTAGTAAATATTAAATAATCATCCATTATAGACCACATGATAATTGTGAAGAAACGAACAAAATACAAGTGTAGGAATTCCAAGGATAGAAAATCAATATGTGGGCAAAGGTAAAGATCCCAGGACCCTGGGATCATGACCTGAGCCGAAGGCAGATGCTTAACGACTGAGCCACCCAGGCGCCCCCTGACATTACCTTCTTAAAAGTTGAGGAGAAATTTTCGTTGTAAAAATTATTTGAAGTATTGTTTTTCATTTCCCTTCCTTTCTACGCTCCTTTCTAAATACTTCTATCAACGATCAAAAAAAAAAAAAATTGAGGACATCAGTAAAGAAAAAGTAACATCATTAGAAAAAAAGTATACATTGTTTTCGATCCTTGCATTTCATAAATTTCTAGTTGCACATACATGAAGATTACTTGCATTCTTGCAGTGTCATTTGTAATCCAATAAAGTTTTTCAATTAACATTAATTTTTCTACTAATTAAAAATATGCAATAGAAGGGTTAATCAAAACATTCTGGACAACAATATCTATCCATTCAATCTTTAAAGAAACATGTAAAAGCAGTTTCTCATACTCTGGCAAGCTAACTAATGATTGGCTTCTGGTATATTAGGCTGTTTTGAAGCTAATAGCATACTAAAAATCTTCTCTTCATGTATAAATTAATTGCATTCATATGCCATTCACATCGCTGTGACTTACTTTGCATTTTGATGCTTTTAAAAGTTTATGTGAAACTTCTTGCACCTTCTTTTATGCATTCACAGCTTTGATTATCCATTCAGTAACCTGAATAAAGTGGAAGGCTGGAGTTCCTGGCAGCCAACTGCCATCAACTTGGAGTAATTTGGCAGAAAGCTAAAATGTTTAGTTAAATTATGGTTTCTATAATTGCCGGAAAGATTTTAAAGAGGGTTAGTTTTTTTTTTTTTTTTTAATTTCCTGTTTAAAAACATAGAAAGACTAAGGCCCTTTGTTGTGTACCGGTATGTTTTCCAAGGAAGACTACTGGTCTTCCTGCAATGCTGATGTTTCTGATTGAGTTTTAAAGTTGAAAACATGGGATTTTAGACTCTATTTTTAATTTATTTTCTCTTCTCAATACAAGTGAAGGTAGAAATACTTTACAAAGTGTTTCCAAAATTTGTTTCAAAATGTATTTATAAAAATGTTTAGAACTGGAATCTAACAACCTGAATTTTATGGATTTTTCAGTAATTAACTAATCCTTGTCAAAAGATAAGAAAAATGGCCTAGACTATCTCTATAAGATAACACATTTGCCTTCAGATTTGACTTTTCTGTCTCTAATAAAAATAGTAGCATCCTAACTCAAGAAATCAGGCCCTAAATAATTACGATCAGGTCTTCTAAAGTCAGATGATTTTAAATTTAGGATAAAAGTTATGGAATCTTCTTTCTTTTGGGTTTTAAAACATCTAATTAGGTCTCTGTTCATCTTATAATTAGAAGCAAAATGCTGTAACTTTGTTGTAAGAAAGCTTTTTTGGTAGGGATCAAATCATTAGCAATATAACTTAAAAGGATATTGTGCTTTTTGTTAAAATTTAGTGTCAAAGTTCTAGATGTATCTAATTGATGATGAAATAACAAGGATTCTATGTTAATGAGTATTTGTAAAGATGCATGGATCTTGAGAGAAGAAGGGCTTGCCTGTATAGCCGTTAATATTTGCCAAATAAAAGTACAAATAATGTACATTCAGCCACAAAATACAAGCTGTTCCAAAGTGAACCTTACTTATCAACTCTTGACTCCAGCCAGAAGAGAAACATACTATTTATTTTCTCTACTTGACAATGGACAACCGAAACTTGGCCTATTTACTTTCATGAAGGAAAGGGTCCCAAGTAGGGCTAGAAAAAGATAAAATTGTCTTTAATTAACTCTCAACTCTTTCTTTTCATAATCCATCCTAAAACAAATATCAGCACCTTGCTCTTCATTAAACAGCCTGTATGAGTCTGTTGTGAGTCAGAAAAATGTAATAGCTTTACTATCAAACAGACAATGGTATGATTCCTACCATTATCCCTTACTGGGTCTGTAAACATAATTAAGTTATTTAACCTCATTCAGCCTGATTTCTACTTCAAATCTGCAAATCAGAATAATGATCCCTACATCAGTGGTCTGTGGGGATAATTAAATAAAATGATATTTGTATAAACCTAGTTGCCTAAACCCTAGTAGGGTCACTATACAGTTTGCCCACAATTCACGAGGTCATTTTCCTTTATGGGCCAGTTTGACATCCTGTGGCTCTCTCCCATTTCTATATCCCTGAAAGAAATCCTGAAAGGAAACAAGGAAGATTCATTTATGACTAAGGCTTTAATGCCCCTGGGATGCTCCTTTGTTAGGCTACCCAAGTAGTGGTATAAACTTGAATTTAGACTTGGAGTCCTGTTTCACTACCGAACCAAGATCCTTTGTCTTCTACAGTGGATGCCCTATGTTCCCCCACCGACTTCTAGGGCCCTGGTGACACAGTCTGTCAGCTTTGCCTCATGGCCCAGACCTGTCCTTCCCAGTGAATAGGATGGACTAGATTCGAATGTATTGTAGATTCTAATGTAGTCTCATATTGGATCCCCTACTGATTTCTCTGGACACATGGATCAAGGTACAGAGTCTTGCCCATTCTGCCAGCTATTATATTTAGATATAGTGACATTGTTTTGACTTTATTTCAGGGGGCCTTTTCTCTTTCTGCCACCTGGCTTCCATTACCTCTACCTTAAAACTTCAATTATTAGAAACTTTAACTTGCTTTCAGTGAACAACCTTTCCAAAGAAGAATCAGAAATTGTTGCCGGCTACCTATTTCTGACCAAGTATGTGACTAGCACTGTGAAGATTTTTTTTTTCCCACAGTGCTCTAAAGAATTGGTGGGGAAGTGCAGGAAGTAAGGAAGGTCCATATCCTGGTCTACTGGAATTTCAGTTTTTACTCAACGGAGCGCTGCCCCACATTTTATATGTAAAGTTCCTGGAACACAGTAAGTATTTAATATATTACTTAATATATCTTGTTTTCTTGTCCTCTGTGCACTGATGTATAAAACTCGACATACCAAATCTGTCCATCTTACTCTCCATTGCAATTGAGCTACCCCAAACCCAACTACTTGAAACTCTGTTAGGCTGCTGAAGATCAGGGAAACAGCACACTACAAAAATTAAGAGATGTTCAGGCAAGACATATTCCCATTCCTAAACACTAAATTCTTTAACTCATAAGAATACTCACTCAAAAGGAAGAATTTCAGAAATTGTTGCAGGTTACATGTTTTTGAGATTTGTCTGCAAAAAGATTTATCCTCATGTCTCTCACATGATGACACACAAGAAACTATGTTCTCTACCTAAAAATAAAGCATCTGAATGAGAAGGTATCTCAATGGCTGAAACACAGAAAAAGGACAAAGTAGATGAAAAAGACAAAATGGAAAGTAATATTTAGCTATTATTCAGAGCTTTTTTTTTGTCTCACTTGTTGCCTATTGTTTCCATGAACAATCAAGAGGATACCCTGTTTCACCCCTCTCTTCGACCTAGGCTGAGGTTTACTTGATAACATGAATTGGCTCCTGCCAATCTCTGGATATCTTCTTGCACTGGTCCTACACATTCATCCCAATCTGCTGACACATGGACCTGCATATAGTCTATTTTTCTCTACAAGATTGGAGGTCTTCATAATGTTTCATGTGTTACATGAATCCTTGCACTCGATTCTGTCGTTCCTCCAAAACTTCAAATCTAAAGGGTGTTCGTAATGAAACTGAAAGCATATGCAAATATACTTAATGCTGCCAAAGACATCTTTGATCTGTAAAAACATTAAAATGATATTATGTATGTTTTCAGACTTTATGGTTTAGGATATTCACATGCATACAGATAGATGTGTATATATACACATGTGTATTATATATTCACATGCATATATTGTTTGTAAGCATGTATATATGCATCTGTACATATATAATGGCATATATAAATATATTTTAAATATTCATAATTGGATATATATGTAAACATGTGGGTATATATGTGTGTATGTATATACATGCACATATGTGTATACAGATGTATGTATATTATTGACCATATGTAGATGTATATAATGGTATATACAGAAAGGTGTGAGCATGTATATGCGGGGGAGCAGTGTGTGTCTGTGTCTATTCATATAGATAAATGGATATAGATCTAATCTATGCTGCAGAGCATTTCCCAGGCTCTTGAGCCAGTAGTTCTCAACTGGGGGCAACTTTGCCTCCCAGAGGACATTTTGGCAATGTCAAGACATTTATGTTTGTCGCAAATCAGAGTGAGGGGGTGCTACTGCATCTACTGGGTAGAGGCCAGGGCTTCTTCTAAACTAGTTATTATGTACAGGATGGCCCCACAGCAAAGAGTTATCTGGCCAAAATGTCAACCATGTAGAGGTTGAGAAACTTTGCCTTACAGGTTACTTTGCAAATAGCAGACACAGTAGAATACTCCAGGGTCCCCTGCATCACCAAGGCTAGGTTAGTATGATAGCACACATTTGGTTGTAGGCTATATTCTCATGCAGTTGATAATTACTTACAGCAACTAACATGACTTTTCACAACTCGTACTCAGCCCAGCATCACCCGGGAATGACAGTAGTTGATTATTTGGCACTAGGCACCGATGACTTATGCAAGAATAGAAGGCTACATGGTTTTTCTTGATCCATAACTGAAGAGACCACCTCAGGGATAAACATTAATCATCAGATGCAATCATGCTGCTCTCGGCCTCGTGCATTGTGGTATCTTAATTATGACTCTTTTCTTTTGACAATAAGGTTAAAATTATTAAGCAAGTTCACTTGAGAACGTATTTGTTCTTCCTTCTAGTGAGCATTTAACAATTACTTGATTGAAGATCTGAGCTGTAGGTAGCTATAATTTTGCAGACTCGTTATATTATTTCTGGCTTACTTAAGTGTTGACTCATTTTGTACTGTCTGAGAGCTGAAAAAAAATCGTTGGGGAAAGGCTAAAAATACCTTTGAGTTTTCTTTATGTGGCTTGAACTTTATTTCTCTAATGTATGATCAAAATTCTATTCTACACACATAAGGAATCTCAAAATCTTTCAAAAGGGGGAAAACTCTTCCTCTTTTCCCTTAGTGCTCTCAGACTTTGTGTCATTTGATAATATACATGAGTAGGTTTAATACTCAATCATTTCCCAAATCTAATTTGACTGTCAAATGGGGTTTAATTTACAACATGATACAATTTCTCACACCAGAAAGCATAGTAACCCTTTTTTTTTTTTTTTCCTGAGGTTAATGGTGATCTAGCTTAAAGCCTAAAAGATAATTACAAGGAATGTGCTTCAGGTGACAAAGTAGTTTTGACAATCCCAGACTATCGATAGCTTTTTAATTATACTTCTTTCCACTATAAGAGACTGTGTTCCTTCTGCTAAATAGTTTAAAGGCCTGCCGATGTGCTTTTAAAATTAATACCCACTGTAATCAATATTTTTAAGCTACTGATACTGTAGGTACCTGAAATCACCCCACCATTCCACAACTCCGGAAACAAAATGAGAGTTGGGTTACTAATTTCCCTCATCCATGAAATAAAAAAGAGCATCAAGCAAGAAATACATAAACATTTTTGATTCTCTTTGTCTTCTTTACTCACTTGATATTTTGTGACATTTAACAATTTCTAAATTTCAGGTATTTTTTTTTTGTTTTGTTTTGGTTTAAGTGAAAGTTTGTCAGTGGAGAAGGTCAGAATCCAAGAAAAGATGAACAGTCTAGGATTTAGTAAATTAGAATGGAAACAAAACAAAACAAAAACCAGAAAGAAAAGCATTTTATTCAGAAGTACTTATTCTTCTGCAAATACCTACACATTTTTCTAAAACATATTTAGCTATTAAATAATAGGAAGAAGCTGAAAAAAAGGTCAATAAATTATTACTGTCTTTAAGTCCAAATTGATCAATTTTTTTCTTCAGGTTTCAAGTTCCCGTTAGTTAACATACAGTGTGTAATATTAGTTTCAGGTATAGAATTTAGTGATTCATCAGTTACATATAACATCCAGTGCTCATTACAAGTGCCCTCCTTAATATTCACCACCCGTTTAGCACATCTCCTGCCCACCTCTCCCCATTGACCCCCAGTTTTTTTTATAGCTAAGAGTCTCTTATGATTTGCTTTCTTATCTTTTTTACCCATCACCATGTTCATCTGTTTTGTTTCTTTTTTTTAAGATTTTATTTATTTATTTGAGAGAGAGAGAATGAGAGATAGAGAGCACGAGAGGGAAGAGGGTCAGAGGGAGAAGCAGACTCCCCGCTGAGCAGGGAGCCCGATGTGGGACTCAATCCTGGGACTCCAGGATCATGACCTGAGCCGAAGGTAGTCGCTCAACCAACTGAGCCACCCAGGCTCCCTGTTTTGTTTCTTAAATTCCACATATGGTATTTGCCTTTCTCTAACTTATTTTGCTTAGCATGATACTCTCTAGTTCCATACATGTTGTTGCAAATGGCAAAATTTCATTCCTTTTAATGGCTGAGTAATATTGCAGGATATATATATATATATGTGTGTATATATATATATATGTATATATATATATATACCACATCTTCTTTATCCATTCATCAGTCGATGGACATTTGGGCTCTTTCCATAATTTGGCTATCATAGATAATGCTGCTATAAACATTGGGGTGCATGTATCTCTACAAATCAGTATTTTTGTATCCTTTGGGTATGTATCTAGTAGAGCAATTGCTGGATCGTAGGGTTTAGTTCAATTTTTAACTTTTTGAGGAACCTCCATACTGTTTTCCAGAGTGGCTGCACCAGCTTGCATTCCCACCAACAGTGTAAGAGTGTTCCCTTTTCTCTGTATCCTGCCCAAAAGTTGTTTCCTGAATTGTTAATTTTGGCCATTCTGACAGCTATGAGGTGATAGCTCATTACAGTTTTGATTTGTATTTCCCTGATGATGACTTATGTTGAGCATCTTTTCATGTGTCTGCTAACCATCTTATATCTTCTTTGGAAAAAAAAGTTTATTCATGTCTTTTGCCCATTTCTTAACTGGATTATTTGTTTTTGGGGTGTTAAGTCCGATAATTCTTTATAGATTTTGGATACTAACCCTTTATCAGATATTTCATTTTCAAATATCTTCTCCCATTCCAAAGGTTGCCTTTTAGTTTTATTGACTGTTTCCTTTGTTGTGCAGAAGCCTTTTATTTTGATGAAGTGCCAACAGTTTATTTTTGCTTTTGTTTCCCTTGCCCTAGGAGACATATTGGGTAAGAATTTGCTACAGGCTGAAGTCAAAGAGATTGATGCCTGTGTTCTCCTCTACACATTTAATGCAATCCCTATCAAAATACCATCAGCATCTTTCACAGAACAAACAATCCTAAAATTTGTATGAACTCACAAAAGACCCTGAATAGCCAAAGCAATCTTGAAAAAGAAAAGCAAAACTGGAGGCATCACAATTCTGGACTTCAAGTTATACTACAAAGCCATAGTGATCAAGACGGTATGATACTAGCATAAAAACAGACACATGGACCAATGGAACAGAATAGAAAACCCAGAAATGAACCCACAACTATATGGTCAACTAATCTTCGACAAAGCAAGAAGGAATACCCAATGGAAAAAGGCAATCTCTTCAACAAATGGTGTTGGGAAAACTGGACAGCAACATGCAAAAGAATGAAACTGGACCACTTTCTTATACCATACACAAAAATAAATTCAAAATGGATGAAAAACTTAAATGTGAGACAGGAAGCCATCAAAATCCTAGAGGAGAATAAACTAATCAAATTTTTAAAACTTACTTTTTTCAAATTAGGTAAGCCTGGATTATTTTGACATAAATTTAGTACTATTTTTTAGGTTGATGTTATTCACACAAAGTCAAACATCCATATGGAAAATGAAAATTTTAGTCACATATCCAGATGTTTGACTATATTAAATCAAATCAATTTTTACTTTGGATTCTCATTTTGTCAAGAAGATTATATTCTTCATTTCATAAGTTCTATTCTTAGCACCCAGGTCTTCACTCGGGGTCAAATTATGATCTGATATATATTCTTTGTGGTTTTTATAAAGAAATTGAATTGAAACTTAGTCCACATCAGACTATGATAATAACAGTCATAATATTCAGAGCTTACAGAGACTGCTTGTTTCAGCACCATCATTTATTTTTATTTGTTTAATTTAAAGATTTTATTTATAATAAATAAAATAATGACAAATAATGGCAGAGAGAGAGAGAGACAGCGAGAGAGGGAACACAAGCGGGGGTGGTGGAGAGGGAGAAGCAGGCTTCTCGTGGGGCAGGGAGCCCAATGTGGAGCTCGATCCCAGGACCCTGGGATCATGACCTGAGCCAAAGGCAGACGCTTAACAGCTGAGCCACCCAGCCGCCCCTCAGCACCATCATTTAACAGAAAAGAAAAATGATGTCACAGGATATCAAATGGCATGTTCAAGATCACACAGTTATTTCGCGACAAAACGTAGTGAAGTGTGATTATCTGGTTTAGTTTTGGTATTCTACCATACCACTCAAATTAATACAAGTATTATTTACCTTTCCTGTATGGTTCATGGCATTTACAATCCACTTATAGAAATTAAATGGACAAAATAAACAGAATTTTCAGATTTTACAAAGACCAGTAAAATCAGTAGAATGTCTACAATAGTGGATCCAACACTTTTCTGTGTAACATTCAACAGGATCCTCACTCTGTCAGGTCTTTAATTTCTCCAGGCTTCAACCTTCAACTACAAAAAGTGGGGCTAAGTTTGGGGAGGAGTATATAATATGATATCTTCCATGTGGTTAGCATGTCTGTGGCATGGGGGGGATTAGAAAAGCCACGGAAGTTAGAAAATACTCAGTAGATTTAAATAAAAGGAAACAGAATGAATGCATAATATACATATTTTTATTAAGTACCTACCATGTGCCAATCACTATGCTCATGCTGAGGATAAAATACTAAGGTTTTGGCTATGAAAATAACTTGTTCAGTTTATTTAACTTACATGGCTAAAAATGGGATTCAAATTCATTATTATTACTTTTTCTTTTCTTTTTTTAAGATTTTATTTATTTATTTGACAGAGAGAGACACAGCGAGAGAGGGAACACAAGCAGGGAGAGTGGGAGAGGGAGAAGCAGGCTTCCCGCGGTGCAGAGAGCCTGATGTGGGGCTCGATCCCAGGACCCTGGGATCATGACCTGAGTCGAAGGCAGACGCTTAATGACTGAGCCACCCAGGCACCCCTATATTTTCTTTTCAATAAGATAAGACTGGAATAAGACTAGAGAGGTGGGAAAGGTGTAGTGTGGAGTCCTGAAAAGTAGCAATGGGAAGCCATTAAAGATGTTAAAGGTAAAGAAAAGAGTTCTGATAGGCAGACTAGTATAGGAAAATTATTATGGAGGATGGTATCTATTCTACAAAAAAAAAATTCACTTTACTGATGACAGTTAAAAATGTAATAGAATTCTATAAAAGAGTCAAGACAGAGAAGGAACTAATACGCATTGATCAATAAGAACTTTATAGGCATTTAGCATTCACCAATGGGTAAAAAATTTACAGGAACTTTCTTAGTCATGCAGTGTCATACCCATTTTACAGAAATAATAAATCCCTTACTCTGTATTACAACACATATCTTGAAAGTGAAAAAAAAGAGAGAGCTATGAGAACATTTTTTAAAACTTTTATTTATTTTTTGTAAGATTTTTTATTTATTTGACAGAGAGAGAGATAGAGAAAGCAGGAACACAAGCAGGGGGAGTGGGAGAGGGAGAAGCAGGCTCCCCGCCGAGCAGGGAGCCCGATGTGGGACTCGATCCCAGGACCCTGGGATCATGACCTGAGCCAAAGGCAGACACCTAACGACTGAGCCACCCAGCGTCTGAGCTATGAGAACTTTTGAGGAAAAAAAAGCTTGATGATTGGCTAATAAGGAGGAACTGTCTCAGAAATTATTATTTGTGATGTGAACTGGTGGTTTTAGGAATATCAATTGCAATTAAAAAAGAAAAACATGAGTAGGAAGATCTGGATTCCATAGTGGGTAGAAACTGGAAGAGAAAAGATGATGAAATATATTTGCATTTTTGATGGCTTTGGTCTGGAATTCTAATTAGCACCTATTTAGTGGCACGTTTTTAGGAATGAACTACTGAATCATGAATGATGATAGGGAAATAATGATTGAAAACACATTTTAGAGTCATTTTCATAAAAGTAATAGTTGAAACTCTGTAAATGGATACCTCACTGAAGGAAGAGGCATGTCAAGTTAAAAACTGTTGTCAAAAACTTTAAATGCCCAATTTTACATGAAAAGAAGAGGAGCTGTCACAAAGTGTAAAACAAGGTTAGAGCAGTGTCACAAAAACCTTTTAAACAAGTGGATGGTTAACTGTCAAATATTGGAAACACACAGAGTACAATGAAAACTGGCAATTACTAGACTCAGCCACTGTGTCGTCAGAGTTACCACTGTACATCCAGGACAGTGGTGAGGGTAGAAAGCAGGGATTGCAGAGATCGGTGGTGAGGAATTCGAACTGGCAAGAGGTAGACCAGCAGTCCCCAAAACCTATCTCAGATTCTTAATTAATCTGAAGAAAATATTTTCACTGACCCATGGTGAAATTTGGTGGAAAGGCGGGGAGAATTTAAAGGTAAATAAAAACAAATCAAATGATCCATGAGTATTTATTGCCTACTTTTGGGGGGCTAAATATTTTTTCCTAAATAAAATTAGAGTAGTGAGTGATATAATTTTTGTTTTGTTTTTTGAGACATAATTATTTTTAACTATTTTCTTATGGTAAAACAAAAATGTTAACAGCCATAAATAGGGAGCCATAAAGTTTCTTTTATAAATATTACCATCAATGGAATTGTAAAGTTACATGGACTCAAAGAGAATGTTACCTTTATGAAAAAATAATTGTAGATTTGAATGCAAGAGGACAGTATCTAGATAAGGTGGCTGTGTTAATCTAAAGGTTTGTGAAATGGGAAAAAAAAGTAGAGAAGAATATTAAATATTAAAAATAGGAAAACTAGTTAATAGATATTTTAAAAAGTTAACAAGGAGATATGTAACAACAAAAGATAGAAATATTAGCCTTAGAAAAATTGGCTTTTAATCCTCTGAGTCCAGAATTTGATGAAATTGATGCCATAATTTAGTGTATATTCTTGTCTTTCTGCAAGGTATTTTCCCTTTACTTAATATTCACACAGAAATATTAGAACATGAATTGTGAATACTAAAGTGAGAATTAAGCCTATCTTTATGAATATATATATACAAATATATAATTATAATCCAAGATGTATTAAATAATTAGCCATTCTTTCCCAGGATTATAATACATACTACATTCTAGATTTATGTGCCTTTAAATGAGGTAATTCCTAGCTTTTTGTCATTTTTCATTCTTCAGGTTCCCAAATCTTGTAACAGCCTGGCAAGTGGAAGGGCTCAGTAAATATTATGTGGAATTATAGAAATATATTTGTAAATTGGTGTGAAGCAACAAATTTTCTACTTGTGCTCATCTATTTATTTACATGCTTTTGTCATTGTTTTAGTGTTTTCAGAGTTATCCTATTTTAACTTCAGAGCATGAACACAAGATAGCAGGGTCTTGCATTCCAATGCTCCATCATTTGTAGTCTAAATAATTATATGCTATACATAAGATTTCCTGGGCCTTGGTGTGAAAAAGTTAATGCCCTTTATGTGGCTAGAATGAGTTATCAACTAGTATTTATGTGTTTTACAACAAATTGTTTGTCACTTTCTCTGATTAAATGTGCTATAATAACATTATTGTCATCATTCTTCTTAAGTTGCTGTTGATATTTAAATCATGCTGTCTCCTTTTCCTGGAATAGCCATGCCATTTTCTAAATAAATATCTCCCTTCAGGTGGAAATGAATAACCAAAAGTCAGCCATATTAGGATATAGACACTCAGACTCTAACTTTATAACATATGATGGAAGTGTGAATTGCAGTCAATCTATTTGTAATAACTCCCTTTACAGAATATAAAGTTATTCAAATAATAAAAAAAGAATTTATTGTAGAATTTTTCTGTGTTTCATTTTATAACTTTTTTTCTTATATTGCACATATATTTTTTATATTTAGATTGCTTCTCCAAGAATGAAATTCAACCCACATTTAATGTAGCTGTTTTTGCCTGGGTTTATCTAATTTGAGTTGAAAAGAAAATGCATCAATCCTGACACAAAATATACTTCTTTTTTTAAAGCCACAAAGTCTACATGAATTAGACTTTTATCCATCTCAAAAATGTGCCCATGTCCAGAAAGATTAAGTCAAATATAGAACTGAATAATTGCTGAATTAGTATTTCTATCTAATGAAATTCTAAGCCTGACTCACACATTTTGCCTCAGAAGCCAGATTTGGAGTTTTCACTATCAAGATAAATGCCTAAATTCTCCACTTCACATCACTTTCCAGATATATATGTCTTGTACACGTATACTAATTGTAAAGATCTTGAATTTAATTAAAAAGCACAGTAAAATTCAAATTAAGTTATAGTTTTAGATTACATATTCTTGGGAATGTTACAACCCTCATACTGCTGGCTTTTTAGTGCTTTGCAGAAAAGCTTTATTAAAAAGGCTTTAAAGTGAGATTAATTTAAGTTTAAATTGTCACTTACAAAACTCTTCCAGCTAGCTTGAAGCAAAATTACATCTAATTCAAAATTAAAATAAAAGATTTTAGCCCTCTCAAATCTTTTAACTGGTGCTAACCCTTATTTCATTCTTAATTTCCACAATCCACAGAGAAATTTACCCTATTGTGTAGACTAACAGTCTAAATTATTGAAGAGGAATGCAAGTGTATGATTATGAGCATAACTAGATGTGTTAGTTCAATAGTTAAGCAGTGGAAGGAAAAATAAGGTAAATTCGCTCATTATAATACAGGATAACTTGAGGAGTTCTTTGACTCCTCATTTTCACTCATAGAGTATATCTAATCTGTCAGAAAACTGTATTGCCTTAAGTCCATTTTTATATACCAAGTGGCCACTTCTTGTCACCTCCAGTGCTACTACTCAGTTCAAGTCATTATTGTCACTTCCCTGCTTATTACAGTAAACTCCAATGACACTCCTATTTCTATCCTTCCCCACTACAGTCTATCTCAACACAGGGTCCAGAGTCATGCTTCATAAACCTAGTTCAGGTTTTGGTGCTCCTCTGCTCAAAATCCCCAATAGTTTCCACCTTGCTAGAGTAAAAGCAGAGTCCTTACATCGCCAACAAAGCCCTCTAACATCTGACCCAGGATAACTCCTCTAGTTCTACCTCCTGGATCACTCTGCCCCGGTTCAAGCCCCACCTCAGGACGCTTTCTGTGACTACTCCTACCTCCAGAACACCTCTCCAAATATCCACAACTCTCCAGAACCTTGCTCAAATGTCACCTTTTCATTGAGGTCTTACTTAAACATTGGATTTAAAATTGTATATGCCCGCATTGCCAAAATCTCCACTCCCTTTCCCGGCTTTATTTTTTCCATAGCTGTTATACCTTTCTATAATATGTAACTTTTATGCAACATGCACATTGTCTGTCTCACCACATTAGAATGCAATCTCCAAGACAGCAAAAACTTTTGTTTGTTTTGCTCACTGATCTATCCCCAGCACCTACACAATTGCCTGGCATATAGGTCATCAAGAAGTAAGGCAACTACAGTCAAAGGGCCATGGTGGTTCACAGGAGAAAAGGGTCATAAGCAGTTTTAAAAAAATGTGTCAGAAAGCATGTGACATTTGACATAAACCCTGAAGGATAACAGAAAAGTATACATAGGGGAGACCCAAAGCATGCTCAGAAGTGTCTAGCTCACCCAGGACTGGAGTATGCTTAGGGGAGTTTTGGAAGATGACAGAGACATACTGAAAGCATTTGGTGCAAGGTCTTTGAATGTCAAGGATGAGAGCTTATACTTCCTATTTATTTTTTTTTGTTTCATTTTTTCCCTTGTGATAATCTCTAAGATAGCATACTTATATGTTCAGGCTACTAAGCTGGTAAAACTCTTCAGAATAAAACTGGGGGCTACTATCTATCAAATCGTACCATTTCCTGAATCATTGCTGTTTTCTGCTATTTGCTGGCTCAACTTTATTTTGTGCTTCTATCCACAGAGAATGTTCAGTGAGTAACTTAGCTAATTAGAACTTATTTTGAGCCTTTGAATGAAATAGAAAAAAATAAGTAAAAATAAAATAAATAAAAAATAAGCCTTCCCAGTGTGTGAATTCTTGGTTTATGGTGTAGGTTTAATTAGAACTGGATTAGAATCAAGATCAGGGGTGGTCATACATCTTCTAATTAATTTCAGGATTTAGCATCGGAGCTCTTCTACAAGTTCAGGTCAATTTTACTTTCTTGCTCTCTTGATTCTTGCTAGAAAAGCAAAGCAGGTAGTAAATGTTCACTCCAGACACTAATTGCAAAGTTGCAAAATCTCCTTCCGTGAGTGACAGTAAGTACATCCGGCCTCAAAAAATAAAGCTTTCTCATTTCATACCTATATAAAAAGTGATCGAATATCAATATCACAATAAATGTTAGCCTCTTATTAACTTAGGTAAAAAAGCAAACCAACAAACCTTTGACAATGCAGAAAACACATGTTCTTCTTTACTTGGCATTCTTATATGTACCTTCCATTCTAAACAGACAATGATTCACAATCAAGGATCAATGAAACAAGCAATGTTATTAGTGGTACTATCAAATACTCAAGTTTATGTACTTTATGTAAATTGTCTTGCATAGCTTTTTGAGACTTTTTTGGTAATTTTTTTATGTCACACCAGAAAATGAAAAGACCCAAAATAGTATTACTTGACTTTTTGAGCCTATGTTAAAATTCATAGAGCAAATCAGAATTTCATTAATGAAAAGAAGAGCACTTGAAGACATCTATTTTTTAAATGTGTTTTAGTGTTTTAAATATTGATGCTAATAGACTATATATTAGTTATTTTGTGAATATCACTGTAGCAAATGATATCTTTAAGGAAAATAGATACAAGTTTAACCTCCTGCTCCAAGGAGAGTTTTTATGTAGTTGAATCTGATACTCATGATTTGGTGCTAGCCTTAATTAGAGTATAACTTCCAATAAAGAACTTCTGGTGATATAGAATTTACTCATAAAATATTAGCAGCCCTATGGAATGTTGCAATGATATTTAACAGGGAAAATAGAATATAATAAAAATTAACAAAGGTTCATAAGTTTCACTTTTATAAGATAGAACAAAAGTATACTATTTTTGCATAAAGATGAAGAACATATTTGAATATTCTCAATCAGTTGACCTTTTGTTTCATTGCAAGATATTTGTCCTTGTTAAGCTCTGGTGCCAAAAGATTATTGCATTTTAAAGCCATTTCAAGGCTAAAAATATTGAGAATTTCTACTTCATAAAAATGTAAATTTGCATAAAGTGATTTACACTCTTAGAACACGAGAAGCATGAAACTAAGATTCATCCTACTATATTAGGACTTGTGAATGTCAGATCAGAAGTGTATATTTTGATTATTATTTTTATAGGAATATAATGAAAGTTCACTAGATTGGGGCCAGTCCTGGACCTATTAAATCATCTCGCTTTGTTTTTCCAACATGAGTAAGGAAAAACGAATGGAAAAACAGACTCTACAGTGAACTCTTTAAGGCATTATGTAAAAAATCAACAATGAAATACTTTTCAATTAAGAATGGATAGCATAATTTCTGCTATGTTTACCCTTGAAAAGTAATTATATGAATTGAAACATTACATTTTAGTATTATTTTTCGTTTTGGTTTAAAAGGTGAGTAGTGTCTGTAAGAGGTGCATTTTTTTTTGTTAGTAGCACATACTAAAAGGAACTTTACAGGTCTAGTCTAATCTAAGTGTATGACATTCTAGGTATACTCCTTAGTTGAACTTTCTATTACTGCAGGTTATAGCTAATTCTATGGAATGGTTTCTCATTAAATCATGTTAAGACTACTTAGTAACCAAATTTCATAATTTTATGATGCTGTGACTGGAAGACCACGGCTAGAGATCCCTGGAGGCCAGGCACTACAATAGCACAAAAAGAGAGCATATACTGTCAGAAGGATTGTATCTGAATCTACTGTAAATTTACCCTTATCTGAACCTCTTTCAACAACCTCACTCTCACCTCTCTGTGTCAGCCCTGAGCTGGAATATTTCACAGCTTCTGGTTTGTGTATTTACCCTTGCCCACATGTTATTACACATAATGAATTGACTCAATAAATACATTATTACCTCCTCCCCAACCCAACATCAGTGTCTCAGTGTGGCCGATCACTACTTTCAGTTCAACTCCTCATTTCTTGGTATTCAGCTTAATTCCTCATTCCGTTGCCTTGTAGTGACTGTAACTCAACTCCTGGTCATGAAGTAAATGGCTGAAGCTCACATATTCTTTTTTCTTAATAAGTGATTCCTACTTTATGTCTGGAGTAAAGATTCCAATAAGTCATGTGCTTACCAAGAGTACGTGTACTTTAGAACATGGCAGACCTGTTCTTTGGGTCGTTTTGCAAAAGTACTCACACCTCTCCAAGTACAATAAGCTAACTCATGGTATGGGACCAATGACTGTTCCTACAAAGATAGTACTTCTCCTGGGATCACTGACATTTAAACATGAGACAACTAGAGACACCTTGCCGCGATCCTATGAAAAGATCACTAGTGGTAAAATTCCAGGCACAATGGAAAGCTGCGGAAAAGACAGTTTGAGGTTGGGATGAAGAGTTACCTGTTAATTCTCACATCTCACGTATTTTCTCCCTTCTATCATGTGCCAGTCTAGCCCTGTCTCTCCAGAGGGTTTTATGTGGTTATTGAGTAGGTACCTTCACCCCATCAAGTGATGATTTCCATTTTTATAATAATCCTATTGCTTCTATCAAACGTGACTTTCATGTGATATGTATTTTGAGATACATTCTTTTAACAAAACAGGATATGGTCACATATGAATATAAATTCCATTTTGGTTTATGCTATGAAGCAGCTGTGCCAAAAAAAAAAAAAGTATGTGCATTGGGAATGACTTTAGCCTCACACTGCACCTGTGAATGGAAGAGGTTTGTCTGTTAGACTAAGTAGCCATATCAACAGCTTGGGTCAAGTCACAGTGTGCTAGGTAGTAATTAATTGTAAGAATCAGATTATCATTTGGTATAACCAATGAAATGTACTTAGTCACAGAGGAGAAAGAAACTGTAGTCATCCTTATTGCATTTGCTAAAAATCCAGTCTGTTTTCTAAGCAACTGATGCAATTCCTGGTTTCAGATATAGAGGGACATGATTTATTTTGGATGAATTTAACTCATTTTGTTATTTATTTAGGAAGTTTTTTTTTTGTCATATGGAAGCACTGGACGGACATCCTGGTGACGGACATCAAAGCCAAAGGGAAACAACAGTACCCAAGGTCTCCCTTGGTAGCAACTTGAGCTGTTAACCAAAGAATAGTTCCACAATCCATTTTGCAGATGGCTTGTACTTTCATTACAATCATATTGTTCAGATATGCCATTTTAAGATACATTGCACACAAACGCACTAGTCATATTCCCAAAGCAAGAGTGCCTATTCTCTCCTCTCTCATCCCACAACCATCCAGAAACACAACCATAATCTCTAGACTTTATAATCACTGCCTCAACATCAGATGTGCCCCTCATTCAGGGCTTCCCAGAACATAGTTACTGTCTAATAACCTTCTCTATTCTGTTGGTATCCTAACTCTTTTCTCAGCTAAGCTTTACATTTCAGCAATTTCAACAATTTAGGACACTGGGTCTTAAATTTGGCCTGCATCATAAACACCTAGAAGATGTTAAAGCACAGATTACTGGCTCCACTTCAGATTTTCTGATTTAGTAGATGTAGGGTGACATCTCCTGAAAAGGATGGGGTCCCATGGTTTCCCAGGTGATTCTGATGCTGCTGGTCCAGGGATCAAACTTGAGGAATAACTGCCTTAAGACCTAGTTTCTCCAACCTCTTTCACTTTCCTTGTGTGTTTGTCACGTCAGTTATCAGCTGAACTCTTTTGTTTGTTTCTTTGTTTGCTCCTGAGCTACAGAATTTTATAGAAAAAAAAAATGCTAAAACCTATTTGCTTGGCCCTCTACAAACTCATATTAATTGAATTTTCCACATTTTTACTGCTACTCTGTAATCTGTTTTTCTTTTTTTTTATTAGATTAGGTACAATTCTTCTGGGACTCAACTACAAAATCTACACTTGCCTTCTGAACTCACATTTGAATTCCTTCTTCTGCTCAATTACTCAATAGCTATTTATTAAATATCTCCTAAGTGGAGATAAAGAGAGCACAAAGAGTGTTTCTGTTATAACAGAACTTATATTCTGGTTGGGAAAAGAGAAAATAAAAAAACAAAAAAATGTGAAATATAACCTAGGTAGTAGTATGCATTGGGAAGAAAAATAAAGCAGAGAAACTGATTGTTTTGTGATATGCTTCTTTTTTTTTAAGATTTTATTTATTTATTTGACAGAGAGAGACACAGCAAGAGAGGGAACACAAGCAGGGGGAGTGGGAGAGGGAAAAGTAGGCTTCCCGTGGAGCAGGGAGTCCGATGTGGGGCTCGATCCCAGGGCCCTGCTCGATCCCAGGGCTCTGGGATCATGACCTGAGCCAAAGTCAGACGTTTAACGACTGAGCCACCCAGGCGCCCCTTGTGATATGCTTCTAACTATACACTTTCTTTTTTCCTAGAAGGAATTTTCCTATTACTGGGTACCATTATTATCCTGTCAGCCATCTTGCCTCTCCTTCTCCTTCACAACCTTCTCCCCATTCCAAACAGGCTCCCCTGTTTGACTCAGTCAGTCAACATATAATTTCTAATTCCATAGAATGTTTTCTATCTGTAGTTTTACAACAACCATTTTTGGTTTTGGTTTTGGTTTGTTTGTTTGTTTCTGTTTTTGCTAATCTGTTACTAGGAGCAGCTTCATAGTTAACCATCAACCACTATTTCCTACAGATATCAAAACAACACTTTAGGATCATAGTGCTATTCTATCAGCATACTAACTCTATGAGGCAAGTACTTTTAGTACTCCTATTTAGAAAACAGGAGATGCAAGTATTTTACTAAATCATAGAAATATGAATCCAGGCAATATGTCTACAACCTGGGATTTTAATAATAGGAGTGTAGCAATAACGGTGATTAGAAGGGGAGAACACAAAGTGGTATGACAGCAAAGAAGAGCAGGGTACTATTCCTCCTAGAGCACTTAGGAAGAAGTCACTTGGGTGGGTTTTGTGTCACTTGGTAGTTTGAGTGTGTCTTAGGTTAAAAATTCCTTTAAAAAGACAAATTTAGGGGTGCCTGGGTGGCTCAGTCAGTTAAGCATCTGCCTTCAGCTCTGGTCATGATCCCAGGGTCCTGGGATCAAGCCCCACATCGGGCTCCCTGCTCGGCTGGGAGCCTGCTTCTCCCTCTCCCACTCCCCCTGCTTGTGTTCCCTCTCTGGCTGTGTCTCTCTGTCAAATAAATAAATAAAATCTTTTTTAAAAAAGACAAATTTATTTCTCCCAAAGGAATAACTTTCACACAATGTGGGTGATAATGTATTGATGAGTTCATTGGTCAATTGATTTTCAATAACATCTAAATAGGAAAAAGCTTTACATACTATGCGAAGGAATGTGTTTCATTTTTTTTTTAATGGAAGGCTAAAGCAAGTATAGAATTATAGTGATAACAAGGATGAATAGATTTAACTTACTAGCTGGCACCCTCCCATAAGTTTCCACTATGCATTGCCTCCCAACTCACAGAGTGAACAAGATAAGCCCTGCTCTCACAAGGGTGAGAAGAGAAAAGAGACAGAGGAGACATTGACTAGATCTGATAGTTACGTGGTCCATGAAACACATTAAAGTTTTTTAAGAAGATCAACATTTCAAAATCTTGTCCAAAAAGAAAAAAAAAAAAAAAACACCCTCATGCTTTATTTTTTGCCTCTTTCTTAGGAACTGTCAAGACACTGTCACCTTTAAAACACAGCAACAGCTATATAAACTTCGATAGAAGTTGATTCCCATTTTTACTTCCATTTTAAATCTAAAGAAAACATCTGTTAAGATATGAGTTTTATGCCTGTGCTTCAATCAAGTTGCACCATTTTTCGCTTTCAGCTTATGTGCATAACCATATTGAGACAGCTGAAGAGAAAAGCCCGATGCTATATTCATAGTTTTGAAGGATAGTTCCTGCAACGAGGCCTGCCATGTCATGTCATAATGGTCACATTCCAGAGAGAATAAATCTATGTGATAAATAACACCTTAGGTCTTTTCCAAATCATCATTTCTTTTGAAGTGTATTTGGAGTATATATATATATATATATATATATAAATCCGTACACACACATACACACACACGATTTTTTCCATCCCAACAAACCTCTAGTGACTATATTTAATAAGCTACATTCAATTAGGTAAATTTACTGAAAGGCTAACTTAAAACCTCTTCCCCAGATGGTGAAGTGAATTGACATTTACGTTACAGCCAAACAAATAAAAAGTCCTTCATGCAGTAAAAGTTATATTTTGGTAGGAGTGGGGAGGGTGCTATTTTCTAAAGGGTATAGCTCAATCTTAACTGAAATGACGACATTGCAGGGAGATTAAAACATATAGCTTGACTATTTACATAAAAATATAAACATATTTTTGTTTTCAAATATGAAGCTTCTGGAGCTATTGGGGCCAGCAGTGGGTTATTTTTCATGAGATTTCCTCATGGTACATCTTGTCCTCCTCCTAAGAAGAATTGCCTTTCTCCTATGACAGGGAAAGAGAAACATGAGCACCAAGCCAAAATTTCTCAAGTTGACAACAAGTATGACTTTTATGGGTACTACAAGAATATGATCTATTCACTTGTTGCAGCTAGAAAAGATTTGTAATTCATACCAGATTGCAAAAGGTCACCCTTACTCAGGTGATACAGATGAGGGGAATTTGCATGTGCTTTGTGTGCAGAGTATGAGTAACATATATCAGGCCATGTGAACACTGTTTCCTACAGAGAGTGGTCAAACTGCTGTATTCATCTATTGTTGATGCATATATGAGAATCCCGGAATTTAAAAGGTCCAACAGACTAGTCATTTCATCTTGTAAATAAAGAAATTCAGATTTGTAGAGGTTGTTCCTTTTTTAAATACTATGCTGGAAATAAGTGTAAACCCAAATATTAGAACCCAGCATTCTTGTATTTTTCTTTCCATTAAACATTCATGACATATATTTATAGTCTATAAATATGGAGATTGCACAGTAAGTATAATACAGAGGCCATATATCTACCTTTCTCTGTCGAGAAAATGGTACAAAAATATATGAATGAGATGTCTACTATACTGTCAAACAGGCTCACAGTAGCTGACTTTCATCAAGGGCTTGTTATGTGCAAGGACCTATTCTAACTCCTTCACATGTATTTATCCATTTATTCCCTGCAATGACCCACTGAAGTAAGTAGTATATTTACCATTTCTTAGATTACAAAACAGAGAGGGGCACATAGGCTTAGCGATGTCCCCAGGACCGCATGGCTTGAAAATCATATCCAGATGAAATTTAAGAGTTTGCAACTTTGGGGTGCCTAGGTGGCTCAGTCGGTTAGCCGGTAAGCCGTCTGCCTTCAGCTTAGGTCAGGATCCCTGGGTCCTGGGATCCAGCCCAGCACCAGGCTCCCTGCTCAGGAGGGAGTCTGCTTCTCCCTCTTTCTCTGCCCCTCCCCCCCCCCACTGTGCTCACACAGGTGCTCTCTCTCTCTCTCTCACTCTCTCTCAAATAAATAAAAATAAAATATTTGAAAAAAAAGAATTTGCAACTTTACAGTGATGTAATCTTCTCTCCTAGTGACTTTGAAATAGATACCAAGAGTGACAACATTTTTTTCATTTGAAATCTATATTTTTGCATTTTGACTGAGGGTAGCTGTCTTTTCAGGACTCTGGATTAGATTAGACAGACAAGTACCTGTTTCAACTTTTGGCTCATTATCCCATGTTAGTGAGCACCGACTAAATGGTTTGTGGCTCATTTTATCACTAATTATAACACACAACTTTAAAAAATATAAATTCACATTAACCTTTAAAACCCCCTTTAATCATTCATTCTGTCACTATTTACTTACTGAGTCCCTGTTATGTCTAAGGATCAGTCCTAATCTATGAGCAAAAACAAAGATTGCCCTGGTCCTAAAGGAGCTGGACAGAGGGGATGCTTTGCTGGGTTTACATTTTTTTTTTAAATAAATTTGTCTCCGATAAAACTCTCCCTTTTTAGTGCATAGTTCTAGGAGTTTGACAAATGCATAGAGCTGGGCAACCCCCAACACAATCAGGATACATAATAAATCCATTACCTGCCCTTGTGCTGCTCCCTGGTAGTCAACCTTTCCAATGTCCCCACCTCCAGCAAACACTGATCTATTCTCCATTCTTACCATTTTGCCTTTTTCAGACTGTTCCATAAATGGAATTACAGAGTATGTAGTATTTTGAGTCTGAGTTCTTTCACTTAATTTAATGTACTTGTGATCTGTCATGTGTATCGATGATTCAACCACTTGTATTGCTGAGTACTACTCCATCGTATAGATGGACCACAGTTTCTTTACTCACTCACAATTGAAGGAGATTTGGATTCTTCCCCATTTTTGATAATTATGTACAAAATTGCTATAAACATTCACATATAGATTTTGTATTAACACCAAATTTCTCATAGGTTAATTTCTCCTAGGTAAATGCTTAGAAGTGGGATTCCAGGGTCATTAGGTAATTTGATTTTACCTTTGTAAGGAACTACCAAGCCGTTTTCCAAAGGGGGTGTAACATTTTGCATTCTCGTCAACAATGTATGAGAGTTCCAATTTCTTCACTTTTTCACAAGCACTTGGTATTGACAGGTTTTTGCTCCCCTTGCCCCAGCCATTCTAATAGATGTGAGTGGTATCTCATTAGGGTTCTAATTTAATGACTGATGATAGTAAGCATCTTTTCATAAGCTATTATCTATCTTTACATCATGGTGAGGTGTTGCTCAAATATTTTGCCAATTTTTATTGGGTTGTTTTCATATTATTGGCCCATCCACTTTTTAACTCCCTCATTCATCATTGGCAATACCTAAATTCTTGAATGATTCTGCTGCTTCTGTCCCTATACTTGACCAAATGTAAAAATCACATAGAGAAGTTGTTAAATGCAGTTTTGGGGCCCTATCCAAAAGTTAGAGTCAGAATGTTCAGAGGGTGAATCCCAGAAATTTAAAAAGTCTCCCTATGTTGAAATGCAGATTAATACCACAATAAGATATCATTATATTCCTAATAGAACAGCTAAAATAATTTTTTTAAACGACAAAATCCAGTTCTGGTGAGGACATGGAGAAGCTTTCCTGGAGGTTGAAAGGTATAAGTAAATAAATGTCTAAGACTTGCTGATTTTAATCTCATGATTTATGATGACTTCTTTTATCCTACACTTAAAGTTACCTGTTCAAATAATGATAGAAATAGAGAAGATAGGGGCTCCTGGGCGGCTCAGTCGGTTAAGCGTCTGCCTTCGACTCAGGTCCTGGTCCCAGGGTCCTGGGATCGAGCCCCGCGTCGGGCTCCCTGCTCTGAGGGAAGCCAACTTCCCTACTACTCCCCTGCTCCCACTCCCCCTGCTTGTGTTCCCTCTCTTGCTGTGTCTCTCTCTGTCAGATAAATAAATAAAATCTTTTTAAAAAAGAAATACTAAAGATAAAGACATTCACTCTCATTTTTTTTTTAAGATTTTTATTTATTTATCAGAGAGAGAGAGACAGAGGCAGGCAGAGGGACGCGGGGCTCGATCCCAGGACCCTGGGATCAGGACCTGAGCTGAAGGCAGATGCTTAACCGACTGAGCCACCCAGGCGCCCCTCAATTTATTTTCATAAACAAACCTGGGTCCAGAGAAGTGGAGAGAAAAGCTATAAGAGAAAAAAAAGGACAGGAATGAACTCCTGTGCTTTAGTCCGGAGTTGTTCACAAGTTATTCTACAAACGTCTCCAATTCAAAATGCCCAACCCCAACATACGTCCAACATATCTAAACCTCTAAAAAGTCCATCCCATTTTTCCTCAATATTTTTTAACCACAGCACCTTTTTGATAAAACTAATCCATACTTCTCTAACTCTAGATTCTTACTGGTTTCTGAAGATCACCCCATTTGTGTTTTCTCCTTTGCTCTTCTCAAAACTACTTGATGCAATTAATTTCTGTTGTGACAGGAAGATTAAAGAGGTTGAATTTATTAGAGCTTGAAACAAAGACCTCCTCTTTAATCAGTGACTAAACACAGACTTTTTAAACTTTTTTCTTTTTTAGCCATTTTTCACTCTTCCCCACCACGTTTGAAAAATACTCATAATCTGTCCTTTACAGAAAAAAAAAACCTGCATGTTCTGATCATATTGTGGTTAAATATTTGAATTGAATGCATCAGTGTGGTGAGCACGTATTTTCATAAGTGTATTTTTTAAATGGTAAGCTCCTAGATGGGGGTGACCGGGTAGAATGCAGCTCCTTAAGGCATGTCTCATAAAACCAGTTGCAATTATGCTTCTTATCAAAGTTATGAAGATGGCTATAAAAGAATGAATTGCATTAAAAAGCAGTCAATATTTACTTCTCATGTTCATTAAGGCAAGGAACGTGAATTGAAAAACCACTGCTAAACATATTGGTGGTTGTAATTTAAGTAAATTTATGGACTAGCCTATCAGAGGGCTTATATATTTAGTAATGATTGTCATTCTTTGCTCATTATATGAAACTTTAAATGATCGATGACCCTGGAATATTTTCCTGATTAAGTTGATACCAAGAAAATGATGAAAATGAGATGGCAGATATCTGGGGGCTAGGATATTATGAAGGAATATTTTGGAAAGAAACAGAAGCTTTAGTAGTACAAGGCAATTTAAATCCTGAATTACTAACTCTATCCTTCAGAGCATATATTAAAACCAGGAACTCAACTAATAAAGACAGAATAGATCTGTGTTAGGGATGGAGTCGGGGTACAGGGCAAGTATAAGAAAGTTACTTGTGTAAGATTTTTATTAGAGCTGACATGCCTGGGACTCCTGACCTAGAAAGAAATTACTCTTGATGGTAAGGACAGGCCTTGGTGATGTTAGTTATCTTGAAATTGGAGCTGGTTGTTCTAAATATTTAGTAGCAAGCAGTGTCATTGAAGTACTTTAGCTTTTCCCAGCCACGATTTATTAGATATTTGAAATCCAAATGTTCCTCAGTCCCGCTCAAACCTATTTTTATCTCCACTGATGTTGCAATTTTGTTCTTACAGACCTGTCAAAGACAATTTTTTTAGGGTTGCAGCATAATTTCAAGCTTTTTGTGTTATTTCTTACACCACCACATATTTTTATGCTGAATCATATACTCTGTTTGTCACGTATGGGCTTTTTACAAGTCTGCACACCAGTCTTCTTATTCTGTTTCTGTGTTAACTTTACCCACTATGTGATATGACTTTCTTTTTGTGTGTTTACAATGAGATAAATGTGCACATGCTAGATAGACAGACTTATACCATCAAATCACTGCAATAATTTGTATTCTTATGTTATTGCTAAACTAACTATACTTGGTAAAAGCAGATATATTTGGAGAAAGCTGATTTTCCGTATTCATTGATAGGATTCACTTACTGTGTTGGTTTTCTAAAGAAAAATGGCATATCGCCAACTGCTCTTCCCATTCCCCCAAGCTGCTTTACCAAATTTCCCTTCTTCCATTATTCAGCATCTGTTACAAGTTGTCTTGGGCCCCCAAATTCATATGTTGAAGTCCTCAGTCTCCAGCACCTCAGAATTTAAACTTATTTGGAAATAGTCACTGTGGATTTAATTAATTACGATGAAGTCATATTGGACCAGGGTGGGTCCCTAGTTAAATACAACTGATGTCCTTATAAAAAGGATGCCATGTGAAGGGACAGACAAGCACCTAGGGAGAATGCCTCCTGAAAACTGAAATTGCCCTCCCACAGACCAACTAACTGTCAGAAACTAGGAAGGAAGCCTGATTCTGATCCTCCTCTAGCACCTTCAGAGGAAGCATGGACCTGCAAACACCTTGATCTTGGGGATGTCTAGTCCCCAAAACTATAAGACTAAATTTCTTTTTTTTTTAAGATTTTATTTATTTATTTGAGAGAGAGAGAGTGAGAGATAGAGAGCACGAGAGGGAAGAGGGTCCGAGGGAGAAGCAGACTCCCTGCTGAGCAGGGAGCCCGATGTGGGACTCGATCCCGGGACTCCAGGATCATGACCTGAGCCGAAGGCAGTTGCTTAACCAACTGAGCCACCCAGGCGCCCCTATAAGACTAAATTTCTGTTGTTTAAGTCACTCACGATAGCAACCCTAGCAAACCAACAGAGCATCTAACCAAGATTCCCATAGATGTCAACAGATGGGCACCAATTCGTCCACTTCTTCCTTCCCGGCTGTGACATCATCTGGAGCTTCACCTGTTTTTCTCTCTTGTTTGGATGCATGTGTTAATCCTTCTAACCCACCATGCAAACCTCCCCACCACTGTTCTTCATCCCATCTTCTCTTGTCAGTTATATCCCTCTTTCTGAATGATTTGTCGCCAATCTCTTAATCTCTGCTGAATCCTATCCCTCAGCCCATAATCATGGTGAGGCGTTTGCCTGTTCAAAAGCTGGACAACTTGCTGCTGCTTCTTTCTTAGCATTGAATGAAATCTGGCCTTCATCCTTCCTATCTATGGAAATTATTTTCCTAAATATCAGCAGCCACATCATTATCTAGCTAAAAAAAAAAATCTTAACCATCTTCTTACTGTTTTTAGTTTTGGGCCCCAAAATATATCACTAGCAGTATCTCTTTCATTTATTTGTTTGTCTGTTTACAATTACACGTAGACATACAGGGCTTTGACAGTTTTTTTTTTTAATTTTAACACTATTCTGCATAGGTTACTCTTCTCCTTCTTTGAGGACAATCTTCTTACCTGGCTTTATAATACCACTGGCCCAGGTTTCTCCCCTCTGATGGCGGAACCACTTTTTAAATTATTTATTTATTTTTGTACTTCATTCCTACATCAGCAGCTGTCAGTCTTTCTTACGTGAATATAAAAATCTCTCAGTTCCCCCAACTAGGAGATTCTGTCACCATCATCAGGCTACTGAGAATCATTAATATCCCCTACCAGGATATTGCCCAATTTAATTCCCATAATTTGTATGACAATTGTTTTGAAATATAACATATTATAATATTGAGTAGGGTGGTTTAAATTATACTGCTTCAGAAACTGGATATTTGCCTGCCTTCCCCACCCTAAATTTCTGTCTTAAAATGTCAGCCCTTTTGGGGGCGTCTGGGTGGCTGAGTTGGTGGGGCGACTGCCTTAGGCTCTGGTCATGATCCTGGAGTCCCAGGACTGAGTCCCACAAGGGGCTCCCTGCTCGGTTGGGGAGTCTGCTTCTCCCTCTGACCCTCCCCCCCCATGCTCTCTCTCATTCTCTCTCTCTCTCAAATAAATAAATGAATAAAAATTTAAAATGTCAGCCCTTTTAATTCTATGCTTATTTTTTTTATTGTTCTTCATTTTCTTTCTCTACTTCCAAACATCCATCATTACTTTTACGCCTATAACTTCTTTGATAGAATACATTGTTTTCTTCCTAGAATGCATTCCTTCCTACCTACCCATTCTCACACACTTCCTTTTTTCTGGTCGAAGCAAAGATTCTTCATCCAAGTAGTTAAATAACAACAACAACAACAACAACAACAACAAAATGGACTTAATCCCAGCCCCTTTGAAGCAGCATAATCTAAACCAATCCTGGTTGTTTCAGTGTTCTTCTAGGAACTGGTTTAAGAAGGGATAAGTGTCCCAGTCACTGTCAAGGAGATGAGATCTCTTCTTTGAAGGCACTGAAGAAGACTTCCCACTAATAAAGTCAAATGGCAGAGTAAAATTACTGGAATATCTGGTACTGAATTAAGGCAGGTGTCCCAACTTAAAACATCTGGTTTTATAATAATTACTCTTTTTATTGTTAAACTATTGTATCTGAGTTATCTGTCACTAGTAGCCAAAAACTACTATTCATCCAGGGTATTTTCACCTGAGTTCCAGACTCATATTTTCAAATATTCATTTTCCAGTTTGATCCAAACATATCACAGGGACCTCAAATATACCTTGTTCAAAAAAGAACTCATTTTGTTCCACAAACTCAATCTGATATTCTGCTTGGGTTTGGTTTGGGTGTTTGTTTTGAAATTACAGCCTATGATGTCCCCAAATCCAGGCCAGGAACTTGGAATCATCTCTACCTACCTCCCTTACCTTGCACTTCCCAAGTGTCCACTAAGTCCTGATGATTCTACATGCAAAACATTTCTCAAATATACCCTTCTTTCTATAGTCTCCTTACCTGGACTATTCATGCCTCCTTGCCACCCAGTTGTTTCTTATCTAATCAACTCTGCACGTTGCTTTCACAGTTATGCTCCTAAAACATTGGCAGTTTTTAAAAAATATTTATAGAATATTATTATCACATATTTTTTCTGTTGCCTTTTGGAATAAACTCTTAATGCTCTAACATCCAATTTGCCTGCCTTTTTGCTTAATCTCTAAATGTATTCATACCTATTCTAATGATAGCTGTCTCCTACTCATCCCCCAAATATGCTTTTATTTGTACTGTTCCCACTGTACCTAAGGCTTTCTTTTCTTATTGAGCTGACAAAATCCACTTTCAGTGGTGCCTCCTCTTTAAACATTTTGGGACATGCACTCCCTGGAATTAGAATTAATCATCCTTTCTGGAAGTATTTTTTAGTTCATACTACAAGTGTATTATGTATCATTTGTATTTTGGTTTTTAAGTGATAAATGATTGTATCTTGAATTGCCTTGAACTGAAGAACTTTGCTAACTCCTAAATAGATACTAGGATCTTCATTATTAAAATAATAAATATTTAAATAGATCTTGACATTTAGGAATCTAAGAAACTATAAGTGAATTTATGATAATATTAATCAATAATATTCATAATGGGTAGCCACCCATACTATAATAATAGTAGTATAGGGAATATGTCATATTATCAGAGTAACTATAAACTTATCAGAGTCTATCAAATAGTAGGCCTTCAATAACTGTTTTTTATGTGAATTCTTCCAGATTTATATGTAAAATAATCACATTTTTGAAAAGCTATAAAATTATGATGAAAGTAAACAACTTATTGGTAGAATAAGAATATTTGATACAGAAATGCAATTAAGTAACTATAATGAGCAAAGACCTAAACTCCATTCCATTCAATTACCAATCATTTAAAACATGTAGGGTACACTGTACTACTCCTTTCCAGTGGTATAATTAATGCCATCTCTAAACCAAAACCAAGTGGACAGAGAAGATTCAACATTTCTTTTTATATGCACTTTTTTGGTTTGATTTATTTTCCCCAGAAAACGTCCCAGTTACATATTAGTCACAAGGACTTTGATGCTGAATGGAATCAGTTTCTCTGTATAGCACGGAAGAACACCCTTAGTCCTTCCTCCTCACCTGTGGGTAATGGTGCAGGTGCTACATTGAGAACCACATGGCAATACTCCAGCCACTTCAAGGAATTTTCCCAGCACAGGTGGTTCTAAAATTTGGCTGCTCATCAAAATCATTGGTGAAGCTTTGAAGAAATACAGTTTCTTGGGCCCTAATTACAAAGAGAAGCTGATTTCAGTATTCCTGGGTAACAAAGCCCACTCATTTGTATTTTTAAAATCTTTACAGATGACTCTACTGTGTAGCTCGAGTTGAGAACCACTGTAACACTTAACTTTTATAGCCTGACCTTCCTTTTGAAGTCACCTTCCTGTATTCTAATTATGTGATCAGAATAAGACCCACTGCTTATGGGTTTTGTTTCCATAACTCATAGTTCAGTCCAGTTGTTTTGGTGAGAATTTCATCTTTGGATTTTGTCTTTTAAATTTCCTTTAACTCCTTGCTCTGTTACCTATAAGCCAATTGAACCTTTCCCCCCAATAATTCCCAGCTAATACAACATCGCCCTGGGAACACTGCCCCAGAACACCCTTGATAATATTCCCTTTCTAGTCTGCCCAATCAGGAGCAAAGATGGTGAGCATACAAGCCTTCAAATTTTATTATTTTCCTGCTTAGGGGCTGCTTGATGTGATCTGTCATCAAATAGGGAGAAAACCAAGCTTTTCATGGCCAATTTAAGAATAAGAAAGTCATGTCAGCCATTGACATTTTAAAACATAATTCTCAGTTAATAAGGATAGATCTAGTCCAGAGGCTCAATCTTATAAAAAGACATTTTTGAAAAATTACATATTTCTTTTTTATCTTCCTTGACACTTGATTTCTTAATACCAGATATATGAATTTTCTTTATCCACCATTTTGAATGCTTAATTCCTGTTATTATACCCGATGGCAGTATGGTATGAAGTCTAAAAGATTAAAAAAAAGCTGTATTGTTTTAAAATTTTCAAAACTACCATCAACAGAAAATGTTAGAGCAGTAACATTTTCCCTACAATCTTCTTATAAAATAAAATCTGTTCCACATTTTATACATTGAATTTTCTTTCACTTAAGTAATAACAATTAAATTTAAAACAGACACAGCTGTTTTCATGGGTTAACTGCAGAACTTGTACATTTTCACAGAAACAATATGCATATCCAAAACCTTGGCAAAGTCCTTGATAAATGTTTTAATCGCAAAGACTCAAGAGTGGTGAATTCACTAAGTATTTCATATAGTCATGCTTTCCTAATAAAAAAGATTAAGATTCCTAACCCATTGTGATACTTCTATCGTATGTTCTTCAATACAGATTGGCACTAGCTAGTTCAACAGATTTTTTTTTTTTATATAAGGACACATTCATACTCACAAAGGATTTGCTAACTTGGCACTGATGTTGGGTCACACAGAGTACTATATGTATCTATGACATGGATGAGAAAAAGAAAGACTCATTAATACTGATAGTCATCTGACTTCTTCTTTTTTTTTTTTCCTTTGTTCACATTCACAAATGCCTGCCACATACTCAAAACAAACACAGACACAAAACCACAGGGCTATTTTGAATTCTGTATTCCTGAAGAAAAATGACAAAGAGGAGATTTATTTTGGATTCACTTCCATACTGCTCTCTCTTTCAGAAAGCCTGGCTTTCCAAGTTCATCCAGCATAGTGGTTTCAGCAACTAGCATATCCTCC
Organism: Zalophus californianus; assembly: GCF_009762305.2. Classification (NCBI taxonomy): domain Eukaryota; kingdom Metazoa; phylum Chordata; class Mammalia; order Carnivora; family Otariidae; genus Zalophus; species Zalophus californianus. The sequence continues at coordinate 108,610,912 of NC_045597.1, forward strand.
AGGGAATGCTGGGAAATGAGTTACAAAGACTGAACACCATGCACATTGTGCTGTTTGTAAGTCTGGTTGAGAACTAAATAAGGACGGGGCACAGCTGCAGACACACAGCAGGTAGAAAATCACTTAAGAGATAATGAAAAGTAGCAGGATAAGAAGTTTGGAGGGAAAGAAAACGTTCAGCACCTGAGGTGAAACCCTGGAGTGACAACGTAGCCTGGAAAAGAGACACAGTACTTAAATTCTACTTTGAAATCCCCAATCTGGAAAAAGCAGGATCTGTAGAATATTAGTTATAATTAAAAGGTGGTGAAACCTGGGAAAGGGGAAATGACACTGCACTCGGAATGTGCACATCTAACTTCCCATTCTAGTCAGTCACCGACTTGTATGTGACTTTAAGGGAGTCGCTTACCCTCTTTTGAACCAACCTTAAAGTGACAGTGGCAGACTACAAGTTTCACTGATGCATTTTCTACAGCTCTAAAAGTTTATAAATTCTAAGTATAAACATTTTTAAGGAGCTATACAAAGAAGAACGTCAGACACTTATTAGATAATAACCACAGGTTTTTAACAGAATCTTACAGTGGCCACATCAATTTCCTGTGCAGCATCCCTGAGCTTTGATGCGAACTCTTAGATTGTTCCACATCAGTGAGAGAAGGTGCCACCTAATGAGGCAGATATTCTGCATCTGGAGTGCTCTTATGTTTAACTGATACTCATCTTCTAGTAGTTTTTACCCCTGGATCCAGTTCCATCCTCAAAATAATATGAAAGAAATACATTTCCTCTTTAAATATTTCAAAGAGCATTTTGATCTCTAAGTTTTATCACATCTAGGTTATGAACATTCTTGTTTCCTTCAGTTATTGCTCATTTACATGATGTCAGAGCTTGCAAGGCAGAAGGATTGCTGACTTCTAAACAGACTTAAGCTGTTGGTATCTGTTTTAAATGGTGATATCCTGAATTCAGTGAATGAGACAGGGACTCCAAATTCTAAGTAATCCCGTATGATTTGTAGTAAGAATGACACAAGAAACTTTAGCTTCTAAGCCCAGCTACCAACAAACTCAAAGAAAAGCATATTAAGATTGAACTACATCAACTGCTGATATCTGATGCATGCAAGTCTCAAGAATGGACAGTGATTGTACAAAAACAAAACAAAAAACAGCAATAGCAATACTCAATAGTTACAGGGTCAGACATTATACTAAGCCCTTCTCATAATTTACATCATTTAATGGAAACCGGCAATTGGACAAAACAGATCATTCTCACTCACTGTGGAAGGACTGGTTCTTAGGGAATCAGCCCTCTGCTCTGCACAAAGGCAAGTCTGGAATTAAATTTACAGTGGACAGCATCCCTTCCTCTATGATCTACAGGTTTGTGCCTCTCAAAAGCATCTGTCATCCTTTGTGCCCTTTTCAGTTGGGTAAAACCACCCAGTGACATCCCATTTCTCCTTATCTGCACATATTTCCTCTCCACCTTTCACTTAGGTGAGATGTAGCATTTTTTTTTTTCAGGATTGGTATTCATTTGATATTTGCAAGCTGGACAGTAGAAAAGACTACTGTGTAGTGTAGTCTTGAGAGCAAGATGTAGCCTTGATGACAAGATGTTATGAAAAGTCTAAGTCCTTTGCCGTTTTTTCCTTGCTCATGTATATGGACTTTATGTCACAATATACCAAGAGCCCACAAGAAGAAATGATTTATGTCTGGAGATTTCTGTGCAACATTTCTGATGCAGCCAATGATTAGTAGGCATACTTTCTTCCCTCTCCCAGTACTATCCTTACATCTTATCATGAAAAGTGGGTTTTTAGTCATGGAAGGAGAAACTTTAACTGGGGATGATCATAAAATGTGCAGTCATTGGAAGTTTTTCCATACTAAATAATCTTGGTCAAAATATACCTTAGTGGGCCAAGATAGAGGTAACAATGGATGTCTCTTCTACATTGCAAATTAGCCTCATAATACCAATAAAATCTCTAAATCCTGTGATCCTGTGAGTCACATCAATCTTTGTCATCCTTATATTTTCTTAGAACTCCATAGAATGTACTGTGATGTGTGTGTATATGTGTGTAATTGACAGACCAGGGGTACTGGAAACAGTAGTTAAGAGGCTCCGGTCCTAAATAAAAGAATAGAATAGGTGCTAAGGCACACCAGTTGCCTTATAATGCTCAGATTAAAAGAAGGGCAGTAAGTAGAACCCTTACCCAAACACAAACCAAACAGAATCACTGGGGTTGTGGGGGGCTGGTGTGTATGCGTGGTAGAGCATGTCCAATTGCATATATCAGAGTAGGTCGATGTGGTGATGACAAGTGGGTCAGGGAAAAGATTTAGTGAATGGGTCAGTGAAAGTATGCTTTTATAAATCTAAATTTAGCTACTTTATATTTGATTGTTTCCATCTGTCACCATTGTATTCACTATTCTTCATTGTTTTGTATCAACTAGAAATGACAAAAATATTTTCATTTAAGTCATTACTAAATTTTTGAAAATACTTGACTAAAGCAAAGGATACAGGACGATCTTATAGACTTTCGTCAATCAATCAAGCATCATTTCAAGAAACTTGCTATCCAACCAATTATAAAATTCAGCTAATTCTATTTTTCATAGTTCCTCCTTTTGGGCTACTGAGAGCCATTAAATTAATTGCTGATAAGAAGATAATGCAATTGATATAGCATATCTTCCTCAACACTGATCCTTCTCCCCAGGTACTCTAGTCCATAAAAAATGAAATGAGATTGGATTAGAATGTGTTTTTATTTGTTTATACATTTAGTGAGCACAATTTGGTTTCCAGTGATTGACTTTTTTTATAATGCTGCAGCCATCTACTTAACCTTTTTAATATTTGCCAGAAATAATATTAAGTTTATAATATTTTTCACTTTTTAAAAATCAGAAAATTTCTGTTTATATTCTTCTATATGTTCTTTTATTTTTTTATTAGAATACTTCTTTTTATTTATTTATTTTTAAATTTTATTATGTCATGGTAATAGCCAGTTTTTGATGTAGTGTTCCGTGATTCATTGTTTGCATATAACACCCACTGCTCCGTTCAGTACATGCCCTCTTTAATACCCATCACCAGGCTAACCCATCCCCCCACCCCCCTCCCTTCTAGAACCCTCAGTTCGTTTCTCAGAGTCCATAGTCTTTCATGGTTCGTCTTCTATATCTTCTATTTGTTATCGTTCTTCAAAGAATAAAAGGGTGCCTTTTTTTTTAAGATTTTATTTATTTATCTGACAGAGAGAGACACAGCAAGAGAGGGAACACAAGCAGGGGGAGTAGGAAAGAGAGAAACAGGCTTTCTCTCAGAATCTGCGGAGTAGGGAACAGGACGTGGGGCTCGATCCCAGGACCCTGGGATCATGACCTGAGCCAAAGGCAGACGCTTAACGACTGAGCCACCCAGGCACCTCAAGAATAAGAGGGTTCTAAAGTAACATTTAAATGTCCTAGGAGGTAAATTTATTCTGAGCAAGAGGCTTGAAATCATTTAGAGGAATTCTGTGTTCTTATTTAATTTCCTTATTTCTTTTTTAGTTCAATTTCCTTATGAGTATTTGTTCTGCCTTTACCATTTGAAAACATATTCTCCTTGATAGAGATAAAAACAAAATAGGCCAAAAACAGTTATGCATTATGCTATGGAATCAAAGGAACAAAGTTTTAAATCTAGTATAAAAAATACACATTAAAAGTTTTGCTGATAATTCTTTTAATAATCCAGTAAGTTTGTACTGAAAACAAGACCCAAAAAATCAACAAATAACGTGTTTTTTAAATAGTCTCTGTCTATGAGTGATTCATGGTCTATGAAAATGTCAATCACATTTACAAAGAAAATGGAAGATTGAACTATTTAGCCTGGCAGTCAAATGAGTTAGACCTATTTTTCTTTTTCTTTTCTCTTCTAAATGAATTGACTTGCATTTTAGCTGACTGACAGTTAAGACATACATCACAGAGGTAGAGGAATTTTTAGTTGCTTAACTGAAAAGACTTAAACCCAAAGATTTTAGTGAGTACCTACAACCTTAAGCACCCTTAGTTAATCTCTCTGATACCATCATTTATGTAGTGCCCAGTAAGGGACATCTACAAACTTCAATATTTCAATAATTAGATGAGCACTTCCACTGAGATGCTTCCTTAGCTTGTGAAAATGTATTTGTAAATGTCATAGAACCAATGCCAACTTTTGTTTTCCTGATTTACTTTCTTCCTGGACCTATATTTACTTTTGTAGTTGAATTTGCATGCTGTTAGTTAAGACTGCATCTTTGAAAGAGAGGAGTTGTGACTTGCTTCTGGTGGAACGTCCCAGAGACCTGTCGGTGACAAGGAAGCCATTACATAACAACTCAGAGGAGGAGTTGGTCATTCCAAGGCACAGCCATATCTGACTCATTAGCTTTGTGGGAACTGAATCGAGTTATGTTCCCAAAACAACTTTTCATTGGAATAAACATAGAGAAGAGGTAGAAGGAAAAGCTATTAGGTAGAAAGTGTAAGTTTATCACATGAAAAAAAGAAAAGGGCAATGATATTGGCTGAGACAATAATTTCTGAAAACTGTATCTTTGAATGAAAAACAAACCCCAGGTAGGCAAAACAAAACACAAGAAAGCAAAATCCCACTTTTGATTTTATTTTTTCATTTGTCTAGCTTTGAAACCCAAAGAATGATTTTTTAAACAAACATTTTGTGTCTCGATATGAGTTCAACTCTATAGGAACTGATGGACTCTTAAGAATTTTCAGGATAAACTTTTGTTGTGCTGGCTTGTACTGTGAGTATTCTAATTTTCAGTAACATAGCCAGGTAAGCCCTGAAATTCAGTGCAAGAGGATACAAAGTCCAAGAGTTTACTATTGCACAAAGATACTATGTGGGTTTTAAAATACATATTCTCCAAAATTTCTCAGCACAACTTTTAAATTTAAAACTCACATATTACACATATTTTAAATTTATGGAAAACACGAGCCTAAATTAAAATCAGTCTACACAGTGACACTGCTCCTCATTGTGGGGAAAAAAGATGGTAACTTTTTTCATTATTTTAAAATAAATGGAGAAGTCTTAAATTTGGGGATGTAACTTCAAAGTAAATGGTAAAAAGAATATTGTACTTGAGCATTTTTTTCCTGTAGTTTTGTCAATAGTCAGTGTATTCTGCATATTGTGTGCTGTAAGCTAGCCACATGAAATAAATGACTTTGGCCTTAACTGAATGCTACTGTCTGTAGTACATCATAACCCCAGCCTGCTGATAATAAGCCTTACTTGGCAGTAATCTACATCCAGTGGCATTTGGAAAACTGCAATAATGATGATGAAATTAAAACCTCAGAATTTAAGTAGCACATAGGTCAGTGTGCTGTAAAAATGTAGGTAAGAATAATAATGACCTCTAAAATGTTTGTGTTCATTGGTGAAGGCTGAGCTAATTAGGACAGGAAGTTGAAATATATTATTTCTTTTCTGAATGTTCCAAATAGAATGGCCTGGAATAAATATAAGCAAATTCAGAAACTGTGTCCTCTTAAAGCAATAATATACACAATAATTCCATATTTATGTCTGTATACCTTTTGACCTCTACTGTCCTTGGTGGTTCTTAATTCAGCCCTTTTTTTTATTTAAGGGTCTGTTACTAGCAATAATAAAAATTGGGCAATGTTTCTTCAACAGTCCTGGCAAGGACTACCTTAGCTATATATACTAGTTCCAGAACAGCCTTTCTCAATCTATATCTATAATGTGTACCCCTTAGTAAAAATATTGGAATATGTTTGTCTAACCACCTGAATCCTACCCAAACCCTCATGATTTGGAATTAGTCACATGGAAATTCATCCAGGGAAGAAAGACTCTGGTTCCTTTTTCTTTTTCTTTTCTTTTCTTTTTTAAGATTTATTTATTTATTGGGCACCTGGGTGGCTCAGTTAGTTAAGCGACTGCCTTCAGCTCAGGTCATGATCCTGGAGTCCCAGGATCGAGTCCCGCATTGGGCTCCCTGCTCACTGGGGAGTCTGCTTCTCCCTCTGATCTTCCCCCCTCTCCTGCTCTCTCTGTCTCTCTCATTCTCTCTCTCAAATAAATAAATAAAATCTTTAAAAAAAAAAGATTTATTTATTTATTTAAGGGGGGAGGGACAGAGGGAGCTGGAGAGAGAGAATCTCAAGCAGACTCCCTGCTGAGGGCAGAGCCTGATGCAGGGGGCTGGGTCTCACAACCCTGAGATCATGACCTGCGCCAAAATCAAAAGTCCAATGCTTACCTACTGAGCCCCCCAGGTAACCCCCCCTTTTTTTTATGTACACACACAGAAAAGGGTTGTTGTGTCTTTTATTGTTTTGGTTGAACGGTGCATTAACCAGATTAAGCAGGTGCCTTCATTCCAGGATTCCTCACTCTTTTCTCTATGTAGTCTGATCTTTCAAGGGGGAGTTGATATAATTCAGTGCATATATCAACTAATTTCAACACCTACCATTTTTAGTGTCTCTAAGGACACTATTAGTCCATGGAATCCAATTTGGGAAACATTGGACAAGATATAATACAATTTTCATTTATCTCTGCCTACTCTTAATCTACTGGAAAACTTCATCTTAAATACTCCCCGATGGTCACTAATCTGTGTTAACTGGGTTTAAGTGGAGTCACATTCCTTAGCTAAGCAAGTGATAAAACTGATGGAAAACATATATATTTCAAGAGCCAGACATACCAAACACTGAAAAACAATCAATATGAATTTTCTTTATTCATTATTTCTATTCATTATTTTTATAATGAATGTACAGTACTCAAATTCTTAATGCACTGAATAATTCCCACTTTTTCAAGTCCACCATTATTAAAGTCACTTCCCTAGATTCCCTATAGTGTGACAGCAATGGTCATAGATGGTCTTTGAACATCTTTTAGAACTAAATGACAATGTGAACCTTTAATCAAAGCTGACATAGAATTTTACACAGAACACAACAACAACAACAAGACTTCCCTATCTTTAGGCCAGCAGGATAGATAGGTCTGAAGAATTTAAAACAGAAACACTAAGTGATTTATATACTGGATGTCAGCTGGACAGTTATGAGACACCAAATAAGTGAAAGAGAGAGAGCATATATTGTCATTTTATTAACCAAAAATTATTAACTGTTTCATTGACCAATTCTATTTTTTTCTTTAAAAATAAGCTCTCAGTACATTTTTCAACAGCTCAATGACTTTAAGTCTTTTCTCCAGAAAGTATGATAGCATACAGGTGTACACTTATTCACTCACTAAGATCTTTTTGTTAAAATAATTAGCCTCTCATTCTTTCAAGTCCTCCCTACTACTGACTTTCAAATGGGCAAGAGGAGTAATTTTGCAGTGTCATATTTTCAGATATATGTTAAAGAAAGAATAAAATTTAGACCTAAAGGGCCTGCAATACAACAGATACTTAAGAAATATTTTGAATAAATAAATTATAATATTTATAGACTTCTCTAATCTGGAAAAGTTGTGATTTAACTAGCTCACTGGTATCCCTATTTGGGGGTATTTTGCTTCCCAAATATGCATGAGCATCTGAGCTATATTTTTTATCTTCAATATATATGGTATTATATTTTACATATGTCTATCACAATTTTGCTTTTTCAGTATTAAAGAACAAATGTTAAACATGATTTTTATCATAATTTTAAACTTGGGTCAATTATTTAGAACTTGACAAACAGTCCTTTTTTGCTAATACTACAAGACACTACAACCCCTTCCTTTGTATGTACATTAAAAAAAAAAAAAGAGTTATATTCTTCCATCTATGGGTGAATTTTCACACAGTCATAGGTCAGGGAACCAGGCAATACAATTAGTTCACATAGCAAAGCAAAATATTAGTTGATCCATGTCGCAGCCTACAAATAAACTGGCTAGTACCTGCTTCTTTAGGCAGGCAAGCCACCCATATAATTTAGTACAATGATCTCCTTCAGAGTTTGAGCTGAGCTTTGCATGCTCCTCCTGCAGAACAGAGAGATGTGCACACAGTGAGCTTCTGAAAAAGGTCTGAGAATGATAAAACACGTGTATGTACTAAGTTATTTGATAAATACATACGTGCCAGCCATTTCAATTATTTTATATAACACAAACTCAACTTTAACAGAGAAATTTTTCAACAAGCAAATTTTATTCCAGACTACAAAATCTAAAGTCCCAGGGACATTCACCAAATTCTATTTCTCTTCACGACTATTTCTTCCTGTACCCTAAGTCATAAAAAGACATTAAGGGGCATCCTGGTACAGAAACACTCATAATTATCATGAAAATGTAACACTTAACAGAAAGGAGATTTCAAACTGATAAAATCTCTCTTAGGTTTGACACATTTTACTTCTTTCTTGGGCGTAGAGACACATGCTAATATTTATACCATGCTAAATATAAAAATACTTGAGAGTAGCTGGATGGAGCCAATTTTCAATAGGCAACCTATTAGTTTCTCCATCTCTATATGCATTGACTTACATAAAAAGTAAGGAAAAGTTACATGAGTTCTCTTCAAATGTAATTTCCTTTTTGAAACTATGCATATAACACTTTGTATTTTAGTTTTCAAGATTACTGACATCCTGTAAATGCAAATATACACTTTCTACATTACAATATTACCCAAGAAAAAAACAACAAAAAAGGAAGTGCATGTGTAGGAGTAAGTAGGAATAGAACAGTCCCAGGATTGTACCATTCCCACAGTGCTTCAGGGTTGTCTTTCAAATTTCTACTTTTAAATTGCTTCTATTCCTATCGCATTTCATAAAATTGGGTGAGAATTTGAATCTTAATTTCTCACTTTAAAAATTCACTTCACCCAGGCGCCTGGGTGGCTCAGTTGGTTAAGCGATTGCCTTTGGCTCCGGTCATGATCCTGGAGTCCCGGGATCGAGTCCTGCATCGGGCTCCCTGCTCAGTGGGGAGTCTGCTTCTCCCTCTGACCCTCTTCCCTCTTGTGCTCTCTATCTCTCATTCTCTCTCTCTCAAATAAATAAATAAAATCTTTAAAAAAAAATTCACTTCCCCATCATCCCCATGCTTGCTTTTCAAGGAAAGAGTTTCATTCCAATTGCAATATTATGATAAAATGATGTATTTGTTTTTTTATCAATTTGGATTGTATTTTTTTCTTTAATAGCATTAACTAGCATTTATAGTCAAAATCTTTCCTTTACTTTATATGCATTGTTGAAAGAAAAAGATTAGATATGCAATTAGTGATCACTGATATTCTGCTTATGTTTACTTTATTTGGTCAATGTAAATAAACTTAATTATTTTTAAACTATTATAATAACTTCTGATAAGAATAATACTTAATAATGTGATAGATCATGCTTAGCATATATCTTGCTTACTATATGTAATCTCTAACTTTTAAACAACCCCCAAGTACGATCTAATTGTTTTCATTCTGCAAAAGAGTTAGCAGGTTTTCAGAGCCCTTCTGTCACTTGCCCAAGGCCACATAGTCAGTAAATGTCAAGCTTGGGATCTGAGCCTTCATCTCTTTGGCAATAATGTCCACACTTGAGAAAAAGAAATTTAAAGTATGGAACACATGTTGACATTTATTATATGAATACTAATGGAATCCATCTTCTGCTTTGAAATTATTCAAAGTGAAATATGGATAAAACAGAAGGCCACTATTTAGGGTAGTGACAGAATGATCTGCTTCAATTCCACAAAGTATTTCTTAATTGGACAGTTGTAAAGCAGGGCCATAACCCATAGAATAAAAGGAGAAACAAAAAGAAGATTAAGTACCTCAAGATTTCTGATCTCACTTTCTCCTGCATTATGTTAAAAAAATAAGACATGTAATTTGTAATGTGGAGCTTCAACTACAGAAGTTAAACGTTGCACTGAATATTTCTAGAATGTTACATCAGTCGAGAAAGGACAGAAAGAAGCGTGCATGGTGTTCATGGTTCTTAGAGTCTTAGTATTACAAAATTCTCCTTTCCTGCCTCTTCAGCCACTGCTGTTAAAATTCATATGTGTAAACATGGACTAAATTTTTCTCTTTTTTGGGCTGAGGGCAGTTTCTGTAAGACTGACAAATTAAAACATGTGATCAGATTTATCCAAATAATGGCAAACAGAAGACTAAAAGAACTTCCGGACTCTGGGCCATTCCAGAGTCAACATTTGGGCTACCACAGATGACCTCAGCACTCTGAACAACACACCACCATGCCAGGACTATAACACATTACCACTAAAATTGGTTTAAACTGGCAACTGAAACGGTCCATTGGGCTCTTATTTTCAGGGGCACCACGTCCACCAATGGGCGTGGAGCTTGTTCACTTACACAGACCGACTTTCTCTCCACCCTAAATGAAAGTTTGAGGTGAGGGAGGAAAACAACACAGTAATTGTATATAATTTTTTGAGTAAACAAAAATAGAAAATATTATAAAGATGCCCTAAAAAAACTCATGGCAAATTATGGGCACTCAACACACTTTGACCACTGAATTAAAAGATCAGTCGATATAATGCAGTGTTCCCCTTCTGTCAGTTTCCATGAGCTTAAGGAACACTGATTTCCTACCAGAATTCACATAAACTATCCTTTGCTTTCATCTTATAAAAGTAGGCATTATCTCTAAAGTTTTGTCCCTATTTTTTTTTTTTTGGCTTGTTGAAGAAAGGATCTAGCAATTATTGAACATTGATTCATTTCCAGACATTGAGAATATGCCATTTTATACATCCCTATATGTATGAGGAGTGAAGCTCTTATGGATTAACTAACATGTTCAATATCACAGTTGTAACCAGCAGAGTAGGGACTCAAACCCAAGCATCTTACACTAAACAAAAGGCTCTTTCACTCTATATAATAACTCAAATATGAAGTTTGGCATGGAGATTGATCCTTTTTAGTCGAAATCTTAATTGTGCAAATCGCTGTACTTAAGTCAGATCTGCCTTACATGGTTATAGAGGCCATGCAGGCCCAACCCTTGGGAGGTGACATTTAATTGTAGTCTATGGAAATCTACTTGCCAGAGTTGCACAGGGATGCTCTGACTTTAGGATCACCAGTATATTGACTCTCTATTCTTGGTTTATATGTTGTCACATAGAATAAAACTAAAACTCTCCTATTAAACTTAACAGTTCACATACTTCATTGGAAAAAAATGTTGGGTTTCTTGATAGAAAAAAACTCATTCAGAAGATTGGTAGTGGTTTCTAGGTTGGATTGTTAGTAATTCTGTTATGTGTTTAACTTTCATCAATTCTTTGGAGTAAAATGACCCCCTTACGAATGTTATATGATGGTTTTTAGGCTCGCATGGCATGAAATGAACTCATATACCATAAAGGGCTTTGACAGAGACTGGCTAGATGTTCACAAACGATTTCACCTCACCCTCTGGGCGGAAAGCTACACTATATCTGCCCAATTTTCCTGTTTAGGTGTGGCAATCTGAATGAGTTCTGGCTTATAGATTGTGGATAGAGGCGATAGAAGATATTCCTAAAACAAGCCCATAAAAACATACTGTGAAATGCTCTGCTCTGCTCCTTCCCTCATCTACTGCAGAGAATCCAGGACAACTGCAAGGCCCTAGGGGAGAAGAGAGCTAATAGAAGCCCATGGCACCCCCAGGGTCTACACTAGACTAGGTAGACAATAAATAGATAAATGTTTGTTATGCCAAGCAACTGACATCCTGGGGTTCTTTGTTACAGCAGTTTTCCTACTCTGAATAATCTAAGCCCCATGCAAATGTGAGGGAGGTATTTCTGTCTATTATTGTTAACATAGTAGCCCAAACCCAGACCTTGCACTGTGAGAATATTTTACTGTCAGGAATGACTATTCTGTACATTGTTGCTTACTGTTGTAAAAGTACTTCCTAGGGCTTTCCAGACCTGCTGAAGCACCTCGATTCCACTCACAAGCACTGAATTGCAAATAACTGATTTTTACTTAGCCTACTTCTGCACTTTCAGCAACTGCCAAAAAGGGTTATTTTCTGAGCTTTCGTCTTAAAAGAAAGGATGAAACTCTTTCCAGTATGTACATGACTTTCAAACACCTTAAACATCCCTGAATACAGCCAATATTTTTGACCATTTGCAAAACAGTTTGTTACAAAGATATGACAGAATTTCAAATTGTTTATTTGCATTTGTTACCAGCCTGAAGCACATGCTCTTGCTACTTGTAGTGTTTTTAAAAATTGTATTTCATACTAAAGATTGCTATTATGAAAGTTCCTCCAATATTCTCCCATTGCCAAGCAGATGATGTGAGAAGTAGATGTACTGAAGTAGATGAAGAAGCATCAGTATTGGGCAATGAAAACAGCATACTCCAAAGATTAGTGTATTTGCAACGGACCCATAAAGAGAAGATTCACTGCCTTTCTCGAAAAACCTGAAACTACAAATTATCAGACCTGAGGTGTATCTGTTTAAAAAAATGTTTAATTTAGGTGATTAATTCTCCATTCTACTAAAAAGTGGAAATATTTTAAGGTAGGAATAATTTGTTTAAATCAAGGGTTTCTAAATATCTCAAAGCATCATTCCAATTCTAATAGCATGTACTTGACCAAGGATTATTTGTATTAAATTAATGGAGCTACTATATTTAAGAAATCCAGGGAGAGTATTGATTATTAAAAGAAATGACCCTGGGGAGCCTGGGTGGCTCAGTCATTAAGCATCTGCCTTCGGATCAGGTCATGATCCCAGGGTGTGGGATCACATCGGGCTCTCTGCTCAGCGGCAAGCCTGCTTCTCCCTCTCCCTCTCCCACTCCCCCTGCTTGTGTTCCCTCTCTCACTGTCTCTCTCTCTGTCAAATAAATAATAAAAAAAAAATCTTTAGAAAAAATAAATAAAAAGTAAAAAAAATGACCCTTTTTTTTCCTAAGAAAAGTCTTTGTACTAAGTGCATGAGTAATCAGGAAAAGACTGAAAAACATCAAAGTAGTTATAAGAAAATCTCAAACTTTTCCATGTTATTATTATTTTTTTGAGAGAGCACGCATGTGTGCATTTGTGAGCAGGGGATGGGGAGGGGAGGAAGGAGGGGTAGAGGGAGGGAGAGAATCTTGAGCAGGCTCCACGCTCAGCGAGGAGCCCGCCTGGGGCGCCATCTCACGACCCTGAGATCATGACCTGAACCCAAATCAAAAGTCAGATGCCTATCTGACTGAGCCACCCAGGTGCCCCTCCATATGTTTATATGTAATTAATAAGCTTTTCTACTAGCACAGAGATTTTTTTCTTAAATGGTAACACACATCATATTTTCCTCCAGATGTTTGTTCTTTGTCTTCTTTACACCATTCTTAGGAATAGATTTGATCCACACATCCTATCATAGCTTTGTTCCAACTTTCACAGAGGTATCAAGGAACATCAATAAATACCACTTCAGGACAAGATTCGGATTCAAGACAAAATATGATGGCAGTAAGGGTGGCAAACAGTATATGAACTATGCACTATCAGATTTCATTAACATGAAAGTATCTGCCAATACTGGGTACTCCTAGGGGTCTTCTTAAAAAATGTTTATTTATTTATTTTTAGAGACAGAAGGAGAGAGAGAGAGAGAATCTGAAGCAGACTCCCCATTGAGCATGGAGCTCAATGCAGGGCTTAATCTCACAACCCTGTGATCATGACCTGGGCCAAAACCAAGAGCTAGACATTCAACCAACTGAGCCACCCAGGTGCCCCATCTTTAAAGGGTCTTATACTGTTTGACTATATATCAATGTTTGGTGGCCTTTTCTGCTGATAATGTCTCCCTCCTTTCATTCAATTACAGCACTGCAATATTCACATGATTGCCAAATTACCTTGAAAAGATTTCATTCACTGCTCTGAAAAAGATCTATCTCTATCCCTATCCATTCAATTTACATCAAATATTTGAAAGAAAGACAGATGGACAAGCAAATGGACAATTACTGAAACACCAATTCATTTAAGATGGTCTCAAATCCCTTCAATCTTCAATCAGGTAAGAACAAATAATATTTATGGCAAATTTTCTTTTTTTTTTTTTACTTTATTAGCACAGAGATAAAAATAAAGAGATAAAAGATTGTTATTCTGGATCTTTCTTGTCATGAATAAAATACTTCATATGGTAAAAGTCATTAAGCCCACCTAATGCATGGCTGCCAATGCCAGCTCTGTTACTAAGATTCATGTTTGAAGAAATAGAGAACTCCAAAAGTATAAACCTCTATGGCCTAAGAGGAGCATTTACCCTCCTTTTCAGTTTGGACTCCAAAGCTTTCAAAATATTTAGTTGTTTGATTGCACTTCTCTTGCTTATCACTGTCCTAACAGTTTTTTTCTATTGAACTATGTAATATTTATATATTTATATATATACTATATAATTATTTTCTAGGTGCACATGTGTGTATGTACACCGTGAGTGCAACACATATCTCTTATATATTCATTTGCAATTGTCCGTAAAAGAGATTTAAATCTTGTACTTCTCACAAGCTTCAAGTGACAAAAATAATTCCTAGTGCTGTAACAAGTGTATCATCATTCAAAACCTTACTCATTTCAATCTAGGTATACAATCTTACTGTCTAGCTTGCTTGTAGGTCATAAAAGTTACTGAAAACAATAGGAAAGCATTATTTTGACAGCTGCCATAATGCAGTAAATGGTTTTCTATTTTTGCATAGAAGATAAAAATTGCCAGTCTGAATAAGTGAGGAGGGAGAAATATCAAGACATCAAATCCCCTACAATTCTATTTTTGCCATAAAAAAATCTCAGTGTCAAGATAAATTTATTGGCTACTTATGTCTTTTAGAAACTTACCTTGAATTGAAGAGAATGTCTAACATGACTCAATTAGCTTACTTGATTCCAATTTTTATCAATAGGCCAGAAAAAATTTTTGAACAAGTTAGTCCATATGTAGTAAGGGATTCCTCTACCCCTCAAACTCACAAAAGAGTATTTTGAGGATACTACTGTAAAAGGCGTTTATCTCTTGTCTTGAAGCAGCCTTTTTCCCATGAACTGTCTTCCCAGATAAATTTTTATATAGGAAATTAGGAAACATCTTAAATTTTACCTCATTTATATTAAATATTTTTTTCACCATGATGTGGGAGTCCACCAAGCAAATAAATATGTGCCAAGAAAATATATGAGTTTATTCTCAAGTCAAGCTCCCCAGGAATAAAAGAAATACTAACATAAAAGTTACGGCCCTAAGAAATGTTAGGTGAGGAAAGTTTCGACAAACACATTGTTGGGGTATGCAGAAGGCAGAAAATAATACTTAACACTGGAGGTAGAAGTGAAGTTCACCTTTTGACACAAATACCATGAATGAGGATAATATGAACATGTGAATAGAGTGTGGTCCCTAAAGTAGAAGAGTGTTAAAGTAAAGTGATTACCAAGCAGATAGAGTATGAAGACTCCTTTCTAACATGGGCATTCTTGGCGAGAATGTAGGGAAAAGACAATTGTCTATAATATTGGTGGATTTATAAATTGATACAATATCTTTGGAGAGCAATTTAGTAAGACTTACCAAGTTTTTATTTATTTTTACTTTTTTATTATTAGACTTGCTAAATTTTAAAATACAGAATCTCTATAACCTGGCAGTTTTACCTTCAGGAAACTCAAGTCCAAAAATACACAAATAATCAAAGGTGTATCACATATACTTTTTCATTATATTCACTACAGACTTGTCTCAATGTGTGGAATAATGGAAAAAAAGGTAATTGACAATAAATACAGAAATAATTAAAGATGTATTCATACTTTAGAATACCACATAGGCTTCAAAAGTGTATTTCAAATCTCTGGATTTAGAAACATAAAAGAATATTCAAGCATATTGTTGAGCAAAAAAGTTAAGTTGCAGAATAACATGTGTAGTATGTAGTAGATTATATTGAAATACATAAGTCTATGTTAGTTTGTGCATAAACAAAGGGACACATACAAACCTCATACTGTTTACTTAATAGAGACACATTTTGTTGGAGGAACTTTTTAATAAAAAAAATTAATACTGGTTGATTGTTAAGATAATACCACTGAGGAAAGATAATTGACTTTAAGAACAAGATAGACAGCATGAGAAATTTGTTGGAGAGTCAACGGATTTCAACCTGAGGAGTTGTGAAGAGCAGATTTACCACTTTTGCCAAATTTACACATCTAGAAATATTTTAAAATCACATGGGTAAAGGTTGCATGTTCTAGGTAATGTTATTTTGGTCAGAAGACTTCAAAATTATGGAAATAGAAGTGCTTGTTGAAACCATGATGACATCTCCAATATATTGGCAAACAGTTCAATAATGACAGAACTGTGACAATAAGCATCTGTGCTCTTTGCTTCCTTATAGTGAAAGGACCTCTGATTGTGATAAACTTCTCATCCCTTCCCTCAGGGTAGTTAAATATCAGACCTAAGGAAATGATCAGGAATCTTATATTATGTAAAAACTACTTTCCTTCGTTTTGTTTTCTTTTTGTTTAAATTTGAGTATAGTTGACATACAATGTTACATCAGTTTCAGTTGTGCAACATAGTGATTTGACAAGTTTATACATTATACTAAGCTACCACCTGCCACCATACAGTGTTATCACAGTATCACTGGTTACATTCCCTATGTTGTACCCTTCTATTCCTGTGACCTATTCATGCCTGTATGAATTCCACTCCCCTTTACCCATGTTGATCATCCCCCTACTCCCACCCTTCTAGCAACTCTCTAACTCAAAAAGATACATGCACTCCTCTGCTTATTGTAGCATTATTTACAATAGCCAAGACATGAAAGCAACCCAAGTTTCCATCAACAGATGAATGGAGGAGGAAGATGTGGTAAACACACACACACACACACACACACACACACAAACACACACACACACAATGGGATATTATACAGCTATAAAAAAGATGAGATAATACCATTTGCAAAAACATGGATGAACCTAGAGAGTAATATGCTAAGTGAGACCAAAAAAGGCAAATACCCTTTGATTCCACTTATAGGTGGAATCTAAAAAAAATGACAAAACAAAAACAAATGAATAAACAAAAAGCAGATCAGTCTTTTCCTTCATTTTTAAATTTTTGCAAGATAAAAATAAGCAACTAAAAATAAACAAAAAGTCTCTTTTAGTACTGTTTTGTTTTTTTAATCTTTGAGTAATGACACCCCCCTCATTTTAAGTCTAAATAAGATAAAAAATGGATATGGAAACTCAACTTTTAGTCTCCTACAACCATTTTCCCCAAGTCCCACAACCAGGGCACCTTTGAAAAAGCCTGGCAGGCTCTGTGCCCACACTGTAGTAGCACGCAGGTTGTGTCAAGGATGAACAGCACAGGAAAAGCTTGCTCCCATTATCCTTGACTCCAGACAGCTTGATGAGTGATCAACTTCCAGGAACAACAATTCTCTGCTCAAAACTCACAGAGTTTCAGTACATTGTGTACATTATTCTCCTATCTTTTAAAAATGCTTCAGGTACAATCTAGCCAATAACCCCTTTTGTAAGCCTTCTTAGGGATTGCTGAAAAAGTGCTCCTCCTTATGATTAATGGCAGATTTCTAAGTGTGCCCGCAGGGTGCTGCTCTGTTCCCTCACCCTTTTTTTCTGTCACTATCATTCTTTCCTTTCCCCTCTCTCACTGTCTCCCCTGTGCTTTTCTTGATTCTCTTCAAGCCTCCTTAACATGGGTAAAGACCTCTCAGCCTACACACAAGTATGGGAATTTGCATGCCAAAAGCTGACTCTAACAATACATTTGTTGATGAGAATTTAAGGAGGAAAAAGGTAAGAACTCCACAGAGCTAGTGCTAATTGATTTTCTTGATAAACACATAAGCAATTATACAAGTGACCATCTGCTTTGTCTGCATGAAGTTAATGAATACACAAAAGGAATCAAATTTTGAGCTTACTTAAATCTTAAATCCAACTGCTTAGAAAGTTGCTTAGATGTGTCATAAGGCAAAAAAGGGAAAGTGTTCTAGTCTACAGGATGAAGACCAACAAAACAGGATCCCTTGTTTGTTTTGCTGAGAAACAGTGAAAATAGAGTTATATTGGTTGCACTATCTCAATGAACAGATATCAGAAATTAAAATATAACATTATTTTCAAACAGGACTCTGATATTTCCTTAGCCAAACTGAGGCTATGAAATATAAAAAAATAGTTAAGACAACATCACTGTGGCAATTAGCAATTTCCTTTTGAAAATGTTTTCATCTCATTTGGCTCAGTATTCTAGAAGCACACATAACTATCTCATGCAGATAACCATTAGAAATAAAAGAGCATAGCAGAAATTAATTCAAAGGATCACTGCTATAAGATACCACTCCTAGACTCTAGTGTTAAAAAGTGGATATTTTTCACTATTCTTATTTTAATATTTAAATAATATATAAATATATGATACATAAATATATATTTATATCTAATATATACATATAATATAATATGAATTGAAATTTACAAGTAACTCAAATCTTGTCTCTAGAGTTAGTGAGCCATGGAGAAAAGCTCATTGTGTGGGAGAAAACATCATTCATTCCGTCTTTCCCTCACCAAATATACATTATGCCACTCCCGTGCATAAGTAAACATCCTAAGTGCTAGGGATATAATAGTGAAGGAGATAGAAGAGCTTCCATTACAAAACTTAGAGTCTAGGGGCAAACTGGAGGCATAGTAAATAGACATATTTATAAACAGTCATAAATATTATGAAGGAAACAAATAGGGTGTTGACATAGAGAATAGCAGGCAGGGAGAACTTTGGATAGAGGGTTAGAAAACACCCTCCGTGGTGGAAAATTTAAACTGAGACCTGACAAATGTTGTACTTTGAGGATAGCAGAAGAATCTAAAGACGTATTGAAGAGCTCATCATATTGTTTACAGGCTTTAGAAGACTACTTGTGGAGAAAAAATAAATATTAAGGAAAAATAAAAACCTGTAATGGACAGAAATAATAAAAAAAAATAGCCAAAGGTATGAGAGCTCCTGGAGTTATAACTGAAGCTTGATTGTTTAATTAATCCATATAGATATTTGAGCCTAATACATAACCCTGCTAAATACATTATTTTTCCACCTTGTTTACCCTATTACATGAGATTGTTTCATATCTCAGGCACCTTCATGAACTTCCCATGTTTGCACCCTTGCCATCAGAACCTATGAACCATTGTCACCATTCTCCAACAGTGGATCTTAAAGACACAATACTCACATCATTTTCCAAAACGTCCATGAAGCACTGACTCTGCTCACCTCACATCTTTTTTTTTTTATTATTATGTTCAGTTAGCCGACATATAGTACATCATTAGTTTCTGATGTAGTGTTCAACGATTCATTAGTGGCATATAATACCCAATTCTCATCACAACACATGTCCTCCTTAATACCCATCACCTGGTGACCCTACCGCCCTACCCCCATCCTTCTGTAATCTTTAGTTTGTTTCCCGGAGTCCAGAGGCTCACCTCACATCTTATTACTAACCCACAGGTTGCTGAAAAACAATGTCTCCTAATTCTGCAAGACTTTACTAAGTAAAGTTTTTATTTGAGTGACTTTCACAGTAGAACATTTACTATTTTTTTAGAAATGTTGACAATAAATGAAAATAGATTTTTTGTACTCTCATTTCCTACAAGAAAACACTATTTGAACTGTTTGTCCTTGTAAGTGTTATAGCAACCAACTCTCTTCTGTCTCATGTAACAGGACTGAAAGAAAGGGCATGGTGGTCAGGAGTTTAAAGGCAAACTAAAACTTCCCCAGACACTACAGATGAAGAAAATAATTCTGCACTAATCATACAATGAGCCACATCCATCATACTAATGTGTAAAACCTTTCATCATTAAAATTTTGAGAGTATGGTTTATACAATAGCAATGTATATAAATCTATTAGGAAAGGTTGGGCAGCCTCTGGAGGTGACTGAATATAATACAAAAGCATTTAAGCTTTATTCTGGATAGGGAAGTGGTTCAGCAGAAAATAAACACAAACATAAAATCAACAGACAACCAAAAAATACTGTCTTAAGGTCTTCTCTTCATTTATCAGAAAACATTGATGAAATAAATTTCAGGAATTGCTAAAATCTGTATTCTTGCCCTTGCTAAGACTTTATGGCCCCTTCATCAGCAAAATGCATGAGATGATTATCATCAGGAGTGTTCAATTTTATAAAATTAAATATGAGCAAAATTTAAATCTCTTTTGCATATTTGCCTTCTTTTCTCCCAACATACTTCTCTTCCTCTGCTATGATAATTTCAGCCCCAGCAATCTATTTTATATTTAATAACCTTTTATGGTCAATAAATACCTTTGTTTATACTATGTTACCTTTGCACTTAAATAATGTGCTAAATGCATTCTCAATGGAAAACACAGACAACTCAGCATTTTCATATCCCTCACAAAGAAAGAAAATTGCACGTTTTACTTTTTATGGTTTCTTACTGCTTTTAAATTCTGTCATCTAATGGGACTAATGTTCATGGTTTAGGAGTATATTTACCATAAATAGCTTTAGTGGTTATCAAACATCGCTGCTTCATTTTGGCATTTAACCAACCTCAACCACTATTTATTGCCTCATATACTTCTCTACTGTGAACATTACACCTTAATTACCCCAATCCCTATATCTAGGCCTGATTTAGAAAGCCTGAATGGGAATAACCATTTCTTGTTTCACTTATGTAAGGAGGCAGTGCCTGTGCCCATGCAATCAGAGATCAGGGCCATGAAACCGGTAGAGTGTGTTTCAGTGACCTGAAATACCCAAGTTCTATGGTAATGGAAACTCA
The DNA here is from genome assembly GCF_009762305.2 of Zalophus californianus. Classification (NCBI taxonomy): domain Eukaryota; kingdom Metazoa; phylum Chordata; class Mammalia; order Carnivora; family Otariidae; genus Zalophus; species Zalophus californianus. Next base: position 108,631,923 of record NC_045597.1, read on the forward strand.
AATTCTCTTATGTGCAATAAAGGGGAGTGGAGGAGAGAACAGACGGCCCAGTATTTCTTCCAAATGTTTACATCCATGCTGAAGTCTAATGATATGGAAAGCTGCTGGGGAAGATGGAAAACTACTGATTTCAAAATCATTGATTAATTTTAAGAAAATAAAAACAGCTGGGATTTGGGGCTTTAATAATCTATCTTAGCTTTGCCCCTGGTACACTCCTAATTGCTTTTTCCATTTTTTTTTAATAAAAAGAACACTTAAAAGGGTATAACACTTTTCAGATTGTAGGACATTATCTCATAAACAACTGGATTTGAAAGCAGATCACAAAGTTATGACATGGATTAAATTTGTGTTTCACCTTAAACTCTTTGCCTGAATTTTTGCTTTCTTGATCTTGAAAGAGGTTAAGATCGAGCTTAAATAACTCCTTTTCTAAGAAGATAGCAGGAGGGGAAGAATGAAGGGGAGTAAGTTGGAGGGGGAGACGAACCATGAGAGATGATGGACTCTGAAACAAACTGAGGGTTCTAGAGGGGAGGGGGGTGGGGGGATGGGTTAGCCTGGTGATGGGTATTAAAGAGGGCACATTCCGCGTGGAGCACTGGGTGTTATGCACAAACAATGAATCATGGAACACTACATCAAAAACTAATGATGTAATGTATGGTGGTTAACATAACAATAAAAAAAGAAAAGAAAAGAAAAGAAAAAAAAATAACTCCTTTTCTGAGAATCTTTACCTATTCGCTACCACAGAATCAAAGAAACCTTCCTTCAAATATCCCTGTGTCTACGCAGATTTCCGTGGCGAGAGTCACGGTTACTGACAGTTGCACCCTTGCTACAGGGCAAGGTATGCATCTTAACCTCTTTATATGCAAAGCAGGCTTTCAGTGCATGTTTGTGAAATGAAAGGTTCTTTGCCTAATTGACCAATAAGAGAATTCAGGGTGTTTAAAATGCAGAAATGAGGATTAAAATGTACTTTTGCTTTTACATTGCACTACTATGCCCCTTTTCAATTTTAGTATAGAGATGATGCTTCCATCACTTTGTTAAGATGTTTAAAGTACTGCCTTCTCTACCCTCAGCAACCCCAGGTGGCTAGCTGCCCTGCCTCACAGATGAAGATAAGCTTTGCTAATAATATGTGCTACTGGGATTTGATCTTAAAGTGGTACTTAACAATAGTAAAACTTCCTCTGTGTTTCCAGCCTGACCACCTCTGTACTCATCCTTCACAGCAGGACACCTACCCTGTTCTTGACTCCATTTTCACCCATTCCATTGCTTTAGTTGTTAGCCTACTGTTCTTTCTCTGTTGAGAAATACCTTAGAATATTTCACTTCCATTTCTCTCCTAGCCTAGCCTAATGCTTTACATACAATTGGTGCTCAGCCTACCGTTATCTAAAACATGAATTATTAGAAAATGAAACTACAACTTTAAATCTCTCTCATCTTCATAACCCCTGTTATGCTGATCAGCTTTAAGAACCAGCACGATGATTAAGACTACAGGAAATCTGTCTATCTAATCTGGCTCCCTCATTCTTCTCCAAATGTATAACTTTTCACTTCACCTTTCTATACTAATTACTTCACCTTTCTATACCACATTTTCCACATTTGTAAAATAAGGCAAATAGCAGGGGATGGTTTAAGGGGTTGCCATAAGCATTCTCCACATCTACAATATGGAATGTGTTACTTATTTGTTCTTGAGAAGACCGCCTCACGTCTCTGACTGACAAAGTACATGTCTTTGAAAGAGGGGTATCAATACCAGAATTCAAGGGACATAAAGTAGATTGGTGGTTGCCTAGGATCGGGGTAGGAATGGAGACTGCCTACAAATGGCACAAGGTTTCTTTTGGGGATGATCGAAATATTCTAAAATTAGATTGTGGTGATAGTTGCACTATGTAAATATACTGAAAGTCTTACAATTGTACTCTAAAAATGGGTGAATTATGTGGTTTGGAAATCATACTTCAGTATAGTTATTAAAATAATAATAATAATAATAACACCAGGATTCAAGTCAAGTATGTCTGAGCTCAAAGTACATGTTGTTTATTCTATCCTTGCCACCTCCCTACACAAAAGTGAGAAGTTTTATGTTTAAATTGATCATGCTAAATGATAGAGTTACTCTCTAGGGAGGCACTTAATATAGATGATATGGAGATAACTATGGAGTTATCTAATCTAATCATGGAAACAGTTGTCTGTGAGATAGTACACAAAAGTTTAAAAAGTTCTTAGTCATAATTTGATTTGTTTTCTACCTATGCTTTAGGAGAGGTCATTATCAAATTATATATAAATTAGAAATACATTTTTCTTTCTTGCCAAGAAATATGTTTCCTCCCTCCCTTCCTTCCTCCCTCCACCTTCCTTCCATCCGTCCATCCTTCCTTCCTTTCTTTTCTTCTTTCCTTCTTTTCATATGACTGCTCTGTTGTTTGTTTTGTTTTGTTTTTCTGAGTCAGGGAGGCTGATTATAGATATTGGAAATCAATTATCTCCGTAATTCATTTTAGAAGGAGCATATCACTTATGAGCTAAAAGGACAGACCCTCAAAGTAGAAGTACTGGAATCATTTCTTCTTTTTCATGAAATCTTTAAAATATGTCTTTATGTGATGTATATAGTTGAATGAGTTCTTATTTACAGAGGTTGAATGCCTTACCCACACTTACAAAAAGGTATTCACTCTTTTATATCATGCTTGTGAAAACATTTTACCTTTTCTTAGAGAAGTTTTCTTTCCTTTTTTTTTTTAACTGTAATTTAAACAGAAGATGAAAATCTCAGGAGCTCTTGCCGGAATAAAATTTCAGAATGCATTTAAAATCCTTCAAACTTTTTCTATTCAATATCTAAATCAAATTCCTGAATAAGACATTTCTACAAAGAGATTAAGTAAAGAGAAATGGTTCAGCTGCATATGTTTGAGATGAATCGTGTTTCTTCCCTCAAAGTGATAGTAGATTCCATTCCATACACTAAGTTGTGGCTCACAGTGCCAGACCTGGGAGTTTTTAAGCCTGCATGCTTTTATGGGTTGCTGGGTGTCAGATGGAGCCATCAGAGATGTGTTGCCTCTGAAAAGGTTAAATGCAAGAACCTCAAAGGCTTTTAAAGAGGAGACTGTGGAAAATCTGTTGTCAAGGAGTATTATATCTCCCAGCTCGCCAGAGTTTTTCTCTCTGATCCTCCCTCTTACTCTGGAAGTTAGAAAATCCATAAGAGGTGGATGGGTATGTCAAAGATTTTAAAACCTGGTATAAGTTGGGTTTATTTTTGGATTGTTCTGGCTTATGTTTCATTGTTTAACAAAGGAAAAATAGTAACATTGCTATCTTATATCTCCTTGCGGGTAGTAATATAGCTTTGGCTAGACAAAATACTGCAATAAATGTTATCTTTTGGAAAATCTGTATTTGTGTTTTTACTCCATGAAAAAGCCTCTCAGAGAAGGCATATTTAGAGGTAATCATTATCTCTCTGGCAGTCATCAATTACACAATCACATGTACAACAATTGCCAATGTATAAAATTAGTTTAAAATAAGGTAACTGCGGGGACACCCGGGTGGCCGAGTCAGTTAGGCGTCTACCTTCGGCTCTGGTCATAATCCCAGGGTCCTGGGATTGAGTCCCGCATCGGGCTCCCTGCTCAGCAGAGAGTGTGCTTCTCCCTCTGCCTGCCGCTCCCTCTGCTTGTGTTCTCTCTCTCTCTCTGACACACAGATAAATAAAATCTTTAAAATAAAATAAGGTTACTGGGTTAATAGAGAAGTTAATTTGTCAATAAATATTTACTGAACACCTACTCAGATGAGCACTTTGAGAAACATAAGACATAAAAGGAAAGGCAGGGTATGGTCCTAATGAAACTATGATTAGAGTTCATGGATGAATAGGGAGGTGTTGCCCTAGAGTGAGTTTTTCAGGAAACAAGAGTGAAGTTAGAATCGGAGATATGAAAGGATACAGATGAAAATCATTATACCAAGAAGAATAACAGACATGGAGAGAAATTAGATTCCATCAAGCAGGAATCACTATTAATTTCTCTTATACATTCAATGTATATTTTCTAAGAAACATTTTAATTTTTACACATTACTTAAAAAAAAAAAAAAGAGTTGAAGAACGGCTCAGAATGAGTAGCTCAGAGTGCCGCCATGCTCAGATTGCTTGTGTGGGTAAATGTATATCAAAAATGTCTGGAGAATTTGTGATGACAATATTTTCATTTAAATCTTGGAATGAAAGAATGCCATCAGGTGAGGAGTTGAACCAAACTCACTTGATTTTTATTCTTACCCGAGACATGTGGACACTCAATAGGAAACCCTTTAGGTCTCTTCCTGAACTATTCTGACAAAGAATTTATCAGGACTGAGGTGAAAAATTCTTTCTAGGTAATACGATAAAGTACTATGCCTATAATAAAGCATAAACTTCATTAATTTATACCAAAGAATTTAACACAAGGTATTGTCCAGCAAGCAGGGAAAAGAACATGGACACGCCTACAGTTTTAAAACATCTGTGAAATCTTAGTAAAATTCATTGGAAAGCATTCAATTTATGCAAAATATTTCAGCATTCCCTCTGTACCAGAGACTTCTAAATTATAATAGACTGTTGTCATTTCCACAAATAATTGTGAATTTAAGCGAAACTAAAACATGTAACAAAAATGTATTCCCTCAACCTTGAATCTCTGTGAAACACTTTGTGATAAATATTAATTCAAAACTTAACTGTTGACAAGATCAGCATTTCTAGATAATATGAAATAAACATTACTCTTGTAATCCTCTAAAGTTAGAGAAATACTACTAAAATTTCCAGGATTTTATTTAATCGTAATATAAATGTAAGAATCATCACATTAACATAATCATATTAAATGACTATTAGGATAGGTATCAAAGTTTAATCAAGCCAAAAGTTCAGTGCTGACAATATTATCTTCTTCAGTATTTACTTAAATTCTGAGGGCCAGAGGTAAGGAATCTTATGAGTTTAATGGTAAGTCAAGTTCAAAACAGAAATACCTACAACACTGACTTTCATTTGGGTTAATACTTCTAGGTTCAGAACAGGGAATTTCAGATTAATAAATTTGTGGAGGCCACATTGGAATTTCTGGAATTACTCCCTACTTTGATCAACTTTTACCTTGATGGATGCCTCTGGCATAGGAGACTGTCATTGAGAAAAATCCTTGATGGCGGGAGAGGGCGGCTGCTTCTACTGCCCAGGAGTTGTTCATTAAAGATTACTTAAGAATCTGCTGGAGCGATTCCCACAGATAGTTTCTACTCCAGAAGCTAGCTCTTCACACGTAAACATTTAACAAGTTCCATTACACACCAGCTATGACCTTGGACAATCTTCAGACTTTGACCCAGAGGACTTGGATGGTAAAGTGGTTGCTATTGTTTTTATGTCTGTAGGTGCCCTCTGTATGCTCGAAAAAAAATCAAAAGGACTATGGAGAAGATGATCTAGAAATTGTGCTTGCTCCTCCTCACATACCGTCACCTTTCTGACCTCTAAAAGTTGCCAGCATGAAGTAGTGAGTTATTGGAGGCAGCAGCATGACCAGGAAAATAAATCTGCAAGGTCTTTGCTGACCACTGCTTATTCTCATCCACCATGAAGCCTGCCAATCATAAAAATATTTCATGATCCAAATCCATTCATTTCCAAAAAGATGATGAATGGGCCACTTCAGCCATAAGAGGAAAGCTGAGGAAAAATTTTGATGTTGATGTCTACTAGATGGACCAGAAATAATTAAGGTTACTTTATGGCAGGACAATTTATCAGGGATGACACAGCACTTGGGCTCCTGTGAATTAAATGATGACAATTACTACATTGAAGTTTTGACAACTAAATCTGAAGCAACTTAAGGAATGTACTGAATAAAACAAACTACTTGATTGACAATAATCAGACAACGGGACCTTTAATGAGAGTAAGACATCATTTATCAATACTATTTCTGTGCTTTAACAATCTTTACAGGTATGAAAAACAATTATGATTTAAAAGTATTATGCACCCAGATATTTTCAGCATAACACTTTTGTTTTCAGATAGTTTTGAACATATTTAATATTTTCAAATTATGTTTTGTTGATCTTTTTGGGGGACCTGGAAGCATTATGTTCAATATTAGAAAATATTAGCCCTATCTAATAACTTCTATATATAGAAGTATCACTTGAAAAATTAAAAAAACAAGTTTGGTTTGAAAAAAATAAGAGTAACAATAAATATGCCTCTCACAAATTCTATTTATTCGTTATTTATAATGTATTTATGTATCATGTGTTATTATTTTTTCATTTCCTTGATAACAGATCAAGAATTGAATATAAAGTTATTTTCCCCATTTCTCAGTATAAACTTCGTTTAAAGTAATTAATTGCCATGAATTTACAATGGATAGAGAACTGCACTCATCACTTAACTGTATTTTAGACAGATGGAAGTTGTCTGAAAGCCAATAAAGCTATAAGGCAGGGACTATCAAAAAAAAAATAGAGTAAGAGCTTTTACAAAGAAGATGCTCTTAGAAAGTTAAATTCTCAACATTGAGGGTATTAAGAGTGACACTGAAACTGACATGCACAATTAGTATCAAGCCTTGACCTTCTGTTTGTTTGGTTCTATTTTCAAGAAATAACAAAAGAGGTTCTGTTCAATCAAAAATATATTTTCCTCTACCTGGCCTTAACAGTGACTATACCAGAGACTTCTAAATTATAATAGACTGTTGTCATTTCCGCAAATAATTGTGAATTAAGCTAAACTAAAAGATGTAACAGAAATGTATTCCCTCAACCTTGAATCTCTTTAAAACTTTGTGATAAATATTAATTCAAAACCTAACCTTTGACGAAATCAGGATTTCTAGATAATATGAAATAAACATTACTATTGTAATCCTCTAAAATTAGAGAAATACTACTAAAATGTCCAGGATTTTATTTAATCTTAATATAAATGTAGGAATCATCACAGGAAAGTATATGGGCTTTGGAATATAACACAAGATGCAGTCTGGAATCCTGTTCTCCATCCTATAAGCATTTCCTAGAATCAGTGCACATACATGCCTATTTTTTATAAATTTTGTATGGCCAATAGTACATGATTAAGATTTATATCCAGAATGATGATTCTTGAAGCACTCCAAGATTTTGAATTATCACTGAATAATGTACTTCTAGTATATTTTAGAAAGATTTTGGCAAGAATTCTTTAAATAAATATGTTTTCTTCCTAGGTCTCAGTGTACCCAAATTATTAGAACATGAAATTTGAATAATTTGGTTAATTTCAATTTTATTCTAGCATAAAAGCACCTTGTAATATTTAGTACTTTTTCTTTTTTTTTACATTTCACATAGTCCTACTAATGATCCAGATTTCTGTATCCTGTTTTTCAATATTTTAGTGATACTGGACAGATTAATATTGCAATTCTCCTGTTTGTCATCCATACACCACAACGGCTTGTATCAGACTGAGCAAAATTAAGTATGGTGCTCTGTCTTCACTTTCTCTGACTGGCAACACTGTGATTTCATTCATGTATGAAGTATTTTTAAATCTAATTATTCTTAAAACCAGTTAGGAGAAAAGGTCATTATTCTAGCTCATTAGCTGTTTAATAGGAAGGCATGGCAGTGAATCTGTATTTTGACTCTCTAATTCCAATCTTCAGGACTGCCAGAAAGGGGAAGTGTGTCATATGACCCCAAGAACTATGACTACCACGTACATTTCTTTCTGCCCTACCTTGACTGATACAGCATTCTATGCAACATCTGACTTCTACAGTTGAGACTCAACATTACAAATTACATCTGTCTTCCTTTCTTAACATGTGCAAACATGCCGCATGCATGCACACACACGTACATGCCAAAAGGCTATTTGTATTTACCTTCCTGTTTTCAGATCAAGTAATGACTTGAGCTGACTGATGAAATAAAAAGAAGTATTTATTCAAAAGGATGTATATAAAGACAGAAAAATTGACATGGAGCACTACTAATTTTTCGGTTATTATAATCTGCATATATACATATATATCTCCACGTACCTAGAAAGAAACTCCCAACCAGTGACAGAAGCAACAGAAGAATTTTGAGTTGTGTCTTAATACAGAGAAGAGAGAAAAAGTAAGCCAAAGATAATGAATATATATCACAGCACCAGTAGAAAAGACAATCCTGAAACATTTCAATAATAAAATATTTGTTGAAAACTGTAAGTCTGTGATACAGATTCACTACAAATTAGATGCCTTTAAATGAGTCATCATAGAATGGCATCGTATTAGTTTCCTATCATGGCTATGTCAAGTACCACAAAAACACAAATTTATTATTTTTAGTTCTGTACATCAGAAATCTGACATGGATCTTACTAGGCTAAAATCAAGGTGTCAAAAGGGTATATTTATTTTCCAAGACTCTAGGGGACAATATGTTTCCTGGACTTCTCCCAGCTTTTAAAAGGTTGCTCACTTTTCTTTTCCTTTCCTTTATTCAAGGGGAACTTAAGGCCTCCTTTCTCCAGCTTTACAGGCAAAAATGGCTAGTTAACTCCTTCTCATTTAGCACCATCCTGACCTCTTCCATAGTCGCGTTTCCCCGACTCTCTGTACCCCACCCTTTTACTTTTAAATACACATATGATTACACAGGGCCTACCCTGATAATCCAAAAAAAAAAAAAAAGTCTCTATTTTAAGGTCAACTGATTAGCAACTCTAATACCATCTTCCACTTTAATTCCCCTCTGCTACGTAACATCGCATTTACAGGTTCCAGGGATTAGAATGTGGACAACCTTGCAGAGGGGGATTTATTCTTCCTACCACAGTCTACCTTTTGGTCTCCAAAGATTCCCATTCATTCCAAATGCAAAACAGCCTCATCCATTCAAAGTCACCCACATTTTCAACCCAACACAGCATTAACTAAAGTACAAAATGTTATCTAACTCATTAGCAAAAATCCTATCAAAATTATCTAAATTAGGTCTGGGTAAGACTCTGGGTATGATTCATCCTAGGGCAAAACTTCTCTCCATCTTCGAGTCTATGGAATGCAAAAAGCAAGTCCTTTGTTCCCAGACTATAGTGGTCATACAGACACAGGATAATAACTATAGATCTTTTGGTTCAAAAAGGATAAAAATGTCAGAGACGAGGTTGTTGCGGGGATGGGTAAAATAGATGAAGGGGATTAAAACTACACTTATCGTGGTGAGCACGGAGTAATGTATAGAATTGGAGAATCACTATATTGCACACCTGAAACTAATATAACACTGTATGTTAATTATGCCTGAATTAAAATTTTAAAAATAACAACAAGGGGGAAAAAGTAGAAAAATGAAAGGGAAAAAAGTTACTGGTTTAAAGCAATTTCAAAATCCATCCAGGCTCTCTCCATTCTTTTAAGGTTTAAGAATAATCTTCTGTGGCTCATAGCTCCACCCTCTGGTCCTCATCTTCAGAATGATCTTTTTTTTTTTTTTTTTTTTTTTTTCCCGTGGAAGGTAGCACATGTTTGCAGCTGAGTATTTTTATCTGCCTATTTCCTACCTGTATCAGTTTGCTGGTCCAAAAGTCTTCTTTTATTTTGTACTCTGTCTTTTCTAGTCCACACTGGCATTTTTTAATGCTGAAATAAAATTCTCAAGAACTTTGTGGGTCTCTCATTTATTCAATCTATTAAACAACAAAGTACTCCACATATATTTTTCCTAGATAATCCCATCTCTGTTTTTGGCTTTTCCTGGGATAGCTGAGGGGAACTAGGAGTCACATACTTAATCTCTTCAAAGAGACTTTTGTGTGACTGAATATTCTGACCTTTCCATTCTTCTGATGCATTAAAAAAGGTTGTCCAGACACACCATTGTTTTTTTTTTTTTTTTTTTTTCTCCAGACCACAGTTTCTTTCCAATGAATCTAAACTTTAGCATCCTTTGCCATTTGGGTAGGCTAAGCATTAGCAAAATCATTGTCTCCTCTCACATTTTACTATAAGTGGTAAGAAGGAAACCAGGCCACACATTCAATACTTTACTTGGAAATCTCATCTAAATATCCAAGTTCATCACTTATGAATTCTGCTCTCAACCTAACTACAGAACATAATTCTGCTAAGTTTTTGCCATTTTATGATAAGGATTCCCTTTCCTCCAATTTCCAATAACATGTACTTCATTTCCTTCTGTTCTTTCACAAGCAGTGCCTTTAATCTCTATATTTCTCTTCACAGCCTACTTATGATGATGTAGATATTCTCTAAGCTGATACGTGTTTTCTCTACCATGCTCCTCACTTCCTTAAGCCCTCACTAGCAGTCATTAACATCTCTGTTTCTACTGTCTTTTGAAGACAACCTAGGTTTTTTAAACATTCCTCAAATATTTTCCAGCCTCTGTCCTTTGCTCAATTCCAAAGCCACTTCCACACTTTTTAGGTATTTGTTATAATAATATACCACCTCCAGGTACTAAAATTTGTATTAGATTCCTTTTGCAACTGTTACGGGTTACCAAAGATCACTGACTTAAAAATGTAGCCTTTTACAAATTTAAAATTGTTCATCACAAATTTATTATTTTACAGTTTGGTAGATCAGAGGTCTGGCATTGGTCTCACTTGGCTAAGATCAAGGTATCAGCAGAGCTTGTTCCTTTTGGGAGTCTCAAGGGGAAATTCCATCCTCTTACCTTTTCCACCTTCTAGAGGCTGCCTACATTTCTTGGCTCATGGACCCATATATCCAATGCCAGCAATGGTAGATTAAGTCTTTCTCACATCACATCATCCAAACTCTGCTTCTGTCCTCACCTCTCTTTTCCTCTGCCTCCCTCTCCTACTTTTAAGGATCTCTGTAATTATGTGGACCCACCAGATAATCTAGGATAATCTTAAAGTCCTTAGTTTAATCACATCTGCAAAGTCCTTTTTGATACATAAAAAAAATGTAATTCACATTTTTCTGGTTCTGGGACCTGGACATCTTTGGGCAAGTCCTTTGTTCTGCCTACCACAAGCACAGACAGAAAGTGTGATAATAAATAATGTAACGTATTCAGTGTTATACAGGTTGGGATTAATCCAAGAGGTAGATTATCCAAATTCAGTACTTTTTCTAGTTTATATACTTATCGCTACTTTGAGTAAAGTGTGTTGCTTGGCAAAAAAAAAGTAAAATATAGACTGAAAAATGCTATGTGCTTCACTTTAGATCTGAAAAAGTAAAGTGGAAATCATAACCTATTCTCTGTTCCTCATATCACAAAGGCACCAAGGAGTATAAGCTGTCATTTTGCTTTGTTGAGATTTAAATATTATTTTTGTTTTCTGTTGAAATTTAAATATTATTTTCCCCTTTGTTGGGCTGTATTTACTTTATGAAGGCTGAAATATTCAATTCTAGAAGTGAAAAAACAGGGCATCTCTGATTTATCCCTTTTTTGTACCTGCAAGATACTGGCACCTGAAATGTTTCACCAGTAAAAATCGTCAGACCATAGCATCTCTTATAAGTATATAGGTTTGGAAAGGTCACGGTGCCTACTTAAAACTTAGATGTATCACAGACCAGTTTAGTAAAATATTATTCTACTAACTCTAAAAACAAAATAAATATATATAGACTATTTATAAATAAGTGCACATTGTATTATTTATTATCTATCTCCCACAGAGAAGAGGAAAACCATAAAATCACTGGAAATGGAACCAGTCAGCTTATTAGCTGCCCAGAAGCTGGTTTCTCAAAGATTATGTTTAGTATAATGGTTTCTACTCTTGATTGATCATTAATCTCTCATGAGAAGATTTTTAAATATTTAGTTTCCAGTCTTTTCCCTAGAATTAATGAAAGAAAATCTCCAAAGTTTGGTCCCCATTTAAGTAATGCTTTATGAAATCCAGTAAAATCTAAGTGTTTATTTTATGATGGTATTCACTTCAAAATTGGTGCAACTGCCACTCATATTGGAGATACCACATATGTTCTTAGATTTACCTCACTTCTTGTCTGAATTTTGTGAACAGAATGAGGAGGATTTGATGTTCCATTAGAGGTCAATATTTTTGCCGGCACAAAGTAACAAATAGTAGAGTCATGGAGTTGGGAACAGGCCCAGGAGAACTTGGAAGAGACAGTTCTCTCATCTTTAAAGGAGATCCTTCTTATAGGTCAGTGTTCCTTCAAGGCCCTTGGGATTATGTTGATAGTGATAACCTATGTGTGTGTTTGCTGCTCATCTATATTTGTATATTGTCTTGTACATTTCCTCAATACAAGTTTTCACAACATTGCTTGATTTATTCCTCTCCTTTGCATCAGTTAACAGGTTTCTCAACATGATTATATAGGCAAACTCCTAGAGGACAAGGACCACACCCCGCTCTTCCTTGTTATGACAGCCCAGAATAGAGTTGTGCCCATTGTTATATTAGGCCCTCAAAAGTACCAAAATGCATTAAATGATGTCATCTCATTCTGGAAGCATCTTTCCATTTTCCAAAATGAGTCAGTGATCTATTAATATTATATTTTTCTCTGATTATTTAAATTGCTTATATTTCTTTCTCTCCCACCAAAACTGTAAGATTAAAAAAAACTGTAAGATTTATATAAATAAGAATTCTAATTCATCCTTGCAACTATAATGACTGATAAATAACATGTTACTAAAGAAGTATTTGTTGAATGAATACACTAATGAAAAATGGCCCCACTCCTCTCTCTCTCTCTCTCTCTCTTTCCCATTCTCTCTACTTCTTTCCATCCCTCCACCTCTCTCTTGCTCTTGCATTTTGGTTAAGTCAAAATCATAAAGCTGTCTGATGTGCATCACTCTTGTTAAATCTATGGGGGTTTTTGTATGTGTGTGAGAGTATGGCTGTCTTCATACATGCATGTGTTTAGTCTCTAATAATAACTACCAGTTATAACTCTAAATGATCTTGCCAAAATTATGCTATAATTTCAACGATGATTAGGCCAAGAATCTTAAAAAAGATTTTTAACCACTATAAATTCTCCTCTGGTAGAAGTCACAATGCAGCCCTCCTGATTTGAATTTAGAACTAGCATCTTCATTAAATATATATATATATATAAATAACAGAAAAGGCATTGATGAAGATCACATTAATGCTCTTAGGAAGACAGGTCCTCTGCCTTAGATATGAGGGACTTTGAGTGATGACTTCAGAATTGGTTCCTCTGAAGAGAGCCAATAACTAATTCCCCTTCCCCACCCCACCCTGAATCTTAATGACTGTTGCCATCTCCTTAGTCTGACACTCACTTATTTCATGATTTACTCAAGCATTGATTTTGGTCTGTCTTTGCAAATTTGATTCTGTAAATTCATGTTCACAAATGTTGATGTAAGTCGCCATTAAGGAAAAAAATACAACAAAGCATTTTTCATGAGGATACAGTAAATCTCTTTTCAATTTGTACACATGAAAAGATTCTACATGTGAAGTTTTATCTTTGAAAGTGGACAGGGTTACATAAGAATGACAAGCTTTAAGGGCTAAAGAGTTCCATATGATAGAATACTTGGTTGCAGCTAAATTTATACATTTAAAAAGATTAGTGTTTCTGCAATCGCATCTCTATTTCTTTTTTGCTAATCAACATGTTTGTTTTACAGTGCTTTATAAAACAATTTGTGCCGTAATTAAATGTCTAACAGGGATTTTTATGACTGTTTTCTGAACACAAATGTAGTTTAGCTTAGTAGTTTGGAGTTATTAAGTGAGCCATCATAATTCAATGTTTTAAATAAAACAAATTATAGACCTCTTCCTAGCTGCGCACGAGGCTCCTATCACAGTGGAATTTATGTACTTCAAATGTAACGGATTCCACATTCCCAACAACCCATTTGCAAACACATCAATAAAACTTCTTTTTCATTTAGGTTTGTTCTTTAAGGCAAACGGCCCACAGCAGTTAGAAATAAAGGTCAAAATTGATTTTCTTGTAAGAGGGAATGGAAAGGGAGGAACTAATATTTATTGAGCACCTACTACATGTCAGCCACTGTGCTCGATATCCTATGTCCTCTCATTTAAGTCACACCATAACCCACAAAGAGACAGTTTATCCACATTTTATAGATAATGAAATTGAGGCTTAGAGAGGCGGTTAAATAACTTGCCCTAAGTTGTCTTTGTCAAATAAATGGCAAAGTTGAGTTCTAACATGAATCATTTATTTCCCTCCCCTCAAACCACTTCTCCAATTTTCTTGCACTTGTGTTTATTGGTGGGCACAAATGCAAAAATCCATCCAGCACCTTGACTTGATTCTCTAGTGGCCAGCAGGATTTTCATCACAAGAAACGTGCAATAATTGAGAACCCATTGCAGTGAAGCATTTTGTATCACCCATGCACAGATACTCACATTTTTAAAAGGATCATTCAGCTCAGGTCATGATCCTGGAGTCCCGGGATCGAGTCCCGCATCGGGCTCCCTGCTCAGCAGGGAGTCTGCTTCTCCCTCTGACCCTCTTCCCTCTCGTGCTCTCTATCTCTCATTCTCTCTCTCTCAAATAAATAAATAAAATCTTTAAAAAAATAAATAAAAGGATCATTCATTCAATCCCTTACTCAACAAATATTGGTTGCTTCATCTATTCTTACCTGAAGCCAGAAAAACAGATCACTTCCCTAGAAATGATTAAAATTCACACAGGACATTAAATTGCAAATATTTTGTAAAGGAGATACATAACATTTGAAAAGCATTTAAATATATTCTATACTTTCTGCTAAAGAGTACATATATGTATACTATATATATATAATATCTGCTCTAATTTCCCCCAAACTCTATGAACTCAATTTCTAGCACATGCATACATGTCTTCTCACTTGTTCTCTCTTTTTCCACCAAATTATCTTTATTTTACAGAAAAATAAACTGAGACTGGAGAAGTTAATTAACTGGCTATTATGAGATAGCCAAAAATAGAACTCAGGTTTCTAGGACATCTAAACTCATGGTTTTGGGGATTGGAAGTGGTGGCAGAAAGGGGGATGGAGGTGGGGAAGGGATGACTTCTCTTTTCCAACACCTCTATGTTTATTACATTTACAATAGTAAATGAAGTACATTTATTGAAAACCCCACCTTTCACTACCTGTATATCTCATTCATTGCTGCATATGTTAACTTTCTGGCAGTGAGCTACCACAAATGTCAGAGCTAATAAACTCAAAATTATATAATACGTATATTTTTTATGTTATGCTCTTAATTTTTTCTTCTACCTTTCTGCTCAATGCCTGTCATTTCCTCTTTGGTTTCTGTGAACTGAAGGGTAATGATCTAGGCCAGGGGTCTACAAACTGTGGCCCATGGGCCATAGGTAACCCACTGATTTTCTTGTTTGGTCCACAAACTTAGAATGGACTTGGATAGTTTTATTTTTTTTAAGATTTTATTTATTTATTTGAGATAGAGAGAGCGAGAGTGAGCAAGCGAGCGAGAGAGAGCACGAGCAGGGAGGGGGCAGAGAGAGAAGCAGACTCCCTGCTGAGCAGGGAGCCCAACTCGGGGCTCCTTCCCAGGACCCTGGGATCAAGACCTGAGCTGAAGGTAGACACTTAACTGACCGAGCCACCTAGGCATCCTGGACTTGTATAGTTTTAAACGGCTGAAAAAACAAAACAAAACAAAAATTAAAGGAAGTATAATATTTATTGATATGTGATAATTACATGAAATTAAAATTTCAGCATCCATAATTAACTTTGAATGTGCCACAGCCACAGCCACTCAACTTGTGGACTGTCCGTGGCTGCCTCAGTGCTACAAGAGCAGAGCTGAACAGTTGTGACAATATGGCCCACAGACCCTAAAACATTAACTACATGGCTCCTTACACAAAAACTTTGTAGACCCTGCCAGAGGCTCTCTTCTCACTCTACATATTACCGGAGCAGCCACTTCCACCACAGCTATGATCCCCAGGTATAGAGCTGCTCACTTTCTCTCTCCAGAACCCTCAGGTCCACACAACAGATGGCCAACTGAGAGCTCCGTGCGGATGGAGACTGCTAAAGCCAATGGACCCACAATGGATCTTGTTTCTTCTGCCCTCAAACTAGATCTTCTTCCTGTGATTCCAAGTTCAGAGAAAAGCACCACAGTCTACTCAGTTACCCAAACCAGAAACCTGGGCATCATTGATTCTTTCTTCTCCCTCCCTCATCCCCCTGTAAGTACCAGGAACTGTAGATTCATCTCTTTAGCACCCCTCATTTCAATTCTCTAATTGCATAGACCAGCACTAGTTTAGGCTGCCATCATATATGGCCCGCATTAATTCAGCTATCACCTAATAAAGATTCCTGATTCCAGACTTGCTTCATCTACCTTATTCTCACCACTGATCAGATCTTTGCAAAGTGCAATTTTCATCATGTCACCACTTTGCTTATAACCCTTCAGTGATTCCTTATTCCCCTTAGTACAAAAGTCCATATTCCACTCACCATTTTATACATCCCCACTCCTTAATTTATACTCAGAAATTTTATTTATTTTTTAAAGATTTTATTTATTTATTTGAGAGAGAGAGAAAGCACATGGGGGGGGAGGGTCAGAGGGAGAAGCAGACTCCCTGCCAAGCAGAGAGCCCGATGTGGGACTCGATCCCAGGACTCCAGGATCATGACCCGAGCCGAAGGCAGTTGCCCAACCAACTGAGCCACCCAGGCGCCCTATACTCAGAAATTTTAAATAAGCTAAGCTCTTGTAAAACTTACTTTCTCTAAGAAATACACCACAGTCTGCTGAAATGCCCAGACCAGAAACCTAACAAATGTTCTCTAACCCCTCAAAATGTAAATGATCATCCTTTGTGCTCTATGTATTTCTTATTCTCCCTTGAAATCTTACGACTCTGGGATATATGATCCCATGATGGCAAAGGCCACTGGTCTGTGTTCTTGATCATAACACTCCTAGGCCTTTAAGGTCTGGCAAAGATGATAGGTATTTGCATGAATATGTGTTAAACAGAATTGAGTGGAAGTCAGCCACGTATGCCAAAATAATTGTAGTCAAAATAAATCTTTAAAAACAAAACAAAATCCCCATATTTTTATTTCTTTCAGGAAGAAAAGTTGGGTAAAGTTATTTTGCTCTTATTTTGTCTTAAAAATTCTCTAGATTATTCAGCAGTGCTAAGAAAGATAATCTTAGTCTCAGTCAGTAAATACCATTATTTCCCCAGGAAGTCACCTAAAAACGAGAGACATCTATAGTCTCAGCACCATTTATAATTAAATTTGCTATCATCATCATTAAACCGATATACTTTATCATTGTTTTTATAAAATAAGTATTAAAGAGGGCACATACCGAACGGAGCACTGGGTGTTATACGCAAACAATGAATCATGGAACACTACATCAAAAACTCATGATGGAACTGGAGGGTGCTATGCTTAGTGAAATAAGTCAATCAGAGAAAGACATGTATCATATGACCTCACTGATATGAGGAATTCTTAATCTCAGGAACAGAGTGAGGCTTGCTGGAGTGGTCGGGGGTGGGAGGGATGGGGTGGCTGGGTGATAGACATTGGGGAGGGTGTGTGCTACGGTGAGCGCTGTGAATTGTGCAAGACTGTTGAATCACAGATCTGTACTTCTGAAACAAATAACGCAACATATTTTAAGAAAAAAGAAAAAGAAGAAGATAGCAGGAGAGGAAGAATGAAGGGGAGTAAGTCAGAGGGGGAGACGAACCAGGAGAGATGATGGACTCTGAAAAACAAACTGAGGGTTCTAGAGGGGAGGAGGGTAGGGGGATGGGTTAGCCTGGTGATGGGTATTAAAGAGGGCACATTCTGCATGGAGCACTGGGTGTTATGAACAAACAATGAATCATGGAACACTACACCCAAACAAATGATGTAATATACGGTGATTAACATAACAATAAAAAATTAAAAAAAAAACTCATGATGTAATGTATGGTGATTAACATAACATAATTAGAAAAAAAGAAAAAAAAGGAAAAAATAAATGGACCAACTTATAAAAAAAAAGGACTATACTCCCATATATAAAATATTATATATTAAAAGGCAACAGTCTGGGTCCTTAGAAAATGAAGTACAATCTCCTCTTTCTAGAATGAGGTAAGATGTTCACACTCAGTCTGAATCTAGGTGTACTTGTGGTAACACGTTGCATAAACTGCGGAGATCAAGTGTGAAGCAAGGAATAACAAAAGAATTTATAGAAAAATCTTATCTAATACTACCTTACATGTAGTGGGAGTCCCTGAATTAAATATTAAATTGCATCATTTATTGGCTATATTTCCTATCTGAAAACCAGACGCTCCAACAACTGAATTTCTAATTTTTTCTTCATGTCCTATCACTAAATGTACTTGCCTATATGAAAAGCAATGCTTCTTTATTTGAGATCATGTCTCTTGCTTTCATATTCATATTCACTTTTTACATCAGTTTGTTTTTATGTAAATTATTTCATGTGGTCATTAACATTAGGGAGGGTCAGAGCCTCAGCTATTTATTCATATACATACAAGATAGGAGAGGACATTTGTGGGCACTTTTGGATGATGAAGGTATAAATAAATTGATCATCTGAACATCCAAATCAGGTCTCTTTAAGTTTGGCTGACAAGAATGCAGTCCATTCATAGAGGGAGAGGATAAGAAATGGCAGAAAGCCTCTCGCTGGTCTGGGGAAATTTTACTCTCTATTAGCACCACATGAAGCTACACCCTTCACTCTGCTTCCTTGACCTCAACCTTCTTGCTTCCCATCAGGTTCTATCACTATGTCTTTCCTCCTTTACATCTTCCATCCCTCCATCTTCTCTGTCACAATCCGTTCAGCCCACAGGCTCATAATGTAACCCAATCTTTTCTTCAGTCTCACTTCTCCTTTGTGTCTCTCCTTTACCGGCACATTTTCGACTGAAACGGGTCTATTCTCACTGCTTCTGGGTTATCACTTCTCAGTCATAAATACCTCAAAATGTAATTTACTCCCTCACTATTTTACTGAAATATTTCTCCCCAAACTATCAGTAAATTATTATTGGCTAAGTATAATTACCTTTTCACTATCATCTAATTATCTTGCTTTTACCTAAAGGCTTTTCCCCATTCCTCACTTTAGGTTTTCCCAAAACCAAACCTCTGACAATCCTCTGTTTAGTCTTGCTTCCTCCTCTCTATTTCCCTCTTCCTCCCCACCCAAAGTGTTGCTAATTCTCAAAGTTCCATCATTTTCTCTCTTTTATCTGTATATTCTTTCTTCTGAATAAAGAAACAAATGCCTTAGTTGAGCATGCCCTTCTACTGAGAGGATTCCCAAATTTGATTTCTGGTCATACCCTTTATTTGGCATTTCCTGTTTGTCTTACATCTCTGTGTACATGTCCTGTGGGAATATTCCATTCAATATGCTTCCATCTGGAAAGCCATCTTTTGCCTCAGCTGGCTCCACCCCTAATTTCTATTTTTATTTAATTTCTTTACTACCATTCACCCAGGCTCAAACGCTCAAGATTATCTTAGCGTCCTCTCTCCTGCCCCTGAACTACCTATATACAGTAGGTTATCAAATGTTAGTTCTACAGCCAAAATATAATTTGTGCCTGATCCTTTCTCTGTTAACTCATAACCACTTCAGTGGCTTGGGACAACATTGATACTTTCCTAGACCACTAAAATGACCTCATTTATCCAACCTTTCCTCCCATGACCCATGTCATACACCACTTCCAGATTCGTTTCCCTAAATCAGAATTCTTGTCATGTAAGTACCCCATTCCACAGAAATTTCTACCTGCCTGGCATTATAACTTAAGTTAAATAGCATAGCCCCTCCACTACCCCATAAACTTAAATTGAGGATTATATTTTATCTTTCTATCTTCATTACCACCCAGCACATCACCTTGCATATCTTAAGCATTCAATACTTAATGTGAGTTTGCGAAATTATTTGCAAATATTCTGCTATAGGGGACAAGAAAGCAGAAGGATGGTGGATAATCTTAAGTATTAAGCACTGATATAAATTAGGCTTAAGAGATATGGGAAAATCTCATAAAATGTGTTAAGCACAGTAGTCAGAAACAAGTAGTGAGACAAAGGCAGACTTTAATATGCCTCATTAATAGAGTGAGTACTTTAGTAACCTATAAGAGATGCCAAAGAAAAAGAGAATAAATAGAAAATATGAGGAACAAACAAGGGTATAGCTTATGGATAGGAAGGGATGAAAAGATTTATTGAGGACCATGTGATCTGGGGACTGACATTTATGTCCCATCTAAATCAGCCATCCATTGGTGACACCCCAATGTGGCCCAAACAAATAGAAGGTACCTCTAATCAATGACCCACTCACCCTCTCTCAGAGGCACAGGGGCAAGGGCATGAGAGCACAACTACAGTTCCATCATAATTTCAGGGTAAGTAGATTTCCTAGTTTACTAAATGAGGATTTCTTCTAGGAAATATCTGAAATGTTAAGATACTTTCATTGTGGAACTTGAGGAAATAGTTAAAATCCTGTGCGTGTGTTCTCTCTCTCTCCCATTATGTCTCCCTTCACGTTAATCAAGAAGCTTACTCAAACTGGGGATTTACCTTAGGGAAGTTCAGGGCAAAGCAGAAAACAGCTTGTCTTTTCAATCACAATCAAAACTCATGAGAATCAACTGGTAAGCCCATAGGGGCTTGACTAAGAAAATTGTCTGAATCAAATTTCAGGCTGAATGTAGCCTCTAGGTACAGCTCTGTAGGCTTCAATTAAGGGTTTAATTCTCTATTTGCTGCTGTAAATCATAGCTGGCCACAGAAAGGCATTCTTAAACACAACCCCCTCCCATATAATCACCCTCAAGCAATAACATTTCGCAGCTTGGACATAAAGCACTGACAGGTTTTTGCAATAAAATGTGACCTTTACTGTTAAAAAATGTTTTACGACATCTGACAAACCGTTTTCTTAATAGGAAGATATATATTCACTTGATGAATTATAATAGCATAAACAGTTTAATTTTGTGGAAAATATGAACCACAACATGTTCCAAATGAGAGAAATTTACTTTTATACCTATCAACATTTAAAAATAATAATAGACGTTTTTTTTAAGGAAAAGAACTATTCACACCAACAACATCCTCAAAGGGAACACTAGACTTACCTATTTAGAAAGAATATCTGTATGCCTGTAGAAACATTCATGAATTCACAATACTTGAATCTTTGTATCACTTGCTAAGGGTGCTTTGAGGGAAAAAGCAACATAAGAGAAAATGCCTTTAAGTAGAATCTACTTTCACACTATTGCTTTAATTCATCCATCTCATACTTTATGGGGCATTCAAGTGTGCATTAAAATCACAGAAGAACACAAAGTTCCAAATCAAAGGAAGATGAGAAAGAATCCTGGAAAACTGTACAGAACTAGTTTTTAAACAGCTTTTTCTTCTTTAAAGCAGAACAAGAGAACATTCAGTAGTAAGGATTTTTGTTGGACTTTATCACAGGAATGCTGATCAAAGGGGCCTGGAAATCCCCAAAGAGGAATGAATCTTTAGAGGGTCTCTGTAATATTTTTCTCTTAATATTTATAATGATGCTCTCCAAATGCATTCTAAGGCAAAAATGAAAACTATCAGTCTGTGAAAACGACATACAACATTTCTGGGCATTATGAATTTCCCTAAAACATTTCATCTGTGCACATAGCTTCTGAGCATGTTCGTATAACATCATTTGAAGTGTCATGCTATAAACAGAAAGAAAAACCCCACAATATTGTGTGGTACAGAATAAAATTTCAGAAGGTTCTTACAACCGCTTACCCATCACACATCTCATTCACACCTACACAGTTAAAAACCTAAGATAAGACATGGCATCATTTATGCTTCCACTCTAGAGTCACCTGAGGTAAGAACAGAAACAAGTTCATCATGCAATCTCCTCTTGTTTACCTAGTACATGGGAATCTGCCCAAAATGCCGAGAGTACCTTGAAATTAACTTGATTTGGAAGCGACCTACAGGCAATCAGACATATTCTTGTAAAGAGTTAGAATTCAAATATTTTCTGAAAATAACAGAGAAGCTAAACAAATCATGAATATTCTTAGGAAGGGACTGTGTTTTATTTAACTTCATATAACCCAAATCCGGCACCATTTGAGGCAGAACATGTTTTCAGCAAATGTATACAAATAAATTGATTTTTTTTTAAATTCTTCTCTACTTGCAAATATGTATTTCCCTTATATACCCAGAGAAAGAAGTTAGGTTTATGAACATAAAGATTATTATTAAGATTAGAGCCTCTACTCATAGGATAACCATCAATATTTCTGTAATTCTCTGTGGGGATTTATAATATAAGGTAACAGTAATTACCACTTACAAATGCAAAGTTTTTTTGAAGTGTTAAGAGACAGTCAATGATAAAGCCTTCTCTGCGGGGGAGAGCGTTTGGGAATATAGTTTCCTTGGTTCCCTGCAGGATTTCACAAATCTTTCTCTGCAAGGAATCTGTCTTCAGCAATCTCTAGTCCATTACATCTGCCCAGAAGGCCTCAGAAATGTTCCATTGCAGGTGGTAGGTCATATATTCTAGAACAACTGAATTAGTTTAATGATGAAACTAAAATATGTTTGCTGAAAGCCCCTGTTCAGAATATTACTTGAACATTTAAATAACATAATTATCCACTGCTTTGAGTAATACTTTGAACAGAAAACCACCCCAGAAACAGGCACAGTGTTCACTGTGGCCTTTTTCTCCTCTGCTAGCGCTCTCACACTGCACGGGTAAGGCTACACATTCTTTATTTTCACAACACGTAATCAAAACCTACCCTGCACTTCGCTTCCCTTCTATCGCCGTGCTCATCTGCCACACAACATGCATGCATCAGATTCATTACAGATTTAGCCTGGTGCTCGAGGCCCTCTGCAAACTGAAGCCTACACTTTCTCTACCTCCCTCATTTAGGAAAACTCCATGACATCAATATGTCTTAGCCATCATTCATTGTTAGACATTTCTTTGTCTTTGCTTACACTGTCCTTCTGGCCCAAGACACCCTCTCTCCCTACTTCTTAAAGCCCAGCCATCTCTTCCAAGCTCATTTCGTGTCAAATATCATCAACTAAATCCTTCCTAACAGTTGGAAAGCATAATATTTTTTTTTCTTTTCATTGATCAATGGTACAACATGTTGTTGCTACTATCACCTGCACTAGGTTTGAGGTCAGAAAACTAGGACTTGAGATTCATGTTTCACACTTAATAATTGTATAATCCTACTGAATTATCTTAACTTCTTTCTTCCTCAGTTTCTGCCCCAGTAGAGTGAGCACAGCATTATCTGTAGGACCAGGCTATGGCGTTAAGTGAGAAACGTTTGTGGAAATACCTAGCAGAGTTATTGCTTATTGCTGTTAGCCTATTTAGAATCTTATTTCTCAGAAATCTAGAAGCGTCTCTAGGAATCTATTCCTTTGTAGCTTCAGCATCAAGCATCAGAAATAATTATTATTAATTTGTGATATACCATGAAAAATTTGGGTTTACTGATAGATTTTTCATAATCTATATAGCAGTATAATAAATAGCATAGTGCAATACTTATATGGTAGTATTTATATAGCATCTATGTAGTCACAATCTAGATGCTATAGTATAATATAGAGTAAATATTCTATATGGCTTGCAATCTATATAGTAAAAGATTCACTCCTAAATAAGTTATAATAATTTTCAATATTACCTGTGTCTAATTCCAATTTAATCGACATATTCCACCAAACATGTCATTATTTTAACACAATTTAAATTCAAAATGCCATCATATTTAAATTAACATGCAGATAATTTACTTTTACAAAATACAAATTGTGACCAGATGCTAGATTATATAGCCATGAACAGAGAGCTCATGCTTCAGCTCTACCACGGAAGGTATTTGAGAGATACATTTTTTTTACATGAACTATAGGAGAGCATCATTTAATTTTTCCACATGCACATACATCGAATATTATCTGTTGGGTGTTTTAGCTATTTTTCCTAATTTGAGCTTTTCTGAATATCATTATGGTATGGAAATATCTATACAGATACAAATATACACTAGAAATGTAATATACTGGTAAGGCAAAAACCTCTTTTACTTATTCTGGGATTTCAAATTTCAATTAATATGCTCTCAGCTTTGAGAACAGCCAAGTATTCAAAAGGTGATTTTTCATAAGTCCAATATTTTTTTCATTTTTCTTAATACAGGTTATAAGCAGGTTTCATTTGTTTTTATTTGCATTTCTTCATAACAGAGCTCTGAATTAACACATTTTCAATAAGCATATCAAATAATCAGCTATCTCCTCCACACAGGATAGTAAGAATTAAGACGTAATAGGACTTTATGAAATTAAGCTCAACATATCATTTTTACTCATTTTTAATTTTGGTTTACTTGCATATGATAAAAGATTTAGGGTTATTCCCTACATTTTGGACAGACTTGTATTAGACTTAATTTTATTAAGGGTGTCCCCTGCCACCCACTAAAAAGCCAGAAATGAAGAACATCAACAAATAAAATTTACAGTTAGATCCGTATGTGTCAAATAAAGACTTGGTCTGGGAAAGCTGACTGCTACATGTCCTTCAGATTACAGTTACGGTTTAACTACAGTATTAAATCTGTCCTTTCATTTTTGGAAATAAAAGGTGCTATTAAATGTATAGTTTCTTCTGAGTGTGTTCAAGTGTCTTTGGGAACACGTAAGTTCACTGTAAATGATCCAACAGAAAAGAAAAGATGGTTGAGCCTGAGGGTCATGGTTTTCTATGTTCCTATGGAAACCTGGTAGAAATTGTGTTTTTTATGGATTTTTATTCACATTTCAGTTGTCTTTAAATGATTACTTTGTTGCCAATCAAACATTACAAAATAGAAATAGCAAAAGGGTTGAGTTTGTAAATAATCTGTTTTGAAATTAAATTAAGGTTGTTGAAATGATTCTGCCCAACTTAGTAAAAGCAATCACCTTTTCCTAATGCTTCAAGTACAGTGTTTACTCTGCAACGGCAACTTCCTCCCAGCTTTGCACAGTCTGATTCATGAGAAACATGCCCTGATAATGTATTGTTCAGAATTCTGTATTTCTGGTGGGGGACTGCCTCCTCTTCTCTTGTTCCTTCTGGATGAGACCTCACTCACCTGAAATTCCTGGACACGAAAATGACCACAGGTAAAACAATGATGTCTTTCTCACTCAAACCTAATGTGTTCCGTCTTTAAAATTCCAGAGTTTTTTAGGCAACTGTGATTGCCTTTCCCTGCTTAAAATTCTGATTTAGTTCTCAAATCACTAATTCCAATGGAATTTCAGGGGAGAAAAAAGGAAAGAAAGGATTTCTGAGAGAGCAGTGGATCCAAAGTTGGAAAACATGACTTCCCCTCGGAGATATCTTAACAAATTTATACACCCTTTCCTTTTAATTTTCTCACTTACGGTACTGTCTACATTCATAGAGTTTAGAATTAAAGTGAAATAATAAATAGGAAAGGTGATGGAAAAATTATATTTTATTACAAATAAAATTACTTATAAAGCCTTATTTTTTTTAAAAAAAAAGTACATGTTCAGTGGGCCCTGAGAAATGAGGGTATAAAAATAATCAGGAAGCCCCAGGATGGGGGGAAAAAGATTTTGTGAATACTTATGGAACAAACTAATAATTCCCATATTAGGCTAGAAATGAAGGAGATTATTATTTAATCTAATACAAATCTTCATTATCCGTCCATGTTGTACCAGAAGGGCTACAAGACCCTAGAGATAAAAACGTAATCACAACATAATTTATGCTCTCCAAGATTTTGTAGTCCAGTGGTAGACACCATCATGTAAACAAATCAAGCCACTATAGTTAGTTAATAGGGAACTGGGAAGAGAAGAAGTAGAAAAAGAAGTATGGACGAAACACAAGGAGAGAACAACAAACTTTACCCTGGGAGGTAGAATTGGGAAAATTTAGAAATTAGTTCAATTTAAACTTGTGGTTACCAATGACAGGATATTATATTTATTTTGTTTGACAGATTTTCATAAATGGTATTTTTAGAACCCAACCCATTGAATCCTTGTTAAAACTCTCTGCATTGGTAGTAGTATTTTTTTATTGAGTTGGTAGTAGTATTAACCCCATTTTGGAGAGGAGAAAAACTGACACCCAGAAAGGCTGACACCACCTTGCCCAAGATGGTGAAGCTAGTCAGGAGTAGAGCTCAGAATCAGACTCAGGCTGATGTGGCTTCAGAGTCCTTACTGTTAACCATGATGTGACATTGCTTTGTTCCAAAGAGTCACCAAATGTATGGCTGTTTATAAAAACATTTTTGTCACCTGAAATAATCTTATAGTGGTTTAAATTACATTTTGGAAGTATAAAGTCTGAAGCTTTCGTTTTTTATTTATTTTTTTTATTTAGATTGCCCATGGGCAATAATTTCTTTCCAAGAAAATAATGAAAAAAAAAATACATGAGAGTATTAGTATTGAAATTCATTTAGTATATCAAGAATGCCTGAATTACTGCCCATGCACCAGTATGTGATACATTTTCTCACATGTATACTAAACTCCATTCTACTAAAAACAGGGGAGAGGACTCACACTTGTAAAGAACTGCTTTGACTTTGTTCTCACATAGAAGTTAACTTTCAGAAAAGCCCATCAAATATTATAATAAGTACCATCATCGAGGAGAGAATTCTTATTCTCAAGAAGCAATATGCGTTTAGTGGTATGATTCAGTGAATACAAATTCAGGGGAGCCAAGTCAATCCTAAGATGACAGACAGCAGCCACCAGCTGGGATTCCTTGCTGGAGAAGCCAAGCACAGGCCACTGCCAACCAGTATCGCAGGTGGTCTTGCCAAAGCAGCCCTATCATTGAAGTCTAGTAGTCTAAAACAGCTGCTCTGGGGTCAGATGAGCCTGAGGATATGTCTTGCGACACAAGAAAAGTTAAAGCACTTCTTTCTCAGCTTTCCCTTTTGTTAAATGAAATGTTCAAATCATGGGAAATGAAAAATGTGAATAATCAAAACCTCATGGTTTTGTTACACATGCCCACACATATATGCCTCTGCAAATACATGTAACTATCCGTATACATCATCTATACATAGCAGGATGGAAATGTATATATTATTTATACGTCTGTATACATAGATACATTTCCTTCAGTGTGTGTGTGTGTGTGTGTGTGTATGTGTGTGTGTAGAGAGAGAGAGAGAGAGAGAACAGAAAAGGTTGTGGGGTTGATGAAGGGACAGCAAATGATACAGCGATGAGAAGGAGTAAGGATGAAGAGACTCAAGATAGAGAGGTTCATAAACCCATGCGGTATGACAGTAAACCTAGCCTTAAAGAAGATGTCCAGCAAGAAATTTCTGAGAAAACAAATGGGGTTTATGTGTTTAAATAAATAAATCAAGTAGGATCTTCTGTCTTAGCCTCACTACTTCAAACCCCATGAAAATTGTGGTACTAACACTGTTGGTTTTTCTAACCCTTCCTCACACTCAGCTTTTCTGATCTCTCCTCAGTTTCTTTCCCAGTGAACTTCTCTCCCACTCAGTTACTGGTTTTTAAATGTACAGTCTCTGTAAAGCATTGTTAAAGTCAGAAATCAGAAAGAAGTGTCTTCCTTTGCAGAAATGCAGTACATTTTATTGTATTTAATGGATATCTCATAATGCTTCTGAAAAGGCTCTTAGAGTTTATCATGTAAGCATATGTAAACAGATAATATTTAAATATGTATTTTATGCTTGATAGAATATAATTTCTCTCTTGAGGAATTTAGATGCAGACACAGTATATATTTAGTTCATTTTAAACTGTAAATTAATTTCCTGATAGACTTAGGAACGTGAATAATCTGTCCTATAAATATATGCAGTATGAAAAGATGTTTTAAAACAGGTATCATTTAAATTCTAATCAGTTCATTATGAAACTTTTCCAGACTGTACATTAAATAGGGCAAAAAATCTTTATCAAATGTCATGACTAGTCTGGGATAAGCACCTTCTTAATTTAAAATCTCTTCTCCAAACAGGGGTGAGAAAATTAAACGAATCTATGTTGAGTTCTGTGTTATAAAGATATTCTGGAAAAGATTTGGATGAATATATGTCTTGCAGAACCTCTGTGCTCTACCTGGCACCATTATTCTTGTGTCCACTTTTTATGTTCTCGTTTTCATAAGTCACACTATTTTGTTTTCCCTCTCTTTCTCTGATCGGTACCTCCCCTCTTCCTCCCCCTCCTCCTCATCTTCCCTCACCTGCACGTTCAATTTTGATGTTCTCTAGCCTTCCATTTTCTTGTTAGCTCTCTACTTGTGTTCACACTCTTCAAGGTGATCCCATACACACTCAGGATTTTACTCGAAGTTGATGAACCTTAATTCATTTGTTCCAACTTTCCAACTTAGACTTTTCCCCATGTCTTCACAGTCATATATCCAACCTAGGGCTAGACATTTCTGCATTCCTGGTTTATGCATCGAACTGATCACCAAGCACTTCCAATTTTACTCTATATAATATTTCTTCAATCTGAGCAGTTCCCCCCTCGACCAACCACTTTCACCAACAACCTTCCCAACTTCATCTTTTCATCTTTGCATTAGTCTCATAGTTACTTACCTGATCTTCTTGCCTGCAATTTGGCCCCTTTCAGATCCATTCACCACATAATTGGCAAAATATTCCAACTGAACTGCACATCTGACCTTTTCAGGCCCTGCTTAAAATCTGTCAATGATTCCCAGTGGTTTGCAGAATAAAGTCCAAGCTCTTTAGTCTGACATAAAATGAGGCCCTCTAAGTTTTTGGCTTTGATTCTTTTTCCTCTCTGCACTAAAATTTATACCTCAGAAGTATTTACTTCGGTGATGTTCACAACATTTACAGGGCTTCTCACACCCAGCCTTGTGCTCATAAACTTTCTCTCTACGTCCTCTCCATCTTTTCAGCTAGTTTTCTCTAAATAACTCCACTTAGTTCCAAGACTGATTTTCTCGGGATGCCTTTCTAGCTCCCCACATGGATGGATTATATGTGCCCCTCACTCCTCCCACAGGAGCATGACACCAGTAAGACTGTACTATTTTTATACATTTCTACATCCACCTACTCCACTGGACTGTCTTTCTCTGTCTTATGCTACACATTTTCATACTTATATTTTCTAGGACATCTTACTATTTCATGTTAATAAAGGTCCCCAGTAGAGAGGTCCATCCTTGTGTGTTTGTGATAGCTTGCCCAAATGCGCTGTGGCTGTAGGTGGGCCTACGGCAATGCCCAAATTAATCTGAATTCTATTACTGATTTAACTCATACGTTCAATACCTCAAATTGTATTTGAGTATAGTATGAGTACGTAAATATAGTACTATGTATATGTTAAGGGTAAATTGTGATTGGACAGTTATCCAGGACAGGCCTGAAGCCACTAGACCGCATTACCTTCTTCTGGACCTTTGGTCACGTGTGTCCAGAAGCCACTGGCTGATCAAGTCTAATGATCAGCCAGTCCATACTCAGTGGCTATGCTATTAGTTACCCTTTAACCTTTTACAGGGGATCTGAAGGCTAAGGAAATAAAAAGTTGCATCAAAACAGGATCCCTTATGTGGCCAGTAAAGTACTTAGTGTATTCAGAAGTATCTCAGCATGAGCCAGAATGTGTCATTTTCCAAGGGTGAAAATGTAATGCTATTATTCAACCTCTTCGCATAACATACCTCAAAAGAGATGTTAGTTCTTAGAAACAGATGCACTTAGGGTCCTTAGAAATGGATCCGCCAGTGACACTTTCCCCTTGTTTGTGGTGTTATACAGAAAATATCAGGAGAACATTTTTACAAAAAATAATGTGTCTTCAGACAGGGTTGCCAGACTTAGTAAATAAAAATACATGACTCTCAGCTAAATTTGAACTTCAGATAAACAACAAATACTTATCTGAAATTCAAATTTGACTGGGTATCCTATATTTTATCTGTCAACTCTACATTCTAAGTAGACAAGATTGAGTACAAGCTCATATTTATGTAACAAAGTTGGGTTTTTTAAGGATTTAAAGATTTACTTATTTTATTTATTTTAGAGAGAGAGAGAGAGAGAGAGAGAGAGTGAGCACGGGTAGGGGCAGAGGGAGAGGCAGAGAGAGAATCCTCAAGCAGACTTCCTGCTGAGCATGGAGCCCAATACAAGGCTTCATCCCAGGACCCTGAGATCATGACCTGAGCCAAAACCAAGAGACGAGTGCTTAACTGACTGAGTCACCCAGGTGTCCCATATTTATGTAACAAAGTTTAAAATCTCACCGTCATCGATAAAGCAATTTCGTTTCACTTTTCTGTACATTTTCTTTTTTTGCCTTTGTGAAATATTTTTCCCATCCCTTCTCTCCCCACTTTGCCCAATCTGACTAATTACTCCTCTGTGATTTCCCACATTTCAAGAGTGTTGACCTCTCATTAGCTTGGTTAAGCTCAAGGCCGGTTCTCTGGTTGGGTAATAACAGCTATCTTGTTTCAATAAGGATAGTCAAGAATGAGTAATATGGAGCCCTCTAGCTTTCTATTTTAGGTTTTTACTGTCCAGAATGTTTATTCCCTGGTGATTATAGGAGTTTATGATAATTGGCACATTGTCTCAGATAACATCTTATGGACTTGGGGTGGGGAAAAGAAATGGCAGGTTAGGAGGAAGAAG
Organism: Zalophus californianus; assembly: GCF_009762305.2. Classification (NCBI taxonomy): domain Eukaryota; kingdom Metazoa; phylum Chordata; class Mammalia; order Carnivora; family Otariidae; genus Zalophus; species Zalophus californianus. The sequence continues at coordinate 108,662,888 of NC_045597.1, forward strand.
GCAATTCAATAATCTTCCTTTTCATGTTTTCAGTAAACTACCCTTTATTTGATCTGAGCTTCATATATACCTAGGATTCTGTAAGTTTGACATGTCTTACTTGGCAGTAATTTTAAGAGAATGTAGGGACTCCTGGGTGGCTCAGTAGTTTACGTGTCCTCCAACTCATGATTTCAGCTCAGGTCAGGATCTCAGATTCTGGAGATCTCGCCCTGCCTTGGGCTCCAGGCTCAGCAGGGAGTCTGCTCAAGACTCCGCCTCCCTCTCCCTCTGCCCTTCCCCCTGCTTGCACTGTCTCTCTCAAATAAATAAATAAATTTTTAAAAAGAGAGAGAGAGAGAGAGAATGCAAATGCAACACTTAGGACTATTTGCATGAATTACAACAAAAGGGCATGCTATTTCAGTACAGATCTCCCAAAAGGAATTATAAGAACAAAACTCTGAGGGTGTTTTTCCCTGAGTTTCTGCCACTTATTAGCATGCAAACATATTCCAGCAATCATTTTCATTTCATTAGTAAAATATCACACCTTTTCAGCAAATTAAGAATAATACCATGTAATTCTTTTCTGCCTAACAAAGACAAGGAACCACAGAGAAAAATAAAGTGTCTACCAAGCTAGATCTTTTGTAAATACCACTGTACTGAAGATAGCAGCTTTTCTTAAGCCTAAGAACAGATAATTCTGTTTCAGGCAAGAGATAAGCTCAATTAGCACACAGATAGCAAGCCGTACTTTATAGGAACACTAGCTCTTCCTGCCAGAAATGACCTTTTACAAATTAAAGTAGTTTCAAAATTAAGTACTCAGATATTAATTCATTTTTCTCTCATTCTGTCTGAAGAATATATATGTGTATAAAAGATGTTCATATACACAAAAATCAAATTGTGCATAACATGTAAATTAGTAATTTTTCATATCTCAAACGTAATTCACTAAAGAATTTTCTATAGCTTTCCTTGCAGTTCAGACACTCGCAGTGCCTCAACATTTTAATTTATGGTTATATATATATTTTTAATTTAATTTTAAAATTTTAATTTAAGGCTATATATATAGACATATATATATGTCTATATATATATATATGTCTATATATATCTCCATTGAAAAATAACTGTTCTATAGAACAAAATTCATCCATGCCCATTTTCAAATTTTGCATCAAGGGTATCAGTTAATACTACTTGATATTTAAAAGTTAACGATAGGACACCTACATTAGCTATGAGTCACAAAAAACATAATTAAGCTAAATATCTATTTCTGTTTCAGCAATCAGTTCTAAATAAATCTTCCCAACTGCATTTAGTGGACATCAACTATTAGCTGATTTCAGTATATTGTCTAACTTGTGATGAGTGTTGCACTGTAAATGGTATATGAGGAATTAGAATAACTATAATAGCAAATACAAGCCATAGATGTGAGTGAAAACTCTACTCGTTGAGGTGTGCTAAAGTATAATTCGATAACATCCTCGGATGCTTAGATTTAGATAGTACTTCAGCCATTAGTTCTTCAAATCAGGACTCCCTTTATCCCCATAAAAAAATTAGTCACAGATGATCAAACAGTCTGTCAGTATTTTATTAGCATTTTTAAAACATCAATTTTTAGTGAAATAGTCCTAATAGCATATTTCTTTAATGATTATTTGACTTAGATAAATGTATCATTACGGTCAAGAAATGTTGAGTGCTTTCTATGTTCCAGACACTTTTTTAGGCACTGGGAATACATTAGTGTACACAACAGAAAAAACCCTCAAAGCATGGAGCTTACATTCTTTTAAAGGGGAAAATCGTGCCAGGAAGATAAAAGCATTAGTCATGCAATCAATATTACATTACTTTTTAGCTCTCTCTGCAATTATTTATTGAGGATCTACAATATCCTTTGATAGGTACGGTGAAACACATAGGAAATTATAGGAGATGGCTTCCCTAAAGGTATTTGTGTATTCGTGTGTAAGACAGCTATAACTATAAAACCTAAGAAACGGTGAATGCATAGTTGCAAAATGTCTTGCAACTGAAAAGAAACAAAAAAATTATAAAAATTTAAAGGGATTGAGAAAAGCTTTGTGAAAATATTTGAAGCTTGAATGAATTTTGAAGGGTTGGTATGAAGACAGGGCATCATTCTATGCTTTGATGCTTCAGGAACAGAACGAGCACAAACAGGTCAGGCCTTATATTTTAAGTACTTTAGAGGGAAGGAGGGAACCATATGACAGGATCATATGACTCATGGACAAATAGGGTCTAAGGAAGGGGAAAGAATAGTGCGTTGAGGGGAGATTACAACGCACCTCAGATGTAACAGAAGTTTAATTGTCACTCTATAGGCAGCAGGGAACCAATAACTGCCTAGGAGGAGTGTGACATACGAATCTGATGTAAAAAACATGAATTTAAGTTTAACTGGCATAATGAAAGAAGCAAAATTTAAGCCTATTCAAGAGAATATATTTGTGAGAATATAATGTTTGAGAATATATTTAAGGCCGTTATCAAATGAATTATCAGTATTATACATTAAAAGTCATATTTATCGGGTGCCTGGGTGGCTCAGTTGGTTAGGCGACTGCCTTCAGCTCAGGTCATGATCCTGGAGTCCCGGGATCGAGTCCCACATCGGGCTCCCTGCTCAGCAGGGAGTCTGCTTCTCCCTCTGACCCTCTTCCCTCTCGTGCACTCAATCTCTCATTCTCTCTCTCTCAAATAAATAAATAAAATCTTTAAAAAATAAATAAACAAATAAAAGTCATATTTATCTAATAAACTTGTCCTCCCTTATCCATAGAAGACATGTTCCAAGAACCCCAGTGGATGCCTGAAATTGTGGTCAGTACTGAACCCTATATATACTATGCTTTTCCCTATGCCTACATCCCTCTGATAAAGTCTAGTTTATAAATTAAGCGCAGTAAAAGATTAACAATAACTGATAATAAAAAAGAATGATTACACTATAGTAGAAGTTATGTGAATGTGGTCTCTCTCAAAATATCTTACTACACTGTACTCACCCTTCTTCTTGTGAGGATGGGATATGATAAAATGCCTGCGTGATGAGATGAAGTGAGTAAATGATGTAGGCGCCGTGACATAGAATAAGCTACTACTGACCTTCTGACTGTATGTCAGGGGGAGTATTGTCTGCTGCAGGACCATGGTCGACCGCAGAAAACTGAAACTCCTGAAAGCTAAACCATGGATAAAGGGGGACTACCACACTTCTATTTTCAGAAAAGATGATTTTGTTTTATGGTTTGGTTTTTGGTGTGGTGTTTGTTTTTTGCTTCTTTGGTTTTGTTCGTTTTCTTCTCATATCTTTCATAGTCAGGCATGCTTTTAGTCGCATATCACATGACTGGCTCCATCATATATCCATATATCTGTGAGTTACTGTCACAAAAAAACAATGTGCTAGATGTATTTTTCCATCTATATGGATAAGTAGAAAATATGTAAATAGGAAAAACTACTATTTTTGTATTATATTAAAAGTAGGGGTGCCTGGGTGCTTCAGTCGGTTAAGCCTCTGACTTTGATTTCAGCGCGTCATGATCTCAGGGTGGTGAGAATGAGCTCCTCATCATGCTCCACGCTGAGCTAGGAACCTGCTTAAGATTCTCTCTCTCCCTCTCCCCCTAACTCTTCCCCCGCCCATGCACACTCGCTCTCTTTGTCTCTCAAAATAAATAAATAAATAAGTAAAATAAAATAAAAGCATAATTTCATTAATCACTTATTCAAAAAATTAATCTTTGTCAGAAACAAGGCAAAGTTGAAAATCATATTTATACATGCTTTAAACCAAATTTTTATTTACACATAACAACTATACACATAGTTCTAAGCCTTGGTTTCCTAACCTGTAAATAGTAATGGTAACAGCTCAATTTCAAGTTTTGAGGATCAGATACTCTTTACCTGCATTATCTCTAATCCTCAAAATAGCCTTGTAATTGAGCTGTGATCACCACCATTTTACAGGTAACAAAACAGGCTCAGATTTGTGCCCAAGAACAAAGCCTTTTCCTTCTCAAACCCCATACTCTTTCCTTTCTATCATGTCAATCATACAAATGCTGTGGGCACAGCAATGAAAATAATTACATATAGGAAAGATAAGGAGAATCTGGATGTTTTAAAAAATACTCAAGGTTTTATTTTATAGGAAAGAGATTCACCATTGGAAACAAAAATATTCCAAATAATCTCCCACCAATTATTTCCACATTTTGAACCAAGTGTGTGAATTATTTATATGAATCATATGGAACTGTAAAACCAGAATATGCCAGTTGACTTAATGAAAAATGAGCTAGCAATACAAAGTACTATCCACTTGGTATTCTTGTTCCTAACTTATTCTTAGCCTCTAGGGGAATTTCATCATTTAAAAATTTCACCTTTCAAGACTTTAAGTGGATATATGGTTTCTAGGCTATTATTACAGTTCATTTATGTGAAAAATGCATTAATATTAGAAGCTAGAGAAATATCCAGATATGCTAAATGTTAACTAATATAAAATACCTTATTTAATTTAAAAATAATAAATTTACTTTTACTCCAGGTTCCCCTTAAAGAAAAGATATAATTACAATAACTTCATAGATAAGGCCAAAAATTCCATATGGATTTCCCTGAAAATTTCTCTCATTGGTTATGTTTTATTTTTTGATTAACCAGTAAGTAGGTAAAATCTGCCTTCACTACCTAGATTATCTTCTGTAATTACCTGCTCTTTAAGCAAGGAACTAAATAAGAAGACTGTTCATTTTTAAAATGAAGTATAAATGTCACATCATATTTATCTAACACTTCTATTTTCAGAGGCAAGCTCATTTTTTAGACTTTGGCAAAAGTATTTATATGTTAAACTAAAGTGTTTAAAGAACACTGTGAAATTGGAAAACACACTGTCACCATTTTGCAATGTGATAGGCACTATTAGTGATCCATTTGGATCTTATTCTCTATATGTCTCATATAATAAAGAATAAGGTTGGTTTTATTTGATTTGAACTTTGGAAGGTAAGTAAGAGCTGAAAATGATGCCTTTTAAAAGTATAGATAAGTCCTCTGTAAATAATGTCCTGAAGAAAAAAGCAGCCACGCTTTCCTTCAAAACCTCTTAGGTGTTACGAGAAGAGCATTTGGACTTGCTTAGTCTAAAGATCTGAATTCAGGACTCAATTCTGTAATTTAGCTATGAGAACATGGTTTTCTATTTCTATATGAAAGACACTAGCTATTATCCAATTCACTGTCCCTACCCCATGCCACCAATGCCCAAGTTCGATATCTTTTCTTTCAAATTAGAACTCTGTCTTTATTTAGGAAGAAAATACATTCAGCCCAAAAGGATGCACTGCAATTGGTCTAAGCAAGTTATGACTAGCACATACCCCTCCTTCCAGAAACTCTCTTCCCAGCCTCTTTCACAGCTAGGAATGAGCATGTGACCTAATTTTGACCAATGAAATGTTAGAAGACTTTTGGAGAGATTCTAGAAAAATTTGCCTTCAGTGATAAATGTCAGAGCCACTCTGAGAAATTCCCTTCTGCTATCCTTTCTTCTCTTCTCCTTTCCTCCAGCAGGTAAAAAGCAGGGAAATGAAAGTCAATACTGAGGATGGAAGGGAAACTGAATAAAAAGAATGTGGTACCATCTCTAGATTGATTTCCTCTAGGTGTCTTGTTTTATGTGTACTTAAATGTCCTATGGCATTGTGAATAAGATTTTCTATTTTGTGCAGCTGATCTTTGGCTCCCTTATCTTTTGAGAAAGTGCCCAATATATTGGTTTTTACTTAATAAATTCTTAGCAATTGTTTAAAAATAAATACTTGCTGGCTGGTAACTAAGCCTGAATATTGGGGGGGAAATGCTAGTTTCTATAGTTTCAGAGTTTGATTTTTTTTTTTTTACATTTTAGTATTCTCATATAAATTATGCATAGTATCTATTTGTTTACCCTAATATTTCACCACACATACTTAGGTACTTTTCTCAATATTGTCCTTAAGGTTCATAACTTTGTGGGAAGGTATCTTATAAAAATTACTTTTAGAAAATAACAGATAGGGTGGACATAAGTACAAAAAGTAAAGTCCAATGACCTTCAGGTAAGGAAGCATAAACAATCATGAAGTGGATTAAAAAATGCAATCTGACTCCTTTGAGAATTGGTATAAATTTATGAAGTCCTATATATTTTCTGTATAGGATTTTTATAAATTCTACAGCTTTCAATGGTGTAAACATAACCGGTCAGTGAAAAAACACTCTATATATGCATAATTATGGATATATGAGATGGTAAATATAATTAAGTTTTCCAGCAAGTATTAACAAACAATTTTTAACTGGAATTTTTTTAAAAGATTTATTTATTTGAGAGACAGAGAGCAGGGGAGGGGCAGAGGGAGGAAGAGAATCTCAAGCAGACTTCCCACTGAGTGCAGAGCTCTATGCGGGGCTCCATCCCAGGACCCTGAGATCACGTCCTGGGCTGAAACCAAGAGTCAGTCGCTTAAACCAACTGGGTCACTCAGGTGCCCCAATAGCAATTTCTAATCTGAATAATTATCTGTTTTTCTTAAGAGTCACTTTCAAATTCTTCCTGCTCCCATTGTAGAAGTTAATCACTTGTATGGCACCTGTATATATAACTCTTAAGACATAAATTATTTTCCTACTAAAACTGCCATAATATGGTTCCCCTTTCTCCACATCCTCTCCAACATTTGTTGTGAACCCTCTTACACTGTTGGCGGGAATGCAAGCTGGTGCAGCCACTTTGAAAACAGTATGGAGTCTCCTCAAAAAGTTAAAAATAGAGCTACCCTATGACCCAACAATTGCACTACTAGGTATTTACCCCAAAGATAGAGATGTAGTGAAAAGAAGGGCCATATGTGCCCCAATGTTCATAGCAGCAATGTCCACAATAGCCACACTGTGGAAGGAGCTGAGATGCCCTTCAACAGATGAATGGATAAAGATGTGGTCCATATATACAATGGAATATGACTCAGCCATCAGAAAGGATGAATACCCACCATTTGCATCGACATGGATGGAACCGGAGGGAATTATGCTAAGTGAAATAAGTCAAGCAGAGAAAGACAATTATCATATGGTTTCACTTATCTGTGGCACATAAGGTATAGCATGGAGGACATTAGGAGAAGGAAGGGAAAAATGAAGGGGGGGAATCGGAGGGAGAGACGAACCATGAGAAAATATGGACTCCGGGAAACAAACTGAGGGTTTCAGAGGGGAGGGGGGTGGGGCGATGGGTTAACCCAGTGATGGGTATTAAGGAAGGCACATATTGCAATGAGCACTGGGTGTTATACGCAAATAATGAATCATGCAACACTACATAAAAAACTAATGATGTAATGTATGGTGACTAACATAATAATTTTTTTTAAATAAAAATAAAACTCATAATTTTTCTACATTTATTTTGAAAACATATATAAGAAAACACAGTTGTAAACTATCTATACTCTAATAACACTAAAAGCACACAAAAAGCAGAGGTCATTGACATGGACCATGTGTGCTTTTCCATCTATAAATCTGTACTGCATTTTTCTCAACCAACTCCGAATACTCTGTCTTACATTTTCATATTCCATCAGTCATAAGTCGGATTTTTTCCTCATCCAAATCAGAACTTCTCTGAATGCCCTCTTCATTTTGTTACTATGTCTACATTTCTTCTGCAGTAACTAAAACTCATTATTGGTAATTATAATACAAATATTAGCTTTCCTAGTAAACCATGAGTTCCATGAAAACAAGAGCAATTTTGCTTTCTCTTTCTTTCCCCAGCCCCTAGTCAGCTATTTATTACATTCCTGGAGGGCAGAATCACTTTTATTGACCCCAAAATGTATGAAATAATACCTTATGTAGGCCATTACATAAAATCATCCTTCATCCCACTTCAGTATAACAAATTGGATACAATGAATGGATAGTTAGTGTAGCTCATTCCTTTTTTTTTTTTTTTTTTGGCAAGAAGCTCTTGAAAAAGCCAAGAGAATAAATATAACAGGTAAAACAAAATACAGTGTTGAAAATTTGCCCTCTTCCCACTGTCGATATCACATATTCATTAAATGTGTGAACCACAGAAAAGCCAGAAAGGCAAAAGAGTGGACATAGAAAGAAGCTACTGGGGTGAGCTGAGCAGATATCCAGGAAGGTGTGTGCTTTGTGATGCATGCTGGCAGCACAGGGGTGTTTGGAAAACTAAACCTGTATTTTGGCCAGAAGAAAGAATATGTTTGGAGAGTCAGCACAAGAAAGGAGAGAGAGTTACAGAAGAGGTGCTATACAAGTGATTAACTTTTACAGTAGGAGCAGGAAGAATTTGAAAGTGACTCTTAAGAAGATATGGTACAGGTAAAGCAACTACTTTATAATTTTTTTAGAGACATGCAATGATTTAAACTCCTTTTCCATAATTTTTGGCTGTATTTCCTTGATTATGACTTTCTGTTTGAACTTGGCTTCAGTGTTCAGTCCGGCTTTATTTGGGACCCACAAAGAAAAACTAAAGTTTAAGGTGGTCACAGAATATGCAAGATTGACATTCTGAGGGACCACTTAAACTTATGCTGTTGTAAAATCCATAAATATTAAACTGTACTTACTGTACTTACTGTTAGCAAAAAGAATCATCAGTCCAGTAGGCATCGAAAGTAGATTCAAAATATTTCATTCAACATGCTTATTTTAGGCTATAATATTACCAGTTTAATATTATATTCGTTATTAGTTTAAAATAAAGTGATAAAAATACACTATAATTTTTTTCAATTTTATCTTGTTATGTTAGTCACCATACATTACATCATTAGTTTTTGACGTAGTGTTCCATGATTCATTGTTTGCATATAACACCCAGTGCTCCATTCGGTACGTGCCCTCTTTAATACCCATCACCAGGCTAACCGCCCCCCCTTCCCCTCTAAAACCCTCAGCTTGTTTCTCAGAGTCCATAGTCTCTCATGGTTCGTCTCCCCCTCCAATTCCCCCCCCCTTCATTTTTCCCTTCCTACTATCGTCTTTTTTTTTTTAACATATAATGTATTATCTGTTTCAGAGGTACAGGTCTGTGATTCTTCAGTCTTACACAATTCACAGCACTCACCAGAGCACATACCTCTCCAATGTCCATCATCCAGCACCGCCATCCCTCCCAACCCCCACCACTCCAGCAACCCCCAGTTTGTTTCCTGAGATTAAGATTCTCTTATGGTTTGTCTCCCTCTCTGGTTTCATCTTGTTTCATATTTTCCTCCCTTCCCCTATGATCCTCTGTCTTGTTTCTCAAATTCCTCATATCCATGAGATCATATGATACTTGTCTTTCTCTGATTGACTTATTTTGCTTAGCATAATACACTCTAGTTGCATCCACATTGTTGCAAATGGCAGGATTTCATTTTTTGATGGCTGCATAATATTCCATTGTATACACACACACACACACACACACACACACATATACACACACCACATCTTCTTTATCCATTCATCTGTTGATGGACATCTTGGCTCTTTCCATAGTTTGGCTATTGTAACATTCGGGTGCACATATCCCTTCAGATCACTACATATGTATCTTTGGGGTAAATACCCAGTAAAAATACACTGTAATTTAAAGTGAGTAAGTTACCTTCCCATACTAAGACTTTTGGATTCTATTAATGAATAGATACTTAAAAACAGGAGAAAATAATTCAGGAAGGAATTTAATGAAGATTTCATTGGATGCCATGTCTCTTCTACCTTATATACACCTAAATGTTGCTACAGTGCAGTGAATGTCTGTAGCATTTATGGGAATTGACCCTAAAATTAGCCATACTTTAGGTACTATGGTTAGGTAAGCAATGTGTTAATTTCAAACTGTAAAATGTTGACTAAAATGGTAAAAGAGTCTTCTGTTCAGAGAGAACAACAAAAAAAATGGATGGAATATGCATATATAAAAAGTCTTTTTTAAAATCAGCAGATGGACCCCTATATTTTAGAACCTACTCACAACAGGACGTGTATATGTTTTTAGCAAGACGTGAGGCAATGCACAAGAGCATAAGTTACCAAATGTATATTATGCTACAGTATCCTCTTTAGCACCTCACAGTTAAAAAAAAAAAAAATCCCTTAATAAGAACCTGTGATATGCCATTACTGTGGAGTAAATTGATTTCAAGGGAGTAAGTAGTTCAATAGATTCCATAGTTTATAGTTCCCTAATATTCATTAAGTAATTAAAATATCTAGTATAGTTTATACAAACAACCACTAAGCTGCAGCATGTGTATGTGTGTATCCTTTAATTAAAATTTTTGTTTCATTATATTTAATGAAACAAAAGCAACAACTAAGGTGACCATACAAATGAGTCAGATGTAACCAATGAGTTAAAACATTCTCTAAGTTCTCATAGGGGTATTAGAGGTCTTAGTTAATTATAATCTCCAGGCATTAAACCATACTCCAGTGGCTTTTAGGTTTATTCAGTTTCCAAATTAACCCCTCCTAAAATCAGAAAATACCTCCTTCAATGTGTATTTTTTCTTTGAATTGGAAAGGAGCTTAGCTAATGCTAACATTGAGTATTTAATATATGTAATCCTACATCTTAACTTTGTAAATTTGATCATTTTTACAAACAAATTAGAAAATAGATGTTTATTGCTAAATTGTTGCATGTAGCATCTCTGGATTAGAATCCAACTCCAAGGGCACCTGGGTGGCTCAGTCGTTAAGCATCTGCCTTCGGCTCAGGTCATGATCCCAGGTTCCTGGAATCGAGTCCCACATCGGGCTCCCTGCTCCGCGGGAAGCCTGCTTCTCCCTCTCCCACTCCCCCTGCTTGTGTTCCTGCTCTCGCTATCTCTCTCTGTCAAATAAATAAAATCTTTAAAAAAAAAAAAAAAAAAGAATCCAACTCCAAGAAACCAGAAGACACTACCATGTCAGGATCACTTGGGATCCAATATGAAATTACTTTGTAGTTCCATTCAATGCCTGGAAAATAGTCCTACGTATCAGCAATTGTGAAAACCAAGGCGACATTAACTGGAATTCATTGTAGGTGTCAGATCTTAGTCTACTTAACTATTCTTTCTGTGCTAGACTTATTTTTTTGAGACTTTATTTTATTTATTTGAGAAAGAGAGCAAGAGAGTGATAGAGAATGCAGGGGGAGCTGAAGAAGCAGACTCCCCACTGAGCAGAAAGTCCAATGATGCCTGGGCAATCCCAGGACCCCAGGATCATAACCTAAGCGTAAGGCAGATGCTTAACCAATCTGAGCCACTCAGGTGCCCTAGTGTTATTTCTTATAAACTGAAATAAATAACAATTATATTATACTCACATTCCCTTTTGGAAAAGTTGACAGACCTCTATAGACTTGTTTTACTTAGTTCTAGCCACACCGTCCTGTATGAGAAGGCAGGGACATTATCAACAATATTTTACGCAAAAGATATTAAGGAAGAAATTTACCAATTTGATGGAATAGCAAAAGATTAATCAAAGAACACAACCTTGTTCTATATCACTCTAGGACTAGATACCAGAGAATGTTTATCCAGAAAATAATCTCACTAGGGAGTTTTAAGTAAGGCACAGGGAAAGTAGAATATCCTGAGACATAATCTGACAAGCAAGGTAAAGCAATCATTTCCATTATTCACATGACCCCCAAATAATGTGTACTCTACAAAGGTCCTTTTGTACCAATTCTGATTCCAATGTGATATCAACTATGCCTGTAACCATTTACCATATGTTATAATCCATTTGTTCCAATAAATGAACCATAAACTTCATATTATGATGGGGGGAAAAGTCCCTGACCACAGAATTCAGTCCCTGATTTCTGGCTATGAAACTAAATGTTTGTATTAACTCATTTATTCTTAAAATGCATCAGCTCTATGTTAACTATTCCATAGAGCCCTTACAAAGTCACATAAGACAGCAGATGTAAACTCTTTTAGAAAAAAACCTGGCGGAGTGACTATGCAATTATTAATCATTATAATTTCTTATGTGCATGTTTAGATAAACCATTAGACTATCTTAGTCTGCAGTCTGCTGTGATTATCAGTACAAAAAATCTGTTTTCCCAAGAATTCTGCTGTATCGATTTTGCCTAGTACAAAGTTGGAACTTCTCATGCTAGTAGTTCTACTCGAATGTAACACTTTGAGAAAAGGGATGATCTCTTATTCATAGTGGCAAACAGGACCTATTTTATAAGAAAGCTTTCAAACATATCTATTAGAAAAAATAATCAGTGCAAACTTCATTTTAAAGTTCTTCATTTTCTTTAAAATGATGTGGTTCCATGATGTTTCAGTCAAATGCTTTTGACCCATTTCACACATGAGCAAGGCATTTGAGATGATTGGTATTTATAAAGGAAGCATCACATTTTATTCTGCAATGTACCACATGTGCAAAAAGGAAAGCAACAGTCTAATTTCATATAATATTTGGATTTGGGGATTAGCAATTAACATTTTAAAGTTAGATTACTGATTTGAAAAATTATTTGGAAAATCATATCTGGTACTTTTCAATTTTAAAGTTGCTAAATGTAGAGCTAAATAGAGCTCTACATTTCAAAACTTAAGTAAGCTAGTATGTATTTTGAAGGACAGCAAAATGATTTAATGTCAGGGGTGGCTGGGTAATAGACATTGGGGAGAGTATGTGCTATGGTGAGCGCTGTGAACTGTGCAAGACTGTTGAATCACAGATCTGTACCTCTGAAACAAATAATGCAATATATGTAAAGAAAAAAATAAAAGAAGAAGAAGATAGCAGGAAGGGAAGAATGAAGGAGGGGAAATCGGAGGGGGAGACGAACCATGAGAGACGATGGACTCTGAAAAACAACCTGAGGGTTCTAGAGGGGAGGGGGTGGGGGGATCGGTTAGCCTGGTGATGGGTGTTAAAGTGGGCACGTTCTGCGTGGAGCACTGGGTGTTATGCACAAACAATGAATCATGGAACACTACATCAAAAACTAATGATGCAATGTATGGTGATTAACATAACAATAAAAAAATTTAAAGAAAAAAATAGTATTGTAAAAAAAATGATTTAATGTCAGCATACACAGAGCTATCTATTGAAAAAATATGCCGCAAAAAGAAAGTACATTTTTAAACCATATAATTACCATTAAATTAAGAAGTTAGTTGTTTGAAGTTGGCTCTGTAAATCTTTATGAAGATTCTATATTACCATTTTGAAGCACTCAAATATGGCATTCGGGATAAAGAAGACATCATGCACAAATGTAAATAATGTAACAACAACAGATTGAGTTTTTGTACTTCTTGATCTCTTTACAATCTTGTCATGAGAATAAATCACATAGTGTCACTTTTTCTCCTTACAAGTCCCTGAAAATGAAGCATCAAAGTCTAATAATTTTCCCCATCTAAATTCTCTACTTTTTAATGTTCTAGAAGAACAAGGATAAGCAATAAAAAATCTTACTCTCTTGCATGGTCCTCTAACAACATCAGCAAATCAAGAGTACATAGATATTCTCCTCCTGCTCAAATTCCTCTACCTCACCACATTGACTCTAACCTGACAAAGATAAAGAAAGAAGGAAATTTGCTTGGGGTCAGATGTAGAAAGTGTGCTTTCAATAAATATTTTCAGTAGTTTCAAGGACATCATCAAGAGTGCCACATACGGGGCGCCTGGGTGGCTCAATTGTTAAGCGTCTGCCTTCGGCTCAGGTCATAACCTGGGATGGAGCCCTGCATCAAGCTCCCTGCTCGCAGCGGGGGTGGGGGGAAAGCTCCCTCTCCCACTCCCCCTGCTTGTGTTCCCTCTCTCGCTGTGTCTCTCTCTGTCAAATAAATAAATCTTAAAAAAAAAAAAAGAGTGCCACATACATTTAGGCCTCATTGAATCTTAAATCTCCTTTGATGCTCTGTAATAGTACAATTGCATTTGTAAACATTTAGGAAAATGTTTGCAATAGTTCAAAGGGCACTGATAATTTTAAAGAATATTTGAATTACCAAAACTATTCCATAATGTTAAGAATTACTCAGAAGTAGATATTACAGGAAACTGGCCCATTTAAGGATTCTTAAAATGTTTCTTTAATTTCTTTTCAGCTTAGAGAACATATTTTACTTTTATCATAAAAACACTCAAAATGTGTATTCATTTTCAGTTTTTAAGACCCTATTGTAACTTTAAATACAGAACAAACAAAACCTGAACTCTACAGTTTAAAAATCTAAGTTGTCTCCAACACGGACAAAGTTAGTAAAATAAATAAAAATTGCTCTTTTTGTTATTATCACTCATAGAAGTAGAGCTATAGTAAATAGATGAATAACACATAGAGAGAATTTATAGAGTCAACCTTAAAGTTAAGTCAACCTTAATTTACTTGGGACCCCATATTATTCTGAGCAATCCAAATGGACTAAGTCACGGCTAAATGAGAAAACAAAGGAGAAATGCACTCTAAACAGCACTACTGATAATTTTCAAAAGACACATAATTCCAAAAGTTGGAATTCATTTTTGTTAATTCAAGTAGATCTTCCTTAATTTGAACTCACTTCTTCTCCTCTAAACATACTGTCGACTCTTTTTTTTTTTTTTAAGATTTTATTTATTTATTTGACAGAGGGAGAGACACCAAGAGAGGGAACACAAGCAGGGGGAGTGGAAGAGGGAGAAGCCGGCTTCCCACTGAACAAGGAGCCCAACGCAGGGCTCGATCCCAGGACCCGGGGATCATGACCTGACCTGAAGGCAGACGCTTAATGACTTAGCCACCCAGGCACCGCACGGTGTTGACTCTTGCCATGATGGATGATTCTTTAATAAATGAACAAAAAATGAGCTCTCAGGCAATAACTTAGTGCATTTCTGCTTGGAAACATTATTTATAGAGAATAAAAATGCGAATAACACAAGTTGATATCCAGTACATATGTATAGTCACTGCAATCTTCTGTCATATGGCACAATACACAATGATGGAAAACTCATTATTCAACAGTAATGCATGTGCAAAACCAGATTCAACATGGTTTCTTGATTTTATTGAGATATTCTAATCCATATTTTCCTTTGATGGCCATCATCCCAGTGGGCTTTATCTTCAAAGGGTAATTGGCAATAGTAGTTTAGAATATGTTCCATAAAGCAATAAACCCATTTTATTCTAAAGCCTGTATTTAACATTAGAGGCAGATAATATGATTATAATAGTAACGTGATTTGGAGGATATAATATTTTCTGCTTAAATCACAAACAGAAATTTAATAGTTAATTGATAGTTTAAAGACAGGCAATCTATCATTTCTATATTTCCTTAGCAAGCTTATTTATTTCATGTGTATAAAACATTTTCCATGCTATTTTAAGTATTAACAATCCCAAATCAAACTGACATTCATTGGGATTTTCTGAAACTGGATTTCTATTGGTAAACTGCATTTGCCAGACCAAATTTTTCTCTTAGCCTTAGATCTCAAATGGCACCATTGTGCTAGTAAGCACCTTTCCCCAATTTTCAAAATAATTAGTTCCCCCAAGTGGTTTATCAGATAAAAGAATAATAAACTATCCCCATAGAATTTGTTCTGTTTCTAAATGATTTAAAATTCTAAATTTGCCATAGCATTTAAGTTCCAATAGTAAAAGTGCGTCAGTGATTGCAAAGTTTCTATGGCAACAACCTCATTATAATACCCCTCCCAGGATAGTAACCTGGATTCTAAGTGTTAGAGAGATGTCAATTATCATGGAGCCTGGTGAACTAGAGAACTAATGTAGTCTATACAAAAAAGTTATTGATTTTAATGTCATAAACAATGCAAATGTGTATAATGTTACCATAGTGATTACAACTGAGATTTTCTACATTTGTAAACATTATGTCTTCTTGATGAGACCACTGTAATTTTTTAGACTAAATTTAAGGACAGTTGGTTTTATGTTACCTATCTAAAATTGGATCTAACTATGAAAACCTCGAAGGAAGTTTAGGGTCTGTTGTTTAGAAATCATGACTTTGCCTTAAGATATCAGGCAACCTAGGCATCACACTGAAGTGCTTACAGAACACAGATGCTCTGTGAAGTTACCACTGTTTCAGTCAAAAATATATTAGCATTGGCGCCTGGGTGGCTCAGTCGTTAAGCATCTGCCTTCGGCTCAGGTCATGATCCCAGGGTCCTGGGATCGAGTCCCACATCGGGCTCCCTGCTCCGCGGGAAGCCTGCTTCTCCCTCTCCTACTCCCCCTGCTTGTGTTCCTGCTCTTGCTATGTCTCTCTCTGTCAAATAAATAAATAAAATCTTTAAAAATATATATATTTAGCATTGACATTGCTCTGTCAACAAACATTTGGTTCAATGGAGAAAGACAACACCGACATCCAGAGTCCATTTCCGAAGTGAATACCAGCTTTTTAGAAACTAACATCTGCTGAGCCCCAGTGCTCCAGCTGCCACGGAAAGAAAATTTTCCAAAGTAAATCTGCCCCATTCATTTCTTCCAGGAAGTGGGCATTCAGTGATTGAAATCTATTAATGCTTATTTGTGATTCATTTAAATCTATGATTTAGAAAGTTTAATTGAAAGAAATAATGAATAACTACAATACATTTTGGAGACTGCATTGCATTTTAAAAGAAGTGAAGATAATTGTAAGTGAAAAATGAAAGAAAACTGCATACCTCAGTAAATGAGCCATTAACCTCTCACCTTTTAAACCAGAAAAGAAATCTTGATGATAATAACCAAGCTTCTTTAATGATTCTATAACATGATTATAAAATTAAACTGATAGTTTGAGATTGATTTTGGTTCTCCGTAAGCTATTTCCAATTTAGCCTTCCTCTTATAAGGACTCACTGTCCCACCACCCACATATTTCTTCTTTATTTTGCTTTGAGGGCAGTGGGACTCAAAGATAAAAGGAGAGAGAAAGGGAGGGAAGGGGGCAGTAATTTCCAGGGGGCACCCAGGAGGCTCAGTGCTTGAGCAACTGACTTTGGCTTAGATCATGATCTCGGAATCCTGGGATGGAGCCCAGAGCATGGAGCCCCGCAATGGGCTCCCCGCTCAAAGGGGAGTCTGCTTCTCCCTCTCTCTCTGCCCCTCCCCCCACTCATGCTCTCTCTTTCTCAAATAAATAAATAAAATCTTTAAAAAAAATTTAAGAAGTAATTTCCAGGATCCTTTTGTAGTTCATAAGCATAATGATTGGGTGTTCATGCCCTTGTGTGACATGCGTCTCCCTCAAAACTTGTTACAACCTCACCCCATTACTCATCTGATATGAACTTGGAAAAAGAAATTTCCATAGGCAAATTTATTTTTAAATTATTCTTCTCTCAATTGAACTATTACTCCAAAATTGTTTTTTTTTTTGGGGGGGGGGGCGCATTTGGCTTGTGAACTTGGGAAGGGAAGTGGGGATAGGTGAGTTAACAGGCTCCAGAATTTGTATTTAAAGAAATAAAGGATCAATGTAGTCTAATTCATTCTCAAACAGTGGTGATTGCTCTGTTGCTGTGGACCAGAGACAGGCTAGACCTCCTCAGCAGTGTAGGTTGGCAGCTGGACCCTCTCAAATGTCACTTCAAATTCATTCACTAAGGAACATAAGTCATTCATTTGGGAGAAGTCTAGGTAACATCCAAGTTACATAGATGATCTGCATGATTTAGATTGAAATTGGCTACATTTGTATTTCATAAAATTGAAATACAAGACATGTTAGTGTGTCTCTCTGCATATGTTATACACATTTTGATATAAAGCATATGTTAGACATACTCAAATATAAAACCTGTTTTTCATATATATATCAGTGTGTGTGTAGATAGATAAATAGATTAGATAAAATAGAATCGTGGATGATTCTTTCAGTCCTAAAAAATCCAAATGAAGCTATCCTTTAAGGCAGACATAGATAGCTTGCTTAATGTTCTATTGGTGCTATCAAGAAAACTATTTTTAAATATTTCTCTGACAGTTACCTTTAGATACAACCAAAACTTAAAATCTGTTTCAAAATTCGAAAGTCAAAACCAAAATAACAAGTCAGATCTATCACTTCATTCACATATCTGACCTCTATAAGGCTTCTGATCATGTAAAAAAAAATCAAATTTACACTTTAGAAATCAAGATTTGAAAGCATTGAGTATAAAAGAAAATGCTGTAGGCTTTTAAAGCAATTCCAAAATGAGAACTCCCAAAATGTTTTGAGTGCATAAGCCATTATTAGAACAAGTTTTTAGCCTCCCATGGGGTTCTAGCCAGTATATATAGAGAAAAACACATGTTTCTTTTACTTTTGAGATGTTTGTTAAAAAACAAAACTCTGATAATGCTCTATTGTCATAATATTATATTTTATTAAATATTACTATAGTTTCAGCAGAAAGCTACATTATGATGTTATAGTTAAAAAAATGAAGGCCTTGGAGATTGAAAGATTTGAGTTCTAGACTTTATGGAACTTTGACACTTACCGTTTGTTGAACTTTCTGTGAGTCTAAATTTCCTTCAGTATGAAATAAGAGCTGATATTTTTACACGGATGTTGTTTAGAATGACTTAAAATATGTGGAAATGTGTTTGAAAGCTTACAGCAGTGTCTCAAGACAGTAGCCATGTGTATGCTACAGACACAGCATTGTGAACCATTTTGCACCCCAATCCCTTCCAATTCCCCCCAATTGTCTAAAAATGGCATCAAAAGGAAAACATGAATGGTACTCCAGGATACTTCATTTTTGTTAAACTCGTAAAGTCACTTAACAAGATCTGGTAGCCATGCCTATGGAGCCAAAACTCAGGACGAGGTTCCTATCACCTTCTAGGTAGAAAGAATGCTACTACCGATATAAATATTTTGAAAGCATCCAAAATTAATCATACTGATTGCATATAGTTACTTAAAGAAAATGCTGGTTTATAAATTGCCTTCTGATAATGAAATTTAAAAAGCAAATCTTTTTTAATGAAACTCATGCCACAATATTGGACCATGAAAGACAGAGAAAATAGAGTAAGATATTTTACATAGAAAAGAAGACCCCCTAAATTTATTTGATGTATTTTTAATTAGGTATAATGGAAAACCTGATAATCACACCAAAATAAAAAATATTAGCAAACACTGAAATAGGCATGTTTTTAAAAGATAAAACTCTTACATCTGAAATTTAATTAATGTGGAAATAAAAAAGAACTAAGAATAATTTGGTAGCTAATCACTATTGTAATCACTCCTTGAATTTCAGGGCTTATGTCTCCTAGGTGTAAGTGTGTAAATATCATTTTTTCTTTCTCAGTCGTGAGGAAAGGATACATATGATTCACTGGTATGAAGT
Organism: Zalophus californianus; assembly: GCF_009762305.2. Classification (NCBI taxonomy): domain Eukaryota; kingdom Metazoa; phylum Chordata; class Mammalia; order Carnivora; family Otariidae; genus Zalophus; species Zalophus californianus. The sequence goes on from NC_045597.1 coordinate 108,682,364, forward strand.
AGATCCTATACTTTGGGGAGTTAGAGTCTTCCTCCAAAATCTCACAGACTTAGAGATCTGTAGAGAGTTAGGGGTTGATTAATATTTTTGTTACTTTAAACACCATATATTTTAATATTTGAATGACTTTACTAACAAATTATTCAAGTTGTAATTTTTAAGCCTTAATTTTCATGTAGATGAAAATAATTATGTAAATTATGTACATTAATTTAATTATGTAAATTAATTGGTGGAATTATTTTCATAAAATTGTTTTGTTGCTATGTATAGCTTTAGTCCCTGGAAATCCAGATCACGCTGTTAAATTAATGTATACACAAATGTATAAACTGTTCCTTAAATATAGACATTACTATTTATCTTTGTTTCCTATTAGTGATAAACCTAGTATTATAGTCTTTCTTATAGTGATAGTTTCATTAATAAAGAAACCCAGCTCTGTGTTCTTTGTGTCCTTTATGTTCTTCGAATATATAAAAAAAAAAAATGCACTTTGAGTTTAATGTGATTATTTGGTTTTGGCAGCCACCTAGGAAGCTAACTAAAGTCATTTGCAGTGTACAAATTTTCCAGTTAAAAAAAATAATAAAGGAAGAAGCCTTAGCCAAACAATTAATGAAGTTACAAGTAAATTTTTTGTCTTTCACAAATGCCATTTAACATTCTAATCCTGCAAGAGATGGCCCAATGATTTTTTTATAAATATGTATACACTGAATAGCACAATATTTTAAGCTGGAATATGTCACAAACTCTAATGAACACAATATGCCAAATAAATGACATCTCTGACCTCATGCTATTGGCTGATTCGTATATACCTGCTATATATAAGGAAAAGCCAAATTAAATATTGTGCCAATCCGGGATTCATTAGCAGGGTCTGTCCACTGTGTAAAAGCTTCCTCCCAAGTATCTGATCAGTACTCTGGTGCACACTTGTTGAGCTTCATTTACAAGATTGTCAGAAAACTAAATGTATTTTCACAGCACCTTCCAAATCTTTAATCAAGCAATGTCTAATGAAGCCAAAAGGCTATTTCGCAATTCTTCTCCACTTCCTCTTTCTCCCAATAGGATGTTTACGAAGAGATCAAAGAAGATGACACACACCTTAGTGGTAAGCGGAGGGATGGCTATAATCCATGTATTACCAAACGAAAAGTTCAAGTGCCATTCTTCACTTCAAGGGGGACTTGAAGGAGGGATTTATTTTATTACAGGGTCTACTAATGCCGGCTCTAAATCCCCATCATTTCACAGGAGAGTTTATAAAATCCCTCTTCCATTTGTGAAAAGGAAACTTTCACAATACTGATGCACAAGATGACATTTATTGACATTAAAAGCCTCATCAGTTATTTCTCAGCAGTCTTTATTCCTTTTGCAGAGGGGTTTATTGTAATGTTTGGCATGAAGGAAACTGGCACTCTGATTTAGCGAAGTCTGGCCTGAAACCAGTACTCCAAAGAGTTTCTTTAAAGCTACCCATTTTCCAAATATTGGATTGAGTCCTGTGGGTGGCTGTAAGGGTCAGAGATGTGTTTGATACAACACAAGGTCATAAAGGTTTTTAAAGATATTCTGCTGTACACTTAAATCATTATGGCTGCATTTGCCCTCAAGCCCATGTTAGGCAGCAATACAATCAAGATCTGTCTCTTCTCAGCTCACCCGGGCTTCTTGGGTCTCATCTCAGGAAACAGTGGCTACATACCTTCTCAATCATCTTCTCAGCCTTATATTCAACCAGTCTTTTCTTTTTCTTTTAAGATTTTATCCATTTATTTGACAGAGAGAGAGAGAGAGAGCGCACAAGCAAGGGGAGCGGCAGATTGAGAGGGAGAAGCAGGCTCCTGGCCTGAGCAGGGAGCCTGACCAGAGCTGAAGGCAGACGCTTAACAGCGCCCCATATTCAACCAGTCTTTAAACAAGCAAGCAATGAACAATTCATGCCTTCACTACTTAAACATCTGGAGAACTCCATAGAGTTAGTGCCTACGCCTATGAGACGCTCTCAAATTGGGCTTTTTCAAGACCAAATGGGGAAATAACTAGTTTCACATTTACTTATCTGTCTTAAACTTCCTACCACTTCCAGATGTTACATGTCAGTGACAGAAATAAAAATGTACTCCCTACCCTCAGGGAGCCGAAAAGATATTAACAGTGGATAACAATAGCAACAGTTCCTAGCAAGTGCTTTGAGGGAAATCATAGGCTGATTTGCAAAGATGGGAAAGGGCACAAAGCCCGCCTGACTAGAGATGAGCCCAGAGCAGAGAGCAAATTCCAGGTCATCTCTATCCCCTGTGCTTTGGCAAGAAGGTCACATGTTATTCTAAAGGCAAAACTTTATTCTAAAAAAAGACCACCCATTGAAGAGGTTTAGACAGAAGGTCTGTTTGGGTTATTTCAAAGGTCATTCTAGTAGCAGAATGGTAAATGGATTGAACTTCCTAGTTCTTTTCAATGAAAAAAAATGTATAAATGCCTACTTCCAGCATTGACAATGATGAAGATGTCATTTCTTCTTTGATACATTCTACTAAGTAGGGCCAGTATGGGTGGGATGATACTTTTCATTCCTAACTTTTATATAGGGCTATATAGTTTGCTAAATGTAGAGTTTTGAAAAAATTCAGTAAAGAATTAAAATATTTCCTGTGGAATATGCTACACAGAGTGAGTGATTTGGTAGCCACTTAAGTGTAAGAGACAAATCTTAAGTTCTTAAACATATGGTTTGAAAGGTGATCAATCAAAATGTTATAATTGGTACAAGCTTACAAATTTCCCGAAATAATTCATTCATACTGAAGATTTTTTTTTTTTATAAACCACAATAACCCTATATTTCAAAAACTTCTTCAGGGTCTAGAATTAACATTAAATCTACTGTCTAGCAATGGTTCATATTTTATATTATTTTATGTTTATGTTTCAATTATTAATATGACTATTTCTCTTCATGAAACATTTTAAATAACAGTGTCTTATTTCATGTGTTCCTTGGGGTTGTTTACTGTTCTAAGGCTCCTAAGGTTAAATTAGATAAAATATTACTTAACCTTATTTTCTAAAAGTACTTAGATTTATACAACATGAAAGCTGAACTTGTATAGTATCTCATTTCACTTCACTTAAGGCACTTGTCATCACAAAAAATGAGCTGCTGTGTTGCTTGTAAACATATCTGCCACCCCTAGGAAGTCCTGTTTGCCACACTTTGGCCTCATTTTTTTTTTTTCTAACACAGAAATGATGGTTTTTCATTACTGTGTCACTCACACTTTTTTTTGTAAGTCTAATTTTATCTAGCATGTGCACAATAAATATTTTTGAAAGAGTAAATTATTAGTAAGTTGTGTTTTCCTGCCATCCATACAAGTAAGTTAAGGAAATGAGAATTAAACAAAAGAAATAAAGATTCCAAAATAGGAAACTGAAAAAAATCACGAGAGTGAACTGACTTTCTTTAATATTGTTGTGGAATAATTAAGTTTTAATTCTGTAAAGCGTGCTATAGAATTTGGAAAGCACTTTGATTTTCTTAGTTAGTTTTAAAGATATTTATTTATTTATTTATTTATTTATTTATTTATTTATTTATTTATTTATTTTATTGAGAGAGAGAGCACGAGCAGGGAGGAACAGAGGAAGAGGGAGAGAGAATCTCAAGCAGACTCCATGCTAAGTGCCAAGCCCAATAGGGGGCTCAGTCTCAAGAATGTGGAGATCAGACCTAAGCCGAAACCAAGAGTGAGACACTCACCTGACTACAGCACCTAGATGCCCCTTCTTGCTCAGTTTTAAAACAACACCATATAATAAGTTGTCGTGAATTACATTTTACAGATACAAAAATTTAGTTTTGGAGAAAATATGTGATTCGTTCATGGTTTCTCTGCTAGGAAGCAGCAGGAGCTGGAGCCTGGATACAAAGCAAAGTCTTTGACTTCAGGGCTACTCTATATTCCATTGTAATTTTATGCCATTAATACACCTTTTATTTTTTGTCACTTGGAATATGCCATTGCCCAGTGTGAGCAGCCTTTTACCTCTCTGCATCTCATTTTCAAATCCTGGATCAGTTTTCATAGCATGCTAAGACAAATTCTAGAGTTTAATAATCAGTTTTAATAAAGAAGCCCTTGAAAAACCTAGCAGCAATAAAATATTTTCAAAGGTAAAAATTATATTATGTCTGATATGTACTAAGAGGTTTTACTACATTCTTTAAAAATTGATTGCAGGAGCACCTGGGTGGCTCAGTTGTTAAGCGTCTGCCTTAGGCTCAGGTCATGATCCCAGGGTCCTGGGATCGAGCCCCACGTCATGTTCCCTGCTCAGTGGGGAGCCTGCTTCTCCCTCTCCCACTCCCTCTTGCTTGTGTTCCTCTCTCGCTATGTCTCTCTCTGTCAAATAAATAAATAAAATCTTTTAAAAAAAATTTGATTGCATATATATGTTAACTCTCATTTAGCTGAAATAGTTAATTAATGGAACATATACATGTCAGTATAAAAAAGTATAAATATAAAACTTTATATTTAAACCGTAATATTGCCTTAATTACAATAAACAGAGGTCTTAAATGTAAACAAATGTCTTTTTCTGATTAAGCTGATTCACATAGTTGATTAATTATGTGCAAAGATGAGCAAGAAAGAAAAAAGAAGAAGAAATTTTGATATATTTTAAGTATTTACATTTACTGTTATTTTACAATATTTTCTGGCTGAAAAAAGTAATACCACTCAATAAGGTTGGTAAAAATGCATAAAACAATAAAGATATGTATTTTAATAAAAACAAATTATGTTCCTAAGCACTTTGCTTTATTCTACTATTATAATTCTTAGACGAAAGTATTAACACCCCAAGAATTTAAGGCCACAAATATATCTTAATGGTTCCAAAGAGTTTTCTAATATATTGTTTTTCTAAAAGTCAAACATATTTCCCTTCTTAAAAAAATAAGATGCATAAGATGGCACAAATATAAAATTACAGGGAACTCTCTATAAAACAAATATAGATGTGTTCTCTGAAGTGAATATTTCCTATGATTTTAGAGCCTCTATCATTATCCTAAATATTTTTTCTCAAATAAGTTATTATTCATCTTCAATTCCATGTGAAAGAGCAATCCTAGATTTAAGGTTAGCTGGAAAATCAAAAGGAATATGGTCAGTCTCTTCATATTCTCTGCTAGGAGTGTAATTTGCAAGTAATTTATCAATAGATATTTAATAATTAAAAAGAAAAAACAAATTCACTAAAGCATGGGTTGCATATGGCCACTGACTACTATGCTCTTCTTGGGAAAAAAATCCATCAATGAATGAAAGTAGAATTCACATTTTTAGAGTCCTTCTCATATTAATGATTATTTCATAGCACCATCGTTCTCATTTCCTGTAATTGCTTTCGTTTGAAACACAAGCTATACGAGAATCTAAAGGACTAAAGTATTAAAGTACTAAAATCAGACAAGGCTGAATGAGGATACTTGGACATCCAACACTTTTTCATTATGACCAAGTGGTTGGGATATATACATATTTTTCCTTTTTCAAATACCCCTTTTAATTTATCATTAGTGCATTTTTGTATCAGTTAACAAGATGAATTAAATCTTTTATAAAGGGACAAAAACACCCTATGGATGCCCACATTGCTTCACACACCAGAGATCTAGTGACCATATTTTCAGTTACAGATTTTGGTTAAAACTGGCTTGTAGAATTTATTTGCCAAGGTCACTGAAGTTAGATCATTTGCATATTTCCCCCAACTGACTCCAGGTGAAAACTACTGAGCATGTCAAGTGGTGGGTGTCTCATTCATTACACTCAGAACAATTTATCACAGAAACTATGCTTACCCAAGAACTTTCCTAGTGAGTCTCAAGCACTGGTTTCCTTTTCAATGGATTTTTGAGAGACAAATATCTCAATTTTTATGTGATAAGATTCTTCTGTTACAAAACATAAAATAACTCAAAAAAAAAAAAAAGAGCATGATGACCTTATAAGCAGCATGAACCTCAGTGGACTAGGAAAGAGTACATTTAGAGTGGACTTGGGGAGGAAACAACCATTTCCCAAAGATTGTTATTGTTTAATGAGATCCGTGACCACACATCCATTATGTGAGATAAACATGGTTCCCTGCTGGCTCCCCAAAGCTTGCTGACAGTTGGTGCTTATGATGTTAACTCACTTTAACACCCTAGAAATGTTCTAACGTCTTTTTCTCCTATTTCTATAATACTAGAGCAAGGCTTGAATCTGCCATGTAGAAAATATAATAGCAAGATTAAAACAGTATAACTTGGACAGTCTCTATAGTAATTCTGTATTGCTTATAGTAGCAACATATAAGTAATGTTTATTTAAAGAGGGCATCTTCTTCTATTTTCAAAAAACATTTTTTGTAGTATCTATAAACTGATCAGATACAAAAAAAATCTTCAACTATTGGCTTACTCTAACAAATTATGTTTCTTTAGTAAACCCAAGAATAACATTGTACATATTTTGCCTAGAACTATTTGTTCTTATTGCTTTGCAGGAAAGCAAAATTTTAGCAGTTTTGGGTTAAAAGACAAAAATAATGAAAAAAACATACTTTTAAATTTTCAGATTATTTTACATAAAGGGTAGCTCTTCCTAATGAGAAGTAAAACATGCCCATCAGGCATCCCTCATAGTCCCCCTACCTGAAGAGAAAATAATAGCATCAGCAGAGTACAGTGTTAACATTCAAAAATGATATCTGGTTCAGTCGTTTTCAAAAGCTGTATAGAATGACACAGGTCATATTAAAAGACACAAAGCTAAGCCTTGATTTTCTCTTCATTCTGATCTTCTGACAGAAAATCTTTAGCACACACACTCTGATGAGAAAGCAAACTATCCTTTATGTAAATTTATCACTCAGAGACATTAAACATTTACTTGGTATTACACAATCACATCCTTCTTCATGGAAAAAAATTAGTATTTTTAATAAATATAGTAATGCTTATGGAGAATAAAAGAAACAACGGATGTTCCTCCTGCGCCCACCTGTTTATTTTTTAAGGCAAATGCAAAAGCCTTATATGGGTAAAAATAAATAATAAAAACTTGAAAACTTTTGTTTTTAACCCATAAAAACAAAAACAAAATGCCATTTTTATTATTACCACCAAGATCAGAGAAGTAGTCTAGATTACCAACAAGTTATTCTTTCTACTTTCAGATACAACATAGCAGTGTATCCCCACAGGACATTCAATACATGAACACAAAGTCATGACTTGAAGCACTACCGGTAAGTTAGCAAGTTGTGGGAGTAACTCTCTGTTTTAATGTAATCAAAATGTCATTTTAAACTATTTGAAGAAAAAAATAAATTATATTTTTAGAGACTAACGTCAGAAGGGAGTATGAAAATATATACTGAAATTTATTCTTTGACGTTTCTTTTCTATTATAAAGTAGTTCACCAATTATATTTAGAGATTTTATTTTTTTTAAAGATTTACTTACTGGGGCGCCTGTGTGGCTCAGTCGGTTAAGCGTCTGCCTTCGGCTCAGGTCATGATCCTGGGGTCTTGGGATTGAGCCCCACATCGGACTCCCTGCTCGGCAGAGAGCCTGCTTCTCCCTCTCCCTCTGCCTGCCACTCTGCCTACTTGTGTTCTCTTATCTCTCTGTCAAATAAATAAATAAAATCCTTTAAAAAAAGATTTATTTATTTATTTGAGGAGGGGAGGAGGGGCTGAGGGAGAGGGAGAATGAAACCCAAGCAGACTCCATGCTGAGTACAGAGCCCAACTCGGAGCTAGATCTCACGACCCTGAGATTATGACCTGAGCCAAAACCAGGAGTCTGATGCTTAACCAACTACACCACACAGGTGCCCCTATTTAGATTTTAGATGACTTCTTCTTCTAGAGATGACTTTAAAAGGCGCACCTTAGGTCTACTGAATTATAAAGAATATTTTCTGCACATCTTACTGTTCAAGAGTTCTTGACTTAACCATAGTGAACCACAGAACTACTTATTTTAGGTCAATTCTCTTGCTCCTCACTAACTTTGTACTTTCAGTTCCCTGTGTTTAGAAGGTTCCCATCTAGGACAGCAATAGCCTACATGGAATCTTTAGGCTAATTAGAAAAAGTAACCCCCTCTGGTCCTATGTAACCCCAGACTAGGGCACAAAGCTTGGTAAACTGAGTGAGATGTGGATGTCATTCCTCCCTACCATTCCTCTGCCTAATCCTTTTGCAGACTCTGCAACAGTTCTGGTCTTCCTACTATAATTTCACTGGCTTCTAAGAGATATTAACTGCCAACTGTAGGCAGTAAATGCATATACACAGTAATAAAATATAATAATAACTAGCAGTGATTGTGAGTTGGTGGTTTATATATCTCTATTCTATACTTACATCTCTTTGAGCTTTTTTGCAAATAAGCATACAGAATTTCAAAGAGATTATGTATCTTGGCCAATGTGACACAGCTAATAAGTGATAAAGCTTGGATTGGACTCCAAACTGACTGACTTCAAAACTTAATCTCTTAATCTCAACCTTAATGTGATTTTTTGTTTTGTTTTGTTTATTTTAGTTTTTGTGTTTTTGTTTTGTTTCGTTTTTAAATTACTGGGATAACTCAAGTGTAGTTTCCTGGATCTTGTATATATTTTTCTCTTCTTATATTAAAGTGGTAGAAAGCACAAGATGATCTTGAGACAAAGAATTTGGAGAGTTCTTAGAGAAATACAGCCTTTTGCCTATGGATAATGTCTTAACTTTGTTTATTAGAATATTTATAAGCTACTAGAATGGTGTCTCCCATTTATATCATACTATATGGGGGCATATTAAAACAACCAACCAACCAAGAGACAGGAAACATTCATCTGTTACAATGGGAATCCTCGCATGAACAGTATTGCATTCTGTTCATAGAATGAATGCCATTCTTAAACATATTCATCATACAAGACCATATGACTGAATACATTACAAAAGCAACCATTATTACTACTACCAGTACTAATAAAATTTCATTAATTGAGTGCCTACTATAAAAAGACACTTTATAGTTATTTTCTCAAAACCTCAAGACTTTATGGTAGATATCACACATTTCATCTATAAGGAAACTGAGATTTGAAGAGATAATGTAATTATTAAAGATAATACAGCTAATAAGTGCAGCCTTTTTTTCTACAACGGTACGCAGCATTACTGCAGAGCATTTCAGCAAAGCCGAAGCTATGGAGCATTTTCTGTCTCTCTTAGTGTTTGCGTTGTTAATACACATACCTAATATCACCTAGGAAATATTCTGTCCATAAATATTCAATCGGAATCTAGCCTAGCCTGTAGATCTAGTATCCAATTTACAGAAAACACTGGTGAGGGGTGCCTGGGTGGCTCAGTCGTTAAGCGTCTACCTTCAGCTCAGGTCATGATCTCAAGTTCCTGAGATTGAGCCCCACATCGCGTTCCCTGCTCAGAGGAGAGCCTACTTTTCCCTCTCCCTCTGCTGTTCCCCTTGCTTGTGCTCTCTCTCTGTCTGTCTCTCTCTCTCTGTCAAATAAATAAATAAATAATCTTAAAAAAAAAGGAAAACATTGGTGATTCAGGACCAAGATAAATAAAATAATGAAGAAATAAATTCAGAATACAAGATATTCTATAATTGGCGTAATCATTTCAAAAGATAAAGATCATGAAAAAAATGTGATGGGGTACTGTTCAATACAAATGAATTAAGAAACAAAATAACAAAGAAAAAGTATGATCTATAATTACCTAGTATTTAAAAAGAAAGATATTTAAAAAACTATAAAATACATTTAGAGAAAACTGGAGAAATGTAAAATGAGCCAACAAAATCAAACAAAGAGGATGGTAAATGAAGGAAATGATCATTTTTGTTGGAGGAATCAGGGAAGATGTCATGGGATGATAGGAATTTCTTCAATGTATTCCAAGACATTGTTCTGTGATTTTTCAGCCTATATTGATTTCCTCATTGTCTAAACTCTAACCTTAGCAATAGCATTTTTGAATAAATACTGCTAGGTCGTATTCTCTAATTGTTTCTTATATGTAAACCTCTTCTCTCCAGGATTTCATCTTCTATTCTTTTAGTGGGCTCTGCAGTGCTCAGGACAAGACTACATAATTGACACTCAAGTAGATTGAGGCAACAGATATTTTTGTAGATACAGGATCTACAAGCCCTCCTCCTAGCATTGAATATGTTAACACAAAGCAATATGTACTGCAGTAAAACTCCAGCGTAAATTAAAGGATTAAAGGATTCTTTCAAGTTAGTGGTAGTTTCATGCTCTTTTTGCAAAATTCAATCAAACGAGATGCTAATAAAAATAAGTTTGCCATTAGCCAGCAGGAGGAAGAAAGATCCTTCAGTGGTTACAGAACAACTTCGACACATCTTGGTGAGGTGGGAGTCTTTATGTATTATTCTCCTTATTTTACCAGGCAGGAAGTAGACACAGAGAGAGGCTAAGTGACTTGCCCAAGGACAAAGAGTGAGTCAGTTGCAGAGCTGGGAATTGAGCCCACTTCTCCCGGTTCCCAGTGTACAGCTTTTCTCAGCAAGCCATAATGCCTTTCAGATGGATCATTTCCTAAAATGTATTAAGTTGTTAAAAATTCAATATGGGTGTTGCATTGCTTTCCAACTAGTTCTGTTTCTCACTACCTTCCTAGAGCTATTATCAGAAGCTAAACTGATGGTTGGATCAATAATCTCACATCTATATTTTTTTAGACAATGTATCATTAAAACTGGATGTATCCAAGCACCTAAAATGAATCAGACTCTTTGGAGAGTGAGGTTGTGTTTGGCTCTTTTAGCAGGTGGGGGTGGATCTTACAGTGAGGGGGAAAAAAAAAACTGCAGCTCAAAGTTAGGAGACACTGGAAATGATTAGGAAGAACAGCCCTCTTCAACCACCAGCAATATGATGTTCATGGTGGCACTATAAAGGAAGGAAATTAAAAACTGCATACATTGAAAAAGTGGAGATCCTAGGCCTTTTGAAAAGATTCTAGACACTTGTTTTTATACAAAGCTATTTTTCATTAGCTGGAATTTTATCCATTGGTTCATTGGTTCATCTTACCCATGAGTCATGGGCAGGAGCTATCTTTTTTAATCACAAGAGACCCATACTATGCTCCTATTGTGCTAACTAAACCGGAAATGGTAAGACAGATACTAACACTCCTATATGTCTTCTGACTTGATCACTGGAAATATCACCAACTCATCAATGTGCCCTTTACTAAAGAACCCAGACTCAACTATATAATCTCTCTCAATACAGCAATCTGAATAACTACCAATTAGTCAAGATTTGTCCAAAAGATCAAACCCATTCACTATCTTTGGCATATGCTTTTCTATTCACTGTCCATCCAAAAGACAAGATACAAATCACTATAGGCCCATGGCCTCACCTGCCAGGTCTGACCAAACCCTTTGTTATCATCCCTTATATGACCTTGGAATTATAAGTCATAAAATTTATGAATTATCTGAATTAGACCATCAACTCCTGAGGGCAGAGATGCTTTTTTTAAAAAAGTACCTAACACGGGTCTTCTGAGAAAAGATCAATAAATATTAACTGATTTTATAAAATGTATGCACTTTTTAAGAAACTTTGGAGACAGCGATATTTTGAATGCCTTAAAAAGCATCATCACCCATAATCACACTAATTTAGAATTTTAGTCAGCAGATAATCAATCACTACAGGGATTACTGTATTAAAACTAAAGAACTGAGGAACTGAGGGGTGCCTGGGTGGCTCAGTCAATTAAGCAGCTGCCTGCAGCTCGGATCATGATCCTGGGGTCCTGGAATCGAGCCCTGCTTTGGGCCCCCTGCTCAGTGGGGAGTCTGCTTCTCCCTCTCCCTCTGCCCCTCATCCCTGTTCATGCTCTCTCTCACGTGCACTCTCTCTCTGAAATAAATAAAATATTTAAAATTAAAGAATAATAAATAAATTAAATTAAATTAAAGAACTCAGCAAAATGATTTCTTTTGGAACATCAAAACATATCAGTAGAGGAATTATTCTTGCAATTGTTTACCACTCTTAAGATAATCTTATGACACTGAAGAGAGCACATCCACCTAAAAGTGTCTGAAGTTCCAATATCCCATGATATTGGAGTAGCAGTTGATTCCAGGGCAAAAACAGGGAAAATCAAGATGAGCTTGAGGGCACCTGGGTGGCTCAGTTGGTTAAACAACTGCCTTCAGCTCGGGTCATGATCCTGGAGTCCCAGGATCGAGTCCCACATCAGGCTCCTTGCTCAGCAGGGAGTCTGCTTCTCCCTCTGACCCTCCTCCCTCTCATGCTCTCTCTCTATCATTCTCTCTCCCTCTCAATAAATAAACATCTTTAAAAATAAAAAAATAAAAAAAGCATCATTAAAAAAAAAAAGATGAGCTTGAATCATCTGGCTGGGTTAGAAAGAAAAAAAAAAAATGCTCAAAAAAGGATGGGAGTATCTCAAAAGGGCCATAGTAGCCAATCTGAAAGACTTCCCAATGGCCAAAAGTAGAACAATTTAAGCAAGAACACAAACAATGATAGTATTGAACTATAACACAAATAATAAAATAAATACCTGTGACTCTATATTGATGGAAGGAAAGAAGGAAGGGAAGGAGGGAAAGAGAGAGAGAGAAAGAAAGAGAAAGAAGAAGAAAGAAAGAAAGAGAGAGAAAGAAAGAAAGAAAGAAAGAAAGAAAGAAAGAAAGAAAGAAAGAAAGAAAGAAAGAAAGAAAGAAAGAAAGAAAGAAAGAAAGAAAAGAAAGAAAGAAGGAAAGAAAATAACTTTTTCTTACAGAAAAATTCCAATTAATAAAGTAGAAAGAATTAGAAGGGCATCATCTCATCTAAGTGATCAAGGTTAACATCACCAATAATAAGGCATATTGACATGCATCTCCTGATACCATACAATGAAGAGGGCAGATTTCTTATGTGATAGTCTAGTCAAAAATACATAACCATAAGAAAATCTCAGGTAAACCAAATTGTGGGACATTCTACAAAATAAGTGGCCAGGATTTTTCGATGGAGAACAAGTCATGAAAGTAAACCAAAGACAGAGATTGCCACAAATTGGAGGTCTAAGGAGATATGGCAACTTGATACAGTGTTGAATCCTGGATTGGATGTTGGGATAGAAGCAGTTCATTAGTAGAAAAACTAGTGAAATATAAAATCTATAGTTGAGTTACTAATATTTATTGTACCAATGTTAACTTTTTGTTTTAGTAATTGTATTATAGTTCTACACTATGTTAACATTAGGAGCAGCTAAATGAAGAGAATATGGCAACTTGCTGTATTTGTTGCATACATTTTTTGCAAGTCTAAATTTTTTTCAAAATAAAAAGTTTTCTTTTTTAAAAAAAGCTGATTCAAATAGTCAGTTTGGATATACTAATTCTTCATAAGAATTAGTCTTTAAATCTAAAGACAGTGCGTGGAAATAGAGTACACACTTGGCTCTTATTAAGTCACGGCTTTCCCAAAGAAAGGGAAGATGAAACACAAACCTAAATGGGATTCCATTTGTGTCTCAGCGTAAGAATTTGTCTACCCATTAGGATCATACCTCTGCCATCTTTTCTTCACTATATTTTTCTTCTCCCTTATACTCTTTTCATTTTTTCATTCCACATTTTTTTGTGGGGGAGAGACAGAGAGAGTGCAAGGTGAGGAGGAAAGGGAGAGAGAGAATCTTAAGCAGGTTCCATGCTCAGCATGGAGCCCCACACGTGGGGCTCACTCACCACCCTCAGATCATGACCTCACCCTAAATCGAGTCAGACACTTAACCGCCTGACTGAGCCACCCAGGCGCCCCTCATTCCACATTTCAATAATGATGTGTGTGGCACAGCAACCTTGTTTTCACCACATGGCTGTTACTTACCATCTAGAGTATTTTTCATGAGGTCCCTGGAGTGTTGAGGCTAACTGAAATCATCCACATAGCATGTCCTCACGATTAGTAAGGGAGCTTTGTTTTTTTGATCACTTTCAGTGGCATGTTTCTGCTTCAAGTCACAGTTGGGTCTAACAGCATTCATTTTCTGAGGGGTCTTTAAGAATTTTCTCTGTATCCACATTCTCTCCCCCTGACCCTGCCTTTATGTCTCAAAAGAAAGAGGAAGTTTTAAAGGCACAGATGCAGGACACCATTGAAATTCATCTTTGATATCCTTCCACCCAAAGCCATGACCTATAACAATTATGCACTCCAAATTTCAAGGCATTATGCTCAGCTCTCTAGGGCCACTTTTGGTTTGCAATGCACCTAGTAAAATGTCTTTCTGCTGTGACCCAGTCCAACTCTATGCTGATGTCTTCAACTGGAGGACTCCACACGGGTGACAGGCTGTCAGCTTGGGTGTTCAATCCATCAACTTGTGTTTCTGACCCCTACAATATTATTTTCTTTGTGTTGTGTGTGTGTGTGTGTGTGTGTGTGTGTGTGTGTGTGTTGCTTTTTATCTTGATGGGCAATATTTAAAACATAAGGCATTATGCATAATAATCCAGATTCTGGGCCACTCTTAAACTATTTAAAGGTCTGGCAACCCCTTGGCTCACATTCACCCAAGGCCACAATCTGCTCCAGTCACATATCAGCTGCTCCTTTGGACAATGTGGGTGTTCTCTAATTTACACGTCACCCCGGGGGAACACCTTCTGACTAGCCTGGGTGCTGTATGCATTTGTGTTTGTAAAACTTGCCCCATATCTTGCCCTTCAGTTCATAAAGTTGAGTCAGATATGTCTGAGTGCCATTACCTAACATGATGAGCAAAGAGGTCTAAGCAGCCTTTTCTCTGAGTGGAGAGCTCAGAAGCCGCAGGCAATCTATTTCTTTCCAGGTAACTATAGAAGAAATGTGGCCTATCATTTGCTCTCACTGGCAGAAGGGAGGGAAGAGCGCAGGATTGCTGCTGCAGGTTCCTTTATATGATGTCCTGCTTTTTAAGAAAATATTATTATTGTATACTGAGTTCAACACTCACAGGGTGACTCTCAAGTGGGAGTTTGGGACTGGGCGATAGAGCCATTACTGCTGCTTTCACACGAAAGAGAGTTTTACTAATCCTCTTTGGCATTCATCTCTAAATCTTGGTGAACTCAAGCAGCTTCAATCTCTGAAAGTTTATTTTTGACTTAAGTGATTTTCTTCCTATTGCTAGATTTTTCAGGTGTCTCGCCAGCTTAACTGCTATCTGAATAAGCTTTGTTTATTTTCCTTGGCTCTTTATAGCAGGTTTAAGTTTGTTCCAAGGGGTCACCACATTTCCTGCCCAATGCCTTTTATTCTGAGCATGCAGTCAGTAATTATTTTTTGCTTTATCTAAAATATAAATAACTCCCTTATACTCATTTTGAACTTTTTCCCATAGTGCTTTCCTTATGAAAGGGAAAAAAAGTCCTTCAGCAGACCTCAGTGTGATGTGAGCAGAGTTCTAGTCAGGGAGCATAATTCATGCCTCGTACTCACAAATATACAAGTAACCCTTCCCCTTCCTGCTGTTTTCAATTACTCAGATTAATTTATTTCCAAACTTATTGGCACCCCCCCCCCGCTAAAGTACACAGCAAACAAATTTACAGCGAGTCCCAAATTAAATATTAATGCAAAATCTTTCAGCCTCAAATTTCATTTTGTTCAGTCACTCAAAAATTTAATAAAATTTTGGTGTTTATTTCATATTTAACTTATTTCTAGGCAAAATGTTGATTTTACTACTGAAATTTTGGAGCTAAATTATTAAAGGGGATTTTGACAATAGGAATGAAAAATGGACTGAACTTAAAGTTATACACAAATTTGATTTCTGCACATGCATCTAGCAAATGTCTGCTAAACCTGCATGTAAGCTCTTTACACAACAAATAAATTGGTTAAGATCTTTTGTTTCAATGTCTTGTTGTTGTTATTTCAATACCTTATTTATAAAATTTTAAATGCCTGAGCTTTGGCTCTCTTTATTTTAACCTAATGTCTTTAGTATATGTCTTCCCTTCTTTAATCAAAATATGTATTGTGTTTGAAAAACTAAGAAAGCAAGTTGTCTTTTTAAACATTCTATGTAATGATCATGTAGCTTTTCCAAGGTAATTTCTCTGAATGAAGTGAAGTATTTCATCCACAATGCTGCTGCTAGCAACATAAGGTAAATAGTGTCAAAAAGGTTGATTACTCCCAGTTGCTTTCTTGGCATTAGATGACCTGTATAACTGAAAAAGAAACTGAGTGGGAATATTTGGGGGGCTAAATTTGCACTTTGGAATGCAGATTTGAATATGAAGTTTTTAAAACCAATTTCTCACTTTTTCTCGAGGTAGATAGGAAAGAGAGCAAAAGAAAAGGAACAATAAAAAAAATCAATGGAATCAAATCCTGAAACAATTTTTAAGTAACTTAGGGTGTAGAGTACCTCACTAGCTTCATACTAACAGTATTTCCTTCAAACACTGTATTCCTTTCTTCATTCTCACAGACCTTCTGGGCTCTGATATTTTTTCCTTTTCCATCAGCTTTATAATACCTTTCTCTCTCCTTTCTCTCAATTCTTTTTCCTTTCTAGCTCCAACAAGAACTCAATAGACCCAAATGAGTTTGTTTTGTAGCCATAAGCAATCTTTTCCTGAAAATCCAAACTTGTACAATTGTTAAACTAGTGTTTCATTGCTTGTCCTGGTTTTTGTTGTTTAGTTGTTTCTTTCTCTAGTCTGTAAATCACACTGAATGATACATAGTAGTTACTGTAACGGTTATTCAACGAATGTATGGATAAGTACAGGATAAGTACAGAATAATCCAAGGGCCCTGACTGACAAAGAGGAATACCCACTAGGTCATAAACGCTTACCCAGTAGATTTTCCACCATTTACTGTCACTACCCCCTTCCTTTCTACAGTTTTCTTGGAATTTCCAGGCAGGGTAATGATTATAGCCAATAGCAGCATTCTTAACAATTTCTTCCCTTTAACCAAATATTCATTAGTGGGAACTTGACTATCAGCACAAATTCTTCTCAGTCATGTCAAGAATTTGGGGACAATGAAAATGAGTTCTTCCTTGAAAACTCTGAGGATTTCAAGGGAAAAAAATGCACAAATGAATCTTCATCACACAGGCCAATGCCTACTCCTTCTGCTGTTATATTTATTTAGATTAGTAGAAATAAAAGAAAAAATAATTACTGCCATTTTTACTAATGCTTAGACTATCACTAAGTGCATTATTTTAACTAAACCCCCAAAGAATACTATGGGTCTGACTCTACTAATTCCATTCTACAGACATGGTATGGGAAAACATGGAGTAATAGGGAAGATGGTATTAGAAATTCTGAAATATAAGGGAAAAGGTAATAAGGCAAGCAATATTGCAGGGTTCACATGTGACCATCACATGCTTTACACTGAGAAACATGTTTCATGCAAATCAATAAAAGGTGCTGCAAAAAGGAATGCATTCATTTTCAAATAGCCTTCACTGTTAACCTTTACCATCAAAGATAATAGTTTGAGGCTGTATTTAAGGATATAGCCTTATCCTCTCATTATATTGACTGGTGCTGCATTCAGTGTTATAGAAAATCTTCCTAAATTAAAGAAAGGAGTTGCTTCTCTACCTGGTCCTCATCTACACTGCCGTCTCCTCATTTAAGCCACCAGCATCGCTCTCCAGGACAATTCCGACAACCCTTTAACTGGATTACTGTATCCCTCTTATCCTCCTTCATTCAGCAGCAACAAGCAAGAGCTCTTAAAAATTAAACTGTGTCACGTCACCTCTGATTAAACATCCAATTGCTGCCTGTTGTAATAATAACAAAATCCAAATGCCTCACCTTGATCTGCATTGTCCTGTGTGACCTGTTTATGGCTTTGCCATAAATATGGCTTTTCCTTTTTTTTTTAAAGATTTTATTTATTTATTTGAGAGAGAGAGAATGAGAGATAGAGAGCACGAGAGGGAAGAGGGTCAGAGGGAGAAGCAGACGCCCTGCTGAGCAGGCAGCCCGATGCGGAACTTGATCCCGGGACTCCAGGATCATGACCTGAGCCGAAGGCAGTCGCTTAACCAACCGAGCCACCCAGGCGCCCATAAATATGCCTTTTCCTACTCGTCCTCTTTCCCAAACACACACAGTTCATTTCAAACACACAGATTTTCTTTCTCTCTCTAAAATACCAAATTCTTGACTCCCTCTCAAGGGTTTGCACGGAAGGCTTCTCCTTCCGAACTACACATACTTGTTCCCTCTCATTCTCTTGTATCAGCAAATAGTTCATCCTTCTCAAAAGGCCTTCTATGATTTACAACCACCAATTACTTATCTCGATTGCATTACATTATTTTTTATTTCTTCTTAGAACAAAATATTATTTGTTTATTTGCTGACTGTTTCCTCCTGCACTAAAATGTAAGCTAAATCAAACCAGTTGCATTGTCTAACTTGCTCACTTGCCTCACTCCTAACTCCTAGAACAGTACCTGGCACATATTTGCTCTACTTTGTTGAATGGGTAGATATGTAAGTGAATGACTACCAACCACATGGATTGGGAATCCTATGGATTCAGTAGGGAAAAAAATGAAAAAAAAAATTAAACCATCCTGAAGATGTAAGGGATTTCCGGTTTTATAGTGAAATACAGGCTATAATGTTTTCACATACATTATTTTCCTTGCTCTCATGAAAGGTGTAAAGGAGACCACTTTGTCTCTTCTATGGAATTGGTTGGAGTGGTTTTCTTAAAATACATGTAAGAGAAAACTTTCATGTTCTTTATAACCTTATGTTCTCCCAGCAATGACAGCAAGCAAGAAGAATAGAAAAGGTGCCAAGATTTTGGTTCTTACACTACCAGGATTAATTTCAAAATAGTTGACGATATCCTTAACAAGCTCAAATAGGAAGAAAACATCCTAGTAGGGGAAAGAACTATATCTAAAGATGTACAGATCCAAAATGTTTAAATTATAAATTCCACTTATTCTTAACGTTAGCCAATGTTGGATTAAATCAACATATTTTCTCCCAAGGAAGATTTGTATGCACTAACATTATGAGCCATCAACATGGTGCTGGTGAACTGCTAGCCTTTTTGTTAAAATAACAATACAAGGACTCAGCCAAAGAGCCTGAATTCTGAGTTAGTAACTCTATCTATAAATCTTAGTTATTTTTTTAAAAACAGTCTGAGAAATACAAATGCCCAGTAGGCACGATCATAATATTTTCACCTGAGGAGGCAAAAATCTTACCCATGAGTTGGCATCGTTATCACTGTACTTTCAAGAGCTTAATTATGAGAAAATGCCTTAAAAATTAATAGAGTTGAGTAAAGTGGAATATTTTAATAAAGCATACTTGCTATTTTAACATTTTCATACCAATAAAATATACCATTAAAAGCTTTAGGAAATGCACACAAGATCTTAGATAATCTAAAAACCAAATCTTTTTTAAATTTCTAGAATGCATATTTTAGCAAAAGTCTGAGGTTCCTAATTGCCTCAGTTACTTGGTCTGTGTGGTTAGAAGTTTCAATAAATCCTTACTGTCAATGCACTATTTCATCATCTTTGTCCTTCCTCTCCTTATACATCCTAATTTCCAAAGAAAACAGACCATTCTAAACCCATTTCTGTAGCAACCACAACTAAGTTTCACTTCTCTTCTCCCCACCCCCATTTTTAGTTATCTTTTCTCATTTTAAGAAGAAAGGGCTACAATGACAAATTGTCATTAAAGAAAAACTCAGTGGTAGAAAAATTCTTAAGGAATTATGTATTCATATTTCTAAAGTTAAGCTGTGTTGGAAGTCTTGAAGGATGTCAATGCAATGTGGAAAAGTTAGGAAGGAACGTCCTATTGATTGTAAGAATAAAACAAGAGACGATCTGTGGTACCTTGATCTTACCTAAAGAAGAAATGTATTCTTTCGACTAAAATGAGGTCGTGTTTCAACAATACCTGTCTTTGGTCTGAAGGCTAAGCCAGCCAGGACAATGAGGTGCATGCATCTCAGGAAGGGATGTCTGACTGTTAATAAGAATGCACTGTGAGATAAAATGTAATGCCGCATCTTAGCAAGGCAACGCGCTCTATCTTCTTCAACTATTTTTTCTTCTTTTTTCTCTTACTTAATAAAGTTAGAAGAAATCTCATATAAAAAGGTACTTTCTCAATTCGTTTTCTATAAAGGATATAGTTATAATATTAGTCATGTATAAATGGAAACTTTCATACGTACATGATTATATCTGAGAAAAATAAGATTAAACGGATGACTGGTACAGTAAGAATATATTAATTGAATTACCTTTCATTGTTTCTACAGGTAAAAAACACCTTTGACAAGTGTTGCATATTTACAACTATTTTGGAATATTTGAGAAACCCCAAATATATCATTCAACAAATATGAGGGCATAATTATTGAACAATATAAGTTACACAATCATTACCGACTTAAGCATTAGCCTTTTGCACTGGTGATACTTATAAGAATCTGACCTACCGGGAAATCAACAGCAAATGAATGGGCCCATTTATTTAACTATACCATTGCATTTTTTAACCATAATTGGACATCTAATTGCAGACTGAAATTAACGTGATTGCATGAGAAAGTTATAGTCACATTTATAAACACATTAAATCCTGTTGTCTATTTTATCACTGCAATGATTTCTACTATATATCCTGTGCTGAGAGAAAGTCTTAACTTTGAAATAACATTTAGGAATATATTTTAATTTTTAAAAATGTTTTACAAAATGAGAAAAATAAATTCAGTTAATAAAGCCTGTAAAGAAAAATAATAAATTTCTAATTACTTTCAATAAAGTAATTATCTGAATATGAATGAATTCAGAGCATATACTTATTTGTATTCTAATAGTATTTTAGATTCTTATGCTAATCCATGATAAAAATATATATTACTACCAAAATATATTAAATTTCTCTGTTATGACAGGAATAATGGCAAAGGTACATATTACTTACTCTACAAAGTATAGAAGGTAACTGTCATGTGTAAGTCTTTTAGGGAAATACATTGTTATTATTGTTTTTCCACAAAATTCAACTTCAGGCTTTTAAAGCAAGATCAGTTCTATTGTTTTACCACATCTGACTAGCTACTATATCTAAAACTTTGATTCCCATTTAGTTACTAGTCAGTTCCATCAATTAGTTTAGTCAGGAAGCTCAGTCAAAATAATTGGGTTTGTAAAGAGATAGCTTAAATCAATAGGATACAGAGAGAGACAGAAACTATATTTTGGTATCACTGAATTCAGAACAGAGCAATAAATAATACGTACTTTCTAACTTGGCCTTGTAGTTATGCCAGGGGGGAAATGAGAGGCCACCAAATCATTTATGAGGAGAAAATATAGATCTAAAATTGTGACGGCAGCTTATAGTAGAAAAACTTCTAATAGAAAAATATATATATAAATTTTGGAGGTCAAAGCTTACTTGTTCTGATGTGTTGCAAAATTTTCTGAAGCTTTCATTCCCCTTTCTATAACATGGAGGGTTCAGATGTACTTGGAGAGATTGACATTTTATTAAAATGAGAGAGCACAAAATAGTGAGAACAGTGATTAAATATTATGGCAAGCACAATACTTTTCAAAAGCACATGAGGTAGCTAACACTCATTGCCACACGTGGATTAGTCCAAAAGTAATTTTTTAAAACTCTAATTTTTAGAGATATGTTCATAGTTTAATATTTAAATAATAGAACCTTTCTCCCCCCAAGGAACTAACAAGCTCTAAAGATCTCCATCCTAACTAAAACAACTGGAAAATGACCCCCAAGGCCTGTAGACCCTTAGATTTGTGATTGGTATGTGGCAGTTTCATCCCTATGCATCTAGTTAATGGATTTTTATATAGGTTATATTTGGAGAATAACAATCCACATGGAAATTTAAAAAAAAAAAGGATTAAAAAGTATCCCAGTACTTTTCTGTTTGATTAGTTTTGTCCACCTTTCCCCACCAAAAAAACAAACAACAAAACCACCTTGTTATTTGCACTCTCTGTGCATCAAGGTGGTTTTTGTCATTATTCTTAGATTAAATATGGGGACCTTGATTTCTTCTTCTAGGTAGTTTTTGAACTGCCTAGAGTAAACGTGACTATTTCCTGATAGAAGTTTGGTCCAGTATGTATTCTGGTTAACTCATTATAGGAGTACTCAACCTTTCACTTTAGTTTTGTTTAGCATTCCAGCTGCTAAAAACATTGTTTCAAATTATAAGCATGGAGGGCATCATAATTACAGGTATTTCAAAAGCAAACGCATTTTAACATTTATATCCTCCACTGTCATATTTTGTTACAACAAAATATTTTTTACATTGGAAATTCATCATTAGAATATTGCATGTTGGGAGTTGAAAAATAATTGTTAAAGTTTTTCAATTTCATATTTTTTTTCCAAGGAGGCAATATCACAAAGACAGACATATATTTTCTGGAATTTGGAAAAATGAAAGTTTCATATAAAAATTCTCTCTCTAATTTTCAAGCTAGAGTAGTGTTTTTAAAGGATGTTTGTGCCAAGGCAGCCATTTTAAATAAGATATGTATATATAATCTTTAAAGAAGATTTTAAATATATATTATTTAATATGATCTATATTATGAATATAGTAAGTGGGTTGCACTCACTGCTAAATTAGTTTAATAACATCATGTTGGTACAATCATGTTTAACTTTTAGCATTAATTCTACTCTCTTTGAATGCACCTATCTAAAATGAAGACAAGTATTTCCTCCATACAAGAATTGTTTTGACAGACAGCTACAGAAGATACAGAAATCTTTCAATACATCTGATTGGTACTTTTTACTATACAAAATCCCTATTACTAGGAAGGAATTGAAGACAGGGGAGTGCACATTTCATATAAGATGTAAAAATTAGTAGTAGAATCATGAAAAGAAATTGATCATAGTAATATATAGAATGGAGGGAAGATACAGAGACCCCTCAACCATTGCAATTACTGTAGAAGACCAAATCATGTTCAATCCAGGTAACTTAAAATGGAGCCTATCTTTATGGTATACCCAAGGCTCTGAAAAGAAAATGACAAGGCAAATAGTAAGAAATCAATGTCCTGGATCCAATACACTTGCAAACTAAAAATTTCTGCACGTCTCCACCATAAATGACAAGTAGTATTTAGAAAGTGTCATATCATACTTAAGAATATATTCACCATATCACTCATCCCCCACTCTAAGTAGACTTCCTTCACTTCCAGTTAAAAAAAAAAATCACTTCCATCTTAATAATTCTCGCATTCTTAACATTTGAGTTTTCTGCAATATTTGCATGTATGTCCCCATTCTTAGAGGTTTAATTATATCCAACCTCACATTGATGGAAGTTTCTTTAAATTATTTTTATACTGCAAACATTTTCATACGATATTTATTATGAAATGAGAAGAAAATAATTATTTTAAAAATTATTATTTTGTCTAAAGATACTTTAATCTCTTCTTTAGGAAATACTAATTTGGATTTAGTCTTTTCCTAAATTTATCATTTGGCTTTTTCCCCATTTTTCTTTCCCTCACTTACTCTGTTCACTGCAATTCCCATTTTTTCTCTTGTTTTAACATATTGAAATTGTTCTTTGTTTTCCCATTGTCTCCTTCCATTCCTACCAGTTTCAATTTAAGCTTGAGAAAAGAGAGAAAGAAGAAGAAATCTCAAAGATTACAGAGACTTCTTCAAGACAAAACTTTTATGTTTGTGGAATACAAAGAAATATGGATTGCAGTTCATTCTTCTTTAAGGGAAGGAAGATTAAAATTTTGACATACACATGATTGCCATTTTTAGATGGCTTTATAGACATATACATTTAAATGATTATAACAGCATGAGCTTTAATTGTTTGAAAATATGTTTACCCATCTTATCAGACTCAGGAATTTAAAAGGGACTAGTTTTAGATTTCTCAATCCCCTTTATTTTCAGAAAATTTTACAATTTAAAATACATTGCCTTTTAAGTCTTAATCCCTATCAAGCAATACTTTGATATGATATGACATTGTTATATGACACACTGGTTGATCTTAAGTGAATATGATTTATCCTTCACGTTTTGCTGTTAAGAGTTACAAAGATGTTTCCTTCTTTAGATGTGATGAAATCTAATAAGAACTGACATGTACATTAGCTTAACTCTGTATCAAAATCAATATAAACCAAGAAAATAAACAATGTGGAATTAGGATAAGTGGATGTGTGTAGATCAGACACAAGCAAATACCTTAAAGTACTCCTGTTCTAAAAAAAAAAAAAAAAAAAGTGTTTGAGTTTATACCCATAAACTTACAAAACAAAGAGCAACACAGGTAGAAGGTAATACAACCATTTCTATCTAGTTCACACAGTTTAAGAAGTCACCCATTACCCAATATATATTTGGAGAACCTGAAAGTGGTTTTTCATTTTCTGGCATGAAGCTAGCTCCTGCACTACAAAACACACCTGTGTAATTCACATGCCTATTTTATTCTTCAAGGACAATTGACATAAGCCTGTGCAGAAAGCTACATCTCATTAACCTCTTTCTTGAGTTTATATTCCCATATCGTCTGTTTCAGCACTTCACTGAGGAAAGTTTGTCATAATGCAGCAGCACTTTCTTTTTTAACTTTAAACAAGATTTTCTCTTTTTTCCCCCTTTTTCCAAGTGGGACCCACCCTTTTTACTTTTGATAGATAGCTGTGACAATTTTAGCTCCTTTCTAACAGTTAGGAAAGTCGTGTTAAATATATATGATAGTGGCAAAGTGTTGGTCTACAACTATTTTTACTTGTGCTATCTTATAATAGTACTTTTTATTCTGACATGGTGATATATGACACTATTTCAGTTCTAGGAAAAAGTAACAATCCTTTTCCATATGCCCTGTTTATATCTTAGCTGTCCCTGTCTTCATGGAACAACTAAATTTGCACCAAATTCTTATCTTTTAAGATACTTAGTTTTCTATCTCAGGAGAAAATCGAGGTCCACATGTTTAACTTTTTATGATATATACAATTCTCTTCAGGTATCCATTCTAATCATTGTAGTAACAACTCTCTCCCTCATAAACACATCCAAAATCACTGAGGACTTAGCTCTAGATGAGGTCAAATTTGCAGAGATTGGGGACTCAATCAGAAAAAGCCCAAGAGCAGGAGTCTGCAGTGCCATTATATTCTGCTAGCTCACAGGGCTGAAAAGCTTCATTCTGTTCATCTGCTCTGGTCCAACTTCAAAGATTCTTCCTAAGGAAGGTCGAGAGCTGATTGTTCCAGATCAAAGACATCATCATTTCAAGTTAGAGCTATGTGCTCCCATTTTGTCAGTATAGTTTTCAGCTATTCCACACCAACTTCAAGGCAAGTTAAGACAAGTTTAGAAGCTATGTGGTTAGGTGGCAATGATACGTTTAAAAGATTATCACTCAGTTAATGTCAAATTTTCTAAAGGAACTAATATTAGTCTCACCACTGGTAAAGGAAATGTGTGAGCACATTATAAAGACCAGAATCTGGTTGCCAACAGCAGGTTGAATAGAAACGCTACAATTCATTCTCCTGTTCTTTCCTATAATGAAACAATAATTTTTAGTCAATTCATAATTCACTTCATATGAACACTGTCACTAAAGCTCCCAGTGCAACATTTTGCCTATTGACACCGGGATCCAGGATTCTATCTTTATTTCTCTTTTTTCTAATTAAATATCATTGACAACAGCAACAAACCAAAATATCATATATATATATATATATATATATATATATATATATATATATATATATGAAACCTAGATCTATGATACTCCTGATTTTACTCTAGGGAGTTAACCATTCCAATGCCGAGGGCCCAAATATTCATCTACCTTTTTTTCCTCCTTTTTTTCATCCGTGCAACTATTGTCAAAGATTGTCAAACTTGCACAGGGATTCCTGGGCTTCCAGATCAAAAGTTTACACAATCTAGGTTTATTATCATTCCCACCTCCTCTCTCCTCTGCTCCCCATACACACTCCCATTTAAACTTCTACTGTTCATCAGCTGTTTGGAAACAAACAACGGCAAAACGCCAGTGGTGGGTAAACATCGTCTGGTACCATGAGCTGTGCCACAGACCTTCAGAATCAAGAAAGTCAAGTTCAGGCAGGTGCCTGAGCCCAGAAGCGCCCTGAAAGCTTAAGCCTCTTGGCTGATGACAGGAATCTCGCTTGAGTGTGCCTCAGGAAGGAACTGCAGAGACCAAAGGGGCCTGAGTCGGCTCTTTCCCCCCTCCACACACCCTGGGTGCAGCAGGTAGGGAAGTTAACCAAGAGCTAAGTTAAGGGAGCATACACAACGCGGAGAAGCCTGAGCCTGCAAAAGCTCAAAGCTATGAGAGTAAGCGCCGAGGAAGTCTTGGAAAAGCGAATTCTGATCCCAACATCTGCAGCGCTTGGGTTGCGCGGACAGAAGCGCGCAGTCAAGTCCAAACGGTCCCAGTGGGGGACAAAATCAGGACCGGTAACTGGCCAAAGAAAAAAGCTGGGGGTGGGAGGAACCCGAAGACTCTGGCACCTGGTTCAGAAATCGCCCACCGCACCTCTCACCCCCACGAGGCCAGAGCACTGTGGCCAACCAGTCCCGGGGAGCGGGGCCACAAGGATTTAAGTTTCACACTCACTTATCTACAAGCATCGCCCAGCAGGAAAGCAGAGGAAGAAAGGGGAAGCCAGGATGGAGTTATTTCCTTACCTCCTTCGGCTCCCACGGTCAGCACCTTGGCGATAGGCAATAATCCCGAGAGAGTGAGTAAGGCGAGGAGAAACTCGGACATTGTGGTCGCTCGGTAAGGAAATCTGCTCTGGAGACTGCTCCGCGGCGCCCTCGGCCCGGCGGCGGCGGCGGCGGCGGCAGCGGCGGCTGCTCGGAGCCCCGAATCGAGCAGCGTCATTTACAAATGTCACTGGAAATTCTTCAGCTCAATGAGCCCAGCCAGTCCGCCTTCTCCTGCCTGGAACAGGATGTGGAAGGTGTACGGATGCGTGCGTGTGGGAGAGAGAGAGTGTGTGAGCGCCAGCGAGCCGCTCGTGTGTCTTGACTTTTCAATGCAGGGTACGTCTGATCTTACATCACGCAAAGAGGGGCAGTGAGAGATGCCAGCGGATGGGAATTCACTGATTAATCACCGAATCCACCACACACCCCTTCGTCGTCCACATAAATCACATCTATTACTTAGTAAGAGGCATTTAACACAACAGGAAAATACCACCGCGAACTGAGAGCACCACAAATCACAATTATTTCGGTCTCCTTGAAGGGAAAGTAACTCCAAAGCTCGTTCTGTAGGGATTTGGGTCTTTAGAGAAGGGGAGACTTCTGCGTTGGGCTGAGCCAGCCAGGCGCCCAGGAAGCTTCGCATTTAACAGCCAGCTTGGAATTATCAGCTACAGCGCTGGGATGCTTCTCTCGGCAAAGCAGTTTTGATACCTTCCCTCCCGGGAAGCTTCCTTCCCGGGAAGGAAGGACGAGCTAAGTAACTGAGCTTCTCTTAGGGAAATGGTTTCCTCTGCTCAACACACAAATGCGAAGCTTTCTAAATTGCTCTTTTAACTTTTATGCTGAGTAGCACCTGGGGACAAAGATGCAAAATATAGTGACTCAGCAAAAACAAAACCCAAAACAACCCCCAAAGTCATTACCCCTTGCATAAGAAGGGAAAGTGAATGGAAAGAGGTCCCTAGGCGGGGAATCATAGAGCAAGGGATTGGCAGTGTGCTTTGCAGTGGATTTCTCTCTTTAAAAGGGTTCCTCGAACCATTTTAAACATATGTTGAGGATTTTTTTTACTGTTTTTGCCTTGTTTTGTTTTTCTTATTCCACATAATACAGTTATAGTTTAAAAACTTGCCCAAACCATCTGAGGTATGAACATGAATCGGTGGAATTAAAAAAAAAAAGTTGTTTGTATGACCACTTGAGTTTTTAAATATGATCACTCCAAAACCTAAAATTTTAGTTAGCCATTCAGAAATGGCTAAGGAGTTAAAACTCAGAAATCTTAGTAGTTGAGGGCTTATTTTTTCCTTATAACATCCATAACTCTTGCCTAAGAACTAAGGTTGAAAAATGTTTCATATTTGATATTTTGAAGCTTGAAATGGATGTAAGGGAAACTGTAAGAAAAGAATAAAACTAAGGAACAGGATGATTGAAAAGCAAAGGATAGATACCTTAAACACTCTGTGCCGTTTACTGGTTTAAACAATACAGATGAATGCCAGCGCTATGAGCTAGCTGTTTATGAGAGCAGAATTATCCAGAAACGTATTTGGATGCTCCTTAGAAGCCATTAAAATTAGACTGAATCAAAGAACACAAAGGTGACTCTAAGGGAAATTGCCAAGAATATGTGAAATTTGCCATTCTATAGTTACACTGTGATTATAAAATATGTCCTTTATGTCATTTTTCCCATATTGTAAATTCCAAATTTGATGTTCCCTTGTATATCAAACCATTTAGTGTCTAAAAAGATGACTCCTTCCACCTTTAAAAGTGTATGTTTTCTTTTCTTTTCTTCTAAAGTTATGTGTGTAATTTCACCTAGTCATTTTTACTGTTTCACAAAAAATGTACCATAGAGGAAATATAAAAAGGTATTTTTCCTATTTTACTTCATACTAAAAATTCACAAACTTTGGACTGAGTGGCAGAGTTTAAAGAATATGGGGCTATAGTAGGGGAGAAAGGGTAAATTTAGAATGATACTCAAATTACAAATATTTATTTCTCAAGTGTCCACAGACCTCTGCATTCTCTGAAATATTTATTCTTTCATTGGTATGAAGTAAGTAGGTGTCTTTCTGACATGATCCCATTCAGTCAACTACAAGGTCAGCTATTGGGAAATCTATATCCACTTAAGTCTTGGCAGTAAAATGAGGAGTGCCCACAAACCATGTTAAGGACATCCAGATTCTGCTTCTTCTATAC
This sequence comes from Zalophus californianus, assembly GCF_009762305.2. Lineage (NCBI taxonomy): Eukaryota > Metazoa > Chordata > Mammalia > Carnivora > Otariidae > Zalophus > Zalophus californianus. The sequence goes on from NC_045597.1 coordinate 108,711,544, forward strand.
TATTACCACCAATTACCTCCCATCTCAAAACTGCAAAGTAGTAGAGAAAGTACCCAGAAACAGAACAACCAAAGACTTACCATGTACTCAACTTCTATGACGGAAAATCAATGACTCATTCACTTCTGCAATATATGAAGCAGCCCTGAATTCCACTGTCAACTCTTAAAAGGGAAAAGTTACGAAAGATAATCAGAGCAGTGAATACCCAGAAGATTTTGTATTCTAATGTATATTCTAAATATGCTACATTCTAAATATGTAGTGCCTCCTAATAATAAAACTACTAAGTAAATTAGGCAGAGTAACAACCGTATGATCTCTTCTACATCATCTGCTTTACTTTTTAACTGCCCTGAATAGGAGAAAATCAAGGATGCATTGTCCACACATTGTGATCAGAATAATACAGCAAAAACAAAATTCCTTTTTAGTGATCACCAATCAAATTGCCACATGTGAATGGCACATGACTCAAAATTGTGGTGTAAAATTGTGAAAGTAATGGGTTAGCATACAAAAAAAAAAGTTTAGCGTACAAATGAAAGGTGATGACTTGTATTTAAAAACATCAACTATGAATTATTCTCAATTCTATCTATAAAGTATAATTTGGGACTTATTTTAGGAATGCAAGTAGATGTTACTAACAAAGACCTAAGTGGTATAAAAACTCTTCACAGTAATTGGGTAGAAGAATGGATGCTTAGGTATGTTTCAGTGGTCAAGTGGACATAACACATGCATTTAGATGCATGTCAAGCAGATATTTTAAGACAAAAATTGTAATAAGGAATAGTTTCATATCACAAAGCCATAATAATACATAATAAACATATTCAATATTAAAATAAATAGATACATAGTTATCATTTATAGTAGATACATGGTCTAAAACTAAAATAAGGCCAGTGTCAAAGTTGGATAAAATTGTCTCACATCAAATCACTTGCATGTTGTAGTTCTTCACTGAAAATGACCAACTCATCAAAACAGATAGTTTTTATGAGAATCTAATGAGGTTGATAAAGATATAGACCAAATTAGAGTTTTAAAATTAAATATTTTTTCCAGGTTTCGAATGACCATAGAATTATAATGGACTATAAATAAAAGGGAAACATAAATATAATTTTCTATGAAATGCTTTTATTCCCCATCATATATACTTTAGTGAAAAAGAAAATTAATAAGGTATATTATTAGTGAAGAGAGAATAGCAAGAGTTACTGTTCAAATTCTGTTTGTTTCTATGGCCCATTATAATTTCTTCATTCTAATCAGAGTTATTAACACTGACAAGTTAAATAAATTAATTCATCAAACTATAGAATGTTATGAAATCTTTCAATGAGATAAATTAAACAAAGTAAAACCAATCATTCTTACTTTCTGGTCTAAAACAAGACACGAATATTAATTATCAGTCAGCGGTAATCTTACACTTCCCAATTAGAGCCATGCTTTGCGTACATGTGATCAAACATCAGATTCCATTTCTGCTAACTTGATTATTTTCTTTGTGCTGGTTTTTGTTTTTGTTTTTTTTTTACCATAGATAACAAGAAGTCATGCACTACACACCTGAAAGTCATGTTAGGGGGAGGGTGTATGTCTGAACAAACCAAGCCGGACAGTCTGTCTCATGAAGGGATGTGTGTAAAGGAGAGTTGGCCTGAGAGCCAGGTTGCTAGGATTTTCTGTAGCTATCATTCCAAGGGCTGCTAGAGAGCTTACCCTGCCTTTCCACACAGAAAAGTTGCCAGGCAGCTGCAGACACAGGATGAGAAGGAAAAGGAAGGCAGGGGGGCTGGGGGTATACTGAGAACTGTTAAAGAAACATTATTAGTGCTTAAAATTGAAACAGAGTTACTCTGGACAAAGCCACTAAGAAAAAAGAACTTTAGATTCATTTTATTTCTCAAACTACAGCATTTCAATGCACATTTTTGACTGCTTTCCTTCGAAAGTGTGCTATACCTGTTTGACAGCATGCTGTTTCAACTGAGACATGGGGATTCAGCCGAGATAAAGAAGGTTTTGGTGCAACTTTAATTCCTGCCATTTGACAAGTATTAGGAAGTATGTACAACTGAGAAGAAAATGAAGTGTGATGCAAGTACCCAATTAAACCTGGAAAGTAAAAATATTTCCAGGCAAATTAAGTTTTTCTCTTTGCATAAGCCTCAACTTATTTTTACTGTCATTATCTATAAACACATTAAAATATACATATTGCAGTGAAAAGCACAACTGATAGTCAATTGTAAGTTTCAAAGGATAAATAATAAAAGCTCTTAATATTGATCTGATTGTTTTACACATTTTTCTGACTCTTGTTTGACAAACTTTTGATAATAGGAAGGAAAGGAAAGGAGATTTTGCTGACTTAGACAACTTTAATCAGGCAACAGTTGACTTCCATAATAACAATACAGACTCAAGAGACAAATCCTATGTTGCTTTTTGGATGTGTTTTTAGAAAGCGCAATCAGCAATAATGCAATCCATATATGTGTGGAGGAAGGGAATATAGAAAGGCCAAAAGTTCATCAAACCCTTTTCACTCAAATTGTGTGGAAATAGTTATGAGTTTCAGGTTAGTTGCTGGTTACAAAGCCTTGTTGATGTCAGTGCTTTTTGACCTGACATACCTTTGACCTCCACATCCCCATCTCCAGCTGCCAAAAATAGAATTAGTGTTTCAGGCTGGGGGTTGGCTGTCAGTGGTCCATTGTCAGGATGCACTTTGCTTGAATGAGCCTTGAGGTCTTTTTTGACCTGCAAATATTGATCTCTGTCCTTTCAGTCATCTTTCTGCTCCTTAATTTTAATTAGAAACTCCTGGGTTGTTGGAACTGAAAGGAACATTCAAATCATTTCTTCGAGTTTGCTATATTTTACAGATAAGAAAAGTTAAAGATAGGAAAGGTGACTACTCTGAGGTCACACACGTTATTAATATCAAAAACAGTCCTTGAATAGTTTCCTCTTTCCTATATTATGTAGTGAGCTTTGTTGATATTCCTCTAGATTTTTCCTAGCTCAGAGGAGTGGTGGCCCAGGCAGTTTGGATTAGTTCATTCCTTTAATAGCTACAGATTACATAACAGCCACTCCACTCAGCACCGTGCAAGTAACTATATAGAAAATAGACATGGTGCTTGCACTAGCAGAACTTACAATCCAAATCAAACACCATTCCTCTGCTAATGGACTGACTTTCCAGGATCTTGTGGGAACCATGCTGCCATGAACCACATGTATGACACATAAAGGCCACTGCTGAGATCACCCAATAAAATCAGGTTACATCTTTCTGAATAAATACCATTATGAATAAACTTTTGTAGAAAAACCTGGCACTTCTGCTGAATTAGACTCTGAGTAAGAAATCACAAAACATATATTCAAATATCTTGAGTGTTACCAGCGTTTCGTCAATCAGCACATCCTATCTCCTTTGATCTAGAACTCAGTAGCAAATTCAGAAATGCTCAGAATTCAAAACATTTAGAAATGTTATCAGTGATAACATCGATTAATCAAAGCTTGTGAATTCTGTTGTGTGTTGTGAATTCACATAGGATCAGAAAACAGAAAGAGGACTGGAGAAAGTCTGGTTCAACTTTTATTCATTTGTTTATTTTTATTATAGGTATTAGTTGGGACACTTTTAAGCATTTAATCAACTTTATATCGAATAATTTCCTACTTTATATCCAAATGATTATTTTTCTTGTTTACTTTATATATAGTCTTCACATTTCACAATTTCTAACCCCCTAACAATATAATCATTTTGCAAGGGCTTTCCCTTAGAAAAATTTGTCTTACTGCTGACTAATGACTTTTTACTTCTTTCCTTGACATTGTTTAGTTTTTCCTATATCTGCTGTTCTCTGGTCCTTCTTCCATGGAACACATTTCTATATCTGAAGTAAACAGGATAATGCAATGACAAGGACAGAGATTAGGTACAGGCAATTGACAGAGAACTGAGAAGATGGGATACCAGGATTAGATAATTATATTAATTGCACCTTATGTCTACTTTAATAAAAATGAATTGCTGTTAAAATGTAAAAAGTACCTTGGACCTACTGTATCTTTGGCCAAGTTTATTGAGTTTTTTGTTTGTTTGCTTGCTTGCTTACCTGCTTGGTTTTCACTTTAGGGGAAATTGTTTTGCTTTGTTTTGTTGAGTATTATAAGAAGAGTATCTATTGTTTTCTATTCCTTTGTCAGAAATCTATTCCTTTTTTATTCCTTACACAGTAAATTTAAAAATAAAAACAAACAATAAAGAGAAGCAAAACAATGAAAGAGGAAAAAAGAATAGAAAAATAAATCTTTCTTAGTGTACCTTGCTTAATTCCCACTAGGAATGGCTCTTCAGAGGCTGTCAACAGCTCCATTTGGGCATGGTACCTGTCATAGAGTAAGTACTAAATAGGTATGTGGTAAGTAGAATACACTTAGTGTTAAGTTTTTACCTTTTTTTTTAAATTTGCTTTAAAGAATACCCGTAAAACTAACTTTTCCAAAACATTATTTATTTGTTCTAAGTACAAAAATTTATTTCTCTCACATAGGGAATGTCCCTTGCCCTCTAAAAGTGTTTTTCTATTACAAAAATTATACACTTAATCACAATAAAAACTCAAATGCAAAAAGGAGCTCTCTAGTCCAGAACAGAATGCCCTAGTTTTGTGTCAAGCCTCTTTTTGTGGGAAGAAAAATAGTGACATTTGGACCTAGATATATTTATCAAGATTTGTGAAAATGTGTGATTTTATGCATGAATACTGGCAAAGTTAAATTATAGTTGAAAGACCATTAAATGCTTTTATGATGTTCCATTGCTACGTTCTGCATTGTAAATAAAATTTACCAAAGGGTAACATTCACATCATTTGGCAAACCATACTATGTAACAATGACAACAAAAAAGAGTGCTAAGACATTATTCATAAGTACACAATAGAAAATATAGAAAAGAATTAATAGTGATGTTTAGACATAGAATGACCAAGAATATTTTTGGTTATTTAGCCTTTCCTTGTGATTAAATGCATGTATTTCTAAAAGAAGCATCAATTTTATACTTTTAGGTGGATATCAATCCTGATTTATTCCAATTTAACCTCCTGCCTTTTCTTGCCAAAAGAAAGTGAATGCAAATGACAAGAAATAGTTTTTATGCTCTTTATTGGGCTTTGCCTGAAAACTGTATTACAACTATTTGAAAAAAAATAGTGATATATATATATATACACACACACATATATATAAACATAGCATATACATTTGAAAAAAGCATAGTATGTATATATATCTATAAATTATATATATATGTATATATATATATACATATATATATCTCCATAAATTGACCTACATTCAGAGACTATACAAAATGAGTCAAAGGACTGTTGATATTAGTCTTCACTATTTATCACTATTTATCCCAAAATAAGGAGATTAATCAATTTGGATATTTCTATGATGGTTCATCTAACTGCTGTAAAAATAGCTCAGAAAAGGTAGCATACTTTGTTTTTCACGTACAATAAAATATATTAAAGGACAAATAATTGGGCCTCCTGGGTGGCTCACTTGGTTAAGCATCTGTTTTCAGCTCAGGTCGTGATCCCAGGGTCCTGGGATGGAGCCCCTCATTGGCTCCCTGCTTAGCGGGGAGTCTGCTTCTCCCTCTCCCTCTGCCCCTCCCCACCTCATGATTGATTGCTCTCTCTTTTTCCCAAATAAAAATAAATCTTTTAAAAAATAAAAATTAAATTAAAAATTTTTAAAAAGGACAAATAATTACCATACCTGAATTTGGCTGCGGAGTTTCTAGAACCGAACATGATCCAAGCTGTAGGTTGCAAGTAAAAGCAAAATATAGCTTTAAGGATGTTATGGAGGCAACTGCCAGTCTGGTTTTGTAGCTCTGAAGCTGGTTCCCTCTACCATCTCTTCCTCCACACACTTCAGATTTATGGTAGTGTTTTCAAACCAAAATTAGAACACATAATTTAATATAATTGTTGAGGAGTAGGACAGAATATTTGTACTCAAGACGGTTCCAGAAAAATCCTATCTCCTTGGCCATAATAACTGTATTAAATTCAAGAGACCTACAAATTGTTTATCTTCTCTTAAAGTTTCACACTTTCAAAGTACACTAAGAACTTGAGATTCTTTCAAATCATTGTAAGGATTACTGACAACATGAAATGTTATATTTAGGTAGCTTTAATCATGTGGGAAAGCAGGATTAATATCTTGCTTTATAATGCAAATGGGCTGCAGGACTCAGTCATATCTACCTACAGGTATCCCAAATTATGGACTTAACAAATGGTACTAGACATGATTTAATTATTTGTAACTGTGATAGTGGTGAACAAGCTAATTAAGGGAAGTGCTTAGCACTCATACATGCCTGTTTTAAAATCAAAAGCATGCATTAATTTTGCTTGTGTGAAAGTAACAGGAGGAAAACGCACGTGCTCTGAGCGATGTGCACTGTGCAACACTTCAGTGGAAAATTCAACAAGGATATTAGTATTTAACATGCTTAATGGAATTCATGTCACTATGCTGAGAGCATCTAGAGGTTAATTTTTAACTTACCACCATATTAAATAAAAAGCACCTTCTTTTTATCTATAAATGAAACAGCTTCCCCCATTATTTTAAAGAAAATACAGTTCATTTCAGTTAGGTGGCATCCCAGGTTTTCATTTAGGTTTTGGTTAAAATAAAGTCTTAGCTACCAAAACACAGTTCAGTTGAAATAGCATCTGGCATACTGGCTACAGAGGTGGATCTTAGTTTTGCTCTCATTTTCCCCTAGCCCCACCCCCCAAGAAAACATCACCATCTTTTGTTATAGCTTCTCTGTGCAAGTAGTAGACTAACTCCTCCTTGGGAATATTATTTCAAAAGTAATTTAAATAGTTTCTCATGTTACTCTGCTTTAAAGCCTAGAGAGAATGAGGCACATGATTCTGCTTTTACTGTTTTATACAACTAAATGTCTCCAGAAAAGAATGATAATTATCTCTGGCATTGAACTCTAAAGTAGAAGAAACCTTGTTTAGAATTTTGATAGTGCAGACCAACTCAGCTGTCTACACTATCATACCTTTATGCTTTTAGAATAATAAGGTTCAGAATGCCGTTTAATCACACCTTTTAATATCCCTTTGTCTTTCTTCGGGGAATAGTAGAAGCATGACAAAGAGTACTTCCGTTTATTTTACTCAGTTTTGTTCTTTATATAAAAGGTAATATGAAAATGTGCCCAAGGGTTTACCCCTTTCCATCTAAACAAAATCTGACTAGAAAAAGCAGATTCTTCAGTTCATAGTACTTGAGTGCCCCCTATAGGATACTTTTTATATTTTTGCTCATGTAAATATTTAAAAGTGTTACTACATAGAATTTTATTTAAAATAAAAATAAAATAACAAAAATATGCATCTTTGAAATAAACAGCCTATGGTATATTTCCCCTCCACTGTATTTTCCTATCTAAAAAGCCAAAGCAAACTATCATTTTAGCCACTTTGTTGTTTTTCTGCTTTTACTAAAAATTTTCCCTACTTTTAAAGTTCTAATTTGCCTGCTTTTCTATTTTATGTCTGCATATACAGTACCAATTACTGTAGTTCAAATACACATCTAAAAATGTGTGTTTATTGAATGTACTTTTTTTGCTTAAAAGTTTAAAAAGAATGATTAATTAGCTATAAGTTTTAGAAAATAAAATAGGTTATCCTTGTGTGGGAGAAGGTCCAATTGTTAATCTGGTTGGGAATAGAGTCTTTGAACTCCTTAAATTAACATCTATGAATAATACTGGAATAGAAAGAAAGAATGTGTATACTTAACATATTCCTGCCAGTTTGTATCAGGGATGTGGTGCCTAGGATTTCTTGGGTTTTATAAGCCTTTTTTTATTTGTGCTGTACCTTATGTTTGAAAGGTGTGGACAGGAAAAAAAGTACATGTATTCTAACCACATCCAACTATGTCATATTCATTCTGCCTTTATCTAGTTAAAAAAAATACATATCAAGGCTGAGACTTTGTTGTATTCAGTGTAGCTCACTTAAGTAGATAAGATTGTAATTAGATCCTTTTAAAAATAGACTACCAAGTTAATATTCTATGTAATGTAGATCCAAAAAAAAATGTTACTAATGTCCTTGGTTTAGGACACACACAACGTGCGCATGCACGCATGCACACTCATGCTCCTGGCTAAAACCTTTTTGATTTGTATTGCATCTGAATAAGCAGATGCAGCCAGTGGTAAGGAAGCAATGATATAAGTAGACAATAAAAAGAGGTCCGTAATTCCCGTTCTTGCCTCTTCCCCTTCTGCTCTCATATATTTATTATGTGCTTGTTATTTGAAAGGCATCGATGCTTGGTGCTAGGATTATTCCAGTGGAAAGTCATGGTCCTTGCTATCCAGAGCTATATGTCTAATGAGAAAACAGGTCTGAAGAGACTATTAAAAAGTATCCTGTTAAGTGTTTTAAATGAAAGTGTGCATAATGCACAGTGGAGACTTTGATAAACATACAGTTCAGTCTCTGTGGAGCAAAAAAGATTTCACCAAGGAGGAGACACTCGGATGACTTGAATATTTTGCTAGGAGAAAACTGAGGAACAACCATTCAAGTAAAGGGAACAGCATGCGTTATGGCATATATTTCTAGATAATAAAGTTTGAGATGATTATAGAATCTAGAAAGATCAGTTGTCAGATAATGTGGCATTTTGTAAGTCATATTAAATAATTTGTACTTTAGTCTGAAGTCAATGAAAATATATTATTTGAACAAATCAAGAACTATCCAGGAAAATATAAACCCATCCACTATGTAACTATATTACTATGAAATCTATGCCATTCACATTTCTACATAAACCTGCTGGGATCATTTCTCTCATTTCTCCATCCCCACAGCAGAAGCAACCTAAATTCTAGGTTCCCATCCCAGATTACAAAAGTAGTCCTTTATCTATTAAATAATAATTTAAAGAATCCTGGAACAATTAATCCAATGACACACCACATCTCCCGGGGCTGCTTACCCCAATTTATAGATTCTAAATTATGCCACCTACAATCTAAATTATTTGGGCCAATTACCTAAATTTTTCAAGTCATAATGTCCAGCTCAGAAGGCTAGAGATAATGCCAGGACCTCCGAGTGTACCAATTAATGGATTATGCTGACATCTGCTGTCATTCTGCCAGGCCCTTCAATTGCATTTCCCAGGTAGCCTGTTGCAATGTGACTGATCTATTTAATGGCTAATCTATTTAATGATGCCACATGTTCTGGCCAGATCCACTGTCCATTAGCCACGTTTTACAAGACTCACTGGTGCCCCCAAAGGAGCAGATCGATCTACTTGTAGAGACAAGATACAGACACATTTAAAAAAGATAACCAGAGATGAAAGGCAGAATATAAGAATTACAAAATTAGAAGTACAAAGTAAAAAGATAAGTATAATGGATTGGGGGCTGGGGAATGCTGTTATAAAGAAAACTGTGAGAGTTCAAATTTCAATTAAACCTCAAAAATTTATCTGGTATTTATAATAATAGACAGATTGCAGTTTCTTTCTGTTTAGAAAATGTAACATAAATATAACAATTAATGCTTGATCTATTATTTCAGGATAATGAAAATAGTCTGGTTATAGTATATCAGGAATTTTTAACAAAAAATTGATGCAGAATTTTAGAAAAAAAAGAAAAATTTTGTCCAATTTCTTTTTTTTTTTATTTGAGGGAGAGAGAATGAGTGCATGAGAGAGAACATGATTGGGGGGTAGGGGCAGAAGCAGAGGAAGAAGCAGGCTCTCTTCTGAGCAGGGAGTCAGACACGAGGCTCACATGGAGCTCCAGGACCCTGGAATCATGACCTGAGCCAAAAGCAGACACTTAACTGACTGAGCCCCCCAGGAGCCCCCCAAAATTTTGTCCAATTTCTTACCCCACAAAAAGGTAGGCAGCTGATAGATGCTATCTTGTTTTGGGCATTTTAAAAATATTGACTTATTTTCAAATTGCACTAGCAAATATAAATAGATACATACATACATATAAATATATCTATATAGAGAGAGAGATAAACGTCCCAATTTCTAAGAAAACAGAAGAAAACTTGATTACTAATGACAAGTAAAAGAAACAAAAGAAAGGGCAAATAAATGTATTTTTTAAAGATGATTGAAATAAGAACAAATGTTCTTATTGCCACAATAAATGTGAATTCATTAAACACTCTAATTAAAACAAGTTGACTTTCAAATTGAATTTTTAAATCTGACAATATATTATTTAATTTTTTTTCAAAAATATTTATTGAACATCTTCTATGTAGCAAATAGTGAATAGTGTGCAAGGACCCAAGATAAAATGGTCAAGACTTTTATGGTTCTTTCCTTCAAAAAAAAAAAAAAAGTATGAAAAAAATATGAGGTAAATATAAACCTAAAAAAATCAAGGGAAACAATACTGATACCACAAATGATTTAATTCTAAGGAAAGAGCACAGATTAATAAAAAAAAGTTAAAATAAATTGATAAAATTTAGAAAAATTAAACATTACCCCATATATATCTTTCAGTATAGTTTAAAATGTAAGACCGTGTAAAACAATAATCAAAATAAAAAATATTAAAACATTTCAAACAAAGTCTTGATGGCTTATTTGAAAGATAACTGAAGTCAGAGTTATTTGCTCAAATTTGTGAAGGGTGGTACTAATCATTTTGATTTTGATGAATGGAAACTCATACTCTGTCTGTAAATAAAAATGTCATTCTCCCCAAATTACCCTAAAATATTATAGAATTCCAATTAAATTCCAAGGTTATTTCTTCATTTGGAATATGATCAAATGATTTTAATATGAATTTGGAAAAATAAATACCTAAGAATAGCCAAGACAATGTTTACTAACAAGAATGGGGAGGGGTGTTATCAGTACTAAAAAATAATACAGGAAAATATAAAGCTATACAAATTTAAAAGTATATTATTGATGTAGAAATAAATGAAGATCAATTAAACAGAAGAGAAATTCCTAAGTTTCTTCACATAGAAGAATATAATATAGCATACAGGTAGCTTCAATACAGTGTGCAACAAATACTCAAATAATTTGCTGACTATTGATAGGATTTTCATATAAATATCAACACCTTCTCTAGTTTAAATTGCTACATATTTAAAAATGATTTCAAGATTTTTTTTCCCTCTGTCAAAAAAACAAAAATCAGCGGCGCCTGGGTGGCTCAGTCGGTTAAGCATCTGTCTTTGGCTCAGGTCATGATCCCAGGTTTCTGGGACTGAGCCCAGCATTGGGCTCCCTGCTAGGCAGGGAGCCTATATCCCCCTTTCTGCTCCCTCTGCTTGTGCTCTCTATGTCAAATAAATAAATAAATCTTTAAAAAACAAAACAAAAATCAGCAAAGCCCATGAAGTCAGGTACAAAAACCAACCACAAGAGAAAAGACTGTAGAATGCTTTGCAAAGAGATTCCCAAGTTGGGTTTAGGAGCTCTTTTAATGTATTAGAGGCAGAAAGCAAATTGGACAATCATTGGGATCATATGTGGCCACTCTCCAAAAATTGCATTAAGGGGTGTGAAGAAGTTGGTAGGAAGACTAAATTAATGTCTTTTGCCTAAGTCACTATTGAGATCTTAGGAATATTCCAACTGTTGGCTAAATATGCAACCTATAGCTTCAGTTAGCTGCTCAGTTCAAAGACTGCCTGACTGCAGGCGTTTTATCAACTTGAATATCCCAGAACTTAGAAATGACAGTTCTGGTAAATTTTATTTTTAGTTCTGGAATTTAATAAATAGAATCTGTAAATAATTGGGTGCAAAGCAAGTAGATTTCTTTATGAGGAACAGCTACTTATTAATGTACTTCAGTATTTGGAAGAATAAATACACATAAAATAGGAAATTTCATGTAATTCCTCCTTAAACTTTTTCTTCAAAGGCCTTTAAATTGTCATGGCAAAATGAATGGATGAATGACTGAATGAATGAATGGACAAATGAGTGAATGAATGAATGCATGCATGCGTGCATTGCATGGCAAGGCTTTAAGGAGGGCTATCTCCCCCTAGAAACAGAACAGCAATGGTAAAGTACACATTTTGTTTGTTTGTTTGTTTTTTAAAGATTTTATTTATTTATTTGAGAGAGAGAGAATGAGATAGAGAGCATGAGAGGAAAGACGGTCAGAGGGAGAAGCAGACTCCCCGCTGAGCGGGGAGCCCGATGCAGGACTCGATTCCAGGACTCCAGGATCATGACCTGAGCCGAAGGCAGTCGCTTAACCAACTGAGCCACCCAGGCGCCCTAAAGTACACATTTGATAAGCAATATCATGCTCTGGATAAAGTCTTCCAGAATCAATTTTCAGATGATATGAAGAGTTGTCAGGTAGTTGAATGCCTACAATGAAAATAAAGTATAAGGGGGATGGATCTTCAGCACTGTATGAGTAGACAGTAAATGATAAAATTATTTTACTATAGGAAGAACAAAGTTTTTGAGTGGAAGATACAAAGCAATATTTATGGAATAATGAGCTCTGATCTTTCAGTCTCGACCCAAAAATTTACCTGGGAAACAACACTGATGAAAGAGAACACTGGAGTAGTAGCCAAGAAATCTGGTTTTTAATGATAGATCTATGAGTATGATCTTAGACAAATAATTTAGAATTTTGCCTTTAGTGTTCTTATCTGGGAACAGAGAATAATAATACCTATTTGATTTATTGGTACAGTTACATGAGATAATAAAAATAAAAACACTTAGTAAAATTCTTGGCACATGGTTGAATTCTAGGCCAGAAATAGCTCTTGAATCTGAGGTCACTAGACACATCAAACCACTGTACCTCTTAAACTAAAATCACCAAAATAGGAGAGTCTATTAGTCACAAATATGAAAAGATCATTGGACCTCATAAAAATCTACAAAGAAATAGACTATAGTTCTGTCACACTTTAAAAACAAAAGATACTCATAACAGTCTAGATGGGTCATGGTTTCCAAACAAGGCTGCACATCAGGATTACTGGGGAACTTTCAGAAACCACAGTTGCTGGTTCCCCCAGGGTTTCTAAAACACTGTTCCAGGGTGGGGTGCTATCTGGATGATTCTAATATGTACCTTGGTAGAGAACACTGAACGAGGGTAGGAAGATACAAACTAAAATAAATGGAAACAGGAAGGGGCAGCAAAATATTCAGTTGAGAAAAACTTGGGACACTGTCAGAATTATGAAATTTGGACATTATGAAGAATTCAGAAATGCAACTGTAAGTACCTCTCTTTAAATAAAAGTGTTATGAGCAGAAGTGTGGGGGGGTAAGTGGGAGAGGAGAACATAAATGACAGCAAATATTACTTTATAAAGAGAATTACCTCATGAAACTCATTGGCCCTAGGAATGGTACCAAAAGAGATTCCACATGAACTTACATCTGCCAGATTAATACTGGACCATTATGTGTTTTAGGGAATTTGGGCACCTACAAAGCATTTTGTTCAGCACATCTTGCATTAATGCTTTAGAATAAATGAAGACAGGTAGGAGAGCCTAGATGGCTATCACTATTTTAATAAGAGTTTGAGGAAGATGCTTGACAATAATTTCTGGTTCTTTAAACAACACTAGAAACTGATTATGAGCAGTCTTAACCTCACCTACACTCTTGTAGAGATTATCTTCTGGTTTGAGATTGCTACTTTTTACAGAGCCTGAAGTTCAGGTGCCTCCACCTTTAAGAACCCTACCAAGCCAGAAGTTTGTTTAATTGTGCAAGACTGTTGAATCACAAATCTGTACTTCTGAAACAAATAACGCAACATATTTTAAGAAAAAAGAAAAAGAAGAAGATAACAGGAGAGGAAGAATGAAGGGGAGTAAGTCAGAGGGGGAGACGAACCAGGAGAGACGATGGACTCTGAAAAACAAACTGAGGGTTCTAGAGGGGAGGAGGGTAGGGGGATGGGTTAGCCTGGTGATGGGTATTAAAGAGGGCACATTCTGCATGGAGCACTGGGTGTTATGAACAAACAATGAATCATGGAACACTACATCAAAAACTAATGATGTAATATATGGTGATTAACATAACAATAAAAAATTTTAAAAAAAAGCTAGGATTTTTGTTTTGTTTGGTGTACTGAGCTAGATTGTTTGCTGCTGCTTTTTGCCAGCACGCTCACAGCTGTGCCACCTTATTTGAAGTTACACTTCAGCATTCCCTTGACATGTTCAGTTTTGGACTTTTTGCTCACAGTTGATACTCCCCAGTTTCACATATACAACCTGTTAAGGAAGTAACTCAGCTACCATTCATCTCTTGCATATGTCCAGTCCAAGAAAATGGCATTAAGGTATCAGGGCAGTGGTAACAGACTAAGTATTACTCAAGGTATTTCTGGAAAACCTAACGTCCACTTCTCTGTCTTAGACAAGGCACTTAGAGACACAAATCCTTTTAGAACTGGAAGGGTCCCTAGGGACTTTCACTTGGTGATCCTCATTTTACAAGGAAGAAATATAAATATCCAAGACTTTACAGGAATTGTCCAAGTTTACATAGCTAGTTTGTAACAGAACTGACACTAGATTACAGATGCTGTGCCAAGTAGCTCAATCTAACATCATATTACCGTTACACCCCATTACTTACCCACTGGCAAATTCATGTAAGAGACAATGAAAAAGGTCATTCAAGGAAAATGTCCTTTCATAAGAAAGCACTAAAACCTGTCAGGGAGGGCAGTGTCTAAACACCAGTGTTCAATAATAGCTTGAAGGTTTCAAGAAAACTTCCTACACGTAAGAATGTGTGGCAGATTGACTGACAGGGTTATTGCAGCACTGAGACATCCCTAACAAGAACTAGATTTAAATAGAGTATATGGCAATTATGATGTGTCAGTGGCTAATGAGGCATTCTCTATTCTAAATCAATTCTAGGAGTCTTCAGTAACACTGATAAAGCTATATGTTCACACCAAAATCTGATATAACTTATTCTGTACTTGTCATGGCTATGCTGATAAAATTTCTATTTTACCATAGCTATAGATTTTTCAGTGAAATCCCAATTTGGTTAGGCCTCATGGGTTAATCTCTGGACCAAGAGAGTAAACCAGTCTTATCTGATCTTCAGCTTGTCCTATATAATTTTCTGGCCAAAGAAAGCCTTCAAAAATATTGGCAATAATCAGTATGGCTTCAAAGAAAGACTGGCCATGACACCAGTGTGATTTTAGCTGGCATAGAATTCTGATGTCATTATAAGGGCATTTGTCCTAGCCCTTATAATGTGTCAGCCTAATAGGTCCATAAGATTTTCCAAAACTGTTCAAGATTTTACAATCTTCTATTCAATTCTTAACTCTTGTCAATCTGACTTATGTCCCTACCAATCCACTGAAATTGCTCTCATTGAAGTCACCAACATCCTTCTAGTTTTCAAATCCCAATGGCACATTATATTAAATCTCTTCTTGACCCTTTCTTCATTGAAACTCTTTCCTCCTTTGACTTCTATAGAGCTCTCCTACTTCATTATTTTCTTACTTCAATAATGGTTTCTTTCTTCCTCAGTTCTCTTCCTTCTTCTACCATTTATGTACTGGTGCTCTTTGAAGACCGTGGTCAGACCTTCTCCCCCACTTTTTTTTTAGATTTTTTTTAAATTTATTTATTTGACAGAGAGAGACACAGCAAGAGAGGGAACACAAGCAGGGAGTGGGAGAGGGAGAAGCAGGCCTCCCGCCGAGCAGGGAGCCCAATGTAAGGCTCTATCCCAGGACCCCAGGATCATGACCTGAGCTGAAGGCAGATGCTTAATGACTGAGCCACCCAAGTGCCCCTTTTTCTCCCTTTTTACATTAATTATGCCCCTAGTTTATTATCATTTCCACATCCATGAGATTGCATATTTCTGAAGATTTTCATATAGTCTAAATATAATCTAATGATCTTCCTATTGTGTATTTATCAATCTATTTTATATTCCTATCAACATCTTTTCCCTAAAGTAATCATTCAGACCTCCTACCCTTTATTTCCTACATTCCCTATCACAGAGAATGCCATTTATGCAGTCCCCAAGTCAGAGATCTAGAAACCATCTTAGATTTCTCTCTATTCTTCACCACACATTCAATGTTTCAAATGGATGACAAGGTTTGTTAATTCTCTTTCATAAATATAATTTGTATATAGATCCTTTACACTTACTCCCACTACTACTACCTTACTGCAAGTACTCATCTTTGATCACCAAGATCCTAAAATAACATTTTACCTATTCTCTTTTCCAGTTCAGTTGTTTTAAATTGGCCTTCTACATCATTGCCAGCATGATCTTTCATTGTATGAGATACACCGAGCAAGATGCCTAAGCTCAAACCCCATGTTCATTATTTACTCACTCTATGACCTAAAGAAGTAACTCACGTCCTCTTCATCTCACTTTCTTCATCTGCCAATGGGAATAATACTATATACCAGAGTTATTTGTTAACATATTTCTTGACTTCCAGCCGGAAAGAAACTTATGGTTCATCTCATTTACTTAGTCTATACATAAGGAAAGAGCAAAATATCCTTTGTTTGGCCCAAGATCATAGGATGATTTGATGCAAAAACGGAAATATATTGGTGATTTCCTGGCTTTCACCCAGTGTTCTTTCAATGTACCAATTTAAATGGTGTCATACACATTGTATCATGTTATTAAAAATGTATCAAAGAGGATATTCTCAGTACCCCAGATGAAACATTATAAGTACTGATTATTGAACAATATATTTATAGAACAAGTTTTTTTAATTAATCACACTAAGCTGACAGCTACATTTTAGTCTATCAACTTTTGTCTTATTATGTTTAGCTTTGCCCAATGGGCCCCAAAATGTTATATATCTATCTATATCCATATATTTTTGGCCTAGTGTACTGGGTAAAAACAAATACTGGACAAAGACTTCTGCTTAATGAGTGGCACATGCCTGAGTCAATGCAGGAAGAGATTCTAGGGATGCAGCACCCTGCCACTGGCTGGGTGGAGTAAGAAATACCTTCTATGTTCCCAAGGCTAGAACTAACAAGGTCATTTGACACACACCATGTTTAGGGTTTATTGTATTTTATATGCTAGAGATAATCAACATGTTGAAATAAACTTCATCAATTCACAAACAAACCAAACTGACCACCAGTAGGGAAATAGGTTCAGGAAAAATGCAGATACAATAAGTAATTCACTGAATCTCCCTGACTTCTTGAGTAGTTATGTTTTTTCATGCTGAAACCCCATCTCCTTGCAGTACACATATACTTCTTAGTATTTCTTCAAACCAAAACTGCTAAAATACAGTGTCTCACAGATTCAAAGTGGAACTCTAGCTCCAAAGATCATCAAAGTTAGAAAATATGTTAAAATTCCCCCTCTTCCTCCTTCTTACTGTTGTCATTATCACCATCATCATCACTGTTGTCATCATCATAGATCCTGCTTATTGAATACTCTGTATGTGCCGACTCTAAGTATTTTACATGCATTTACATAAATAACATTTTAATATAGGTGATATGCATATAATCATTTTAAAAATAAAGTAAAAAAAAAGAAAACTAAGGTCAAGCACACTGCATGTGGGCTGCAGTTAGTAAGTGATGGAGCAGGAGTTCAAACCATTTCAAGCTCTTTAACTACTCTGATTTACCTGCCTTTCTCTCTCCCTGTCTCCATTCCCAAACATTAAAGTGTTTGATTATTTTCAGGAAAATAACAGATAACTTTTAGAGGGAATTTATTTAAGAAAATAAATTTTAATTCTATATACAGGAAGATATGCAATATAGCAGAATTCAAAATTTAACGCATTTTAAAGATGAAAATGCAGAAAATATGTGGTTAAATAAAATATGGCACATTAATTTTATTAAATAATAAGCACCTTAATCATTGTGAAACTTTCACAGCAACATGATTACATGTCTATGATTCATTAAATGAAAAGTGGAAAATACTTATGTCTGTGCTAAAAATATAACCATTGAGACTGCACTGGATACTTAGATAACAAATGAAGAGAAACATGGAATGGTATGCAGGGAACATATCCTGGTTGGACAGTTCTTCTGTGTTGTTATTTCTGATACTATTAAAATATGTTTTTTGTAATACTTAAAAAAATTAGGTGTTGACCTGATAGTTGGATTTTAATAGGTTATAAGCATATTTTAAAAGATTTCTATAGAAAAGTGACATTTACAAAGAAAACATTTCCTTAGAGGTACCAATTCTCTCATGTTTTTCACAGAGATGAAGAAAATAGCTCTATTGAAGTCTTGTTTAGTTTAAGGTTATTTGTTGTTTTGTTCTACTGTCTCTTTGTTTTAAAACATTCTCTATGCAGAGATTAAAATCCTTCACTGTACTTCAAAAAGATGGTGGAATTTAAAAGTTCAAAGTTTACAGTGGTATTTGCATCTTTGAAATAATATTTTGCTCTTCTAATTTTCATGAACAAATCAAGATTATTGTTTGCAAAGTGTTTGTTTTCATTGTCAATTGGCCCTTATTTTAAGACTGCATTTTCTAGCAAAGCAGAGTAAAACAATTGGGTTGAAAAAGTAGTATAATTTATAAAACACAAATCCATATGTATGACGGATGTCTGTCAATTTTGTCTGTATCACTTGCTGAAAGTTTCTTTCATGAAAGTATCCTCAGATACTTAAAAGGGATGACTCTTCCCCCAAAGTACTCCAATTACCCACATACATCTTTGAATTGTTCCCATATAAACTTGGAATATGTTTGTCATAGAAGATAGCTTGATGGTGTTTTACATGTAGCCATAACTATGTGGACACCGAGATGTGGAGATCTTTTTAATAGCATGCTAATTGGCAATGGAGCCTGATCTGGGCTTTGGGTAAGATACCTGGGCAAGTCCTAAAATTTGTAAGTCATAAATTTTCCTTTGAAAAACATTTGCATCCTCATCTCCTACCACTGATTACATTCACTAACAAATTATTAAGCCCAATACAAAGAAACCCAAAAAAATCAGTTGACTGTTTTAGTTTCCTGATAATGGCTTTTTTAAAAAGTGTTAGGTAAACTTAGTCAAGACCAAAAACAATATTTGAACATCTTTATTTTCTTCGTGTTCTGAGTTTGACCTGATCCCATTTACCTGCATTTTGAAATACCTTTTAAAAATAACAGTTTTATTGACATATAACTCACATAATACCAAATTCATTTTTTAAAGTAATACAATTCAGTGGTTTTGAAGTGAAGAGTAGTACCTTCATAGGTTTGTGCAGCTATCACCACTATCTAATTTCAGATCCTTTCATCACTTCAAATATAAATCCCAAATCCATTAGCACTTATTCTTCATTTTCTCTGACACCAGGCCCTGGTAATCATTAATCTTTTTTCTATTTTTATGGATTTGACTATTCTGGACTTTTTATATAAATAGAATTATACAATATGTGACCTTTTATGACTGTCTCTTTAACTTAGCATAAGGTTTTCAAGGTCCATCTATGTTCCATGCTCCTTTCCTCCTTATTGCTGAATAATATTTCACTGTATGGATTTACTACATTTTCTTTACCCATTCATCAATTGATGGACATTTGCATTGTCTCTACTTTTTGACTATTATGTATAATACTGCTATAAACATTGCCTGACAGTTTTTTTGGGTTTTTTTGGTGAACATATTATTTTAACTCTCTTGACAACATACGTAGGAGTGGAATTACTGGGTCATATGGTAATTCTATGTTTAACTTTTGTAGGAAGTGACAAATTGCTTTCCAAAGTGGATGCACATTTTACAATCCCACCAGCAATCTATGAAGGTCCCAATTTTTTCACATATTCATCAACATATTTTGTGGGGTTTTTTTTTGTTTTTTTTAAAGATTTTATTTATTTATTTGACAGAGAAAGACACAGCGAGAGAGGGAACACAAGCAGAGGGAGTGGGAGAGGGAGAATCAGGCTTCCCGCGGAGCAGGGAGCCCGATGCGGGGCTCGATCCCAGGACCCTGGGACCATGACCTGAGCCGAAGGCAGACGCTTAACGACTGAGCCACCCAGGCGCCCCTTTGTGGTTTTTTTTAAGATTTATTTATTTCAGAGAGAGAGAGCACATGTATGACATGCACAGGAGGTAGGAACAGAGGAAGAGAGAGAGAGAAACTCAAGCAGAGTCCATGCTGAGTGAGGAGCCTGATGTGGGGGTCAATCCCACAACCCATGAAATCACAATCTGAGGTGAAACCAAGAGTTGGATGCTCAACTGACTGTGCCACCCAGGCACTTCATGTCCTATCTTTTCAATTTTAGCTGTCCTAATAGGTGTGAAGTGATTTTTCATTATAGTTTTGGTTTGCATTTCCCTAATGGCTAATAATATTGAACTTATTTTCATATGCTTAATGGTCATTTATTTGTATATCTCCTTTAGATAAATGTCCTATTCAAATTAGTTTCACATTTTAACTTGTGTTGTCTTTTTATTGTGGAATTGTAAGATTGTGTGTGTGTGTGTGTGTGTGTGTGTGTAGATAGATACAAGACCCTTATATTATAGGATGAACAAATATATGCTCCCATTTTTTGAACTGTCTTTTCACTTTCTTGATGGTGGCCTTTAAAGAACATAAGTTTGTAATTTAGAAGAAATCCATTTTATGTTTTTTTTTTCTTTAGTTGTGCTTTTGCTATCAAATACTAAAGTTTGTGGTAAGATTTAATCAAATAGTCCTCCAACTATTTTTTTCAAGACTCTTTTGGTTGTGTCCCTTGCATTTCCATACAAATTTTAGAATCAGGTTTTCTATTTATACAAGGAAAAGCAGCTGGATTTTTATAGACATTGCATCAAATCTTTATATTTTTGGAGAGTATTACCATCTTAAAAATATTAAGTCTTCTGATCCATGAACATAGAATGTCTTTCCACTTATTTAGGTATACTTTAATTTCTTTCAACAATACTTTATAGTTTTCAGTATACAAATTATGTATTTCTTTTGTTAAATTTATTCCTAAGTATTTTATTTCACTCTTTTGACTACTATCATTCATTGTTAGTGTATAAAAATACAATTGACTTTTGTATAATGTGTTAAAGCTTGCACACTTTCTGAGCCAGTTTATAAGTTCTGAAATATTTGTGTGCGTGTGTATTGATTGGAATTTTTTGTAGACAAGGACATGTCATCCTGGATGCCTTTATCCCCCTACTTACCCACCCCTGTCTTATTACTCTGGCTAGAAGCTACAGCTCAATGTTAGTAGAAAAAAATCAATGTTGTCAGTTTTATTGAGAATCCTTTGTATGGAATGAGTTGGATCTCTCTTGATGCTTTTGAAAATTTCTCTGTGTTTTTGAGAGTTTGATTATGATGTGACTAGATTTGTATTTCTTTAAGTTTATCCTAATTGGACTCTATTGAGCTCCTTGGTTGTATAGATTAATGCTATTCATCAAATTTGAGAATTTTTTGGCTATTATTTCTTCAAATATCCTTTCTACTCTTTTTGTCTTCTTCTTCTGGAACTTCTATTATGTGTATATTGCAATGCTTCATTATGTCCACAGGCTCCTTCGGCTCTGTTTCTTTTTTCTTTTTTTCTTTTTTGTTCTCTTTCTCAGGCTAGATAGTCCTCATTGATTTACCTTCCCATTCAATGATTTCTTCTGACAGCTTAAATCTTGTTGAGCTATTTAATTTCATTTGAATCATTTCACTGATTTTGAACCCCAGAATTTCTAAGGCTTTTTTAAAAATATTTTTTCCAAATTATTGATATACCCTGTTTGATGAGGCATCATCCCATACTATCCTCTAATTTTCTGAGGTTTCTTTTAGGACTTTGGAAATAACAGCTATTTTAAAGTCTTTGTCTAGTTAATCTAATGCCTGGGTTTCATCAGGGACCAGTTTTTATTGATTAATTTTTTTTCTGTGTATGGACTATATTTTTCTGTTTCTTTGTATACCTCATATTTTTGTTTAAAACTGGACATTTTAAATAATATAATGATGCAATTCTACAAATCTGACTAGATTCCCTACATTCTCTTGAGTTTGTTACTTTTGCTTATTGGTAGTAGTAGGGGCAGTGATATTTGTTTGTTTGTGACTTTCCAGGACTAATTCTATAAAGTCTAAATGCTTTTCATATCTGGCCCCTGAAGTCTTTACTCAAGTATCTTCATGTTCAGCTAATAATTGGACAGAGATCTCCTTAAATGCCTGAACCAGTATGACTCCCAGCCTTTGCCAAGGTGTTCTATGTATGTGCTGGTGTACACCTTTGATGCTCCAGCAGACAGTAACCACATCTGCTTTTAGCCTTTGTTTCCACTTGGGCAGAGCCTCAAGTGAACCTGAGATGGAGGTTAGAGTCTTCCCAGATTTTTCTTTCTAGATCCCTATGAAAATGTCAAAGCTTTTCAAAGCCTTTTATGAATATCTAATTTTCTAGTTTTCCTTTTAAATTTTTGAGTTAGCTTCTTGCTTGACCCAACTGTTGTCAGCACCTCAGGGAGCTCTGATTTTAAACAACTGTAGCTTTTAATTTTGACAAATGTTTCAGAGAAAAGGCTGTTCACAATGAGTGAGCACTGAATCAGGTCAAAGAAGTCAAGCCCCATGAGTAAGGGTTTTCCAGGAACTGCCAGACAGGTGAAATAATGACTGTTCTCTGGGAAGAGGATCTTTTGTGGAGCCCCATATGGAAAAGATTAAAATGGAGTATTTCCCTCACAATCAATGAAATATTATATCCAAATAAATTAAAGTCTTATATGTCAAAAACAATATTTAAAAACTCAGTCAAAAATTTAGGTTTTTTTTTTTTAGTTTTGAAGTTGGGTTTTTTTCACTTTTTTAAAGCCCTAAGTATAAATTATAGGAAAATAATTTTCTCATATAGAAATTAAAAACTTTTTTCATCAAAACAGACCCTAAAATGAATGAAAAGACAAATTACAAACTGTGAAAATAGATTCCAATTTACATAATTGACAAGGATTGGTATAAAGAATACCAGTCAAAATTAATGAACTAGAGCAGTGTGAAAAATATGAATAAGTACAAAGTGAATAATGTGATTCCATAAATATTATATAGAACAAAAATACCTTTATAAAATGTTAAGAACAACTGAAGTCAATTTGGAAATGCATAGATGAAG
The DNA here is from genome assembly GCF_009762305.2 of Zalophus californianus. NCBI lineage: Eukaryota > Metazoa > Chordata > Mammalia > Carnivora > Otariidae > Zalophus > Zalophus californianus. The sequence continues at coordinate 108,734,893 of NC_045597.1, forward strand.
CTACAGAAAGGGAAAGCAAAGGAATAATCAATTTGGGATTTTTAATACGGTTTCTCCAAGGACTAGCAAGGGGATGGAATTATGGGGGACCCTATAGGTAGATATAAGTGATTTTCAAGGCCAATGATTTGTGTGAGATGGTGGATTTATGAGCTCTTACTACATTACAACAAATTAATAGACACATTGATAAGAATCATGTTCAGAGTGCATCCTGAACCAAGGATTATGATCAGTCTAATAGTTTGCACCAAAGACCAATAGGACCAGCGGGAAAAATAAAATGAAAAAAAAAATAGCATTATGTATGCCTGTTAAAATTTAAGGATAATCATAACAATAATAGAAATGCTATGGCTGAGTTCCAAAGAAATAAAAAAAGAAAAAGGAATGAAACTGCCATAGCACAAAAAGAAGGGAGAAAAGAAAAAAGTAAAACAGAGGAGATTGCCGGGAAAGTGAGGCGGGAGCGGGGGAGGGGTGAGTGCGAGGGCGGGGCCGGCTGGAGGGCGAGGAGGCGGGGCGGATGGAGGCTCCTTACCGCTAGGCCTCGGCGCCCGGCCTGCTTGGTCTGCTGGGCTGTGGGGCTGGAGTGGGTGGGTGACTAGATGCGGTCGGGGACGTGGAGCGCCTGGTTTTCTAATTGCGCCCCACTGGCCTCTCTGGAACGTACACCCGCCTGATCAATGGGAACGCAAGAGGAATAGGAGCAAACATTACAAAAGATTCTATTAAAAGAGGGGGTTGGGAGGATGGACACACACACACACACACACACACACACACACACACCCCCCACAGAGGTACACAAAGAAAAGACTAACACCCTCTGATTTCCCTGTAGCAAATGAGATAAAGACATGGCCATGAAACCTGTTAATTCGTTCCCCCCCTATAATTCTCTCTTACAACCTAGTAACTGAATATTTAATTTTATGATAAACAGATCCATTGCGACTTTAAAATTGTTTCATCTATCATACCAACTCTCCTGTTATGTACATTTGCACACCTTTGAGCTAGGTTGTATTCATTTACAGAATTTCAAATACAAAAGACTAGACAGTTTTCCAACCACTGGTTGCAAGCATAGAACGTTCTCACAAAAATCAAAATTTCAAATATAAAGGGACCAAATTATTCTTCCAACCTTGGACCAAAACCTATTTTATGACTATAATGTATTTGACAGTAGGAACAGGAGCTTGAGGCGGGGCGGGTGGGCGGTGACTCCGAGGGGCGTCTGCGGCGCCCTGTCTTTCTTTGGCTATGTAGTAAGAAGTGGAGTTGCTGGAGTATATGGCATTTCTATTTTTAATTTATTGAGGAATATACATACTGTTTTCCACAGTGGCTGCACCAGTTTACATTACCACCAACAATGCACAGGATTCCCTTTTCTCTGCATCCTTGCCAGAATTTATCTCTTGTGTTTTTGATAATAGCCATTGAACAGCCATGAGGGAGGGAATGTGGAAATTCTAGAAAGGATGTACAAAATGTCTACATTCATACATATATAAAACAAATAATGGAAAAATAAAAATGTATGCAATAATATTTTTAAATAGACTAGGTGGGTACAGTTGACTATATTAGTTGTTACTTCAGAGAAAGAAAAAAGAACAGGCTATACAAACAGGAAAACATTTAACTTTATATTTATTTATAAAAAACTAATTCAAAAAGGACAAATAAATATTGTGAAATGAAGGTATTGGTTATGTTTATTATAAAATCTACATTTTTAGTTTTCTCCATTTTTTATTTGCTTTTATCATTTTCTTTCTTTTTTTTAGATTTCATTTATTTGACAGAGAGACGCAGCGAGAGATAAACTTTTAAGAAAAAAATAAGCTGAAAACCTACTTACACTTATCTCATCATCTGTCTATAATTTCTACCCCTTTTTTGTTGCTGTATTTTTCCTGACAAGGAAGTCACATATTAACTCAGGGGTCAACAGTAGATCAGTTCACTTCTCTACACCTTGAGGGATTGGATTAGATGATTTCTTAGGTTCCTCTTAGCCATATGATTCTATGAAATTCTGCAGGAAGCAGCATACTTCTTTTACTACAAGGAAAGCCTCTCTCAAACAATTAATAATAGGCTCTTTCCTCATGGTAAGCTGCTTTATTTTTATTATCTTCATATAAAACCTGACCTGTCTGTGTATGCCAAATACTGCTGTGAAATGAAAAGAGCTTTCTAAGTGCTTAGCATCCTTACAGGATTCATGGATGTGGAGGTGTTTAAATACTTCCAGAATTGCATTGGAATAAATAACATTCACCTTGACTGTCTTTAGAAGGCAGAATTGGTTTGTCAGCACTCTAATAAGTATTTGAGTGAAAGAAAGTTTAAAGATAAGGAAAAACTTGGGAATAATTCAATTAACAAAAGAAAGATAAACAATGGACAAACAAAAGCCAAATTAGCTCCTTATTCATGAATCTGGGGAACATGGGAAAAATTGTTCTCATTTTTTTTTAGTGAGTGAAGAGAAAAAGTGTTTTATTGTACAAAATAATCTAAAAATTATTGAAGTTGAAAATCAGAATTTACTTATACAGAACTGTTCTCATTTTATGACTTAAACTAATCGAATGGATTAAAAGTTGGGGATGGAGAAGAATCACAAGGGAAATAGGATGAGCCAGTGTTATGATTCTTTTAAGGGTCAATATCACATGGTAATCAATAGAGAGCAGGTTTCCATTGCACAGGAGCATAACGGGGCTGTGGGATGCTGGGAATGTTCTATATCTTGACTCAATTATTAATTATATGGTGCTTGCCTTATAATAATTTGGTAAATTATATACAGTTATGTCCTATGAACTATCCTACATAAAATCTCAGATGGATATACATATATATTTTGATATATCTATGTATCTATTTATCTAGGTTTTTATGTAGGATTGTTCATAGGACATAACTGTATAATTTCCCAAATTATATTTTTATTATAAATAAAATTTTGTTAGATAGATATATGCATACATACATACTTAAACTTACATTGATACATATACATATCTGTCTTTAAGATTTTATGTATGATAGTCCATAGGACATAAGTGTATAATTGACCAAATTACATTTTATTTATAAATAGATATATTTTTATTATAGTATTAAAATTTTTAAAGCATGCTTCTTTCAAAAATAGTAAAACATTAAGAAAGTGAATAATATCAAATGTTGATGAAGTAGCAAAAAGGTAAATAGCCACACACTGCTGGTGTGAATATAAATTGGTAAAATCAATTTGGGAAAACTGTTTGGCATCATTTAATACAATTGAAAATGTATGTAGATTTCTATGCCATAATTTATTCCAGATTCTTGTACTCCTCAATCAATCTATTCTGTAGCTACTTCCCTGAGCGTCAAAATTAAGCTGCCCATCAGATTATTAAACTTTAGTAACCTGATTCTAGGAAAGAGCAGGTGGAGTCATCAGGGGAGGGTTAAAAATAATATCTCAGCCTCAGCTTTGGTAGTCTAAGCACTTGGTTAGGTATAATAGTTAATTTACTGGCATTCGTCTTCCACTGGACTATTTAAGCTTGGCTAAGCCAAGAATCAGGTATATTTAATAGTCATATCCTCTGTGCCCACAATGTGTAGGATATGTAATAAGTTATCAGTAAATTACGCACAAAATTTTTTGAAAAATATATTGAGGGAAGCTTGAAGGAATGTGAAGCTCAATGTGGCTTTGTTTCATTGTGTCCTCCAGGGGGCAGTGCCTCCAACGTATTAAGACAACTGTGGTGACAGAAATGGAGGAGGGGATGTTCTTGTCCTGGGTCATGGGCCCGATAGTGGGTGTCAGAGGACTGGTGAAGTGCCTTCCTAAAGCTTCATGGTCAGGAAGGAACTTGGCATGGAGTGGCACTGGAGCAAACAGTAGAGAAAATCCATGACGTTGGACTGGATATATACATGAGCACGGGAGACAGCTCCATGGAGAGGCCACACCAAGATACAACTGTGAGGGAACTTGGAGCTGAGTGTGGGACCTAACTAAATAGGCAGGCGATGCAAGTGCAGGGAAGAGATGGGTTATTTAAGTATTAAATGCAATATGTGATTCATAATGGAACTATATGTCTGAATAGGCAATTTTCTTCTGCAAACTAAGTCTGCTTTTCAAAAAAAGCTCTCACTGAAATATTTTAGAGACCAATGTTATTCTTTAACATACTGCACTGAAAGTAATTTAATTCATTTTTAATGACCCCATTATTTATTTTAATATTTTCATTCTCATTGGAAATACTAAAATAGTGCCATATTGTCTACATTAAATGGTCGCAGATGATGGGGATATGTGAAATTTTATAACTCTTGAACATATTTTCTCTATTATTTGACAGCCACTTCTCAGATATTCCTTTTTTGGAAATACGCCTCTACCATGTTTTTTTTTTCTCCCCCTCTTTTGAGAGGTGGAGGAATATATATATATATATATATATATATATAATATATATATATTAATAATGTCTGAACATTCTAATCTGCTATGAGGTATGAAATAAAACATATCAAATATTTATTATAATTACCTCTATGATAAAAAAAGGATCTCAAGGGAAATGGCTTTTTGTTTTTGTTTTTCTTTTTTTTTAATTTTTTTTAAAGATTTTATTTATTTATTTGAGAGAGAGAGAGAGAGAGAGAGCATGAGAGGGGGGAGGGTCAGAGGGAGAAGCAGACTCCCTGCCAAGCAGGGAGCCCGATGCGGGACTCAATCCCGGGACTCCAGGATGATGACCTGAGCCGAAGGCAGTCGCTTAACCAACTGAGCCACCCAGGCGCCCAAGTAAGTACTATTTTCATTCTCATCTTACAAATGATGAGACTGAAGGACTTCTAGGCCAAGACTAAACATATTATACATGGTAGTCCTGCATTTCAAACTTGAGCAGTCAGGCTCCAGTCCTGGAATACCTTTCATCCCTTCTATAAATAAAATATAGGAGCTTAGTAGAGAATCTCCTGTTTTTAACTATGAGGGCACTTTTCTGAAATGAAAAAAAAGTATACTTGATAAGAATTGCATTTATGAAATTTTAGAAAAAATTGTTATATACTATAATATAAAGCCCCAAATGTCATAATCATCCTCTCCAGAAAGATGAGTTACCTAACTGTAACAGTTCAGATGCTCAGTTCAAGATTGTCTGAAGTCTTATTGTACTCAATGATTAACTCTACATTGCCAAGGGCACACACATCCTTAGCCTCATTCTAATTTACTGAAGGACTGGCAAGCCCTCTTCCTAGCGAAAGGAGGCAGGAAGTCTAAATACCTAGGCTCAACTATGGCGCTAAGGTTGGTTTTCCATCATCAGAGATATTTTGATTGTTGTTTCATTACACAAGGATGTTTCTTGAGAGAAAGATCTGCTGTCCATTTTAATAACGGATGATGCTGGAACCTCCAGAAATGATGGGTACTATCTTAGGATGCTATTTAAGCAAAATAAATTTTAGATTCCTCTTTGATCCCCTCAGAGACCTAATATTTCTCATTTCCATACCCAGCAACACATTCTGACTTGTTACTAATGCCAGAAATGACAGCTCAAGAATCTTACATACTAACCAGTGAGCATGAACCAATGATTCTAAAACTTTGTGTACATAATTGATTTTAAAAGGCTGCAAGGTTACTGCATATTTTAGGTTTCTTAAGATACTAAAGATTCAATTATAAACTATAAACACCTGAAAATAATTCATTTCCTTCAGAGTGGGATACAAAATGTAAGATTAATCCTAATTATCTAAAAAGATCTTTACTTATACTATAATTTCACTCTTGTGGCTATCTAAATAAGAATTTTTAAAACCTGAAGTTAAGAGACACTATTAAGACAATTTTAATAGCATCTATTGTATTCAAAGGACTGTGTTAATATAGAGTACACTGATAATTAGCCTGGCCAATTCACTTACGTTCTTTTATTCCATAATTTTATTGTAGATTTATCCTCCCACATGCATCTATAAAATATGGGTTCTGAAAAAGATAAGAAAGCCCATACACATACTTGCATTTTCAGATCTCAAAAATATTTGTTTTAGAAGTGTCTTTAGCTACAGGGTCAGTATGTCCCATGTTTTCCAAAAACATACAATTTGAAATAATTCTAAGAAGGTTTGAAAGCTCATTGAATTTTGTAAGGCTCTTAGATAATTTTATTTTTTAAAAAATGTTTCTAAAATGCTTTATTTGTTAAAGTTGTAACAGTCACTCCCACAAAAGAGCCATTAGTGAAGATGCCATTGAAGGTATGAAACAACTTCAATTACATCCAACGTTGTGTGGTCTGGAGATGAAGCATAAGTGATTTAAAAAAAAAAAAAAAAGGAAGAAAGACTATAACAAATGCATCCTTGACTCTGAGTCTGAGTCAATATTATGGGATTCTCAAATGGAATAAATATGGGGTTGATTGTCTGTTTCCCCCTTGGCAAATGAGGTTAGATAATATCTTGCAAATACGAAGCTTATTTTTAACACAAATCCAGAAACAGTGTGCACACAATTCATGTCTCACAGGAATAGAGAGTTGCCTTGTGAAGGTCAAATCTGTCACACTGAGTAAATGATAATATCTCAGAAGTTTAGCTCACTTCTGAAATAAATGTTTCAGCTGATGATCATGTTAAGTAGCCAAACATACATTTCTGTATTTACAGTTGTCACAACAATATTCTATTGAATGCATACTGATATCTGTATCTTATATCACATAGGATCTGCAAATCTGAAAATACTTGTCTCTTATCTAACTTAGCCTCACAAATGCTTTGACTGCAAGCACTGTACAGTTCGATAAGTAAAATGCACACATAGGGTGAGTTATTTCCTTGTAATCATGAAACGAGAAAGTAGGAGATCCAAGGATTGCGTTAGAGTTAGCTCTTCTGAGCACCTGTCAGACCACATTGGCAAGTAATTCTGTAACATGCACACATACAAAAAAGTGCCATAGAAAATAGTTCCAAGTGTAAGTTTTCCAAAGATGTTTAAATTAAAATATGGGTTCTTACCCAGAGGGCAATTTTGCTTTATTGTATAATAATACTGAGTTCACAGGTTACTATGATCAGCCTTTTTACCTGCCTCTCAAAATGTGACCACATAATTTTATATAAAGAAAAATATTAAATAGCTGCATCTAGATGGTTTCTATTTTTCCTTTGCAGTTATCTGATGTATATGCTTGTATATAATTTTTAAAAAGAGTGAGATAACTTAAGGACTATGAATATTTAGCAAAATCATCCTATCAGAAATTCATTATTAATTTATAACTCTTCCTAAGACTATCTTTAGAATAATTATAATAAAAGTAAAGTCTCTTAAAGACATAAGCTTTAAGCGCTTTCCAATTGACCCAATCTTTATGGTTAACAATGCAAAAGAATATGTAATAATACAATAGCATAAGACTGCCAATTGACTCCACTTGACTTTGTCAACTGAGCATGTTTCTGGAGAAGTCACAATATATTGGTAGACCTTTGCCACCAATTTAATCTCATTCTGGCCACTCAGCAGAATACAACCATCCAAAGAGTGAAAGTGATAGCAAGGAGTATCAGAATCATGATGTCAGTGGGATTTATCACCAGTAACCGCACTTAGTTACCAATTTATCACAAGACTGTATCAGTGACACAATGGGCATACTGCCTAATGGGGCTGGCTATTCTAGAATGATACTAGCTCCTACTTGTGGAAGAAAGGTATGGTTCAGCTCTTTTCAGCAATACCATTTACTTAGAATTTTTACACATTTAGATTCTTGTTTCTTACCTTAGGCAAACATTCCCTCCAAGCCACATGTTTTCTCTTACACTTCTAAAGCTAACATCTGAACTATGCCCAAATATTAATAAATTCTACTTTTTTCTTGTTATTTAAAAATACCCCATTTCCCCTTACAAATAGACAGAGGGTTTTTCAATACTAGCTGGGCAAACTTGCACTTATTTCCCTGGGCTTTAGATTTTGCATTGATAAAATGACTGATCCTAAATTTTACCTCTAACCTCTTTCAGTTCTGTGATCTGACTCTGCCTGGCTCCTCCCACTCCCAAGACATATGCAAGAAAGTTTCCCTTTCCATTCTTTCCTAATCTTGGAATAAACTAAATCTGTGACTTAGACCACTGATCCTCATTCTCAGAGTGTCCAAGCAAAAGATACCTTTGGACACATAGCTTTTAACCAGTTTCCTCTACTCCATTCTTCCAATAATGCATCATGATCCTTCAATCTTATTTTCAAATGTGAATCTAACACACATTATATAAAATGAATTGTGCTAAATTCTGAGAGATATTAAAGACAACAAAGTAAAAAATACATGATCAAAACATATTTCATGCTCTCAAAAATTGGACAACCTATTTGAGAAAATGAGGGAGAATAAGCACAGAATAAAATTAAGACAAGGATACAAGGTAGACTATAGCATGGTTCAGAGGGAGTGGACACTAAATAGACAATAATAAAGGAGACCGAATGTTACAGACACTAAAGAAATTCAAAGGAGGCTCAGACCGTGGTGGGATTGAGGAGTCTTGAAGGATGACAAACAAAAGCAATATATTGTATATATTTACCCTCAGACACTGGCTATGGATGAGTGTTCTTGGTGCTCTGTATCCTTGCTAGCAGTTGATAGTATCCAATTTTTAAATCTTGGGGAAATTCAATAGAAATGACATTCACTATAGTTTTTACTCACATTTATCTGATTATTAAGAGGTTGAACTCATTGTCATGTTTATGGGCACTTATATAACCCAATTGTGGGTTTTTTGCTCATTTTTCTATTGATAATCATACAATAATTATTTTAGTATTTGTATATTATCACAAAGTTGGGGTAGTTGCTCATGGTATGTGCACTAATGAGGTATTATAAATGCAGTGAATCATCTTCCCTTGCAATTAGCTGCACAGTCAACATTGTTATGTGTAAAAAAAAAATACATCCTCATGGATAGAGCATGGATGCTTTGGCATGCAGGTTAAATGCATTAATTTTATATTTCAGAGCTACTTGAAATTTTGATCCACCACAAAATCAGGAACTTGTGCCAGCATATAAATCAAGTCATGCTTTCTTCATCAGGAATGTCTTGCTATTAAAAAAAGTCAGCTCAACTAAATATTGTGCTTTGTGTTCTATACCTGATTTACTTTTTGGCTCAATTACTTTATCTCATTTCAGACCAGTAACTAACAGTTTGAAAATTGGCAGCCAATCCGTGGGCCAAACTTTGTATAGTTTGTTATATAGGTTTCTGCATTTTATATGCACATTTTATTTTATTTTTAAAGATTTTATTTATTTATTTGACAGAGAGAGACACAGCAAAAGAGGGAACACAAGCAGGAGGAGTGGGAGAGGGAGAAGCAGGCTTCCCCCAGAGCAGGGAGCCCCATGCGGGGCTTGATCCCAGGACCCTGGGATCAGGACCTGAGCTAAAGGCAGACGCTTAACAACTGAGCCACCCAGGCGCCCCTTACGTGCACATTTTAATGCTCTAGATCTACATGCATATATAAGTATATATAAAAGTATATATAATCTATGCTTGTATGTGTATATTGTGCAGTTATGTATGTTTACATTGTTAATTTTATGATTCAAAATAGAAATGACTGGAAAAAATTAAAAGCTCTTTCATTTGCTTTGTATGACACCTAATATTCTCGCACATATTCTAAAACTACTCCATTATTGCTTTATACATAATGGGCTCTAAATAAATGTTTTTTAGACATGTGATTTAATCAAAATAATTATAATAACAGGTAGATTTGAGTTAATTCAGAGGATTTTTAAGGCTCAGCAAGTATCAACAGTATTTACTGCTTAAGACATATTGGGTACTCTAAAATGTACTGTGGATTGTCAAATATAATATGATGCCTGCTCTGGATGCAAGGAGGCAGATATGTAAGAAACAAGGGCAATAAAGTGTTACATATACCTATAAATATTGATTTGTAAGATACACTAGGACTTCAGAAAAGAAAAGGATTGCTAATAGTCAGGGGAATCTGGAGAGAACCCAGAATATATTCCTAGAGGCAGAGACTCTTGAATCTATTGACTTTAGATATTTTTCTTGATGAAACTTACCTTCCTTTTTTCTTTTTCCTTTTCTTTTTTTTATAGAGCAGGAGAGAGGGGGGAAAGGGTGTAGAGGGAAAGGGAGAGAGAGAATCTTAAGCAGGCTCCACACCCAGCCAGGGGCCTGATGCAGGGCTCAATCCCACGACCCTGAGATCATGACCCAATTAACTGGAACATAGGATCTAATTTGCACCCACAAAAAATTTTTCAAATTAAATAATAAAAATTCAGAATCCAGTACTATATAAGAATAAATTGACCCCATACTGTTTTAATCCTCTAAATGTTGTTTCATATCTGTTTACCTACTAACTCACTGGTGTTCAAAGAAAGCCATCTGTATTTGTTCCTTTTGTTGTCCTGTCTATATAACATGACTTGTGTTGAAGTTCTATCTTGCCATGGCATTGAAGAAAAATGAAGAACAATGTTCATGTACATCTTCACAAACATAGAGAGCTCTATAAAGCTGAATAATACTGTTATAATTTTTAAGGCTTTCTTTGTTCCTTTCCCTATGATTGCCTGTTTCTTTTCAATTCCACTTCTGACTGCTAGGATATCTCTGTTTTTAATCTTTAATCAATTTTACTTTTTTCCTGTCACTGTTGTGAAGTACAAGTAAAATTCTTCAGTACATTTTACCTCTTATTCTTTTCTTCCCCTAAAACATACCGATTACATCAGGCACCTTACTCAAAATGGTTCTTTGGGGGAAAACCTAATACAATTCTAAGCCCATTCCAAGCTTTCAGACTTACATGCTTACTTCAGGTAAACATCTCTATTTAACAAAAAATCCAAAGCTTTATAACAGAAGCACTACTTTTCCACAGGAAAGTTGTTCCTAACATCTTAGCCTTTAAGGAAAACTTCTGGTATTTTGGAAGCTGAATTTCAAAATAGAAGTAGGCTAAAGTGGAAAATTTAGTTCTTTGAAAGTGAAATGCCACTCTCTAATAGATAATACCAATACCTCAAAGGCATTGCTAAAGTTTTGCTCTCTGATAATGAAAAAAATATATATTTATGCTCCGAAGCCTTTTTGTTCATAATTTATTTGGTTAGAGGTGTACATCTTTAATTGATGCAGTCCATAAAAAGAAGATCTTTGGGGAAAACCCAAAGTATTGAATTTAGATGTACACCATATTTGAAAAAAAGAAATTAAGGAAATAACATTGGGTTCTTTTGGAGGAAGAGTAAAATTTCTCTAAAAATAACAGTAGTGTGGAAAATCATTCTCCTTGGCATACAAGGTTAATCACAGATGTAATTCAGTTTCAGAAAGAAAGGTTTCAGATATCACTGATACTTTTTCCAAATATAAATTATAGACATATTACTATTATTGTTAAATATTTTTATGTTTAAATTTTTTATGTTTAAATTTTTAAAACATTTATTTAAAAAAGGAGTTGAAAACTTGAATGGTTCACATTTTACGTAATAGCTATAAACCTAAAGGTTAAGCATTTTAGGACAGACAATGCAATCAAACTACTGTGTAATCAAGATACCATCATAGGTTTCTTTCAATTCAAATCAATTACATCTTAATAAATTTGTTCTAGAAATATATACCTAAGTGCCTGAGACAAATTTATGAGGATATGGATGCAGTATATAATTTTTTATAACAGGGGAAATTTAGAAATATTTTGTTATTCATCAAAAGGGAACTGGCTAATATAAGATGAAAAAGCAAGTTGTAGAACATATAATTTTCATAAAAAATTATTACATATAAATTTTATAGCTGTATATACCTGGAAGATTATATACCAAATTATATCAGAAAATATCTTTTACAAAATATATCTTAGCGCAACAGGATGGGCAGAGGAAATGTAAGGGATTTTCACTGCATCTGAAATGCTTTTTGTACAGTTTTAATTTTATGATGCTTTTGTTTTGCAATACTTTTAGAATAAAAATAAAATAAAATAACCCCAATAAATACCATTTAAAATATTAACATAGTGGTCAGTTATAGGGTTAGGGATCAGCCCTGTGTATGTAGGCCAAATATGGTGGCCCATGGAATGTCAGAGATATGCAGCCAGGTGATCAGTTTGGAGCTAGAGAACAAATAAACACCAGAAATCAAGGTTAGGTGCTGGGTCAAGTCTTGGCAAACAGTCAAAACTGACAAGTCATTGTCTGAGATGAGGTTAGAAGTCAAACCATATAGACATCCAGGAGTCTGGAAGAACAGTGTTCTTTTTTTTTTAAAGATTTTATTTATTTATTTGAGAGAGAGAATAAGATAGAGAGAGCATGAGATGGGGGAGGGTCAGAGGGAGAAGTATACTCCCTGCTGAGCAGGGAGCCCGATGCGGGACTCAACCCCGGGACTCCTGGACCATGACCTGAGCCGAAGGCAGTCGCCCAACCAACTGAGCCACCCAGGCACCCTGGAAGAACAGCGTTCTTAACTGCCAATGCCATATCATGGTCAAATTTAGCCAGAGTACTCATACCCCATAAATCAAAGTGAGGCAACTCACCTACAGATTATGTACCATGGGAAATAAATATAAATGGCAAATAAAGTAAATGATTACAACATTCAGGCAAAAAAATTAGAAGGGCATAATAACAAAAACCAAGATAAGCAGTTTGGGCAAAATAGGGTCAAGGAAAACATATATGCATTCCATTTAGCAAACAAGTAGACCAGGGATATCAATAAGGGATGGAGTCTTCATCTTCCAGGAAGTCTTTTCTAAGCTTCAAGTGAAGCAGAAATGAATCCAAGGGTGTGGCTAGCATAGAACAGCCAAAAAAAAGTGGGTCTGTAAAATTGGGTTAGTGATCAGTAATTAAACTGACTGGAATAGAGACTGTCAAATTCTACTCAAAAGCAGGATTGTCATATTCTTGTTTGCAGTGCAGTAATTTGGAAAGACTGTAAATATTTGTTTTAATTTTTTATTGTTATGTTAATCACCATATATTACATCATTAGTTTTTGATGTAGTGTTCCATGATTCATTGTTTGTGCGTAACACCCAGTGCTCCATGCAGAATGTGCCCTCTTTAATACCCATCACCAGGCTAACCCATTCCCCCACCCCCCTCCCCTCTAGAACCCTCAGTTTGTTTTTCAGAGTCCATCATCTCTCCTGGTTCGTCTCCCCCTCTGACTTACTCCCCTTCATTCTTCCTCTCCTGCTATCTTCTTCTTTTTCTTTTTTCTTAAAATATGTTGCGTTATTTGTTTCAGAAGTACAAATCTGTGATTCAACAGTCTTGCACAATTCACAGCGCTCACCGTAGCACCTACCCTCCCCAATGTCTATCACCAGCCACCCCATCCCTCCCACCCCCGACCACTCCAGCAACCCTCAGTTTGTTCCTGAGATTAAGAATTCCTCATATCAGTGAGGTAATATGATACATGTCTTTCTCTGATGGACTTATTTCACTAAGCATAACACCCTCCAGTTCCATCTACGTCGTTGCAAATGGCAAGATCTCATTCCTTTTGATGGCTGCATAATATCCCATTGTGTATATATACCACATCTTCTTTATCCATTCATCTGTCGATGGACATCTTGGCTCTTTCCACAGTTTGGCTATTGTGGACAAGACTGTAAATATTTTTAAAAATTATCCTGTTTGTGGGCTAATTTTACTGTTTTCTTCCATTGTGGGCTACCTAAAAAGTGTCCTACAACTTTCCATTTTCAGTTTGTACACATTTTTTTAATTGCCCCTATTCTATTTGTTCCTAGGACATAATTCTTTTTCTTGTGTTTTCACTTCCTCATCTTAAGAAGGTCATTTAAATTATCTATTTTAAGGACAGTTACCCTTCCCAACTTGATGTTATCCATGAACTTAGAAGAGCTTCCTTTGATCATCCCAATCACTGATAAAGATCTAGTAATTGACATCAGACAGATTCTGAAATATCACTCAGTATCCACTCCCATCCCTCAGGGCAGGGAGGACCAATTAATAGCTACTATTTGAGTATGACCTTCCAAGCAGTAGCACACCCATGCTCTAATAGCAGGTTCTCAACCCTGCTGTTCTGCTCCCTAATTAATTTCCTGTAAGACTGAATTAAAAGCCTGACTGAAGTAAAGATCTTGTGTCTATTGCTTTCCTTTAAACCACAGGGTCTGTTACTCCATCACAGAAGGAATTAGATTAGTCTGATCTGATTTGTTCCCCATACGGATACATTTAAAAAAAAAAAAAATTCCCCTCTCCCAGAGCTTGTATATGTTTGCAAATTGAAAATCGGTCAATAAAAAGAACACATAGCAGGCTTTGTGCTTCAAAAATTCACACTCTGGATATAGAGGTCCCTTAGCAACCAGAAGAATTAAATTCATTGTAACTTTTATTTTTAAGTGCCACGATCAATGTACAGAAAGATATTTGCTCATCATTTTCCGTGACTTTTCACACTAAAGATATGAATAAGCTTCAGTGTTCATTTATTTGCTATTTTATTCGCCTCACGCATCTTATACAGATGTGTACAGAGGCATAAAATACATCTCCAAATCTGAAAATTGGTCAAAAACTCTGAAAAATTCCTTAGAGAAAACCAAAGATATGATTTAAAATACCCCAAAGGAATAAGAAGTACAAACTGAAAACCAGTTAATTGCAGTGACTCTTTTTGATTAAGACTTGAAAAAGATACTGCTCTGTACTTTATATTAATTTTTAAAAATCCTGTCATGATGATTATACCAAAAATATACTGCATGCTGAAAAACACTTACTACTGGAAGCTCTACAGCAAGGACTCCAGAAGACGAATATATTTTGGAGAGCCCTTAATCTTTCAGTGTGTACAAAGATACATATACACACATGAGTTGCACCAAATTATGGAAATATGTTTTCTCTTCAACGCTATTCAAGTAAATAAAAGAAAAAGCTATGTGATAAGTGCTCAAGAAAAATAATCAGGAAATATCAAGTTATTTATAAGACATAAAAATAAAATACATTTTTTTTCTATTCTTTCTGTAAATATTCACTGAGCACCTACTATGTGCCAGACATAGATCCAGGCATTGGAGATGCAGGGGGAAACAAATAAGATAATATTTCCTCATTTCCTATAGTCTACACAGTAATGGTGATAGACAACAAACACATAAGTGAGAAAATTAATATAGTATGCAGACATCAGTAACTGATGTGGAGAAAAATGAAGCAGAGAAGTTCAAAAGTAAAGTGTTGTCATTTATATAGGATTGATAGAAAGGACTTCACTGAGCAAAAATCCAAGAGATGAGGGAACAGGCCATGTGGTTATCTGAGTTAGGCAGAGGAATAAAAAGGAGTAGATTAAGATTTTTTTAAAACTTAATTAAAGTGACCTGGCCATTGTGGCCTCAGTTGTGGAGCTGATGAGGAGGAAGAGACAGAGTTACTGTATATATAGATAGGTATCAGCTAATTTTAAGATGAAAATATTGTTTTTAATTACCTCGAGTAGATCACCAGAGGTATTTGCATGAAAACTTTCCCTGCAATAAATTTATATGGATAAGGACAATGCTTTCCAGGTAAAAACTATTTTATTGAAGGACTATTATTTTTCAAAGATTCATAATAGAACTTATGAATTAGAAAAGCAACTCCATGAACAGTATTTCCCAATTTTATTAGTTATATTTTGAGAGGTATGGGCGGGAAAGATTTTCCCTACTTGTAAGCACCCACGCAAACATACCCACATTCAACACACATAGTGCTATAGCCCACAAAAGTGATGGAATATTACAGTTAACAATTGAAATTCAAAAATGTTAACTCGTTCACCTTTCATAATGTTAAAATATATATGAAATAGCCAAGAAAGTAATTTTAAATAATTATCCTTTATATATTGGAAGAAAGAGAACACATTTGTCTTATTTAGAACAGCTTAAATTCTGAGGCTTAATGAACTGAAAAATCACTCAACATGATTGCCTAAGGCATGCCATCCTTTTCCACCTTCTCTGCTTTCTCCCTCAGAATTAAGCAAAGTTACCACTGGCACCTATACAAAAGAAAATCTATAATGAAGGGCACTTTTCAAGGTGTGTCAATTTTAAAGGCTTAAAAACAGTGCAATTTTATGCAAAGTGAATGGTCTTATCCTTTTCACAATTTCAATGTCTGATTGAATCAACTCAAGCATTCAGTCAATCATATTACAGGTAAGGCCACCTATAACATGACTAAATTGTCAGGTTAACCTTCTGTGGATGTAATTGGCATAACGCATTATCCAAAGTTTATGAAAGGACATTAACATAAAGTATGCAGTTTGAAATCCAGAAAAAGATGGCTGAGATGATGTCCTCCCAGGTCATAGGGAGAGCAGGATCAGAACATTCTATGATAAGCCCAAATTGACAAAGGAGATAGAAATAATGACCCCCAGTTAACATGGTAGGCCAGGGCAAAGAAAGCAATAATGTGTTAGGGCAAGCCAGGTTGTGCTCATAATCAAATGGCTTATTCTCACTATGAATTATAGACACAAAGAAAACTCTTTAATACTAATGAGGTAATGCTTGATTGCTCAAGTGATAACCAGAGAAAAATGTCACTACTAAAGTAGTATCACTCTTTTTTTTCCTGAGTAAGAAAAAATCTGTATAGGTTATAGATTTACAAAAGTTTAGCAAGTTTGCAAAAGGAGAACTGCAACAGAAAGAATAATTGTTTTATGGAAAGCTTCAGACTTTTAAGATTGCTGTTTCCCTAGACAGCTATTTTCCCCAACAAATTGTCCAGATGGACCTATCTGTATATAATGATCAATGTTGTAGCTGGAAAAATAATACATGTGAGGAAATTAGTGGCAAAGAAAGGACTAAATTTTCAAGTGTCATAGAGTTCCTATAAGTCAAATTAGAACTAGCCAAATTATTCAAAATTTGGCACTATTTTTCATACCATACTTACTTAAAAATCCCAATGGGGGTAATTATTAATATAATTATGCTATATACTTATAGTATTTTGAATTCTTAGACAAACAACAAATTTCAGCTGAGTCCACCTCTATGTGATTAAATAGACTGATAATGATTGCCTATAAAATTTGATTTCTGTAAGAGTTATCAAGGATTAATGTCCCTCTGACAGAAAACTGTGAACAAAAATATCCCTCCTTACACCTCAAAATCAGACCACAGAAGCAAAAATACAAATGGTGTTCCTGAGAAATGAAAACATATCACATCATCACAGTAACCAGTTAAAATTGTTAGGCTGATACTACAAATCAAATACTGGATATGCAGTATGTTGAAGACAGAAAAATACCTACTGAGGACAGGATAAGAGCTTTCCTTTACTGTTAGATCAGTGGTATTTTTGGAAATCAAGGAGACATTATTATCTTTTTTTTTTGATAATTAATCTTGGATAAGCATGATACCATATCTTTCCTGTGGTGTGTCATTTCTATTTTCTAGATATAAAATTCTTGTCAGCTTGAAACACATGATATTATCATCTACCTTTACCACTCCAGACATTATGTTATGCTTTGGTTAAAATTAGTTTTTCTTTTGGGAAACTTCTTTTTTTAGGTGATGGGAGGTGAAGGAGAATAAAGAGGCAACTTATATTATTAATCTTCATATATCGAGCTGTAAGGAACATCCACATTTACATTCAACTAGCTTAGGTAAATATAAGAGTAAATGCAAGTATTCCAAATACTTCACTATTGAGTCTATTTAGGATTCTGCTTGAAAATACAGAAAAAAAGAAAAAAAAAAGGAAATACAAATCAAAACCACAATAAGATACCACCTCACACCAGTCAGAGGGGCTAAAATTACCAAGTCAGGAAACGACAGATATTGGCAGGGATGCGGAGAAAGGGGAAGCCTCCTACACCGTTGGTGGGAATGCAAGCTGGTGTGGCCACTCTGGAAAACAGTATGGAGGTTCCTCAAAAAGTTGAAAATAGAGCTACCCTATGACCCAGCAATTGCACTACTGGATATTTACCCCAAAGATACAAATGTAGGGATCTGAAGGGGCACCTGCACCCCGATGTTTATAGCAGCAATGTCCACAATAGCCAAACTGTGGAAAGAGCCAAGATGTCCATCGACAGATGAATGGATAAAGAAGAGGTGGTATATATACACAATGGAATATTATGCAGCCATCAAAAAATGAAATCTTCCATTTGCAAAGATGTGGATGGAACTAGAGGGTATTATGCTAAGTGAAATAAGTCAATCATAGAAAGACAATTATATGATATCACTGATATGTGGAATTTAAGAAACAAAACAGAGGATCATAGGGAAGAGAGGAAAAATAAAACAAGACAAAAACAGAGAGGGAGACAAACCATAAGATACTCTTAATCTTGGGAAAAAATTGAGGATTGCTGGAGGGGCGGGGGGTGGAAAGATGTGGTAACTGGGTGCTGGACGTTAAGGAAGGCATGTGATGTAATGAGCACTGGATATTATAGAAGACTGATGAATCAGTGACCTCTACCTCTGAAACCAATAATGCATTATATGTTAATTAATTGAACTTAAATAAAAAATGTTAAAAAAACAATAAAATAAAATGACGATAAACACTTCAACAATTTCTAAACAAAACAAGTATCTTCCCTTGATTGCATCATAGTTTTCTTCCTAGAAAACTTGGTGTATCTCAGAACTGTGGGAAAAAAATGAATGTTTGTGTTTTAGATTAGAGATTATAAACACATTTAGATTAGAGATTATAAACACATGTGTTTTAGATTAGAGATTATAAACACATTTTCACATAGACTTGAATGTCCAGTTCCTTAAGAGGTGTGTACAAAATAGATGAGTTTTCATTGTGAGAGACTATAACTATAGTTATTGTATAACCTCAGTCATCTCTGAGGTAATGTGCCCCAGGTATCTGGAGGAAGAAGAGGTATCTCAGGCCTCTGGGTATCTTTTTAAGTTACCAGAGGGTTTTTGTTTCCCTCCCCTTCAATTGCTCTAGGACCTAAACACAATGCTTAATTTGATCAGACTGAGTATTCCAGGGCTAGAGGAGAAGGGATCATCACCTGGAAGTTGGTGTCTACAATGTGGATTGTCCCCAAAAGAGCTGGAGGATGCTGTTCTTAGACTGAAGTCTCCTGACTGAAGGGAAAGCCTGGTCAAGGACTCTGGGTACTTCAAGTGTTACGTCAGGTGCTGCAACCAATCAATCCTTGGAGTTTATGCAAGGTCGCTTAGCCTTTAAGCTCTCAGTTTCCTTATGTGTAATGAGAGAGGAGTGGTTAATGATCTTTAATGTCCTTTCTAGCTCTAAAATTATAGATTTTCAGAAACCTGTCAGGAGACGACCCTACTAGTATCACTTTAGAAGTAGCAGGAATGCCTGAGATCAGCAGGGGCTCCCTGCATTTAGAGGTAACAGTAAATGATTAGTAATGTCCTTTGTTTATGATGCTGAAACTACTCAGCCTAGGTGCACTTAGGACTACAGAATGCAAAGGAGTCAGAACAGGCCAGGCAACCACTCCACACTCCAGACCTAGACATAAAACATCTCAAGAGAGGCAGTAGAAAGAAATATGGCTCTCCTATCCTCCCAAATTGGTACTGTTTAAGATCTCTGCATTTGTTCCTATGGTAAGTATCTCTCTATGTGTTTTAATAAGGTAGAATTAGTTGAGTGACCCATCCCAGGATTATTCAACCATAAACTAAACAACCGACTAACCAATTTACCAAAATCAAATAAATTACCTGTAGAAGAAAATGATTATGTGCTTCTAAAATAAATGTAAAATCATAAAATTATTTACTATTAGATCTTGATAATCATCATATAGTCAGTTGAATATCAAAAAAATGTGTTAACACGGGGGTGCCTGGGTGGCTCAGATGGTTAAGCATCTGCCTTCGGCTCGGGTCATGATCCCGAGGTCCTGGGATCGAGTCCTGCTTCGGGCTCCCTGCTCCTTGGGAGCCTGCTTCTCCCTCTGCTTCTCTCTCTCTCTCCCTCTGTCTCTCATGAATAAATAAATAAAATCTTAAAAAAATATATTTAAAAAACAATGTGTTAACACTATGAATTTTTTTTGCTTCTTTTAATTAAAAGTTCCTTTTAGTGGAAGATTGTTTGGTTTACTAAAAATGCTATAATTTTAAAATCTATTTTCTTATTTTTAAATTATTACTCAAAAGCATGTTGAACTGCTAAATAAAACTGGTTATGAATCCATCCATTATACTCCTATGCCACTTGGGGCACATATCTGCTGGAGTCCTAAATATACTGTGTTAATTGTTGGTTTACTTGTCTGTTTATCCATACAACTGTATAAGCTATTTTATCAAAGAAGTTTGTTTTACTTATCTCTAGAACCTCAGGACCTAGAAAATTTGGCCATATATGTGCTCAATAAAATGCAAGCTAAAAATCAAATGAACTGTAATACATAATATTACTATAATTCTAATTTAAAACAAATGTAATTACTATTTTGTTAAATTTGTACATCTCTATTTTGTATTTTGTTTTATTTTTTATGGCCAGACTGGCCCTTAGTGCACATAAATCGAACAGGGCCCAATGTGGTTTGACAGTAATCCACATCAAGGGCACAGTGCAGGGAAAGGCTTGCACAGGAAATCGTTTGGGTGGGCGTGGGCAGACCTCATCCAACAGTCCTAGAGGGGCTGCTGCCTGGGGGAAGACTGCTGGAGCTTAATGTGCATGTACCGCAAGCCATCCTTGTTCAGATTTCGGGTAGCCTAGGGTGGGTCCCCAGGGTCTGGGACTTGTGGGAATGACAGGGCCCCCAGTGGGGACTTCTGGGGGGCTCACAGCGATGCCAAGGTCCACCCTGCTCCAAAACACATGCCCTGATCCACTGAAGCCAGATCTCGTGGAAATGAGGAAGAGAAGCAGAAAAATGTTCCTTTTGTTGTGGAAGGCTCACCTATAGGAGGCGCAGTTCTGATAAAGATCAAATAGGTATTGATTGCTACATTCTTAAAGGTCTCATGACTGCCTGAACTCTCACCAACAGAAATACTGAACTGAAAGATAAGCAGCAGAGAAATCCTGCAAAAAAGTAGTTTTACGAGTAGAAATTCGAAGAAGACATTTATGATCTGATACTCCATGCACGTCCCCCCTCCCCAGCACTAAACATCTAACAACCAGCTTGATAGAGCAAAGGTGCTGCCCTTTCTGCCTATGGGTCCTGTCCCCATGCTATGCTACTTAAATAAACTTACTAAGTTGTACCATATAACATCTCAAAAATTATTTCTTGATGGCTGGGCTCACAACCCCAGAGCCTTACATTCTTCCCCTGTTGGTCTAGGGAGTCTCCTGATGACAAGCACCTGGGAGACCTGACTCCCGCAGAGGTCTGGAGTCTCTTCCCAAGGGTCTAACTCAAACAAATTTTCCCTTACTGCAACCTGACTGCACTGGTCTGAGGGGCTGCAGCTTCCCTGTACACACAAGCCTGGAAGTACAGCAGGCTTGAGGGCAGGAGCTGTGCAGGGAGGAAAGTCGACAGGCTTAAGTGGACTGAGGTGGAAGCCAGGCTCCCTGGGCTCCTCCGGCTTAGGAGTGGGGCGGGGGGGGAGTCCTACCCATAGTTTTGCCTACAGGAGGGGACTTGTAAGTCCCATACAATGGGTATGGGCTTGGATGCCTGTGGGCGGGTAGGTGTGCAGGAGTGAACTGCACAGGCACCAGCCGCGAGATTAAGCATCCGCCCTGGGATCATTCCCCGAGTTTGGGAATTGTGGGAATGGACAGAGTCTCCAGTGGGGAATTCTGGGAGACTTATAGGGATACGAAGGGCCACCTCGCTTGAGGTGTCAGTTCCCCTGAAGCTGGGTCTCAGGGGACATCCTCAACCTTGTCATCCCCGGTCCAGCGGGAAGTTCTCTGGTGAGAGACACTGGGGGGACCTGACTCCCACAGGTGCCTTTACTCTCCCCAAGGAACAGGGCCCAGAGGGTCTCACTCAAACCTCCTGCATCATAAACCTGGTATAGTTCAGGGAACTCCCAGCTACAGGAAGAGGGACTGATGAGCTGGAGGTGGCCTATATTCACACAAATCTAGAGATTGTGGCGACTCAAGGACAAAAGGCTGGCGAGAAGCAGAGTGCACATGAGCCAGCCCCTCTGTCTCTGGATTGGTCCCAGGGTCCAGACCGGTTAGGGATACCCGGGGTCACCAGAGCCACTAGAGAGACCTGTTGGGGAAACAAGGGGCTGCCAGTGTTCTGTACATCCTTATTTTTATACTTGTGTGGTTGCAGTAAATTTAATAGCCCTTAAATTATGTTGTGCAAATCACCCAGGAGCTTGATAAAAATGCAGATTTCTGGTTCCGGCTAAGACATACAGACAAGAGATGGCTCCGAAAGTTGAATTTTTAACAAACACTTTAGGTTATCCATCTATTAACCACTCTTTGAGAAAAAAACACTAGCTTTTTTAATATGTTGAAGTCAGTAATAGACTCTCATTGCTACTGAAAGATACAGAATATGCCACCCAAAATTGTGCCTCTTTGGCATAAGGATTATGTTTGAATAACAAGGATGATTCTGTTTTTGGGCATACTGTATGACTGTTAGGGCATTTGGTAGCAGTAATTGCAGAACTTTAGATCTTAAAAACATTGGCTCCTGAATATGTATATTTTATGACAATTTGTGATAAATATATTTGAGACTCAGACATAAATGCCACGCTCCATCCAAAAAGGCTATTGGCAACATTATCAGAAAAAATATTTCTTATTTTTCCTTACAATTCATTATCTTATGTGTAACTTACTTGTATATAGAGTCATGATGTGAGAAACAAATATGATTATTACTGGTAACACATAAAGCTTTCTTAATAGAAGTAGTGCACTTTTCTTTTTTATTACTTGTCCTGTTTATGTGTTTACATTTACTTAGATACCTTTAGGGTTACCATAAACAGATATCTCACTGACAATTGCCGCCTTGAAATTCTGGGACATTTCCAGTAATTCTTGAAGCAGTATCTTGTTTTTCTTTTTGTTGAATAGCTTCATGTTATACTGTTAAATCCAGGTACTTCCTTAATTTTTATTGTTTCAACTAGACAAAAGATACTGAGATATTTGGAAAAAGTTCTGTGTGTACATTGCTAAATCATGGCAAGTATTACTATTCACCCAAACAATGCAAATTACATTAGTCTTAAAGACTGATTCTCAGTTTTCAAATTTTATAAATAGCTGACTTCCTTTCCACTTACTAACGAATGGTACCCTCAGGGGCCTGAAAACGGTTAATATCTTTAAAAACATGTTAGTATCGAACTCAGGAAATAATGAGCAAATGCTTGAGAGTTACGTTTGTTAGAATTGGAGAAAGTATATAACAATACAGTGGTTTAAAAAAAAAAAAACTCCCCCTAGCAGAACCATTCTTCCAGCACACCTTTGGAGAAAATAATACACAGATGGTCCCAGATTTACAGTGGTTTGACTTACAATTTTTCTATTTTATGATGATGCAAAAGTGATATGCATTCAGTAGAAACCATATTTCAAATTTTTAATTTTGATCTTTTCCTGTGATAGCAGTATGTGGTACAGTACTCTCTGGTGATGCTGGGCAGAAGCCGTGAGCCACAGCTCTCTAGCAGCCACATAATCAAAGAGGGTAAACAACTGATACACTTACAACCATTCTGTATCCCTATGGCCATTCTCTTTCAATTTCAGTACAGTAGTCAATAAACGAAATGCAATATTCAATATTTTTTTTGTAAAATAGGCTTTGTGTTAAGTGGTTTTGCCCAACTGTAGACCAGTGTAAGTGTTCTGAGCATGTCTAAAGTAGGCTAGGTTAGGTATATTAAATGCATTTTCCAGTTACAGTATTTTCAACTTATGATGGGCTTATCAACTCATCATAATTCAAGGAGGATCTATATAAGATTGTAAGAGATTTACAGTAATAAGTATATTCTTAAAACCGAAATAATACCAAATCTATTACTTTATGTTTTAATTAAAATTTCATTTTAATTTAGAATACCTTTCAGGTCAGGTCTTATTTATTGGTTACTAGAATATAAGTTCAGAAAATGTTAGTATTGTTAGGTATTTCAACAAGGGTTGCCATTAATATTTTATGAGAGTAATTTTTCCTTCAACGAAAGATTACTGCAAAAATAAAAAAAAACTTCTCAGAAATTAAGATCAGTGGTTTTTAAAATACTTTTCTTGCATTCTGATATTTAACTCTAAAGCTGTCGTGAACATTTCAGTCGTAATTTTCTTATAAAATAGTAGCATCAAGAAACTAAGATCTAATTCAAGGAATGAGACCGTTAATCAAAACCCAGAATAAGGTTGTTGTACTGACAAACTACCAAAAGCATTGAAATCCAGTGTGTCCCAGTATAAACCACTATTCCCATTTTATTTTTATATCATTGGGCACACAAAAGGGAGATTCAGTTGTGTATCATCTATGTAGTTCAATCAAAAAAGTTCTAAAAATATGAATTACCTTCTGCTCTGTCAATGTAATGAAAATTGTTTGGATTATGGTTGTTTATAGCTTGCTGTTTATATTGTTTATAACTATTTCATAAGCTAATTTAATGATTAAATTATGACTATATTCCACTTATTTTGCAAGAATAATTTGCAACATTATTAGACTTTTTTCTTCTTCCTGTCTTCTAAATGTGTTGAGGTACTATTGAGCTATTATTACTTGCTAGACTGACATGAACACTTTTATATGAAATTTACTCTCCTCACACAATATTATGGAGGGATTGTAATTGGATTTAAACACTGAATTTATACATAATTGTAGGGACCGGTTTAATATGATAGACTGTTCCATAGGGATTAATTTTGTATATTAGGATTCTTTTTTGGTCTCACTCTGTTTTGTGAATTGTGGGCACAGAAACATGTACAAATTAAAGGTAAAGATCAGTAGGATATTTTAATGTGTCTGGACTGAGTATAATAAACTTAGGAAATGGGCATTTGAGCTAGGGAGTCATTATTTTACAGGATGTACTGGGAGATAACTTTGTTTTATTTAAGGACAATCTTAGGATACTATACTTGACATGTAGTAGTAAATAATATGTTTATTTATTGCTTTAATTCCTGATACCTCCTATTCTCTTTTGTTCCTTGTTATTATTAGTAGCACATATGATCATTTAGCACACTATTTTAATGTTTTCCCATTCATTTGGTTGATTGGTGGATTATTTTGTTGATTTTTGATGTTGATTATTGGTTGTTTATTATCTGGTTGATTACATCTAGAATGTAAGCTCCATGAGGACCGGGAATTTTGTTTGTTTTGTTGATTGCTGTATTTCTAGCACCTAATAAAGAGATTGACTCATAGAAGGTGTTCAATAAGTATTTGTCAAATTCACATTTTTAATATAAATAAACATAATGTGGGAATGCACATATTTGAAATCTGTTTTAGAAATTAAGACATTTACTATAAATGTTAAACTTTGATATAGTGTTGGCAAATTTCTGCAAAGGATAATAAATATTTTAGATTTTTTTAAGGCATACAGTCTCTGTTACAGCTAATTCAACTGTGTGTGTGGTTATAGTGCAAAAGCAGCTATGGATGATATATACCTAAATCCCTGTGGTTGTGTTTTAATAAAACTTTATATATAAAAAGAAGCAGCAGACCCAGTTTGGCTTATAGGCTATAGTTTGTTGGCCCCTGCTGTAATCAATCAGTTACCAAGCCAGTCAACATTTTATTTTTCTCTTAGACACCAAGAGGAGAAATGTGTATAATATTACAATCTTCTTTGAACGGTTTGGAGCACAGGTTTGAAGCTTGTTGACTTCTTTCTAGTGACATGGAAGCCACATTTTAATATGCACAGGAGGCAAAAGCTTCCTGTGCGTGATCCAAAAAAATCAAACATAATCAAACTATTGCTGTAGCATAGTATGTGACAAAATTTTCCCTGAACAAAGTTCAAAGTCATTCAAAGAACGCAGTTATTTAGAAACAACTTACTAAAAATGACAGTGTAAACTACTTTTATTTTTTGAGTATGGCATGAATAGAAGATTGCATATGATAAGCATTGCATAGAAAAATCATATTTGTGCCACTTTGAAATTTAGGACAAGCAAAATAAGGATGTCAGCATGACTCTTTTAAAATATTTTAGGTTTTTGTGAGATTATATTATCTGTTCTCTCCAAAGTAATCCTTCCTCCAAAAACCAAGAACAAAGTAAAACCTTGATTAAAAATGCCGTTAAAGAAACACATCCGGTGTTAGAAGAGCTACCTAGGCTCCTGGGAGGCTGGTAAGAAGAGCGGAGGCTGTGTCCCACAGACTCTGGCATCATGAACATATTTGATCGGAAGATCAACTGTGATACACTCTTAAAATTTTCCCACATAACCCCCTCGACACAGCAGCACCTGAAGAAGGTCTATGCCAGTTTTGCCCTCTGTATGTTTGTGGCGGCCGCGGGGGCCTATGTCCATGTCGTCACTCATTTCCTTCAGGCTGGCCTGCTCTCTGCCTTGGGCTCCCTGGGGTTGATGATTTGGCTGATGACAACACCTCATAGCCATGAAACTGAGCAAAAAAGACTGGGACTTCTTGCTGGATTTGCTTTCCTTACAGGAGTTGGCCTAGGCCCTGCTCTGGAGCTGTGCATTGCCATCAACCCCAGCATTCTTCCCACCGCCTCCATGGGCACAGCAATGATCTTCACCTGCTTCACCCTGAGCGCCCTGTATGCCAGGCGCCGGAGCTACCTCTTTCTCGGAGGTGTCTTGATGTCAGCCATGAGCCTGATGCTCTTGTCTTCCCTGGGGAACCTTTTCTTTGGATCCATTTGGCTTTTCCAGGCAAACCTGTATGTGGGGCTGGTGGTCATGTGTGGCTTTGTCCTTTTTGATACTCATTATTGAGAAGGCTGAAAATGGAGATAAGGATTATATCTGGCACTGCGGTGACCTCTTCTTAGATTTCATTACTCTCTTCAGAAAGCTCATGATGATCCTGGCTATGAATGAGAAGGACAAGAAGAAAGAGAAGAAATGAAATGACCATGCAGGCTTTCCCATTTTGACCTCTGTCCCTCACCCCTCATTTCCTCTTCGCGCACTTTGCAGGTGGTGTGTTCTGTGATAATGAAAAGCATCAGAAAAAAAAAAATGCCGTTAAACCTTCACATTTAAACTTTTCCCCCCACATTTTTATTTAAATTCCAGTTAGTTAACATACAGTGTAATGTTAGTTTCAGATGTAGAGTTTAGTGATTCAGCACTTCCCTACAACACCCAGTGTTCATCAGGAGTGCCCTCATTAATCCATATCACCTTTTTAACCCATCCGCCTGTCCCCTCCCGGCTGGTAGCCATCAGTTTGTTCTCTATAGTTGAGTCTGTTTCTTGGTTTCCCTCTCTTCCCCCCCCACACCACCCATGTTCATTTCTTTTGTTTCTTAAATGCTACATATGAGTGGAATTTATTTATTTATTTTTATTATTTTTTTAAGATTTTATTTATTGATTTGAGAGAGAGAGAATGAGAGACAGAGAGCACGAGAGGGAAGAGGGTCAGAGGGAGAAGCAGACTCCCCGCCGAGCAGGGAGCCTGATGTGGGACTCGATCCCGGGACTCCAGGATCATGACCTGAGCCGAAGGCAGTCGCTTAACCAACTGAGCCACCCAGGTGCCCATATGAGTGGAATTTAAGGGAGATAATATCATATGGTATTTGTCTTTCTCTGACTGACTGATTTTGCTTAGCATAATACTCTCTAACTCTATCCATGTCATTACAAATGACAAGATTTCATTTTTTATGGCCGAGTAGTATTGTGTATATATACCACCTCATTCTTTATCCATTCATCAGTTGATGGACATCTGGGATCCTTCCATAATTTGGCTATTGTTGATAATGCTGCTGTAAACTTCAGGGTGCATGTCTCCCTCCGATTCAGTATTTTTGTAAATTTTGGAGTAAATACCTAGTAGTGTAATTGCTGGATTGTAGGGTAGTTCTATTTCTAACTTTTTGAGGAACCTCCATACTGTTTTGCAGAGTAGCTGCACTGGTTTGCATTCCCATCAGCAGTATAAGAGGGTTCCCTTTCTCTACATCCTTGCCAACAACTGTTATTTCCTGTGTTGTTAATTTTAGCCATTCTGACTGGTGTGAGGTGATATCTCATTATAGTTTTGATTTGTATTTACCTGATGAGTGATGTTAAGCATCTTTTCATGTGTCTGTTAGCCATCTGTTTGTCTTCTGTCCACTTTTTAAACTGGATTATTTGTTTTTTGGGTGTTGAGTTTGATAAATTCTTTATAGATTTTGGATACTAACCTTTTATCAAATACGTCATTTGCAAATATCTTTTCCCATTCTGTAGGTTCCTTTTAGTTTTATTGATTGTTTCTTCACTGTACAAATGCTTTCAATTTTGATGAAATCCCAATGTTTATTTTTGCTTTTGTTTCTCTTGCCTCAGGAGACATATCTAGTAAGAAGTTGCTACAGCTGATATTAAAGAGGTTACTGCCTATGCTCTCCTCTAGGATTTGAATGGTTTCCTATCTCACATTTAGGTCTTTAATCCATTTTGAATTTATTTTTGTGTGTGCTGTAAGAAAGTGGTCCAGTTGCATTATTTTGTATGTAACTGTCCAGTTTTCCCAACACCATTTGTTGAAGAGACTGTCTTTTTTTTCACTGGATATTCTTTCCTGCTTTGTTGAAGATAAACCTTTTACATTGAAACTGAGTCGGGTGCCTGGGTGGCTCAGTTGTTAAGCGTCTGCCTTCAGCTCAGATCATGATCCCAGGGTCCTGGGATCGAGCCCCACATGGAGCTCCCTGCTCAGCGGGAAACCTGCTTCTTCCTCTCCCACTCCTCCCTGCTTGTGTTCCCTCTCGCTGTGCTCTCTGTCAAATAAATAAGTAAAATCTTTAAAAAAAAGAAAACTCTTAGTCTTTTTCTGTGCTTATATCTCTAACTTTCTTAAAAGCATAAACTACATTTAGAGTCTCTTTTTCTTTAACTTTCAGTCACCCTTAAACAGATTATAATCTGAGCCATGGAAATCACTCATTCTAGTCACAATATCTGTCTCAAAGCAAAATCCAACAATTTCTGTCTTCCTTTGCCTTGCTGACCACCTTGCAACTTCTTCTTACAACTCATTCTTTTGATGTCATTTCCTTTGTTTTATGGTAATACAAAACACTTTTAGGCCTTCTTATTTTTCATTAGGCAATGTGCACTGTATTAAAATTACTTATCTATTAAGTAGAATCACTTGAGAGCAAATTAAACTCCATCATTTCCCTTAGATTGCTACTCATTATCAATTCTTGTCTCTGTGCTTTCAGATATGGCTTGCTCAAGATTGCAGCTTTTCAATGATAAGGATCACATCTAAAACTTCAGATTCTGACTCCAGTCTTCCACTATGCCAAGCTTCCTCAAGCTTGTTCCTCAAGCAACAGTTGTCCTCCACTCAGCTATTCTGTGATCCAACAAGCATTTTTTTAAGATTTATTTATTTACTTTATAGAGAGAGGAAGAGGGAGCATGTATATGTGTGTGCGTGTTGCAGGCATGCTGCGGGGAGGGGCAGAGGGAAAGAATCTCAGGCAGATTCCCCGCTGAGCATGGAGCCCCATGTGGGGCTTGCTGTCATGACCCTGAGATCATGACCTGAGCTAAAACCAAGAGTCAGCCACTCAACCAACTGAGCCACGCAGGTGGATTCCAGCAAGCATTTTGAAGACTTCTTATATATTAGATACTAAATGAATACTAAACCCCATACAGTGCCCTTTTATTGTGGCACTTTCTTGTAGTAGAAAGCAATCTGAAAACGATCACCAGTGATGTAATAAGACATTTAGACCTAAACATTGAGGAGATGTTGATGGTAAAAGAATATACACCTGTGGTGCACACAATTAGGGAAGTTGGAGAAGATAACTTTAGAGCTATATCTTCAAGCAATTATGAAACAGAAGAACAAATGCTGTCTAAGGAGCAAAACACCATTCTGGGTAAAGCCTGGAGTACATAGGACAGTCAAAGAGGAGATGAGTCTTGTTGGATAGTAATGACAAAAATATTAAAAGTGTTTTGATATTAGGAATGGTGGAGGGGGTGGTACTAATGGTTACAATAAAAGTTCATGAGAATTCTAAAATGAGGCTATTTTTGTGCTACCAGGACATTCTTTGCTATTTTGATCTACTTTCAAGTTTTTGATAAACAGTGATTTTAACATCTGTCCTTTTGTGTATGGTAAAACTTCTTTGTTCATGGTTATTTGTCCTCCCTTCTCTGCTCTACTAAGTAATTACTGAGGCAGGAATTCTCATTTTCTTTGTTTCCTTTAGAGAATATATATAGCACAGTCCTTCACAGTAGGAGTTAACACAAATGTTTCCTGAATGAAAGAATCTCCCATTTAATTCCACCAGTACAAACATCTTAACCCCTTGCCCACTATTTATGTATAATTTGCTAATATCCCCCAACCAAGTTCATTTTACTTCTGTCTCTTGGAACTTCCCCAGTCTAGAGGTAGATACCACGGAAGATTTGCCATTTACCATTAAGAATATCAGGAGCTGCATCCTTTACGTACAAAGCACCGTGGATGAGCATACTCCATAAGGATGTGATACTCTATCACACAGTACACACAAAGACTTCGTTTTCTGGTTTAAAAAAGTCTGGAAAATATGATGAGCTACCCTAGAATGAAGTGAATGGCATTGCTATTTTGCACCACTCATTGAAAGCCATTATTCATCAATTTTGTTCAATCTGCCAAACTTCTGTGAAACTCTTTAACAGAAGCATCACTGTTATATGAGAAGAAGAGTAAGGCTATTATCTTAACAAAGCTTTTGTAGTTGCCATCAATGTACAAACCTTGAATTTTTAATCTTCATTAACTTAGGGGCATGAAATGTAGGCTTTCTGTGCCTTCAAAGAGTCTGACTTGTTTTGTGAATTAGTACACACCCCACAATAATTAGAACATGATCGTGACTCTTGAGTAATGCCTTTGAAGGGTTACCATTAAATGAGCTTTTTATTTCTGGTCCACACAGCACAA
Source organism: Zalophus californianus (assembly GCF_009762305.2). Taxonomy (NCBI): domain Eukaryota; kingdom Metazoa; phylum Chordata; class Mammalia; order Carnivora; family Otariidae; genus Zalophus; species Zalophus californianus. The sequence continues at coordinate 108,766,243 of NC_045597.1, forward strand.
CACAAAATGAGCTTGATGCTGGTGGTACTTATCTAGTGAACTTAGTCATTGTAGAAAGTTGGGCTTGAAATTTATATTGAAATAACCCCTGTTATCTTTGTGACCAGTTACCTAAGAATATAAATGCTTATTTTCACCAAATTAATTATAAACAAAATACTTTTTATCAAAGTGAACTTTTCAAGGCATTATGAGAGAGATCAAAATAGTGCTTACTTTTGGGAGGGACATCGACAAGGGGCATGAGAGAATCTTCTGCAGTGATAGTAGTAAGTAGTGTTCTATAATTAGTTGTGGGTTGTGGTTATACGACTAGGTGGTGTGTTGGGCACTTAAAATTAGAGCCCTTTATACATCTCATTCTATGTATTCTACAATTAAAAAAACTAAGAATTAGAAAAAAAGCATCATGAAATCAACTATTTTAAACTCTACTACCTAAGGTAATATTTGGTGTTACAAAGGTGTAAAAGAGTCACTGATATTTAAGAGCTCATAATCTAGAATATAAGTATTAAAAGATTTGGATGCCCACTAAGATTTTTAAGTATATCAGAAATACATTATGGCATACATTTGTAGTATTTGAAAAGTAAAAGTTTTATGTAAAAGTCTCATGTTGATTAGATATGGATTTTCAGTTTGTCATTACATTCTTGATTAGATTCATATATGTGAGATTATAACTGCTATTGGCATGTACAAAAATTAAGGTCATTTGTGGGGCATAAGTAAATGCTTTAGCCATGCAGCGTTTATGCTTTTAGTGATACCCTTGTTAGAATCATTAACAGCAAACTTTTACTTAGACCTCAAGAGAGATGATAATTTAGCACAGGATCTATTTTCCTATCTTTAGGACAGGATCATATGCCTTCTACACATTGTTGTTTTCCATTGGGTGCAACATGTGTAGTTAAAAAACAAAAACAAAACAAAAAACTTTATCAAAGGCCGCACGAAAATTACTTCACATTATTCAGGTACAAATATCCCTGTTTTCTTAGTTGAAGTTTTCCTCCACCACTGTGAAGAATTATGTATTTTTTCTGTCTTGTTTTGTTTTTTTTCCCCCATAAAGATTTTGTTTAACCTTGACTGTGTAACACTTCTCAGGCTTTTCTGACCTTCCTTACTCATGCATATATTGCTCTTACCTATCAATCGTGAGCTTTGTGAAAGACATAATCACATCTTTATATTCTCAAAAGAATGTAGTACGATACCTTAAATTTAATAACCAGTTGAAAACTATTTGTCTCAAAGTCAGGTGCTTTGAGTTAATACTTATTTTAACACTTTTAAAGTAGGATTTTCTCAATAATTCTTCCAGGTATATGGAAAGAGAAATAATAGCCGTCACATAACTGAGCTGGTAAGTGCCACTAGTAACCCTTAGTTTATAGTCCTTGGATCCCAGGGACAGACAAGAAACGTGAGATTATTTGCCTACTTTTTCCTTTCTGCCAAACCCTCAAAATGGTTTTTCAAAGACTGCCTTTCCCCCACAAGTGCCTTCTTCCCCACCCCCACCTTAGTCTTAGCAAATGTCTTTGCTTCCTACCTCATAAAATTGGAAAAAAAAAAAAGTCACTAGACCTGAATGCTTTAATCTTTACTCTTCTATGATAAATGTCTTTCCATCCAAATCCAGACTTAATATTTCCCACCCCTGCCTATGGAAAAAAGTCCCTCCTTTGATTAAAACTATTCCTTCCACCCCTGTCTTCTCTGAGACTTCCTTCCCATAGTTACCTATTCTTTCCAGTATCTTCAATACCTCTTTTCCTTCTTGCAAGGAACATAAAACATAAAATGTCCTCAAACATAAAATTGCTCCCAAGTTAGGCTTCTCTCTGTAATTTACCACCCATGCTTCTATAACAAATAGTCTTAAACCAGGGATGGACAAACTTTCTCTTAAAGTGTAGGCAGTGAGTAATTTAAAAGCCTTTGCAGGGCGGAGTTGCTGCACCTACTCAACTCAGTAGTTGCGGCATGGTTATTTTTCCTCCTCTCTTATTCTACACTGCCACCCAATTTCAACTATTTTCTCTACCTGGTTATTATAGTATTCACCCTGAATCCTTTATCTCTTGGAATAGATTTTTCATTGTCCAATTATCTCCCTCTTCAGTTTTTACTTCTTGACATTATCAGTGATATTTTTGCAAATTGTTAACATTATGTAAATCCATGCTTAGAATTAGTTAATGGATTGCCCTTGAGAATGAAATACTAACTCAGTCCTCAAACCAATTGGGGGGGGGGCGCGGGTGTGGAGAAAGGTTGACACTTTCTGATCTTATCCCTTTTAACTCTTTAATCTGTTCTCCAAACTGTAGACAGAATAACCTTTCTAAAAAGTACTTCAGCCTATGCCAGTCTCCAATGTCTACCTATGTCTTATTGGGACCATTCTAATTTGGCCCTGCTTCTCTCTCAACCTGATTCCTCTATCTTTATAGCACTTTCTGCTGCTGTATTTGCATTTCCTCAGAACCAGGGTTTTACCACCACTCATAGATTTCTAGGTTCCATTTCCCTGACTGCCTTATCTCAGGGTCTTTGCATAAACCCCTTACTCTGCTTGGACTATTCCTTCTTCCTTTTCTCTAACCTACCTCTTCTCCCCCAATAACCACATCCTACTCTTTCTTCTCAGGAGCTTTCCCTGAACTGTCAAAACTATTATGTATACCTCTTATATATTCTTATATCACCCTTCAGTTTCCTTTGTCATCTATATTGTAAGCATCAGCTTATTTGTCTGCATACCTCTCTGGACATTAAGTTCCATGAGGACAAAAGCTATGACTTATCTTAATTACATAGCCAGGGCCTATTACATAGTAACTGATTAACATATGTATAAGATAAATGAATAAATGAATGAATAATTACAGTGTTGATAATGAGAAATAATTGCACTGTTGATTAGAGATAATAAAACATAAATATTTCAGGAAGAAGCTGTCTTCAAACTGCCTTTTCTCTTGATAGAATAAAAGATTATGTAGATTGAGTTAACAAACGTGAACTATTTAATGACTATTGAACTCTGTATAGAATTTATAAATATATTTCAAGCACTTTGTAGCTCAAAATGTATTTTACAGTATAGCTTTTTTTTCATGTAATTTTATATTGTTTTTAGAATCATCTTCACTATCTTCCCAATTTTCCTTATGGATTTGTCAATAGTTTGAATTTTTCTATGTAGAGGCATCTGGACAGTTTAACAATAGAGAAGAATCTTCCTAGAATGGAAAAAAGATATGAAAAGGAAATGGAAAAGATTCACAAAGAAATAGAGAATTCAGAATTCAGGTAGTGTCATGACTCAGTTGAAAGATTTAACATCAAAACCAAAAAACTGGTGTTGATATAGTTTTTATTTTGTTGTACAATTATTTGAATGTCATCAGAGTATATTAAAGAAAATTAGAAAATACAGCAGTGCAGACTCTATTTATTGGATAATTTTAAGGTGAGAACAAAAAGCAGACGTGTATTGCTATAAACTTGTTTAAAAAGCAGGGAAGTCAGTTAAATGTTACTTATTTTTTATAAGTCTTTTAATGAAGTTAATTCTAAAAACCACCATGTCTGTGTCTCTGAAATTTCTTTTGGCCAACAAATGTGCAAAGATAAAAAGAAGGCATAGATTCCCTCTGCTACACATGAAGTATGAAGTTAAATACATATACACAGGCACATAAGCGCTCATATAAAGAGCTTTTACTGTTTAGTTTCAAGGAACATGCTGCTCACTTTTTTCTACTTGGAAAATAGTTACAATATATCTTCCTTGCTTTTTTATAGACTTGAAGGATTTGAAAGTAAGCATTCTGCTTCGCTTTTCTACCCTGGTCTTCCTTTTAGTTTTCAACTCATTTTCTCCTCATTTCTGAGAGCAACAGTGCTAAATGAGAGTAGATTATAAGTATGTCAGTAAAACATGCATACACAGATTGAAAAGGTTCGTCATCTATATGCATGATTAGCTGACTAAAAAAGTTACCAGTCACTGGTTAAGGCTCTAAAATAAAAGGGAGTAATTCACTGATCTAGAAAGGCATTTCGGTGATCCGTATTTTCTCTACTGTCTCATTTAATGTTTTAGGATGAGATGGCAATGAGAATAGTAGAAGGGGAAAAAATGTAGTCTAGGGTGACAGGATAATCAGTGTGCTATATGTCAGGAAGTCTGCTTCAGAGACTGGCTTTCATAATGTCGAGGAAGGAGTATATAATTATAGTCATCTGAGTATCCAAAAATACCAAACCCATGACAACAGGCACATATTATATCTAACCAGGTATCCTATGAATTAGTAGACGACAGTAGTGTTGATTTACCAAGCTTAATCCTGTATTAACTATCTGTTAGCGAGTATTTTATTTATTAGAATGGTAACATGCAGATTTACATTATTCCTTTCTGGAGTCTTAGATAAGTTCTAATGTTTCCTGTATGTGTAATATAGGAACATACCATAGCATGAAAAGATAAGAAGGAATGACTACTTAGGGAGGCCTCAGAGGAAGCCAAAAATGGCACTCTGGCAAGCAAAGAAAAAAAACATTTAAATAGATAGTAAAGATAAAAATAGGGAAATGAAAAAACTAGCGCAAGCAATGAATTCATGTAAGAGAAAAAGTCTTGGCCTGAGGTTAGAGGATAGTGGTATTTTATGGTAAAGTAACTGAAGTTTCATAATAACCTAAGGAACCAAACACATGGCTGAGGATGTGATGTAAGTGATCATCCATGCACACAACCAAATCCTAGAAGGGTAATCCAGATGGCCAAAATCTTTTATTATCCAATGGAAATAAATGAATACTATATATCTGGATGCGGGTGGCAATTTAAGCACAGAGTTCCTGTTAATTAACTTTATATTTAGATTTTGTTTTGGTCAGAGGAGGGTTTGTCCATATTTATTTACTTGTTTCTTTACTTATTTTAGGTAAGCTTTATGCCCAACATGGGGCTTGAACTCGTGACCCTGAGATCAAAAGTCGCATGCTCTACCAACTGACTGAGCCAGCCAGGTGCCCCAGATTTGTCCATATTTTAGAAAGTCTCAAGTATATTGGGAGAAAGAGAATATCATAGGAGACTTCTTCTCTGGGGGATGTCTATAACCACCTCTGTTGATTATAGAAGATACTTTATTTCTCAAAACAGCATGATCTCTGAGAAGCACCTACAAGAAAATTCCAACAATTTCTAGTTTGCTTTAGAACATCTGTCATGACTTTGGGTGAAACTTCACATATATTCTCTGCCCACAGTTTACTTCTGGGCAGGAGCCAGATTCTCTGCTATGATGCCTCTAACCTACATTGGACATATATTAATGTCTGCAGTCATTAATTGAATTCCTCACTTAATAGATGTGAGTTGACGCAGGTATAGCACATTCGTCTCTCTGGGTAGAGGAGTCAATGGGGATTATAACAGAGCTTTCTCCAAAAATAATCTCACAGCATCTCCTCTTTCACCTTACACTTGAACGGGCTGAGAGGCATGTCAACTATGGACTGGTTTTTGCCATTTCTTTGGTAAATTGTGTAGTTCGGTTGAATATCTTTGATAAGAGCATCTTTCTCATATTGGATGAAATTACAATAATAATTATAAAGCAGTTTGGCTGGGTATAGAATTACTAGATGGAAATAATCTTGAGAATTATTATCTTTTAACATATGCTTGAAAATTAATAATTCTTGAGAAATTTGAATCAGTTGCTTTTATTCATTTTTATCTAACTTACAATCTTGTCATTAGGCCCTTGCCACATTACAGAGCCAGTGTGATTGTTATTTTGTATTTATCTTTCCTTATATTTCTTATTTTATAAGCTTTTAAACTTATTTCCTTTGTAGTTCCTTAAGCTAAATATTATGTTCCTTAGTATGGGTAAAGTTTTCCTTTATTACTTTCAGCTTGAAATTTAATTATGGAATTTTATTTATCATTTATCATTCTCTCCCTTATATTTACTTTTCTTTTCAGAAAGACTATTAATGGAATGTAAAGACTTAAAGATGAAATGCTATAATTTTCTATTCTCTATCTCCTTGTCTTTTTGTTCTAATTTTTAGGTTCTTTCTTCCTTTTTCTTTTTAAGATTTATTTATTTATTTTTGATGGTGGGGGGAAGGGGCAAAAGGAGAGAGAGAGAAAGGAGTAGACTTTCTGCTGAGTAAGGAGCCAGACACAGGGCTCGACGGGGTTCAACACCAGGCTCGATCTCACAAACCTAAGATCATGACTCTGAGATCATGACCTGAGCTGAAACCGAGAGTCAGTCACTTAACTGATTGAGCCACACAGGTGGCCTTCTAGATTATTTCTTCCAACTTATCTTCCCATCTTCTAAGCTTTAAAAGTTTGCTCCCATGTTCTTTTTATTTATTTATTTTTTAATTTCAGAATACTTTCTCAGTCTCTGAATATTTTTCTTCTTCTTCTTCTTCTTTTTAATGGATTCACATTGTTTTTCTTTCTCTATGGGAATTGTTTTTTTGACTTTATTCTCTACGTTTTTCTCTGTCTCCTAAATTTTTGTTTTTAAATTTTTGTTTATTCTATGTATTGTTTTTCTTTTTTTTTATTTTTTAAAGATTTTTATTTATTTATTGAGAGAGAGAGAATGGTCGAGAGAGAGCATGAGAGGGAGGAAGGTCAGAGGGAGAAGCAGACTCCCTGCCGAGCAGGGAGCCCGATGCGGGACTCGATCCTGGGACTCCAGGATCATGACCTGAGCCGAAGGCAGTCGCTTAACCAACTGAGCCACCCAGGCACCCTCTATGTATTGTTTTTCACATTAAAGGCTTTTCTCAATTGTCCGATCACTATTGACTATTGTCATTTAAATTTGGCAGTAAGACACTTCAAAAGTTGTTTGGAAATCCCATCTATGGGTGGAGTTTATACATTGGTTTTCTTCCCTGTAGCATGACTGGGCATTTTGTTGTGGAAAATTAAAATCTCATATTGGAAATTTCCAAAATTTTGCCAGAGGGTTAGAATGGAATATTCTGGACTTTAATTATTATTTGAAAGCCAAAATGAATAAGAGTGTTGAGAATCTTACTCAAGAATATAGATTTTTCACTTACTATCTCTCTTTTAGGCCTCATTCCTAACTTTTATTTATACCTCAATCTTGGACATCTTCTGGTTACTTTCTTCATGGAGTAATCCTCTCATATCATCCCTTACTATGATAGTGTGGAACAAAATTTTCAATCAATCCTTTTTTTCATCCACATTCCATGCACCTGCTTTGTTCTCCACATAATTTTTGAATGTTTCTGGATTCTTCAGCCCCCCAAATTTCTTGATTCTCATTAACTTCTTTCTGTGCAACAGAGACTATTTCAGCTTTCTGTGTACTGCTAAATTAGTTCATTTGCTTTGGAACATTTGCCATTGCCTTTCATTAGCAGTTAGCTTTCCTATTTTTCTTGTCCTTGAATATATATCATTTTCCCCTCTAATATGTTTAGGAGGTAGTTTAGTGGCGGAGGGAGGAGGTAGAACAGAGATCAATGTGTGTTCTCAATCCATCATATATCTGGGTAAAACTCATCTGTATTAGTTTTCTAGGGCCACCATAACAAAATATCAGACTGGGTGGCACAAGCAACAGAAATTTATTTCCTACTATTCTAGAGGCTAGAAGTCTGAGATAAATGTGTCATCAGGGTTGGTTTCTTCTGAGATCTCTGTCCTTTGCTTGCAGATGGCCATCTTCTCCTTCCTGTCTTCACATGGTCTTTTCTCTCTGTGTGTCTGTGTCCTAATCTCCTTTTCTTATAACCACTTGTATTGGATTAAGGCCAACCCTAATGACTCTTTTTACTTTAATTACCTCGTTAAGAATCCTGTCTTCAAATATAATCATATTCTGAGGGACAGGGGTCTAGCACTTTGATATATGAACTTTGGGAGACAAAATTCTGCTCATAACACCATGTAGGGTAGAATTAAGAATGATCGGAAAAAAAGGGGGGGGCAAGAGAATGTTACCAGGATGTGTTAAGACTTTTGGCGGCAGATACCAGTACCACAGAAAGGCAATCAGAAGGTCAAGACACAGAGGTTGGACAGAGCCACAGAAGAAAATGATCTTGAGGGATAGACTATATGTGACTAATCTTATGCATGTACAAAGCACAGCACTAAAAGTTCTTGAAAAGGAAAAATTGGGGCCAGAGAGATCTGAGTGCAAATAATCAAGGTTAATCCCATAAGCAAAAATATAGCATTACAGTAATAATACAGGTGAATAGAGAATGCCCCAAAGGACTCATTTATGGATTTATAAAACAGTAATCACTGGAGAATAAGAAGAATAAGTTTAGAGCAGAAGGAAGACTGACTTGATTTTGTCATGAAGGATTTGTTTTATAGCTGCTTACATTTTCAACAACCAACAAAACTGAGTCTATTAAGAAGACTTTTTAGTGACTCTAAAGTTAAGAAAGGCATGGAGGACTATTATATCAGTTATCCTAAGTAGTTGATATTATGAAACACTCTTTAATTGTGTTAAGCTTGCAATGGTGGCTCCCTAAATAGATTTAGGTTAAGGGGTAACATATTGAATCTTCTTAAATATAATATGCCACCACAATACTAACTTTTGTTAGAATATTTTTTCTCTCTTGGCTTGTCTCCAATTGATGAATCATATCATTGTTTATCACAGGAAAACAAATGTTCTATGTCTGTGGTAAGTCATAATCTATTTCTATAGTAGCACCAGCTGCATATGCCTTCCAGTCATTAAAATGATGCTTACCCAATGCAGTATAAACTATAATTCCATTATTCTATTTCTCTAAAATAAGGACTAACAACACAGAATACACACCTTTTCTTTGCTACCACCTGCAATAACTTACTTCATGTTAGGAAAAAGAAGGAAGGAAGGAAGGAAGGACGGAATGCTTATTAAAATGTACTAAAGAACCTAATGGGCAGTGAGATGCTTATGTGAGTATCAGAGTTGACAAGTAAATGTAGTGAAGGCTGCCAGAAATCAGTTACAATTACTTAATGAAGATTTTGATTGTCTGCTATGGATAAACCTGTAATATTGCACAAGGTGCCTTAAGAGACCAAATGCTGTCCCTTTCATTAATCAGAAGAATGCGCAAGTCTAAATATTGACCGGTGATTTGCTTTCCTCTCTTGGAGGATCTCAGGAGAATGGCGCTATAAAGAAAGAAAGCCAAATTCACAAACTCTGGGGCTTGGAGTAAACATGAAATGAGAATGCGGTCCTTTTTGAGTATAAAAAATCAATCCTTGTGCTAAAAATGAATTATCTGTCTGCTGTAAAAGTAAAATGTCAAGACTTAGACTTAGCTTTTTTATACATTTGCCATTAATTACACTTTTAAGTGATATATATGCTCTGACCTTCTAGTCATTCAGTTAAAATTTGGAAAGTAATACTTACCAAGGTTAAATCAATTCTGGTTATATTTTTTCATGTATATGTTGTGCATGTTTCATAATTTTAAACTATACAAATATTTGTATTACACATCCTCAAATAGCATTCCAAATGAATATATATTTGAAGTGTTGAAGCTATTTTGCCCATATGAAAATACATGTAAATATTCAATAAATTATAAGCACTTCCTCAAATTTATATTAAATGGAAAGTCATGCTACAATGAGTTAAAGATTTCAGTAGCTGAATATATTTTTCATTCAGAACTTAAGATGATACTGACATCGTGTTTTTTAAACTTTTTAAATACATTTTTAGGGATGCCTGGGTGGCTCAGTCGGTTAAGTATCTGCCTTTCACTCAGGCCATGATCCCAGAGTCCTGAGATCGAGTCCCACATGGGGGTATCTGCCTTTCACTCCAGTCATGATCCCAGAGTCCTGGGATAGAGTCCTACATGGGGCTCCTTGCTCAGCGGAGAGCCTCCTTCTCCCTCTGCCTGCCACTCCCCCTGCTTGTGCTCAGTCTCTCTCTCTCTCCTTCTCTCTCTGACAAATAAGTAAATAAAATCTTTTAAAAAAATACATTTTTTGTCAAGGACAGGATAGTTTTCCTTGCTTATTGAATATTCATTAACATTTGTGGAATTGGAAGTAGAACTTACCATGCACTGTCAATCAAAATTTGTTTGTTGTATATTACTGTTATAAAACTTCTATTGATATTGAACAAATTACTACATGTAGATACTCTTATAAAAAGTAAATAAAAGCAAGACGTTTAAAATGAAACTTTGAATTCAAAATTGTTTCAGGCTACTAGAAATAAGATAGCCTGAGAAAGTCACCTGAAAAGACTCTTAGAATAGCAGCAAAGATTCTACAGCTCAAAGGGCAGAAAGATACTTTACCTTGTGCATTCTCAGATTCAAAGCAAACTTATAAAATTTGTCTTCTGTAGTCTTTATACTATGACTCTTCTTTCATGACAATATTTTGGCAGTTACAAAACAATTATTCAAAAACTTTAGCAAGCAGACGGCTCACTAAAAATCTTGTCTGGGCTCTACCCCAAACATATGGAATTGAAATCAATAACATGTTGGGAAGGAGGAGAAGGAAAGGCAGCAAGCTTTGATATATTTAACTAGATAGCTCTGAAGCATACTAGAGTTTGAGAATCATTGTTCAGACACTCTGATCTTTCTTCTTTTTCCTTTATCATACCTGATATCCAAGGATCACCCTAAGATCCCCGATGATTCGTTGCCTTCCAGAATGCTGTTATTTTGCCTCCTATGTGATTGATATTTACTCCTTGCACCTCATGCCTTAAATTCAACATCATGGTTTCCTCGAATCAACATTTACCTAATCCTCTAAACTCATAAACTAGAGGACCCTTTCCCAGTTCTGACTCAATTCCCAATGTCTTAAAAGAATATTTTTCTGCCCATGGACTAATTCAATGTGGCAGTTAATTGGTGGACAATTCAGACTGGAAGGAATAGGAAAGTTTTATTTTAAGCCATCAGATAATACATTTTAGGTATCTTAGATAGTATGGTTTATTTCAAATATTATAAGCTAATATTTATTCTGCCTGTCTTAGCTCCATTTTATTTCAGACACCCTAGAATCTCTCTTTAGGTGTAAAGAAACATGTTCAAAGAAAAATAAGAATTCTACAGTAGAAATTTATAGAATTTATAGGTTTTATAAGACAAATGGGTTTATAAAATAATGGTAATAACCTACTTCATGAAATTGTGTTTTTCTGTTTGTTTTTTTACTTCCTGGAGTCTCAGCACCTAGATAATGTCATGTTTTGTGTATTAAACAGGTTCTTTACTGTAGAAATTCTCAAGAAAATTTTAATACCCTAATGTGCATTGTAACTAAGTGGGGCATAGGGTGTGCATCATTTTCGAAATATATCTGAGCAGACTGCAGAATTTGGACTACTTATTTGGAACAATACATTCTAGAAAAGGCCTTATATAAATCTTCTATCACTGATAGGTGTTACTTGCTCCAGATAGTCCGGAAAATATCACTCTGAAATGAAAACTAAGATAATCAACCTAGGGTTAAGGAGAAACACAGTTTGCTTATGTCTCTTGTCTCTATTCCATTTATAATCAGTAGATTTCAAAACTTGAGTGTTACAATGTAATTTCGGAAATCAAATAGCATTTAAACAATGGAGATTTGGAGAATATAAATTTTGTTAATTTAAATTTTTATTTTAATTCCAGTTAGTTAACATACAGTGTTATATTAATTTCATGTGTACAATATTGTAATTCAGCACTCCCATACATCACCCTGTACTTTATCATGACAAGTTCAGTCCTTATTCCCATCACCTAATTAACCCCTTCCCCATCCCCTCTCCTCTGGTAACTGTCACCTTGTTTTCTATAATTAAGAATCTGTTTCTTGCTTTATCTCTCTATTTTTTTTCTCTTTGCTTGTTTTGTTTCTTTAATTCCACATGTGGATGAAATCATATGGTATTTGTCTTTCTCTGACTGACTTATTTCACTTAGCATTATACTGTCTAGCTCCATCCAAGCCATTGCAAATGGCAAGATTTTGAGAATATGACTTTCAGTATTTATGGATCACTGTGTTTCAGTGTTAAATCTTCACAAAAGGAAGAGAATCCTGTTGCCCTATCACTGCCTAATGAAAATCCCTGATGCTAGTTCAAATTATTTTGTGCTGATCCTCATTTAACAGTAATTTGGTAGTTACCAATTTGATTTATCTGGAATGCTCTGTGGTGAATATTAGTTCAATTTATCACATTTTCTGTTACTCTTTTAGAGGACACATAGGAGGGATGTATTTTTCTGCCTTCTTGAAGTAAGGCATAATTATGTGATGTTTTGGCAAATGATATGTGAGACATTATGTGTCACTTCTGGACCAGAACTTCAAGAAATGATACATAGGTCGTCATATCCCTTCCTCCTGCCATAAACTAGCAACTTTCCAGATAATGCAGGCTCTGCAGGTCTGTTCCCCTAACATGAATGGCAAATACACCTTTATTGGTTAAGTTACTGAAATTTTAAGCTTACTTTTTACCGCAGCATAACAGAGCCTATCCTGACTAATACATTTTGATATTGCACAAAGGTATTCTTAAAAGTTGCTAAAATTTATGTAGTCCTACCATTGCATTATTTATGCATCCATTAGGTGAAGTGATAAAATCAGCTTTCTGAACTTCCAACCTAAGTACTAGACTCTGAACTTAGTTAAAATTCTAGCAAATTACAGAAATCTGAACCGCCAAACATCAGGCTTTCTTAGTTAATTATTATCCTAGTTAGTTAAATGTTTTCCATACATACAGCGATTTTCAAATTACATAGTCATTCAACATATATTATGCGTTTTGTACTAGTCTTGGTAATGGGAGGTGCTTTATAGTGCTGAATAATCTAGAACAGTAATTTTCAATAATTTTGTTCTTGACTCTCTACTTTTAAAAATTATTGAACACTCCAAAGAGCTTTATATGTGAGGTATTGCAGCAAATACATAATGTATTCAAAATTAAAACTGAGACACTAATTAATATTTTCTTTTGAGATAATTGTAGAATCACATGCAGTTTTAAGAAATAATATCAAAAGATCTATGTACCCTTCCCCCATTTTTCTCTAATGATAGCAAATGGTTGCAAAACAATAGTACAATATCATACCCACGATATGGACATTAATACAGTCAAGATATAGAGCACTTCCATCAGCACAAGGATCCTCCGTATGTCCTTTTATGGCCACATCCACTCTCCACCTACCTGCCACCTCCACTTCAATATCTGAAAACCATTAACCTGTTCTCTATTTCTGTAATTTTGACTTTTTAAAAATGTTTATGTATAAGTGGAATTATACAATATGCAAAATGGAGATTGGCTTTTTTCACTCAGCATAATTTTCTAAATACTCATTCAGATTGTCATATTATCAAGAATTCTCTTTTTATTTTTTGTTTATTTTATTGCTAAGCTATGTGATTGTGCCACAGTTTATTTAACCATTCATCTACCAACAGACATTTTTTGTTTTTTTCAGTATTGGTCCATTGTGAATAAAGTTGCTATGAACATTCAGATATAGGTTTTCATGTGAGCATAAGTTTTCATTTCTCTGGAGTAAATGTCCAGGAGTGGAAATTGCTGGATCATATGATAATTGCATGACTTTTTAAAAGCTTTTTTTTTTTTTGAAGAAACTGCTACACTGTTTTCCAGAGAGGCTAGACAATTTTACATTCCCACTAGCAATATGTAAATGATCCAGTTTCTCTGCATCTTCTCATTATTTAGCCGTTCTGGTAGGTATGTAGTGATATTGTGCTTTAAATTTTTACTTCTTCTAGTGACTGATGATATTGAATTTCTTTTTATGTGTTTATTTGCCACCTGAATTACCTCTTCCGTGAAATATTTCATCATGTGTTTTCCCCATTTTCTAATTGGATTATTTGGGTTTAATTTTACCATTGAGTTTGAGAGTTCTTCATATATTCTATATACAATTCTCTGTTATATATATAGTTTGAAATATTTTCTCGCAGTCTGTATCTTGCCTTATATTCCTATTAACAACGGATTTTGCATAAAAAAGCTTTGAATTTTGATGAGGTTGAATTTATCATTTTTTCCTTCTATCAATTGTGCTTTTTTTTTTTTTTTTTTTACCCACCCCTCCCCGACCAGGGTCCTGAGATTTTTCTCCCAGGTGTTTTCTAAAAGTTTTGCTGTTTTGTTTTCCATTTAAATCTGAGATCCATTTGAGTTACTTTTTATATAAGAGGTCAATATTTATAGGTTGATGTCCATAATTTCAGTCTATAAATACCTGATTGCTCTAGGACTCTGTTGGAAAGGCTGTCTTTCCTCCATGGAATTGCTTTTGCCACTTTGTAAAAATCAGTTGGATATGTCTGTGGGTTTCCTTCTGGGTCCCCTATTCTGTTCCATTGATTTATGTATCTGTCCTTCCACCAATGCTACATAGTCTTACAGCCCTCCACCAATGCCTCTCATTGTATTTTTTTCAAAATTATTTTATCCATTTTAGTTCATTTGAATTTTCATACAAATTTTCAAATAATCTCATCTATATATACCAAAAAAAAAAAAAAAAAAAAATCCTCCTGGGATTTCAAGTAGGAATTGTGTTAAGCTTGTATATCATCTTGAGTAGAATTGGTTACTGTGTTGTCTTCAAATCCATGGACACAGTAGGTCTCTCCCTGTATTTAAATTTTCTGTGATTCTTGCATTAGTATTTTATAATTTTCAGCATATAAATTCTATGCATGTTTTGTTATATATGTGAGTATTTTGCTTTTTGAGTGATTATAATTGGTATTATATATATATTTTTTTTTAAGATTCTATTTATTTGAGAGAGAGAATGAGAGAGAGAGAGAAGAGAGCATGAGAGGGGGAGGGTCAGAGGGAGAAGCAGACTCCCTGCTGAGCAGGGAGCCCGATGCGGGACTCGATCCCGGGACTCCAGGATCACGACCTGAGCCAAAGGCAGTCGCCCAACCAACTGAGCCACCCAGGCACCCCGGTATTATATATTTTTTAAATGTTGGTAACCATGTGTTCATTATTAGAATATAAGAATACAACCAACTGGGGCACCTCGGTGGCTCAGTTAAGTGTCTTACTCTTGGCTTTAGCTCAGGTCATGATCTCATGGGTTCTGGGATTGAACCCCATGATGTTCTTCATGCTCAGTGAAGAGTCTGCTTGAAGATTCTTTCCCTCTGCCTCTCCCCCCACTTGTGCATGCTCTCTTTCTTTTCTCTCTCTCTCTCTAAAATAAATCTTTTAAAAAATTATTCTAAAAATTTTTTTAAAAATAACCAACTCTTATATGTCTGTTGTATATCTTATGACCTTGATGAACTCATTTATTAATTGTTCAAGTATTCTTCTAGATTTTTTGGATTATTTTATATCAACAATTATGTGAAAGGATTGTTTGTTTCTTCATTTTTTACCTATACACATTTTCTCTTGCCTTATTGTACTAGCTTAGCCTTATAATGTTATTTTGAGTAAGAGTGGTGAAAGTACATCCTTGTGTTATTCCTGATTAGAGAAGGAAAACATTCAGTCTTTCACCATTAAGAACAATATTAACTATAGACTTTTTTGTAAATGCTCTTTTTTTGTTTATTATACTCTATGTTTTTTGAGAGGGTTTTTTTTTAATTATGAAGAAATACTGAATTTTCTCAAATGTTTTTTTCTTTGCCAATTGACAGGATATATATCATATTGATGTGATCTTTTTTCTTAATGTTTAACCTATTGTATGGTGGGTTACATTGATTGATTTTCTAACGTTGAACTATCCTTGCATCCTTGGAGTAAATTCTTTTTGGTTATGGTATATAATTATTTTTCACATATTGCTGAATTATATTTGCAAGTATTTGGGTTAAGAATTTTTGTGTCCAAAAGCAAAAATAAATTGTTGGGACTACATCAAAATAAAAAGCTTCTGCACAGCAAAGGAAACAACTAACAAAACTAAAAGACAACCCACTGAATGGGGGAAGATATTTGCAAATGACATCTCTGATAAAGGGTTAGTATCCAAAATACATGAAGAACTTATACAACTCAACACCCAAAAATCAAATAATCCAATTAAAAATGAGAAGAAGACATACAGGTAGATGTCCAACAGACACATGAAAAGATGCTCAGCATCACTCATCATCAGGGAAATGCAAGTCAAACCTACCATGAGATATCACCTTACAACTGTCAGAGTGGTTAAAATCAAAAACACAAGAAACAACAAATGTTGACAAGGATGTGGAGACAAAGGAACCCTTGTGTACTGTTGGTGGGAATGCAAACTGGCAGCACCATTGTGGAAAATAGTCTCACCATTCCACATAAAAGCTAAAAATAGAACTACTGGTATACTACTGGGTAAATACAAAAACAGTAGTTCAGAGAGATAATAGGCACCCCTGTATTTAGGTAGCATTATTTACAATAGCCAAACTGGAAGTAACCCAAGTGTACATTGGTAGATAAATAGATAAAGAAGAAGTGGTTTATATATACAAATATATATAAAGAGAGAGAGAGAGAGAGATGTGTGTACGTGTGTATCTATGTGTATACACACATAGACACACACAATGGAATATTATTCAGCCAAGAAAAAGAAATGAAATCTTGCCGTTTGCAACAACATGGATAAATCTAGAGAATATAATGCTAAGCGAAATAAGTCAGTCAGAGAAAGACAAATACCATATGATTTAAGTCTTATGTGAAATTTAAGAATCAAAACAAAGGAAAAAAAAAGCGAAAAATGAACCGAAAAACAGACTCTTAACTAAGAGAACAGATGGTTACCACAGGGGAGGTGGATGGAGAGATGGGTGAAATAGGTGAAGGGGATTAAGTGTATAGTGATATAAATGAGCACTGAGTAATACAAGGAACCATTGAATAGGTATATTGTACCCCTGAAACTAATATAACACTGTATGTTAACTACATTGGAATTAAAATTTAAAAATTAAATATTTAAAAAAGAATTTTTACATCCATATCTTCAGGTAATATTGATTAGTAGTTTTGCCTATTTATACTGATTTTGTCTGGTTTTGGTATTAGGATAATAGTGGTTTCATAAAATAAATTACAAAATGTTTCTTACTCTTCTATTTTCAGGAAGACATTGTGGAGAATACATGTTAATTCTTCTTTAAGTATTTTGTAGAATTCTCCAGGCAAACCATCTAAGCCTAAAAATTTGTGTTTGGGAGTTTTTCATTATTAACTCAATTTCCTTAATCATTAAAGGACTATTAAAATGATTATATTGAGTGACTTTTGGTATTTTGTGGGTTTTGAGGTCAATTTCATCTTAATTGTCTAATTTATGGGTATAGAGTTTTTTTGTTTTGGGTGGGTTTTTTTTGGTAGTATTCTCTTTATGATGTCTGCAAGGTTTGTAGTTATACTCTTTGTTCTATTGTGACATTGTTAATTTGTGTCTTTGCTTTTTTTCTTGTCAGGCTTGTAGGGGCTTATCAATTTTATGCAACTTTTTGAAGAACTAGTTATTCATTTGTTTTTTTTTAAGATTTTATTTATTTATTTGACAGAGAGAGACACACACACACAAACACACACACACACACACACACACACACACACAGCTAGAGAGGGAACACAAGCAGGGGGAGTGGGAGAGGGAGAAGCAGGCTTCCTGCTGAGAAGGGAGCCCGATGCGGGGCTCGATCCCAGAAGCCTGGGATCATGACCCGAGCCGAAGACAGACGCTTTACGACTGGGCCACCCAGGCGCCCCTCAGTTATTCGTTTTATTGATTTTTATGTTGTCTATTTTCAGTTTCACTGATTTCTGCTCTTATTATTCTATTTTCCATGGGTTTATATTGTTATATTGTTCCTTTTTTTTTTTTCTGGTCTAGGATCTTGAAATAGGAAACTAGATTGCTGATTTGAGACTTTTCATCTTTTGTTACTTATATCAAGTTTCTCTCTCAGTACTGCTTAGCTATGATACTACTCCCAAACTTGACAACTAGTCGTTTTTTAATGGTAGTCACAATGTGGAATTTGATACCATTTCAATGAACTTTTTATACAGTAACATTAAAATCAATCAAAGTATCTATCTAGCATGCACTCTGAATAGTTATTTTTTTCCCATGCATAATTTTGTAGAATTTTTGCATTGGTCATTTGTCAAATACTGTTTTGTTGAGTTATGCAGATCTTCAATACTAACACATTTCCTTATACACTATCAATATTACATTCATTGATATTATAACTATATTAGAGTAACTTTAATAATTGGGAAGCTTATCAAGCTAAGAGTGATGGATACAAGATTTTAAAAATCTGATTTTCACTTGAAAGTTCAAATACTATCACTAGCAACAGTTGCTATCATTTGTTTTCTTTGAAGTAAGAGGATCACTTTATTCAGTTTTTAGAAAATGTTTTCCAAATATGCAAATCTGAATAACCATATTTCATCTGATGGCTATTCTTTAAGTCAAAAATGGCATTTCATGAGAAAAGTGGCTAGAGCAGCCAAAAACCCAAATCATTTGGTATTTTTCCTAAAGAAATCACTGTATTCCAGAATACAGCAGAAGTACTTTACGTATAACTTCACATTTTGACTACAGAATATTAAATAGATGGAATTTAACAAAATTAATAATTGTACTGTTATATCAAGGACATTATTAAGTGAATCTGGCAATATTCCCCCTCTGTGTGTGAAGTGGTAAAGAATACAGTGATTAATAATAGAATTTGTCTTCATTTGTAGTAAGAAATCAGCAGCTTTACGTACCATTGCTTTACTCAGTTAATGCAAGTGTCAACACAATGAAAAACCAAATAAAACTAAATTATTTAAACTCTATACCCAATTTGGGGCTCAAACTCATGATCCAGTGATCAAGAGTAGCACATTCTACTGACTAAGCCAGCCAGACTCTCCTTTCTTAATTATTTTATGATAATATTGACATTTCCTATCTCCTGGAAGGGTTTTTGCGACCCCCTCAGGTCTAAAGATAACAACTTGAAAACCACTGGTCAAAGAAGTATGGTCCCCATACTATGAATCTTACAGTCTTAAAAGAAGACTTAACTCTTTTTTCCCTCCCTCCCTCCTCCGTTTCCCTCTTTCCTTCTTTCTATATTTCTTTCTTCCTTCCTTTCTCCTTCCTTTTTCCCTTTCCTTTCGTTTTTCTTTTCTCTTCTCTTCTTTTTTCTTTTTTTTCTTTTTTATTGAATCACTTACCTGTCTGGACTAAATAGCATTAGCATCCCCTGTGTTACTGTACATCTCTGCTTAGCTTTTCATATCTTAGGATTTTTTTAATTTTTATTTTTTCATCATTTCTTTTTAGAGCCTGGATTCCTAGGTTGCTTCTATGCTGTAAAGCTAGTGAACTGCCAATGATTGATCTGAAGCTGTGATAGACACCTTGAGCCAGTAAGGCTTCCACTCTTTGTTGATGAATCTGTGTGTGGGTTGTTGAGCACATTTAGTGCTCAATCAGTTTCAAGTCTTCTCCAGCTTTCACTTTATGGTACCTGTGCATGTGCACATTTGCAGCTCTGGTCAGGCCGGCATGCATAGATTGCTTGGATCATTTTTGTTCTCCATTATACATATGCATAGTTTATAGCCAGGGATATGTGTCTATCTTATCAAGCCCCTGTTTTATTTCCAAGATCCCTTGTTAAATTTCTGACTAACCCACTTATCAGTTATTTCAACAGTAAGCACATCCTTAGGCAAATGGAGCCACTGGACTTCCCTATTTACTTGCCAGTACTGCAGTATTTATTCACAAAGAGACTCTGCTTGAGCTTTTTGCCTTTCCCTCCAAAGCAAGTGAGTCTCTATAGCAGTAAAGTTGGTTTTCCTTTTTTTTTTTTTGAAGATTTTTTTTTAATTACTTATTTGACACAGAGAGAGAGAGAGTGAGCAGGGGGAGCAGGAGAGGGAGAAGCAGGCTCCCCGCTGAGCAGGGAGCCTGATGCGGGGCTCGATCCGGGGCTCGATGCGGGGCTCGATCCCAGGACCCTGGGATCATGACCTGAGCTGAAGGCAGATGCTTAACTGACTGAGCCACCCAGGCGCCCCAGTAAAGTTGGTTTTTATGGCCTGCCACATGTTAGTAGAAGTACCTTGTGGAAGAAGCTGGGGGGAGAGAGCAGCTGCAAACAAGAATGCCACATATTTTCACTGTAATTACCCAAAGTTCAGCAGTTTTTCCTGAATAAATCCGTCTCATTTCGTTTTCTGCCTTCATTTGATTTCCTGAGCCCTTATATAGTTGTTTTTGAAAATCTTGGCCAGTTTTATTGTTATATTTTCTGACAGTGACTTTATTGGAAATTTGTTCTGTTGTATTCTTTTTCCCAATTTTTTTTTATTGTAGTAAAATAGGCATAATATAAAAGTTACCATCTTAACCATTTTTAAGTTTACAATTCAGTGGTAGTGAACAACATTTACAATGTGGTGCTGAATCACCACTATCCATCTCCAGTACCCTTTCCTCTTGTAAAGCTCAAACTGTCCATTAAACAATAACTTTCCATTCCTTTACTCCCCTTAGCACATGGCAACCACCATTCCATTTTCTGCCTCTCTAATTTTGACTACTCAAAATACTCACATAAGTGGAATCATACATTATTTGCTTTTTGTGACTGGTTTATTTCATTTAATATAATGATTTCAAGGTTTATTATATTGTAGCATATGTCAGAATTTCCTTCCTTTTTAAGTGATTAATATTATACTATATGTTTATGCTACATGTTGCTTATCCATTCATCCATTAATGGATACCTGGGTTGTTTCTACATTTTAGGTGTTTAGTGCTACTATGAACATGCGTGTACAAATACGTCTTTGAGACTGCTTTCAGCACTTTAGAGGGTGTATATACTCCAAAGTGGAATTGCTAGAATAAATGGTAATTCTATTTTTAATTTTTTGAGGAGCTGTCATACCCACGAAAAATGCACATAGGTTCAAATTTCTCCAAATCCCTGCAAACACTTATTTTGTTTTCTTTTCCTTCTTTCTTTCTTTCTTTTTTATTTTTTTTTTATTGTAGCCAATCCATTGGCTGTGAGGTGGTAGGTCATTGTAATTTGATTTGCATTTCCCTAATCATCAGCAATATTGAACATTTTTTCATCTGCTTATTAAGCTATTTGTATATATTCTTTGGAGAAATGCCTATTCAAGTCCTTTGCCCATTTTTGCCCATTGGAATCAGGATATTTGTTTTTGGTTGTTGAGTTTTAGGAGTTTTCTATATATTCTGAATATTAATCTCATCAGATACATAATTTCTGAATTTTTTTTTCATTCTGTGGGTCACCTTTATTATTCTGTTAATTGTGTCTTTTGATATATAAAATTTTGAATTTTTATGAAGTCCAATTTGTCTATTTTTTTCTTTGTTGCCTGTACTTTTGATGTCATATCCAAGTAATCATTGCCAAATATAATGTTGTGAAGCTTTTTCTCTCTGTTGTCTCTTAAGAAATTTGTAGTTTTATCTCTTTCGTTTAGTTCTTTGATCCATTTTGAGTAAATTTTTATATATAGTGTTAGGTAGGACTCCAAATCATTAACGTGTGGATATCCAAATTTCCCAACACTAAGATACTGATCTTTCCCAACTAAATGGTCTTGCCACCCTTGTCAAAAATTATTTGATCATAGATAATTTATTTCTGGACTCTCTCTTTCAATTTCATTACTTGATAGGTCTGATTTATTCCAGGACAATAATGTTTTCTTTACTTTAGCTTGTAGTAGTTTTGAAATCAGAATTATTAGTCCTCCAGCTTTGTTCTTCTTTTTCAAGATTGTTTTGGCTATTTGGGGTCCCTTGAGAATTAATAGGAATTATAGAGTCTGTTTTTATGTTTCTGGAAAAAAATGTCATTGGGATTTTGAAAGACACTGCATTAAATTTGTAAATCTCTTTGACTACTAATGGAATCTTAATACTATCAAGTTTTCAATTCCATAAATATGATATATGCTTCCATTTATTTATTTCCTTTTTAATCTCTTTCTGCGATATTTTGTAGTTTTCACTGTAAGAATATTTTACCTTCTTGGTCAAGTTTATTCCTAAGTATTTCATTTTTTGATGCAGTTATAAATGGGATTTTTTTTCTTAATTTCTTTTTCTGATTGTTCATTGTTACTATATAGAAATGTAACTGATAAAAAGCTTTTGCATAGCAAAGGAAACAATTGACAAAACCAAAAGACAACCAAGAGAATGGGAGAAGATATTATCAGATACAGGGCTAGTATCCAAAATCTATAAAGAACTTATCAAACTCACCAGCCAAAGAACAAATAATCCAATCATGAAATGGGCAGAAGACATGAACAGACATTTCTGCAAAGAAGACATCCAAATGGCCAACAGACACATGAAAAATTTCAATATCTCTCAGCATCAGGGAAATACAAATCAAAGCCACAATAAGATACCACCTCACACCAGTCAGATTGGCTAAAATTAACAAGCCAGGAAACAGCAGATGTTGGCGAGGATGCAGAGAAAAGGGAACCCTCCTACACTGTTGGTGGGAATGCAAGCTGGTGCAGCCACTCTGGAAAGCAGTATGGAGGTTCTTCAAAAAGTTGAAAATAGAGCTACCCTATGACCCAGCAATTGCACTACTAGGTATTTACTCCAAAGATATAAATATAGTGATCTGAAGGGGCACCTGCACCTCAATGTTTATAGCAGCAATGTCTACAATAGCCAAACTATGGAAAGAGCCCAGATGTCCATTGACAGATGAATGGATAAAGAACATGTGGTGTGTATATATATATATATATATATATATATATACACAATGGAATATTATGCAGCAATCAAAAAATGAAATCTTCCATTTACAAAGATGTGGATGGAACTAGAGGGTATTATGCTAAGTGAAATAAGTCAACCATGGAAAGACAATTATCATATGATCTCACTGATACGTGGAATTTAAGAAACAAGGCAGAGGATCATAGGGGAAAGGTGGAAAAAATGAAACAAGATGAAACCAGAGAGGGAGACAAACCATAAGAGACTCTTAATTTTAGGAAACAAATTGAGGGTTGCTGAAGGGGAGGGGAATGGAGGGATGGAGTAACTGGTGATGGACATTGGTAAGGTATGTGTTGTAATGAGCACTGGGTATTATATAAGACTGATGAATCACAGCCCTGTACCCCTGAAACAAATAATACGTTATATGTTAATTACTTGAATTTAAATTTTAAAAAGAAGAAAAAAAGAAATGCAACTTACTTTTGTGTGTTGACTTTTTATCCTGCTACTTTGCTGAAGTCATTTATTAGTTTTAATAATTTCTTTGTGTGGAATCTTTAGTATATTCTGCATTTAAGATCATATTATCTGTGAACAGGGATTATTTTACTTCTTCCTATCCAATTTGTATGACTTTTATTTCTTTTTCATTCCTATTTGCTATGGATAGAATTTCCAGCATTATTTTAAATGCAAGTGACAGAGTGGACATCCTCGTCTTGTTCCTGATCTGAGATGAAAATCTTTCAGCCATTCACTATTGAGTAAGATGTTTGCTATGGTTTTTTCATGTATGGCTTTTGTTACATTGAAGTATTTTCCCTCTGTTCCTAGTTTGTTGAGTATTTTTATTATGAAAGAGTCTTGGATTTTGTTAAATTTTTTTTTCTGCATCAATTGAGATACTGTGTTTTTTTCCCCTGTATCTTGTTGCTATGGCATATTACAATGATCAGTTTTCATATGTTGAACCATCGTTGCATTCCAGGAATAAATTCTGAATTCTCAAAATTCAGTTTGGTAATATTTTTTGATGCTTTTTTGCATGAGTGTTCAAGAGATCCTGGTCTGTAGTTTTATTTTCTTGTAGTGTCGTTGTCTGGCTTTGGTATCGGGGTATTACTGGCCTGAAAGAATGACTTGGGTAGTCTTTGCACCTCTTCAGTTTTTTAGAAAAGCTTGAGAAGGATTGGGTATTAGTTCTTCTTTAAATTTTAGTAGAATTCACCAGTGAAGCCATTAGGTCCAGGGCTTTTCTTTGTTGGGAGATTTTTTTTTGTTACTGAGTCAGTCTCCATACTAGTTTTAAGTGTAGTTTTGTGTTTTTAGAAATTTGTCTGTATCTTCTAGGTTACCTAATTTGTTGACATACAATTATTTATATTACTCTCTTATATTTTTTATATCTCTGGAATTGGGAGTCCCCACTTTCATTTCTGATTTTAGTAATTTGAGTTTTTTCTTCTTTTTTTTCTTATTCCATCTCGTTTGTCAGTTTTCAAAGATTAACAGATGGTTTTATTCTTTTTTCTATCATTTTACTGTTCTCTATTTTCTTTATATCTGCTCTAATATTTACTATTACATTCCTTCTCCTAGCTCTGGGTTTAGTTTCTTCTTTTTTTTAGTTCCTTAAATTGTAAAGTTGCTTTGAGATCTCTCTTTATTGTAAGCATGTACAGCTATAATTTCCCTGCCCCTTAGCATTATTTTTGCTGTGTCCCATAAGTTGTGATACATTGTGTTCTAATTTTTATCTTTTTTTTTCCTTTCAGTAAATTCCTTAGACTCAATAATTTTTATTGTTCTATCTACAAGTATATTGGTTCTTTCTTCCACCAGCTCAAATCTGCCTTTGAATTCCTCTAGTATATTTTTCATTGTAGTTATTGAATTTTTCAACTCAAGATTTTCTGTTTGGTTTCTTTGTAGATTTTCTGCCCCTTGGATATATCCATTTTATTCATATGTTTTTCTTGACTTAAAAAATTACATCATATTTATTTCTTTGAGCATTTAAGGCAGTTGTTTGAAATCTTTGTCTAGCAAATATGCCATTAGGACTTTTTCTGGCACAGTTATTGTCATTTTTTTTTCCATAGAATGGGCCGTACCTGTTTCTGTGAGGCCCTCATGATTTTTGTCATTGTAGAATGGACATTTGAATGTAATAGGTCTGAAAATGAGATTCTCTTCATCCAAAAGTTTGCTGGGGTTTTTTTGTTTCATTTTTTTGTTTTTGTTTTTTCAATTGTTTTAGCTATCTCTGTAGTGAGGATCAAGCTGAGATGTAAGCTTAAGATCTCCTCAGGTTACTTTCTGATTTCCTCTGTGTGTACAGTTGCCTTTGGATGTCTTAGTCTTTAATGTCTATCTTCCACAAGTGGAATAAGAAAAATGAAAATTGGGGGAAATGTGCTGGCCCTTAAATCCCCTGGATGTCAGTTTAGCGAGAGGAGGCAGAGCTTACATCAAGTAAGATGTAAAAACAGGAACTGCTACATCTTGTCTACATCTCATTTATGAGAAGCAGCATTTGGTAATCAGAGCACAGATCCCCAGTATTTGAAGGACAGAATCCTTTTTACCCACCCTGCTCCTTCATGCTGTGTGCAAACTACTCCTGGAATGCTCACACAGCTGTTTGCCATACGACTTGCAATAGAGGTTGGGTAGTTGAGACCTGAAATTGATGGAAATTAACCACAATTTACCATCCAAGACTTCCCTTGGAAGTTGCAAGCCTTCAATAGATTCTAGAGTTCCAAAATAGTAGCATCAGATATATTATGCCAGTGCGATTGTCTCTTCAAGACAGATTCCTGGTGCTTCCTGCTGTGCCATCTTTTCAGATTCCTCTTTCTTATTGTACTTATTTTTAAGCTCATTTCTACTTTGATTAAATCAAGCACTGTCATAACATTAGTGAATAACTCCTTTTATAATATGTTACATAAAGGAATGGTTATAATTTATTTATTTACACATTGTCACCCAGCAAAACTGTTACCTTCTTCATGGTTGTGATTTTAGCTAATTTGTCTTCATAATACCAGCATCCGTCATGAGGTAGATGCCAGACAAAAGGCAGTTGATTTGAATTTAATGGAAATGAAGAAAGGATGTTTGTCATTTACTGCATGACCATTTCCTCACATTCTAAAATCATGATCTTAAAAAAAAATTCTGAACTAGTGAGAAAAGGATTTTATGTTGAAAGAGAACGTATTCTTTAGAAAAATCAATCTGGGGGCACCTGGGTGGCTCAGTTGGTTAAGCGACTGCCTTCGGCTCAGGTCATGATCCTGGAGTCCCGGGATCGAGTCCCACATCGGGCTCCCTGCTCGGCAGGGAGTCGGCTTCTCCCTCTGACCCTCTTCCCTCTCGTGCTTTCTCTCATTCTCTCTCTCTCAAATAAATAAAAAAAAAAAATCTTTAAAAAAAAAAAAAAAGAAAAATCAATCTGGCCACTCTAATTGATCGGCTTTATCTGAATAGTTTATGTACTCTTTCAATTTCCTGCATAATTTTTTGAGCTCAATTTTCATGTCCCATCATCTAGATTATCTTTTCAATGCACATATGCAGATTAGTACATAAAGTCTCTATGGGAAAAGTAAAGATAAAGGTACATTATACAAAAATAAACAGCTGCACAGAGGTTTTAAAAATCTAAGGCAAAGGTGGATAATTGTGCTAAAATTTATCAGTCTTTTCAGAAATGTAGACTAACAAAACAGATGTTACCACTGCTAGACAAAAGGAGACTCAGTGCCTGGAGTCAAACCGGAATGTGCCACATTTAAGGCCTTTGTGGAAGTGCATCCAATTGAGCATGTGGAAACATACGGTTTTATACACAGGTAATATTGCCATTGGATCCAAAGTGAAGCTTGGCCTTGTTGGTAGTTGACCTCAATACTGGCCATCTTTCAGGTTCAGCTTTGGAGGCAAGACCCAGATAAGTCTCTGTTATAATATCTGGAAAATAGGCTAAGAAATCTTCTAAATTACATTTGATTTGCTCTAATTTGAAAAGTAAATGCAATATTAGTTAACTTATGAGTTATAATTATCAATACATGTTAAAAATTTGTGTAGACATAGCACTGTAATAGGAAAGGGGGCTCATTATTTTTTGAAATCAAATAATGCAATGGTATGAGAACTTTAAACGAGATTTCCAAAACATGTTTGGGCTCTGAGGATGCCACCTCTCTGGGTTTATTACTCAAACTGAAGAATTCATGTTGAGGTAAGATACTCATTTGCTGCACCTTAATTTGCTTTTCTCTTAATTGAGCTCAGCATGAAGTAAGACTTTATAAGTAATGTACATTGCCCTTTTTTAACCTAGACTTTTATAATATCTATTCCTCTGGAATCATTTTTTCCTAACCCTGGTGGTTGAATAGGTTAGGGTAAGAAGTAGTAGCAGGAAAAAAGAATAAAAGAAGCCAGGGCTCTAGGAAAAAAATAAGCCAAAGAGAACTTCTTAAGTGAACCTCTTCCCCTTCTTAACTTGGCAAGCTGCAGTATACTCAAAAGGTGGCAAACTTCAGTGAATAGTGCTTGCAGTCCCCATTAAAAGAAGAGCAAGACCACTTCTCTTGGGGAGTAGGTGCACTTTCAAATTTCTAAAAAAACAAAATGCCTGGTATTGATATTGTACAACACCAGGCCATCTTAATAGTAACACATTTCTGGGTTTGATTGTACTTTAAGCTTAACCATAATACATACACACAATGTCTAAACAGAATTTGAAGTGAGTGCCAATACTTATCATGTTACTATTATAATTGTACGTGACGTACTGTTAAGCTGTAACTATAGTATAGGAAAACAAAGGTTTATCTTATAGCCCATAAGATTATAAATAAATATTTTAAATAATTTTTGTACTCTAAGCCCCCTCTCTTTCATTTAATTTTTGTTTCCTATAGTTAGGAAGTGTAATGTCAATTTTTTCAGCCAATAATCTCTTGATTTCTGAAAAGCCAGTCCAGGCCTAGCAGTTTTTTAAAGACGATTACCATACCTTTAGTATGAAGACAGTTGATGGACATTTTTAAGTAGTAAAATTTTAATTATTAACTATAATATGTGATTTCTTATCAATACTGATAGAAAAATGTGAATTACACTTACTTTATTTGTTTTCTCTTCCCTTTTTTATGTTATGTTACTCACCATACATTACATCATTAATTTTTGATACATTACACTTATTTTAGAGAATTGGAATAGAAATGAACATAATGAGAAATCTTTTTCTTTTTGCTATTCAACTTAGAAATACATCAATAAGTGTTAAAAGCAATTTTGACAGTGAGATTTTAATAAAAGTAAATATGGCTGAATGTGAAAATATAAAAAAAATACCCTCAGATTTAGGATAGTTTTCTTCTCTTGAATAATTGAAAATGATATGTACAATTTATTATTACTACTATTACACTTTTTAAGGAAAAAGTACTTAAATAAACCCTAAAAATAAATGAGGCATAACACTTCAACCTGTCCCTTCAACTGGTAGACTCACATACACATGAATGGTGACTTTTTTTAACATAAAATTACATGACTAATTCTTTCTCACCACTTCATTGGTTAGTGACGCTAGCCCTACCTTCAGAACTAAAATCAACCCATTTAATGAAATGCTTACTTAAACATCAAAGTCATTATTACATATGTAACAGTTTGGAAATACTGCACTAAACTTGGAAAATGCCCAGCACCGGTGAATCAATTTTCTATCTGCTTTGTAAAAACAACTTCTGCTTTATTGCTTTTTGGAAACAGAATTGAAGCAATACTTCACAAAAGCCATTAAACAGAACTCATGACATAAAATATAAGACTTCTGACTAAACTACATCATTTCTCGATTCCTTTTGAACACTTAATGGCATAATGAAAACTGATTAGACTATTCATATGTTCACATTCTCCACTATGATATCTGATAGCCTCAAATTAAAAAGTTGATTTGTAAAATGAGATGATTGTACAATTGAACAATCAACCTCATAAACAGTGTACTGCTGAGTAATGCAAATTTTTAATTGGTCAAATAGAGTGGCATTTAGTGCTGGAAAATATGGAAGATAGTCTATAATTAGAATAATTAACACAAAGATGATTCTTATATAGCAGCAACACATTAAATATTTAACCATGAGGAAAGTTAACAATTTCAAACTGGTCAATGAAGGGAAAATTCTTTGAGAGTTCTTTAGGGTTTACTTTTTTTTTTTTTTAATCATTTGGGGCAGAGATGGCAATTTCATACTGATAATATTGCAAAAGTTATGGTAGGGAAGAAAATGAGCAGTATCCTTTGGCTTTATGCCATGTTCTAAAAGAGCAAAATAGATATTAGGAAGGTCTAGGTTTGGTAAAAATGCATTACTCCTATTGTTCTTTCTAATATTCACTGTGGTTGAAAAATATTTTAATTAGAAAGATATGTATTATGTTTATATTACATTTTATCACATATGATGGTTTCTAAAACCTTGTGATGAGTTCTTTCACTTCCACTGGAACGGAGACAGAAGAATTCCAAATAGCTATGTGGGTCTGTGGAGCATGTTAAGCAATAGGCATACTGCGAGAATTAGAATTAGTGTCAGTCTTATTTAAAAGCTTTCTTATTTAAAAGATGTTTGCAACTCTGTATTGTTGGCCAAGATCTCCTCAACACTCCTGTGAAGTAGTTGAACAAGAAGACATAAAGAAAGTGATAAAGAAGTTAGAAGACTTTGATTGGATTGATGTATTAATATGCACTTAAATGAAGACAAGAACAAACATTATTTAAATGAAATTTTTTTCTGTGATAACAGGATAATGATCAATTCTAGACCAAAAGGTTTGACCCAAAGTAAATATAAATAAATACGTTTTTAAAAATCCATCACCACTTGGATCAAAACTAGAATTTTTTTTTCTCATTAGTGGGAAATAGAGACCCATGATTAATACCACTTAAGATATAAAAGAATTATTTTGTTTAAAAAATTGTCAGTTGGATTCTAACAAGAAAAGTGACTTCAAGAGTTGGCAATAAGTAAATGTAATGCGGAGAATTGATGACACTGAATTCAGATACCAAACAAATGAGAGTGATACAATGTATTAATCAACAATAGTAGGAAGACATGTTACTATAATGCTGGAGGGAAAGCAGGATTAGGCAGTATTACCAGTGCTCAGAAGTAAAAGTCACCAAAAAAGCTGAGATCCAGAGTAGTAGGTCTGTGAGAACTGAAGCTGTGGAGTACATACCTTTATCCCCCAAGGCAGAGGAAGAGGGGGGAAATACATTGGTTTCTTTCTCTTTCCCAATCTCTAAAACTGTCAAAGCCTCCCATAGTCATACTCAGCCAGAAACCAGCCATTATAGAAGTAGCCTTTAGGATTTAGCCTACTTTTAATGCAGAACGGTGGTGGGGAGGGGTAAGTGAAATTCCAAAAGGAAACATAGACCAAACCAGCATATATTTCCATGATATACCATCAAGGTTAACGATGTCAGTAATGAACATCTTAAAACTATGTTACTACAAGGAAGAAGATGCCATAAACTCTACCTTCTTCCTCATTTTATTAATGTATGAAAGAGTAGATGTTTAAATGTACATGAGATTTGCTGAAGTCCTCTATTATCTTTTATTATATATGTGATATATATATATCATTTATAAGCTATAAGTTGCCCAACTTATATCTCTATATATATCTATGTGTATATATATATATATATGTGTGTGTATATATATATATATGCTGAAGTCTTCTATTATCTTTGATTGATATATATATACCAATCATATATGTGATATATATATAATTTTTTTCCTCATTTATAAGCTCTAAGTTGCCCAAAAGTTTTGTGTGTGTGTGTGTGTGTGTGTGTGTGTTGTGTGTGCATTTCCACATTTTGGTTAAGATAATGTAACTTTTTTTTTTAAGATTTTATTTATTTATTCACCAGAGAGAGCGAGAGAGTATAAGCGGGGGGAGCAGTAGAGGGAGAGGGAGAAGCAGGCTTCACGCTGAGCAGGGATCCCAATGCGGGGCTCGATTCCCAGGACCGTGAGATCATGACCTGAGCCGAAGGCAGATGCTTAACCATCTGAGCCACCCAGGTGCCCCAAGATAATGTAACTTTTTTAAAAAATATATTTTATTTATTTGTCAGAGAGAGAGTGAGAGAGCGCACAAGCAGGGGAAGTGGCAGGCAGTGGGAGAAGCAGGGCTCCCGGCTGAGCAAGGAGCCCGATGCAGGACTCCATCTCAGGACCCTGGGATCATGACCTGAGCCAAAGGCAGATGCTTAACTAACTGAGCCACACAGGTATCCCAATAATTTAACTTATATATGCATAGATGTGGTGATATCAACTATACATTGCAATTTTTTAAACAAAAAATACAAAGGATCCTCTGTGAATGTTAAGGGAGATTGAATTTTTAAAACCTGTTCTTATTTAAAAAATCTATGCCATTAAACCACACAAAAAACAGTAGGTATTGGGCGCCTGTGTGGCTCAGTTGGTTAAGCTACTGCCTTTGGCTCAGGTCATGATCCTGGAGTTCTGCTTCTCCCTCTGACCCTCCCTCCTCTCATGTGCTCTCTCTCTCATTCTCTCTCTCAAATAAATAAATAAAATCTTAAAAAAAAACCCAGTAGGTATTATATGAAATATTTTAATTAGAACTTTCTGAGCCAGAGGGAGTCAAATTATATCCTATTGGCCATCTCTCAAACATCATCTCATGAGAATATAAAAAGGATGAAATAGTTACTTCCTATTAGGCCCCACACCAAGGGTAAGCAGATTTCACAGAGTCTCACTCAGAAAAAGAAGACAGAGAATGGGGCAAAACAATAACAACAAAAACTATTGAAGGAATGGTTAAAACCTCAAGTTTGATAAAGCAGATGCAAGACTCTCAACAAGCCTAAGTAGGATAAATACAAATAGATCCACACCTAGACAAATAACAAACAGTTGAAAGCCAAAAACAAACAACAAATCTTGAACACAGGAAGAGAGAAACAACTCATTAAGATATGGTGAAGCATCAAAATGAATAATAGCTGACATTTTATTAGAAACAAGAGAAGGCAGTAGAATAATATATTTATAGGGCAGAAAGAAAAATATACTGTCACCCAAGAATCTTGTATCCAGCAAAAGCATTCTTCAAAAATGTTGGCAAAATAGAGCTATTTTCTATAAGCAAAGAATGAATCTGTGGCTAGCAGACTTGCCTTATAGGAAATACTAAAAGAAGTTCTTCATGAAGAAAGAAAATGAAACCAGACACTCAAATTTTTAGGAAAAAATGAATAATATTGGAAAATATGATATATGGATTATCATTAATAACTCCATAATTATATATTTTTTAGATTTCTTTAACTTTTACAAAAGAAATAGGATTATATAAAGCAATGATTATAATACAATACTATTGGCTTTTGTAAGCATACTTAATATGTAATATATAATACAATAATAGCACAAAGGGGGAGAAAATGGAGTTAATTGGATGAAAGTTCTTTGTGTATGTATATTAATATTAGAATTAATATTAGAATCAATAGTTGATATGAATGTGCAGATTATAATATATGAAAATTCCTTTTATAACCTCTAAATCAACTACAAATATCAAAAGTTTACTAAAAAAAAGTAGAATAACTAAAAATATACCCTATTTACCACAAAAGAAGATAGAAAGAGGAGTAAAGACAGAGTAGACATATAAAAACAAATGGGAGGTCTGGTCCCAGGAATTCAGCTGTATAGGGATCAAACCATTCTGAGCACCTACAAACTCAACAGGAGATTGAAGAAAAGAATAGCAACAACTCTCTGAACAGAAAAGCGACCACTTTCTGTAAGGTAGGACCTGTGGAGAAGTGAATCCAAGGCGATATTCAGGAGGGTAGACAGCGAGGGCGGGGGCCTCCATCGGCCACTTCTGGCAAGTGATAGAGCCGCGGAGCACAAAGTTGGAACTTTTAGAACTCGGCTCCGCTGAGGGACGTCGCTCCAGTGGCTAGGCTGGGGGTGGGACCCTCACTGGGACAGTGTGGTTGCAGGACTCTCAGGGTCACAGAAAGACCGGGGGTGCCTGAGTGCGGCAGAGCTCCCGGGTATCAGAGTGGGTAAGCAGGCTGCAGAGACGGAGCCGAGGAGTGGACTCTCAGCTCGAGGTTGTCATTAACCGTGGTCCATGGCACAGTCGGGCCACTGCTCCTCCAGCAGGGACCCAACAAGTGGCAGATCTGGGGAGACTCCCCTTCCTCCCCCGGGAGAAGGGGTTATGGGAGTGCACCACAGGGATCTGCTGGGTTTGAAGACTCCACACAGGGTCGGGTGCCAGAGATAGAAACGCTCAGTCACAGACCGGGTGAGCACGGAGTGTGGCTGGAGACCGGGGAGTTGGGAGTGACTGGCTGCTTTTCTCTGGGGGCTCACTGAGGAGTGGGGCCCCGAGTTCACAGCTAGTCTGGGGTGGAGATTGGGAGGCTGTCATTTTCCCTCTCGTCCTCCAAAGCTTGCAGGGAACAAAAGCTCCTGAGAGCAAACCTGAGCAGGTTACTTAGCCCAGACCTGGCAAGGGCAGGACAATTCCGCCTCGGCAAAGACTTTGGGGAACCATGGCAACACACCGCTCCCCCAGAAGATCAGCAAGAACAGCCAGCCAAGACCAAGTTTACTGATTAATGAGAACAGCAGAACGCCAGCGCTAGGGGAATACTGCACATAGTATTCATGGTTTTTCCCCCATGATGCCTTAGTCTTTCAAAGATAATTTTTTTTTCAAGTATCACAATGTTTATTGATAGATACAAGTATATAAAATCAGGGCATGAACATGACTTGATAAATTAAGTAGACTTAATTTCAATACTATAATAAGAGGGACCAATTCAAATTCTCACCATTTGTTTCACACCCACAAAACCACTTCAAGGGTATTAACGATCTCTCAAAACTGATCAGTTTTGTGCAAGTAAACCATGTTTCTTTTAAAAAGACTTGTGCACTTGCCCAGGCTCAAGGATATTAAAATCTAGCACATAAAGCCCATTACTAGAGGTAGAAATACAGGCAATATACTATTACGGCAACAACCATCAATTACAGTTAAGAATTTTTCTGTAACAACCAAATGGATAATCAAATATTGCAACAACTCAAGTATTACTGAGCAAAGTGCATTTCTACAGTATTCAGTGTTGCTATTCAGTTTTCTAACTTAAAACAGCCTATGATAACTGGCAGCAAAGAAGGTCCTTGCAATAGACTGCCTCTGCTTGAGAACTTAGGATGTAATTATTGCATGCGGCTAATATACTATCTAAACATTAAAGATACTCCTAAAATATTTGATGGTAGACTATGATTAAGACATTACACTACAAAAATCCTTATGCAGAAGGAAATCCTAACTGACGTGCTTCTGCTTTAAATATTGTGAAAACATTACAGCGGAATGAATTTTCGCAGTGGTTAGGTCAGATGCAGTTACGTCATAGCAACAGTATGTTTTGCACAATTTAAGGCTTTGGCTGGTTCTTTAGTCAGCTTCTTCCTCGGACTCCTCCTCTTCAGCAGTTTCTAGCCAGGTTAGCCACTGATTCACCTGGAACAAAGCCTTGCCTTTCCCAGGAAACTCTTGGGTTATATCTTCTTTCCAAGCCAAGAAAGCTTCTTCTTCAATAATTTCCATGTCATAAAAGTGAACAAAAAAGCGGAGTAACATGCCTTTGGGGAAGTTGCTGTGGTAGCAGTGCACCTGCAGAGCATACAGGGCACTGACTTGCAGATCAACATGATCATGAAGGAATTTCTGCATTACTGGCTTGAAAGAAAGCAGCAGTTGTTTTTCCTGCTCTAACTGTTCTTTGGAAGGAGCAGAGGAAGAATCTATCTCATCACTGGGTGGGTTTACTTCACTAGAAATATACTGTAAGAAACTAGTCATTAAGATGTTCACAAATCCTTTATCTACATGAAGTTTGGGGGAGATGTTATCTTTAATCCATTTATATATGGTTTGAGGGGATGGATCCAACTTTATGTGCTTCAACAGTTCCTTCTCCAATTTGAGGAGTGGGAGTAAGAAACTCAGTCCCTTTCCTTCCAATATCTCCAACATGCGGTCCTTATTCTGATCAATTTCTGGGAGCATTTTCTGCATATTGACCTTGCTTTGTTGAAAAAGTTCTGTTAACCTTTCTCGATCTTGTAATTTAGCTAATTGCTGAAGACAAAGTAAGAAGAGAGGAAAATGGGTGCCACTTTCCAGTGGTTGAGCTAGTTCTGAAATGCTCACCAGCTCTGAAATGATGGCACGAGCTGCAAACTGTGCTAAATAGGATTTCACCAAGGGGATGTCAACCTCCAGTTTGGGGCACTGGTCCAATACATTCAGGAAAGCCTGCATAAAGTTGTCACTCGTGGCTATCCCCTCCTGTCTGAGCAAACTGATCAAAGAACTTGCTTTTTCTTTATCTTCATCACTTCTATCTAGTGACAGGATAATTACTTTGCTTAACATCTCAGGAAGAAAGTGTTTAGGAGCCCTCATTTCTCGGACACCACTGACAGCTTCATTTGCATTCCCACTATTCAGATATTCAGTCATCAAAGATAATTTTTTTAACTTCTTTTTAATTTTTATTTTCCCCTTTTTCAACCAATATCTTATCATTCCCTTTTTTAAAAATCTTTTTTATTTTTCAATTTTAAAGTCATATTCTATCATCTCATAGTAGTTAACCTTATTTTTGATATATATATATATACATATATATATATATATATAAGTTGTTCTCTCTTTAAAATTTTGGGATACAGTTTCTTCTAACAGATCAAAATATACCCTAAATCTCTAGTGTATGGCTTTGTTCTAGTCTCCTGCCTGATCACATTCTCTCTCATTTTTTTTAAACTTCTTCTTTCTTTTTTCAACCAACTTCTTCTCTTATCAATTCCTTTTACAAAATCTTTTATAATTTTCATCTTTACAGTCATATTCTATCCCTTCATCATATTAACCCTTATTATTGTACATATATGTTTTTCTTTAAAATTTTGGGTGGTACTTTCTTCTAACAGACCAAAATACGCCCAAATTGTAGTGTGCGGCACTGATCTATGCACCAGCCTGATCATATTTGATCTTATTCTATTATTTTTGTTTTGTTTTGTTTTTGTTTGTTTTAATTTTTTCTTTTTCTTTTTTCTTTCTTTCCCTTCTTTCCCCCCAGTTTCAGGTCTTTTCTGATTTGTTTAGTGTATATTTTCTGGGGACATTTTTACCCTGTTAGCATTTTGTTCTCTCATTCATCTGTTCTCCTCTGGACAAAATGACAAGATGGAAAAAACCACCTCAACAAAAAAAACAAGAGACGGTTGCGAATGCCAGGGATCTAATCAATGCGGACATTAGTAAGATGTTGGAACTGGAGTTCAGAGTGATGATTTTAAAGATACTAGCTGGGCTTGAAAAAAGCATGGAAGTTATTAGAGAAACGCTTTCTGGAGAAGTAAAAGAACTAAAAACTAACCAAGTCGAAATCAAAAAGTCTATTAATGAGGTGCAATAAAAAATGGAGGCTCTAACTGCTAGGATAAATGAAGAAGAAGAGAGAATTAGTGATATAGAAGAACAAATGATGGAAAGTAAAGAAGCTGAGAAAAAGAGAGATAACTACCAGATCACGAGGGCAGAATTTGAGAGATAAGTGATACCATAAGACAAAACAACATTAGAATAATTGGGATCCCAGAAGAAGAAAGAGAGAGAGGGGCAGAAGGTATATTGGAGCAAATTATAGCAGAACTTGCCTAATTTGGGGAAGGAAAGAGGCATCAAAATCGAGGCACAGAGAACCCCTCTCAAAATCAGTAAAAATAGGTCAATACCCCGACATCTAATAGTAAAACTTACGAGTCTCAGAGACAAAGAGAAAATCCTGAAAGCAGCTCGGGAGAAGAGATCAGTAACCTACAATGGTAGAAATATTAGGCTGGCAACAGACCTATCCACAGACACCTGGCAGGCCAGAAAGGACTGGCATGATATATTCAGAGCACTAAATGAGAAAAATATGCAGCCAAGAATACTATATTCAGCTAGGCTGTCATTGAAAATAGAAGGAGAGATAAAAAGCTTCCAGGACAAACAAAAACTAAAGGAATTTGCAAACATGAAACCAGCCCCACAAGAAATACTGAAAGGAGTCCTCTAAGCAAAGAGAGAGCCTAAAAGTAACATAGACCAGAAAAGAACAGAGACAATATACAGTAACAGTCACCTTACAGACAATACAGTGGCACTAAATTCATATCTTTCAATAGTTATCCTGAATGTAAATGGGCTAAATGCCCCAATCAAAAGACACAGGCTATCAGATTGGATTAAAAAACAAGACCCCATCGATATGCTGTCTGCAAGAGACTCATTTTAGACCCAAAGACACCCCCTGGTTGAAAGTGAGCAAGTGGAAAACCATTTACCATGCTAATGGACACCAAAAGAAAGCTGGGTAGCAATCCTTATATCAGACAAATTAGATTTTAAACCAAAGACTGTAATAAGAGATGAGGAAGGACACTATATCCTACTTAAAGGGTCTATCCAACAAGAAGATCTAATAAATGTAAATATCTATGCCCCTCACATGGGAGCAGCCAATTATATAAGGCACTTAAAAACAAAGGAAAGAAACACATCAACAATAATACAAGAATAGTGGGAGACTTTGACACCCACCCTCACTGAAATGGACAGATCATCTAAGCAAAAGATCAACAAGGAAATAAAGACTTTAAATGACACACTGGACCAAATGGACATCATATACATATTCAGAACATGCCATCCCAAAGCAACAGAATACACATTCTTCTCTAGTGCCCATGGAACATTCTCGAGAATAGATCACATCCTAGGTCACAAATCAGGTCTCAACTGGTACCAAAAGATTGGGATCATTCCCTGCATATTTTCAGACCACAGTGCTTTGAAACTAGAACTCAATCACAAGCGGAAGGTCGGAAAGAACTCAAATACGTGGAGGCTAAGGAGCATCCTACTAAAGAATGAATGGGTCAGCCAGGAAATTACAGAATTAAAAAAAAAAAAATTCATGGAAACCAATGAAAATGAAAACACAACTGTTCAAAATCTTTGGGTTGCAGCAAAGGCAGTTCTAAGAGGAAAGTATATAGCAATACAAACCTTTCTCAAGAAATAAGAAAGGTCTCAACTACACAACCTAAGCCTACACCTAAAGGAGCTGGAGAAAGAACAGCAAATAAAACCTAAACACAGCAGGAGAAGAGAAATAAAGATCCGAGGAGAAATAAATGAAATAGAAACCAAAAGAACAGTAGAACAGATCAACAAAACTAGGAGCTGGTTCTTTGAAAGAATTAACAAGATTGATAAACCCCTGGCCAGACTTACCAAAAAGAAAAGAGAAAGGACCCAAATAAATAAAATCATGAATGAAAGAGGAGAGATCACAACCAACACCAAAGAAATACAAACAATTATAAGAACATATTATGAGCCACTCTATGCCAGCATTTTAGATAGTCTGGAAGAAATGGATGCATTCCTAGAGATATATCAACTACTAAAACTGAACCAGGAAGGAACAGAAAACCTGATCAGACCTAAAACCACTAAGGAAATTGAAGCAGTAATCAAAAATCCCCCAACAAATTAGAGCCCAGGGCCAGATGGCTTCCCAGGGGAATTCTACCAAACATTAAAAGAAGAATTAATACCTATTCTTCTGAAACTGTTCCAGAAAATAGAAATGGAAGGAAGACTTCCAAACTCGTTTTATGAGACCACCATTACCTTGATCACCAACCAGAGAAAGACCCCATCAAAAAGGAGAATTACAGACCAATACCTTGATGAACATGGATGCAAAAATTCTCACCAAACTACTAGCCAGTAGGATCCAACAGTACACTAAAAGGATTATTCACCATGACAAAGTGGGATTTATCCCCAGGCTGCAACGTTGGTTTAACTTCCGCAAATCAATCAATGTGATACAATATATTAATAAAAGAAAGAACAAGAACCATATGATCCTCTCAATAGATGCAGAAAAAGCATTTGACCAAGTACAGCATCCTTTCTTGATCAAAACTCTTCAGAGTACAGGGACAGAGGGTACATACCTCAATATGATAAAAGCCATCTATGAAAAACCTACAGCAAATATCATTCTCAATGGGGAAAAACTGAGAGCTTTCCCCCTAAGGTCAGGAACACGGCAGGGATGTCCACTATCACCACTGCTATTCAACATAGTATAGAAGTCCTAGCCACAGCAATCAGACAACACAAAGAAATAAAAGGCATTGGAATCAGTAAAGAAGAAGTCAAACTCTCACTGTTTGCAGATGATATGATACTTTATGTGGAAAACCCCAAAGACTCCGCACCAAAACTGCTAGAACTCATACAGGAATTTAGTAAAGTGGCAGAATATAAAATCAATGCACAGAAATCAGTGGCATTCCTATATACCAACAATAAGACAGAAGAAAGAGAAATTAAGGAGTCGATCCCATTTACAATTGCGCCCAAAACCATAAGATACCAAGGAATAAATCTAACCAAAGAAACAAAGGATCTGTACTCAGAAAACTATAAAATACTCATGAAAGAAATTGAAGAAGACACAAAGAAATGGGAAAACGTTCCATGCTCATGGATTGGAAGAACAAATATTGTGAAGGTGTCAATGCTACTTAGAGCAATCTACACATTCAATGCAA
Organism: Zalophus californianus; assembly: GCF_009762305.2. Taxonomy (NCBI): domain Eukaryota; kingdom Metazoa; phylum Chordata; class Mammalia; order Carnivora; family Otariidae; genus Zalophus; species Zalophus californianus. The sequence continues at coordinate 108,806,025 of NC_045597.1, forward strand.
TCCCTATCAAAATACCATCCACTTTTTTCAAAGAAATGCAGCAAATAATCCTAAAATTTGTATGGAACCAGAAAAGACCCCGAATAGCCAGAGGAATGTTGAAAAAGAAAAGCAAAGCTGGCGGCATCACAATTCCGGACTTCCAGCTCTATTACAAAGCTGTCAGCATCAAGACAGTATGGTACTGGCACAAAAATAGACACATAGATCAATGGAAGAGAATAGAGAGCCCAGAAATGGACCCTCATCTCTATGGTCAACTAATCTTCGAAAGCAGGAATAAATGTTCAATGGAAAAAAGACAGTCCCTTCAATAAATGGTGTTGGGAAAATTGGACATCCACATGCAGAAGAATGAAACTGAACCATTTCCTTACACCACACACAAAAATAGACTCAAAATGGTTGAAAGACCTAAATGTGAGACAGGAGTCCATCAAAATCCTAAAGGAGAACACAGGCAGCAACCTCTTCGACCTCAGTCACAGCAGGTTCTTCCTAGAAACATCGCCAAAGGCAAGGGAAGCATGGGCAAAAATGAACTACTGGGACCTCATCAAGATAAAAAGCTTTTGCACAGCAAAAGAAACAGTCAACAAAACCAAAAGACAGCTGAGAGAATGGGAGAAGATATTTGCAAATGACATATCAGATTAAGGGGTAGTATACAAAATCTATAAAGAACTTATGAAACTCAACACCCAAAGAACAAATGATCCAATCAAGAAATGGGCAGAAGACATGAACAGAGACATTTTTCTGTTCATGTCAGAAGACATCCAAATGGCCAACAGGCACATGAAAAAGTGCTCAACATCGCTCGGCATCAGGGAAATCCAAATCAAAACCTCAATGTGATGTCACCTCACACCAGCCAGAATGGCTAAAATTAACAAGTCAGGAAATGACAGATGTTGGCTGGGATGCAGAGAAAGGGAAGCCCTCCTACACTGTTGGTGGGAATGCAAGCTGGTGCAGCCACTCTTTAAAACAGTATGGAGGCTCCTCAAAAAGTTGAAAATAGAGCTATACCATATGATTCAGCAATTGCATTACTGGGTATTTACCCCAAAGATACAAATGTAGGGATCATAAGGGGTACATGCACCCCAATGTTTATAGCAGCAATGTCCACAATAGGCAAACTGTGGAAAGAGCCAAGATATCCATCGACAGATGAATGGATAAAGAAGGTGTGGTATATATATACAATTGAATATTATGCATCCATCAAAAGGAATGAAATCTTGTCATTTGCAACGACATGGATGGAACTGGAGGTTATTATGCTGAGCAAAATAAGTCAATCAGTGAAAGACATGTATCATATGACCTCACTGATATGAGGAATTCTTAATCTCAGGAAACAAACTGAGGTTTGCTGGAGTGGTGGAAGGTGGGAGGGATGGGGTGGCTGGGTGGTAGACACTGGGGAGGGTATGTGCTATGGTGAGCGCTGTGAATTGTGTAAGACTGATGAATCACAGACCTGTACCTCTGAAACAAATAATACATTATATGTTAAGAAGAAGAAGAAGGAGAAGGAGAAGAAAAGAAGAAGAAGAAGAAGAAGAAGAAGAAGAAGAAGAAGAAGAAGAAGAAGAAGAAGAAAGCGGGGTGGGGGGGAATGAAGGGGGAAATCGGGGGGGGAGACGAACCATGAGAGATGATGGACTCTGAAAAACAAACTGAAGGTTCTAGAGGGGAGGGGGGTGGGGGATGGGTTAGCCTGGTGATGGGTATTAAAGAGGGCACATTCTGCATGGAGCACTGGCTTTTATACGCAAACAATGGATCATGGAACAGTACATCAAAAACTAATGGTATAATGTATGGTGATTAACGTAACGTAATAATAATAAAAAAGAAATAGGAAAATGGTAGGTGTAAGCACAACAGTATTTGTCACAATATTAATTAGTGACAATATTAGTTAGTAACAATATTAATATAGGTAGTGAGTAAGTATGTCAGGAAGATAACACAATTATAAAGATCTGTGTGCCTAAAAACAGAAACCCAAAATACATGTGAAAAAAATGAGAGAATTGAACGGAGAAATAGGTATTTCAACAATAATAGTTGGAGAGTCAGTATCCATTCTCAATTATTGCTAAAACAACTAGAGTGAAAATCAGGAATTTAGAAGACTAAACAACACTATCAAGAAACTTGAGCTTCGTGACTCCACCCAACAACCCCAGCATCCTCCTTGTCAAGAACTCATGGGAAATTCTCCATGACTAACCATACGCTAGGTCACAAGAGTAGTCTCAACCAATTTAGTGTAAAGCATGTTTTTTGCCCACAGTAGAATTAACTTAGAAGGCAACAACAGATAATTCTGGGCAATCACCAAAGATTTGTAAATTAAACAAGCCACATCTAAATAATACGTTGATCAAAGAAAAAAATCATAAGAAAATCCTTTGAACTGAATTAAAATGAAAACATATCAAAATTTATGAGAAGCAGTTAAACAAGTACTTAGAAGTAAATTTGCACTTTTAAACATCCACTTCAAAAAAGATGAAAGTCTCAAGTCAACCATATAAACTTTTACCTTAAACTAGAAAAAGGGAGCAAATTAAACCTGTAGCAAGCAGAAGGAAATGGGTAGAAAAAAACAGAGAAGAAATCACTGAAATGGAAATACAGAAAAGCAATAGAAAATTCTTGAACGCAAAAGTTGATTCCTTGAGATCAACAAAGTTGACAAACGTTTAGCTAGACTAACAAAGCAAAATACAAAAATTGGCAAAGTCAGTTTTAAAGGAGAAGATATCAAACATACTGCCATATGCACCGTGGAAGTCCTAAAAGAAGTGGGAGAGAAAAGGACAAAGAGAATATATGGAGAAATAATGACTGAAAACTCCCCAAATTCTATGGAAGTCATGTATATAAACATCCAGATATCTCAATGAACTTCAAGTAAGATGGACTTTGAGATTAACACTGAGACACAATATAATCAAACTTTCAAAAGCTGAAGGTATAGAGTGAATCTTGAGAGCAGCAAGAGAGAAGCAAATTACCACATACAAGAGATTTTCAATAAGAATATTAGCAGATTTCTCATCAGTAACTTTGGGTTCTCATCATAAGGAAAAATGTAGCTTTATAAGGTGATGGATGTTTACTAAATATATTTTGGTAATTATTTATAACATATACATATATCAAATCATTATGTTTTACACCTTTACCTTATACAGTGTTTTATATCAATTATGTCTTAATAAAACTGGAAACAATGAAACATGAATAAGAAGATAAACTTTGTGGACACCAGAAGACTGTGGTATTTTATATTCAAAGTGATAAAAAAAAAAACTGTGAATGAAGAATCCATTATCTCCACTCTCTGGCAAAATTGTCCTTCCAAAGTGAGGGAGAAATTTAGGCAATCCATGATAACCAAAAGCAGAGGGAGTTTATGACCAGTAGACCTGCTCTGTAAGAAATGCTTAAGGGAGTCTTATGTGGTGAAATGGAATGACATTAGACAGTAACTCAAGGCTGTAAGGAGAAGTAAAGATCTCAATAAAGGTAAATACATGAACAATTATAAAATCTACAGTTATTGTAATAATGGTTTATAACGGCACTTTTTATTTTCTACATGATTTAAAAAGACAAATACATTTAAAGAAAACAGTTATTAGGGCAAAAGCTAGTATTACTGTAACTTTGGTTTTTAGTTCTAAATCCTGTCTTCTATATAATTTAAAAGACTAATGCACTTAAAGAATTAATAGTTTATGGTTTGGGGACACACAATTTATAAAGATGTAATTTCATGACGTCAACAACTTAAAGGGGTCCGAATGAAGCTGTAAAAGAATAGAGAATGTGTATTTTATTGAAGTTAAGTTGGTAGTAATTTGAGTTACAGAGTTAAAACTTTAGGATGTTAATGTAATCCCCATGGTTACCACAAAGAAAATAGCTATAGGAGAAATATAAAAGAAAATGAGAACAGAATTTAAGCATTTCACTACAAAAATAAAGCTAAACACAAAGGAAGACTAATTCAGGAAATGGGAAACAGAGAAACTATAGAGCCTATAGAGAACAAATAGCACAATGACAAAGGTAAGTTCTTCTTTATCTATAATTATTTTAAGTGTAAATGGATTATACTCTCCAGTCAAAAGATAGAGATTGGCAAATTGGATAAAACATATAATCCAACTGTATGTTGTTTATAAGAAATACACTGAAGATCCAGAAACACAAAGAAGTTGAAAATGAAAGAATTGAAAAAGACATTTCATCCAGATAGTAACTAAAGAGAGCAAAGGTGGCTAATATCAGACAAATCAAGTGTAAATCAAAACTTATGAGACAAAGGAGGACATTATATATTAATAAAAGTTTCAATACAGCAAGAAGATAACAACAATTATAAACATTTACACAGCTAGTTACAAGTAATTAAAATATATGAGCAAAAACTGATGGAACTGAAGGGAGAAAGTTCTATAAAAATATTTGACTATCCACTCACAATAATGGACCGAACTACCAGAAGAGGTATTGAAATAGAGGACTCAACAACAAAATTAAACAACTAGCTCTAACAGAAATGTATAGAACATTCTACCCAACAACAGAATACACGTTCTCCTCAAGTGTACATTGGAAATTTTCCAAGACCATATGTTAGACCCCAAATTAAATCTCAAGATTGAAAACGATAGATTTCATTAAAAGTATCTATTCTGACCAATGCAGGATGTTAGAAATCAGTACAAAAGGTAAACTGGAAAAAAATCATAAAACTGTAGAAATTTAACACTTTTAAACAACCAATAAATCAAAGAAGAAATCACTAGGAACATTAGAAAATTCAGACACAACATACCAAAACTTAGGGGACTCAGGGAAAGTGGTGCTAAAGGGGGACTTTGTAACTACATATTTACATTAAAGAACAATAAATATATGAAATCAACAATCTAACTTTACAACCTAAAGAACTAAAAAAGAGCAAACTAAACCCAAAGCTTGCAGAAGGAAAAAAATAAGATTAGAGCAGAGAAGCAAAATAGAGAATAGAAAGACAATAGAGAAAATCAGTGCAACCAAAAGTTGGTTCTTTGAGAAATAAACACATTTGACAAACCTTTAGTTTAGATGGACTATGTAAAAAAAGAGAAAAAAAAAAACCTCTTAATTACTTAAACCAGAAATGAAAGTGGGGATGTTACTATCAATTCTATAGAAATAAAAAAGATTATAAGAATACTATGAATAGTTGCACACCAACAATTTGTATAAACTAGTTGAAATGGTCACATTCCTAGAACACTAAACCTGCTAACACTAAATCATGAAGAAATAGAGATCTGAATAGACTCATAACTAGTAAGGAAATTGAATCAGCAATCAAAAATCTCCCAAAAAGGAAAAGCCCTGGACCTGATGGCTTTACTGGTGAATTCTACCAAACTCTTCTAGAGGAACTAATACTGATCCTTCTCAATCTTTTCCAAATTAATTAAAGAGGAGGGAATACTTCCTAACTCATTCTATGGGGCCAACATTACCCTAATACCAAAGCAAGACGGAAAGACTACAAAAAAATAAAACTACAGACCAATATCCCTTATGAGCATTGATGCAAACATCCTCTGGAAAACACTAGCAAACAGAATTCATCATTAAAAGTGTTATATACTATGACCAGATAGGATTTATTATTAGAATGCAAAGATAGTTTAACATATGAAATTGATCAACATAATAAGCCAATAAGATCTATTTTCCTCTGTTTTCTAGCTTTTAGGAATTGCCCATATCTCTTTCCTTGCAATGTTCCATCTTCAAAGCCAATGATGACCCATGAAATCTTTTTCACATCATCACTTTGACTCTTCTTTCTCCCTCTTCCTCACTTAAGGACCCTTATGATTACATTGGAACCACTGGATAATGCAGAAAAATCTCTATTTTTAAGGGCGGTTGATTAGTAAATTCAATATCATGTGCTACCTTATTTCTCCTTTTCCATGTAATGTAAAATAATCATAGGTCTTGGGAATTAGGATATGGATATCTTTGGGAGGCATTTATTCTCTGCCTACCATAGTGCTACAACATGGATGAACCTTAAACGTATTATACAAAGCAAAAGAACCCATATGTAGAGTCTACTTATTACATTATTTCATTTATATGAAATACCTGGCAAAGGCAAATTTGTAGAGACAAATAGCAGCTCCTCAGTGGCTTCCTAAAGATATAAGTATGAGTGGAGATTAACCACAAATGAGTATAGGGGAACTTTCTTGAATTATGAAAATGTACTAAAACTGGATTATGGTGATGATTACATAATTGTATTAACTTGAAATGATTTAATTGTATACTTTGCAATGATTTAATTGTATACTTTGCAATTGGTATATTTTATGGTTTGTAAGTTATACCTCAATCAAACTTATAATATAGAGGTACATATTGAAGAGGGCAGAAGTTTGTCTTAAGGGATTAAACGATTGGCCATTCCTGTAAGAAAGTTATTTATGACAGATTTGAAAGAAAGTAGATTAGAAGTCAAATAAAACTTAAAGTATAGAGATAAAATAAGGCGAGTTGTTTTTTATAAATTTATATATCTGATTATTTATAAATGTTGAGAGGAAGTTTTTTGTTTTTTTGTCTTGTTTTTTGTTTTGTTTTGTTTTGTTTTGAACCATAATGAAGGAATAATTTCTTGCCCTAATTCTGAAAAGTAAATCGCTTAACAAAGCAGGGAAGGTCGCTTGAGAATACATTATGCCAAAGATTTCCAGAAACAATGACGATGACAATTAATCTTTGAATATTTATATTGAAATTTCTTTCAAGCATTTTAAGAAATCTGCTTCTGAAATTCTTCAATATGGAATAGCAATGAGTAGGAAAATGGAAAACTAAGTAGTGATAGGACTAAACAAATGAATGTAATGTAAGGAAATGTTTTTATTCACACATAAGTTACTGTATTTAGCACCATGTATCACAGACCCCAATTTACTTTTTTGTGACCTAAATTAATTCTTTAAAGTCAACTTTTATGCTACATTTTCTCTTTTCATTAGGGTGGGGGAAGTTGTGACCATCCTTTGAACAAAACACAAATCTTCAAAGGAGTTCTTTAGCCCTTTATAATTTGCAAATATCCAAGGAACTCCAGAGCATCAATCCATTCGCCTAAAAGGTTATTCTAGTCACAGCCACTGGCAGTTCTCCAAATCATATAAGCAAGGACAGAGCGGAAGGCTACCTAAGGACCCGAAAACTCTCCTTAAGAAGAGCCTGCTTCTCCCTTTCTCTCCCTCTGCTTGTACTCTCTCTGTCATATAAATAAAATCTTTAAAAAAAAAAAAGAACTGAGTGTGTTGGCTGCACAATCATTATCAGCAAAGTTCAGGCAGTGCCCATTCAGTCCCCTGAGATTTCACTCCCAGTCATCACTTAGAGGACTCAAAACACATCCCACAGGCAAGACTGCCAATGCTCCAGGATCCAAAAACAAAGGGAATCTGGCCATGATTTGCAGAGAGTCACTATTTTAAATCTTCCTCCTTTTTTTCCCCATAGCATTTGGGAATCTCTGTGATAAAATGTACACTCTTACCATATGTGGAATTTAAACATATATGTACAATGTCTCAATATTGCAAGAGGGTAATATGTATTTTGAAATTTCAATCATATCATCAATGCCTATTTACCAAGTCATGCCTTTGTTCTTTTACAAGAGAATGTTTACCTTTGAAAGGGACCTGAGGCAGTGAAAATTAATCATTTGGGGGACAATATAAAGTGCAATAATGAATGTCATAGCAGTTATTTTAAGTTGGCTCAGTTTCAAATTAAACTAGGAAAAAAACAGAAAGGTTTCTTTTGGTCTCTTTCTCTGCTTTAAAAAAAACATATGGAAATGTGTTTTTTATTTTAATAAACACTGCTAGCATTTTCTACTTTTTATAGAAATGCATAAGGTTAAGGAACTCATTTGTTCTTACACTATTGAAATACAAAAATAAATATATAAAATTATTCAAACTCATAGCTAATTTCAAAATGATTGCAAAGTGAATGCCAAAATAAGGAGGTAACTCCACATAAAAAGGCTAATCATGGTTAATTGTTTTCCTATTCCTTTTGATGATAATAGCCATTATAAACTCATTTTAAGTATGTAGATGTAATATGCAATTACCATAAGACTCAGCATTCCAAAACTCAAACAGAAGACTAAGATAACATTGAGCACTGTTTATTGGTAAGGCTGCCAACCGGTTTCATTTTCAAAGGAAAAATAAGTGTATAGCTGTAGTCCAATCTTGTTTACATGCACATATTTTCTCTTTATGTGTACTGATACAGTGACTGTATCGAAATCAATCTCTTTACTATTGTACAAAGCAGTAGGTGGCTGTCATTATTGTCTGGAAATTTTTGCAGTCGTAGGACTCAAATCACAAAGCATTTAATTCCAAATCATTTTTTTTTCTTGTAGATGAAAAATGTGATGATCCACTGGAATTATAAAAAAAAAATTAGTCTTCTTAAGATCAAGCTTGGGAGACTTGTATATTTGATTCCTTGACCATACAAGAAATTGAGAATCCCTCTGTGTAAGATATAAAATGAAAGTATGGAATTAACATTTGACCTTCATGTAGATTGGTGTCAATAAAAGAGCTTGTCTTCATTCAATCTATAGATTCTGTAGCCTTTAAAATAATAGTGGGAGGATAAATGATTGTAGAATTCCATGAAAGGGAGTGTCAACTTTCCCACAGAGTACCCATCTTTTCATTAAGGCTTTTCTTAGAAATATCAAAATAGATCTATGCCACTGTTGCTTTACATTTGAAGAACATGCTCTTCAAACTTATTCCCTCTCCATTATGGTTATTATTGCTTTGTCTTCTTAGGCAGCCTTGACTCCTTAGCAGTTATCTCAGTGATCCCTTTCTTAGCACACATAATTTTCTCTACAGAAAACCTTACCTAGTTTCTTGTACCCCCGTAGAGTTTCCACTGGCCTACTTCCCTCTCAAACTTCCTTTCTCTTGTTCACCACCCAACTTCTTGAAATGTTAATCTTCAGTTACCACCTCAGTGAAAATTAGTCTTAATTTCTTCTGACTTTAGCATGTATTTCCAATTGTCTCCTGGAACATGCTCTTTTTTGTCTCTTTGGAACTATAGACTAAGTAATGCCAAAATTCGACTCATCTTCACCTTCAAATTCTTTCACCCACAAAGTTCTGTATATACTCTGTGTGATGAAGCCTTGGAGGGAAAAACAAGAGAACTGCAGAGGTCTTTTTCCAAATTCTTTAATTGCAGAACCGACATAAAAAACCTTCTACATTAATGTACGTAGAAGAAATGTTTGTCTAAATTAAGTCTGATGTTTGTCTAAGTTAAATGTCAATTTTAAGCAGCTGAACAAATTTCCGAACTGCTACACTACTGATCCCCAAACTAAAAATCATGTTTAACACAAAGCAAAAATAATCAATAAGTTGAAAGTATACTCTGTTTTACAAAATAGTCACTTGGCATATATTGAGCTTTGTGGTAGCAAATTGGAAAAAAATGAAGAACACTTGTTTTCTAAGAGAATGTATGACATTCCATGTTATCTAAAGAAAACCCAATAGTTTGTATGTATAATTAGGATTGTTCAAGTATTCTTCTCTACTGGAAAAAATATCTTGGTTTAATGTAACATTTTCATTAAAAATTACTAACTTTTAAATTCACTAAATTTAACCTATTGGAAACCTAAATGTTAAATAATCCTTATCTAGATGTTTGTCTAAATAGAAGATTAAATTATTTCAATGTTTAAAATTACTTCTCTTCTGGAAGAGAGGCATGACATAAATGAGATACACATTCTATATGTGATAAGTTCTTAGAGTTTACTAGGAAAATTTTAATCTCTCTCTCCAGTTACATAAATTGTGTGTGTGTGTGTGTGTGTGTGTTGTTTATTGTTTTTCTTTATCTGCCACTGAGGGCCCACCCATATACTCAACTGCCATAGTTTCCTTTAGCTTTTGTTCTTTGGTGCAACCATCGCCTCAACTGTGACCTGTAATTATTGACCTTGTACTTTTATTTTTGGATATATACTTTCATGGAAGTTGTGTCTTTCATCTCAAGTTGTACAAACCTAGGTTTGTATGACATATGTTCTTATACATAGATTTATCTGCTAGTTTCAGATTCTGAGATTGTTTTTACTTTGTCTATATAGTCATTGTAACAACAGGCATCTTCCCTCCAGAGAGATAATACTGCAACTTAGATAGCTGTGACTTTTCTGGCATCATTAATACATGGAAAAAGATTTCATGCATTTGCCAGGTTAGCATCTGTACTAATTTGCTCTAGCATGATCAAGGAAATAAGGCTATGAAGGACTGAGTGGCTTATTTAATTTCACTCAGGTGAAATAGGACATTATGTTGTCTATAGCCTTTCCGTGCTGACTAACCAACCTGTTTCTGGTTGTATACCTTTAAGAATGGATCCCAATTCATCCTGTAATATATGCTCATTTAGATATGCCTTTATACAAAGTCAATATTTCCACAATATTCTAAATCTGATAGGATTTTACCTAAGGCAGGGATCATTAAACATTTTTTGTACAGGGTCAGGTAGCAAATATTTTAGACCTTATGTGCCATATTGTCTCTGGTATAACTGAACATCTCCCATTGTAGCAAGAGAGTAGCCATAAAAAATAAGGAAACAAATGGGTATGACTGTATTTAAATAAAATTTTATTTACAAAAATAAACAGTGGTCAGATTTGACCATTGGGCTGTATAGTGTGCAAACCTCGGGCCTAGGATAAGCTATTATGATACTTGTCTTTAATTCAGAAATTTCCTCCCAGATATTACTGTTAATTAAATTTACTGAAATGATTACTAATTTATTTCTTTGACTCCCCCCCCAATAAGTCAAGATGTCTTATTTATTTATGTATTTGCTAGAAATAGGTATTGTTCATTCATCCATTAAGCCCTATTTTAATTTTTTTAAATTTACATAACACATTTTTAACATTATAAATCAGTCATTTACTAGAACTCCTCTGATCCCAAATCTTTATACCATCAAATATTATTAGGTCCCTCTACCTCTTCTCTGACCCAAATGTGAGAGTGCTTGAGAATACGTCTCCAATTAAAAAGTTTAAAAAAAAAAAGGCATTTTATCTTAAACAGTTTACAACATGTATATTTCTAGGTTTCAAAATGAAAGTATCTAGCATCCCAGAAAGAAGATAGGATAAAAGGTAATCAGAGCAGCATGGTTAAAGGAATAGGGTAGGTGATTTGGATGCTAAAGGACGAGAAAGGAAAGGGTCAGTCATATGCCTCAGGCACTGAAAATAAGTTTTGACTTTGCTGTTATTTTCTCTACAATTATGATCAGCAATGTAAGGTGAATTCAACCAAAAAAAAAAAAAATTCAAATGAAAGCCATGGGGTAGAGAAGGGTCAAAATTATTGTTCATCTGAGAAATTTCCCTGCTTCATGGAACAAAACTCTAGCTCACTGAAGATCATAGGAAAACTTTCATACTTTTAGGCCTAATTTGCAAAATTTGCTTCACCTAAACCCCAAGGAGATCACTAAAGATTCACAAATAAGAAATGAAACCCATGGGAGATCATTAACAGCTTAACACAGTTTATGTGTTCAAATTCATTGCATTTATAAAAATAATAGGGCGGAATTGCTGTTACTTTGATAATGATTCCATTACAATAAAAATATAAAAATGTGAATTGTATATAACAAGTTAAAAATGAAATGCAGATATTAAGTAGAGGGTGTGACTATTTGGATCAGGCTCTCTTTTAGATAAAAGATGGATGAATCTCACATGACTTAGTAACAGCTTCTCTAGCCTCATAAAAAAATTAAAAAAATAGAATTGGCACAATTATCACATAAATGATGAAAAATTAATGTGTTAGTTTTACAGTAGAGATAGTATCACAAAATGGTCAGCAAATTTAAACATATCTAGACTTCTTTGTGTATAATTAAATTAGTAGAAGGCATGAGGTCTGACTTACCATAAAAGATGGGAACAAAATTTCCAGTTATGAAAAAAAAATGACAAATGCAAATATGACTTCAATAAAGTTACAGTGATGAGGTAAATTCGTTTTGTTATAAGGTATAGAAAAGCTCTTATAACAAGTATAGACAAAAAGAAACATGTTCATGAAATCCAATAGAGTATAAAAAACAACTTTTTAAAATATTGTGGAATGAAAATAAATGAGACTGGACTTCAGGATGAGTTGGAACTAGTCAAAACTGCCAGGTTATTCTCTGTCTGTGGTAGTTAACATTCTGTTTCAACACATAAGCTTTCTCTACATCAGAGTATTAGCATAGAGTTTTAATAATCTACCTGACATATTTTCCTTCTGCCTTGTTAACAGATCCTTGTTGTGATGATGTATATGTTCTCTTTTGCATGGTACTGAATATCAGGAAAAGTTGCTGTATTCTCAACCCTAGTGAATTAATTCTGATTGCCTTAAGCCAGCTATGTTGGTATTAGTTCCTTTCACAGTGGCTAGTTTAAGCATGGAATTAGGATATAATTTTGGCCAATGTGATGAAAAAATGTTTGGGTGGTTCTAAAAATGTTTTCCTTGGGGTGCCTGGGTGCCTCAGTCGTTAAGTGTCTGCCTTCGGCTCAGATCGATCCCAGGGTCCTGGGATCGAGCCCTGCATTGGGCTCTCTGCTCAGCAGAAAGCCTGCTTCACCCTTTCCCACTCCCCCTGCTTGTGTTCCGTCTCTCATTGTGTCTCTCTCTGTCAAATAAATAAATAAAATCTTTAAAAAATAAAAAAATAAAAATATTTTCCTTGATTTTAAAATTAAACACACTGGGAGAAATTTCTTTTTCCGAATAGCAAAAGTTCTGGATAAGATGTCCTCAACCAATATACTGCAAGCTCAAAGATGAAGCCAACCCAAGAGTGACAGAATGAAATAATGGAAAGAATTATGATAATATCATTGAGGTGCAAAATTAATATACTTTATAGCTTCACAGTTTTGAACTTCTGCTATGCACAATAATGGATTTCTTTGTTATTGAAATTTTTTGAGTTGAATTTTCTGTTATTATCAGCTGAAAATGTCCTAAATGATACTGGGAAAAACATTGCCACCGACAGAATTTAGGATATAACTTTTTCTTTTCCCTTACTGGAGAAAGACTAAATAGGATATTGAGTCTCAAGTTCAAAAGTCCTGGGGTAGGACCTCAATTAATCTAGATGAAAAATCCTATGTCAATGTGAATTGTATATAACAAGTTAAAATTATGATTTTATGATTTTCTTGTTGAGTGGAATCAAGTGAAAATGTCCTTTGAGGGAATCAATATGTAGAGCTGGGAAGAAAGCCATTCTAAAAAAAAAAAAGATTTTTCTAGATGAAAAGGAGGAAAAACTTCACTTTACGATGTGAAAGCAGTAAGATATGTCCAGTAGGAAGAAATAATTCAGAAAGAAAGACTGTTGTGTAGTAAGAAAGAAAGGCAAAAATGATGAGTTCAAGTCATGAATTTTGTTCAGAACTATGAAGGTGTACTAGACCTCGTGGAGAAGAGTTAACAAGAAAACAGTCACACAAATAGTGGGAAGAAGACCCATATTCTTCTATAAATGAGATTTAAAAGTCTCTTTCAAGTTGGACTACTCATTACCCAGGTAATTAGACTTCCACAATTTATGCTAATGGCATTATATTTTAAATGAAAATTAAATAATCAGTAATTGGAAGAAGGGCTAGAGGATTCTAAATATTCCTTCTTTTGGTGAAGAGCTAAGATAAAGTTTTAAAGAGTTGTGTGCCTTGTTGAAAGAATGATGTCATGAAGGTAAAGAATTTGAACTTAATGTAAAGAGTGAGTCTAGGTTTAAGAGAGAGATTTCTTAGTCTGCTAAGCTGCTGCTTCTCCCATGACTTCTGGGTAGACAGTTGTTATGGATTGAATTGTGTCTCCCCAAAACATATGTTGAAGTCCTAACCCAAGTAACTCAGAATGTGACTTTATTTGGAAATGAGGTCTTAAGTAAATGAGGCCATTAGGGTGGGATGTAAAAGGGGGGAAATTAGACACAGAGACAGACATGCACACAGGGAAAATGTGATGTGAACATGGAGGCAGAGAGTGGCACAATGCATCTAAAACCAAGGAACACCAAAGATTGTCACTCTCGGGGAGCAAGAATTTCTGTCCCCTTTAAGAGTTCTTTTATTTGGAGTAAGAATCAAATTGACATGAGATGGATTAACAGGAGAAAATAAAATTAATAGCATACATACAGGGAATTCACACAGACACGGAAATCCCAAAGACAGGCAAAATGAGGTATACATGTCATCCTGAACTAAGGAGAAGTGGGGATAGGGGCCTGGGACTTCAGAGGGAAGAAATGCAATTCTTAGGGCAGTAAGAAGAGCAGAAGTTTGATAATTAGATGTTTGCCCTGACATATAAATGGGTCACTCAAATAAAATTATATCTGGTGGTGGGGAGCCTGGGTGGCTCAGTGGTTAAGCCTCTTCCTTCAGCTCAGGTCATGGTCCCAGGGTTCTGGGATGGAGCCCCGCCATATGGAGATTCCTGCTTGGCGGGGAGCCTGCATTTCCCTCTCCACCTCCACCGCCCTGCTCCTGCTCTCTCTTGCTATCTCTCTCTCTCTCAAATAAATAAATAAATAAATAATTTTTTTTAAAAAATTACGTATGGTGGGCCTCCTGGGTGGCTCAGTTGGTTGGGCGGCTGCCTTCGGCTCAGATCATGATCCTGGGGTCCTGGGATCGGGTCCCGTGTTGGGCTCCCTGCTCGGCAGGGAGTCTGCTTCTCCCTCTGACCTTCCCCCGTCTCATGTACTCTCTCTCTCTCATTCTCTCTCTCAAATGGATAAATAAAATCTTTAAAAAAAAATTACGTATGGTAATAACTCTTATTCTGAGAAAGACCCCGACTTAGATTTTTCTATGTAGTTAAGGGAGGGGAAAAGGTTATCTTGAGCCTGTAAGATCTTGTTTGCTTTCAGCTCAAAATAATCTTAGTGAGATAGTGGCCCATCATGGAGTGACTTGCTCTCAGTCCCTATATCACTAAACCATCATAAGCTACAAGAGCATCATGGAACAGATTTTCCCTCATAGTTATCAAAGCAACCAATCCTATTGACACCTAGATCTAGGATTTCTAGCCGTTAGAACTGTGAGTCAATAAATTTCTCTTATTTCAGACACCCAATTTATGGTACTTCATTACTGCAGTCCTAGCAAACTAATAGATGCAGTTACATGTGAGTATCCATTTGTATCCATTAACATCACTGCCTGGAAGGATCCATGGATTAGGAAAAGACTGATGTTCACTCTGCTGGTATCCTTGATTAGAGATTGCTCTACCTGTCCTCTACCTCATGGGTAAAGGAGGAGTCAACCTATGTTTGATTTTAGTTTTACATTTCACTAGCTCTTTAACATTGAGTAAATCCTTTAAAATTCTGGGTATCCTTTTTCCTATTTATAAGTTATACATTAAAGGATAAACAGATACTTTTAAAAAATATACATGCCTGGGCCTCAGCTCTCATGAATATGTCAATAGTTGGAACCTAGACATCTGTATTTTTAAAAGGATCTAGATTTAAATCTAATGTGAAATCTTCAATGATGACCACAGAATTCAATATCAAAACTTTGTCTGAACTCTGATTTCATTCATTCTATAATTATGCTGCCATGTTATGAGTGATATAGGCAGGGATATAGCCAGGAAAAAAAAGTCTGTACTTATTTACAATAAATATTTAAGTAAATAGGAATTGTAAGAAGCCCTACATAGAAGAGCATAGATCTAATACAATGAGCCATCGTCTCAGTTTGTAGCAGTACCTTAAATTAAAATTCTTATATTTCATATTTTTCTTTCATAATCTACTAGCAAGTTGTTGTTCTTTGACAGTGATCATTTATTGTGGCATTGACATTATCTTCTATTTGCACTAATTTCTTTTGTACACTCATATATTAAAAGCAGCATTTATAAAAATCTTAGCTTGACTAATACTTTATGAATTCTTTCTTTAAATGCTGAGGGCTACAAAATGAAAGTTAGTACATATGAGCTCCTAGAAGCTATTTACCACTTTAACATTTAACAAGCCATACATTAACATTTAAAAAGTCATAAAAAATTTACATCTATAAGCAATTTTACTTAATAGGTTAGCAGTATGCATTCTTTGCAATAGAAGGGGAACAGCACTAATAAAACTCAGTAAAAGTAATTTATACAGCTGGAGCTTGGTTGATGATTAGAGGACAAGGTATAGGTTACATGTGATGGTTTTATCTGTCCCTTACAAATGATTCTTGCCACCATTACTCCCAATAATTAGGAGTGACACTCCTGCTTGGGGAGAAAGGCCTGGGCAGAGTGACCTTTCGGGGCCCTTTGAGAGGACCATGATAAATTTCAAAGCAACATTCAGTAAATGGTAGAGTAAGCCACAGATCTGAGAGTTGAAACCATTGCAAGTTGAAATAATTGGGACATAGTCCTTTATATATATATATATATATATATAATATATACATATATAATATATATATATATATATATATACTTTGCATATCTTTTTTTGAAATATAAGGTAAACAAATCAGTAATTATTCAGTGACAATAGTACATAGAGGAAAACAAAATCCTTGAGTAAATAAGACAGGGGGAATAAAACAAATCAGCCCTGCACAATTTACATCCTTCTTTCCTTTTTGAAACTGAAATGTATCCTGGTAAGTCATGGGAATGTAAAACAATATTTAACTGCAAATTTCAGCACATAGCATCCTAGTACACAAATTCTGTTTTCAGTGTTTGAGAATTTTGAGTCATTTCTGTGGGGACAGATTAACAAATGAAAAAATAGAATTTGAAATAGAAAATGGAGATAAAGCAGATGGCAATAAAACTAAAGATTAAAGTTTAGGAAAGAAAAAAAGAGAAAAAATATTCTTGAGTTTTAGATGTGCTCTCTGGTGCTGAAAGAGTACTAGGAAGACTAAAAACAACTGAGGAGTTAGTCCTACAATCAGAAAGGAATTCAAACCTGAGTGAAGAACCAGATCCAGGAGAAAAGCTTTGTATAATGTTTATTATCTATAATGAGATATATTTCTAAGTGTCTCCTTAATATAGTACTGGGTTCAGTATCATAAATAAACTGTTAAGGATTGGTGACTAGAAATCACTAATACAATAATTATTAAAGATATAAAAATTGTCCTGATGTTGTCTTTGTTGATTTATTATCTTATTTTAGCATATTAGGACAACACATGTTGCTAATGGTTTTAATATATTTACTCTCAACTTGAGTCCGCAAAGGCCCCCCTCCAATTTTATCTAAGTAGAAATCATATTATTGTCTTATCTGATGATGATAAATATAATCAATGCTCTTTATAAAACATGCAGAGATAAACTCTTAGTCTCATACATTCTGATGGGAATACAAAATAGTACAACTGCTTTGAAAAAAATTTTGCAGTTTTTTAAATAAAATTAAATATATATTTACCATATAATTTGACATTCTACTCCTAGGTATTTACTCAAGAGAAATGAAACTTTAGTCTAAAAAAAAAATCTATATGTGACTGTAAAGTGCAGCTTTATGTATAATACCTTCAAGTTGGAAACAACCCAAATGTCTATTATTGAAAAAAAAATTGTGATACAGCCATATAATGGAATATTATTCAACAATAAAAGAATAAACTACTTATACATGCAAAAACATAAATTAATTTTGAAGCATGCTAAGTGAAAAAAAGCAAAAAACACAAAAGGCTCTGTACTCTGTAATTCCATTTATGTGACATTCAGGAAAACAAAGTTCAAGTGGAATCATACCCTCCACCTACCTTATAATTTTTTAAGTGGAAAATGTATAGTGCACATCCATGGTAAAATGAAAAACAATTTGACAGAATAGTATTTTATGGATATACCATAATTTATTTATTTAAATAATCTATTAATATATTTAACATGCTTCAAAGTTTTGTAACCATGAATGCATATTCTCATGTGTACATGTTTATGTCTATATACACCATATACTCTTTTCTGGTAATTTTCTTAGAATAAAGTTTTGCACATTGACTTTAGAATTTAGATCTAGACACTTTAAAAGTTTTGATACAATGTGCCAAATTAATTTTCACAAAGATCTAATGAAATTACACTTCCACAAACAATATCTGAAGTTGTTAATTTCTGTACCTCCCTCAGAGAACATTATCAGTCAAAACATCTTTTTCAAAGATAGTGAGATACCCAGCCATAAATTCTGCATGTATGAACACAAATCTACTTGTGGAAAAGATCTTTTTTTTTTAAAAGATTTTACTTTTGTGAGAGAGAAAGAGCATGCACGAGTGAGCACAAATGGGGGGCAGGGATAGAGGAAGAAGCAGACTCCCCACTGAGCAGGGAGACCAATGTGGGACTCAGTCCCAGGACCCTGGGATCATGACCTGAGCCAAAGGCAGACACTTAACTGACTGAGCCACCCAGGCACCCATACTTGTGGAAAAGATCTTACTTAAATGTTTAAAGATCTCACTATTCAATGAAAAGTAACATTATTCATTTCACATCTAAAATTAGATGTTTAATATTTTTAAAAAGGTTTTTCTATGTTTTTTATGGAGAGATTTAAGTATTTAAATTTTAAAAATCTTTATTTGATGTTTTTGAGCCAGTTATTACTCAGATTCATTTTCTACCTGCTTTGCACTGACCTGCATGAATTTTATCACCTGGGCTCCTTGGTCCTGTGGCTTCAGATGGGACTGGATAATAGGAGACACACTAGTCCTGAGATCAGGAAGGGGAGGTAGGGTAGTTGTTCTCTCAGTTCTATTGCTGCTAAGCCAGAGTTTGAGCAATACTTTGCTTTTGTTCTAAGTGCTGTTCCCACTACAGGCAGTTCACCAACTATGAGCACTGCTCCTTTGCGAGGCTTCTCTTCCAAGGCTACATTTTTCACTGGATTCTGGCTATCCCATCCTTTTCAGTCATGGGAGGGTTACAAATGTTAGTAATTGCTAACTAATGTTAGTTATTGCTAGTCCCTGCGGACTTTTCATTCTTCTTGGTTCTCTTAACCCTGTCTGCATCTCCATAAAAAATATTTTTATTAAAATTACCTTCATGAAATGATTTGATTGTTCTGTTTTCTGTTGGGACTATAAATTATACTGGGATGAAACACGGGACAATAAGATATCTAGGACTTAAGTAATTAATTATCTGGTAGGCCATAAACAAATAGGAGAGTGCTTAGTAAATTAATTCTATCAGATCAATAGTTATTTTTTTTTTCCTAGAGCCTTAGACTATCAAGTTATCTAAGCAGTAGTAAACACATAAACAGAATGGGGAAAATTCATAGGAACTAAATCTAATAGAAGAACACAGTATTGGCATAACAAAATTTAAGAAAGAATGAAGGAAAATTAATGTGATTATATTGAGATAAAAAATCTTTTTTTTTTAAAGATTTTATTTATTTATTTGACAGAGAGAGTGCACAAGCAGGGGGAGTGGCAGGCAGAGGGAGAGGGAGAAGCAGGCTTCCCGCGGGGCAGGGAGCCCGACACAGGACTCAATCCCAGGGCCCTGGGATCATGACCTGAGCCGAAGGCAGACACTTAACCAACTGAGCCACCCAGGCATCCCTGAGATAAAAATTCTTAATAAAGAGTACTCTCTGTGTAGGACTGCCAGGTTTAGCAAATAAAAGTACAGGATGCCCAGTCATATTTGAATTCCAGATAAGCAATAAATTATTTTTAGTATATTTATCTGAAAAGCAAATTGAACGGAACATTCTGTATTTTACCTGGCAACCTTATCCTTGTGCACAGGTCATTAACATAGTCTATCAGTTGACAAAATCGCTTGTGATTTGTCTACTGCACAGTCAACAACATGTGACAAAGTGACAGATGAGGTCAAGTAGATTGAGAACTAGTATCTAGGAGATCAGTAGATAGATAGAGCAGTGAGAGAGGATAAGTCACCTAAACAAAATACTACAATCTGAGCTATACACTGATTGATGGAGAAACAGAAATTGTGCATAAGGGGTCACTAACCTGAATTCTGGGGATAAGTGCAGTGAAGGTGGTTTCGGAACAAACTTTAATGAACAAGAAAGAGTATGGTACTTAAGCACATGATCTGAGACCTGCATGAGTAAAGCCAGGCCATGAAACCTGGTCTGAGAATATATTTAATTGAGAAAAAAAAATCTAAGCCAGTCAAGAGGGTGGACACAGAGAAGTTGGTGTAAATATATAAGAGGCAATCAAAAGTTTGTGATGAAAAGAATATTTGTCTGGGAATAAAAAAACCTGGCATTTTTTTCTAGCCTAAACTTGAAGAAATTTCAGTCTTTCCAGGATCTATTATTTAAATTACACAAGAAATATTTAGTGTTATATATATATATTTTTTAATTTATTATTAAATTGCAGGCCTAAACCCTGTGCTGTATAATTTAGGATGCCAATTATAGCCCAAGAGAACTTGGGAGAAGTGTATGTAGACAATAAAACAAAACTATTTTATCAAAGTCAAGTATAAGAAGGAAGGCTCACATACTATGTCAAATAAACATCAGATGTTGATAATGGAATAGTGCTCTTTGCTTTTGTTCTAAGTGCTATTCCTACTGTGGCAGACCAACAAAGAAAGGTTTTGCTTCTCTGTGGAACAAGACAGACTTCTAAAACTGCCCCAGGTTCGTAATTGTGTCACAAGTAGATAAGCCAGTTAAGGGAATTCTATTAATGTAATTGAATTGAAAAGAAAAATTAAAAACACTAATATATAATTTAGATTGAAAATATCAAAAACTCTTATGATGAAAAACCCTGGAAAAGACTAAAAACATTGTCTGATTAGAAGAAAAAGAAAAGGAAAATGTCTCTTTTCTCTCTTTACCTTTCTTCCTCATATGCCATTATATTTTGAGGGAGACTTGAAAGGAGATAAACAGGAGACTTAAATTGTACCCCAAATCAGCCGGGAAATGTTTTGAATAAAATGTGAGCAAACATCCCAGTATTTTGCAAGAATACTTCCAATTTGAGGAAAGTGAAATAAACCCATAGAAAGTGCACTCCATTTTCTTTACACATATAAGGAATTAATTGATTTATCACTACACCAACAGCAACACACACATACACACACAGGAAAGGTAAGGCTTACTATGGCAATGGCAGGAAGAAAGATGGAACTGTAACAGTATGTGGAATGAAAGTTTCTATGGAGAGACCAAGAAAAAAATAGATACTGTATTCCAAAGTGACATGTTATACTAGGATGCAGATTTTAAAGAAATTATCCCCAATTGCTAAAGCATCCATCAAAACCAATAATGCAGAAGGGTAAGAAGTAGCAAATTGGGTCAGGGAAGGATCTTTAAAATTATTTATTGGAGAGCAATTCTGTGGATGTCATCTTCCTCAAGAGCAAAGAGTATGAAATTGCTGATTTTCGCCACTAGCTCAGGAAAGATAAATCTAAAAACAAAACAAACGAATACCTTCTGAGACCTTAATGTGTATCCTGTGGAGTTCGGGTAGAGTTTGGGGATCCCAGAGGACAGTATTTGATTTAGATCAAAATCTATAGGACAAGAGATTGAATGAAGAATGGCTGCAGAAAAGACATAATTTTGAAAGTATTAAACTCCAGGGGCGCCTGGGTGGCTCAGTAGGTTAAGCAGTTAAGCGTTTGCCTTCCGTTCAAGTTATGATTCCAGGGTCCTGGGATCGAGCCCCACGTCAGTCTCCCTTCTCAGTACTTGTGCTCTCTCTCTCTCATTCTCTCTCTCTCAAATACATAAAATCTTAAAAAAAAAAAAGTATTAAACTCCAAAAAACAGTAAGTTGAAAGACTGTGTGAGTGATTTCAATGGTCCAAATTTCCATCAAAAGAGGGCCATTTAAATAAGTTAATAGACAACATCACCCTCATCACCCTCATCAAGGGAAGAGATCCCCCAAAATACTGCTAGGAGTCTTAGAAGAAAACTTGAAACAACCCACAAAAGTGGGATTAAATTTTAAATATCTGAAATGTCCAAAGAAAGCATAAACTAAGTCATGATAGTATCAGAAAATTAGACATATTCATATGGCTATTTCTTCCTTTATTTCTTTGTCTTCCAAGTACAGAAAGGCCAGATATTATTGTAGAAAGATAAAGAGGAGATAGCTAACCAACCTTGCCTCTAGACTCTAGACTTCTCATGTACAGCAGGAATAAACATGGGAGGGAACTGACATGTCCTCAATGTTAAATTAAATTTGAAGATTTGAAGTAACAGCTTCCCATTTTAATTGCTGAATTAAGACTGTTTTGCATCTTTACATAGGATTGTATTTTTAAATCTTAGATTAGCCATAAACGTCATGGAGCCCACCCAAGTTTTTCATTCTCTACAAAAGAAGAACTGGCTCTTCAGAGTGTATTGCAAAGAACAATGGAAAACAAAAATAGAGTTGTTACATAATTATATCTCATGAGTGATCTTTTAGCCTTAAATAAAATTACTTCTGAATAAGAAATCAAATTAGCATTTTTATATTACATTTGTTTCAGTTAGGATACTGGTACCTTTTGAAAGAGCACACTCAAAGGGTTAATTGAAAAGAGAGGAGAGATTATTTAGACTTCTGGTTTCTGGTTCTGCATGTAAGGAATTTGGAAGTCTCCATTCTGTCCTAACAATAAGCAAAAATCTGAACAGACTGAAAATCCACAACTGTTGTTATATCCACAAGAGAGGGGAGGACACAGGGCAAACTATGACTCCCGAGATGGGAGAGACAGGTGAATACAGGGTGTTGTAGCTGCCCTGAGCAGAGACTCAGGAGCAGAAACTGCTGTAGGAACCAGGGATGTGGCAGGAGAACCTGAAATGTGATGAATTGCTGGAAGCTCAGTGTGGACAAGTCTGAGGTTAAAAATTCCAGATGTACCCAGTCATAAGGGAGATCCCCTAATATTGTGATATTTTCCTCCAGGAGCTTGCCATAGTAAATATTTCCCATAATTCCCATAGTAAGTATTGGGAAAAAAAAAATCTCTTCAAGCTTTTGGCAGAGGAATGAAAAAGAGGAACCATTTTGGAATATGCCAGAGTACTCTGTTCCTCCTAACAGGGCCTGCCCTCAAGGGAAACTAGTTATAATTAGAGCCTAATCTTCTGTGGGTATTATCAGAGCCTAAGGGACCCTGGAAGAGAAATAACTAACTCCAGCTGGCTTTAGCCTGCCATGTGGGAGAAAGGAAATACCAATTCCAGCCCACTCTAGCTATCTTGTCTGACCTAAATGGCGAGAAAAAACTGAATAACAATTGTGAAGTTTACAGTCCAGAGGCATAGGCTTACTAAAAGATATGACCCAAGTCACAGGACTATAGAATGCTTCCCCTTCTTTTATACTTTACCACTATATGACATATGTGTGGTAACAGGTGTATACAATAAAGGCCTATTTACAGTAGTTTCTTTTAACCAGTATATCTTGTATAGCCATCAAGAAAAAATTAAAAAGCATCTCAAAAGGGAAACAAATAAAAAGTTGAAGAGACAGAGCAAGTATCAGAAACAGACAGAGCAGGGATGTTGGAATTATTAGACCAGAAATTTAAAATAACTGTAATTAAAGGCTCTAATGGATAAAGTAGATAGCGTGCAAGGACAGATGGACAATGTAAGTAGAGAGATGGGAATCATAAAAGAATCAAAAAGAAATGCTAGAGATATAAAACATGTAACAAATGAAGAATTCCTTTCATGGACTTATTAATAGGCTGGACACAGCTGAAGAGAGAATCTTTGAACTAGAGGATGTATCAGTTGAATCCTCAGTAACCAAAAAGCAAGGAAAACAAAAGCTGAAAATTATAAAGTATCCAAAGACTGTAGATAACTATAAATGGTGTAACATGGGTATATAACATCCCTTTATCTCTTTCTTCTACCAGCATTCTTATTGTTATATCAGTCCAGCCATCAAGAAAAAATTACAAAGCATCTCAAAAAATTCCTATTGTTATAGGAATACCAGTAGAAGAAAGAGAGAAAGGAACAGAAGAAATATTTGAAATAATGACTGACAATTTCACCAAGTTATTTTTATGTAAATTAATGTTAATTATGAATGTAAATTAATGTTAATACCCACAATTAATGATAGATCCAGAAAGCTCAGAGATCATCCAGCAGGATAAATGTGAACACCACCACCAAAAATTCTCATAGGCTTATCATCTTCAAACTACAGAAAATCAGATGAGAAAAAAAAATCCTGAAGGAAGCTGGGGGGTGGGGTTGTGGGGGTGTGGGGATCTTACAGAAGAACAAAGATAAGAATTATATTTGATTTCTCAGAAACCAGTTAAGCAAGAGAGTGGAATGAAATCTTTAAAATATTGGAAGAAAAAAAAATCCACTAACCTAGAAATTTGTACCCAACGAAATTAGCCTTCAAAAGTGAAGAAAAAATAAAAGC
Source organism: Zalophus californianus (assembly GCF_009762305.2). NCBI lineage: Eukaryota > Metazoa > Chordata > Mammalia > Carnivora > Otariidae > Zalophus > Zalophus californianus. The sequence continues at coordinate 108,830,728 of NC_045597.1, forward strand.
TCTCAGTAACAAAAATTGAGGGAATTTGTTGCCAATAGACCTGACTTCTAAGAAATATGAAAAGTTCTTCAGAGAGAAGGAAAATGAAATAGAGAAACTCACAACTACATAAAGGCAGAGCTTTCAAGAAGAAATAGTAAAATAATTTTTATTTATTTTTCTTATTCTTACTTGATCTAACAGTAAATTTATTCAAAATAACAATAGCAATAATATATCAGGAGTAGTTTATGAGTAAGTGAAATAAATGACAACAATATTATAAGGGATAGAAGGAGGAATTGGAAATACTCATTACGAGGTAAGGACACTATCCATGAAGAATAGTATTATTTCAAAGGGAATTTAGATTAGTTGTAAATACATGTTGCAAACTCGACGACAATCACTAATTTTTTTAAAAAAAGTATAATTAACATTTTAAGGTAAAAGAGAAAATGGAATTATACAAAATGTTAAAACCAGAGAAGGCAGAAAAAGAGTGAAAAACAAAACAAAAAAGGAAAAAAGAACCAGGGTAACACCTAGAAAACAGTTACACAACTTATGCTCACTCAACAACTTGTACATAAATGCTCATAGCGGTTTTATTCAGAATTGTCAAAAACTGGAAACAACCCAAATGTTCATCAATAGGAGAATGGAAAACAAATGGCATATTCCTAAAACAGAATACTACTTAGCAGTAAAAAAAGAACAACCACTAATACATGCAACAACATGAATGAATCTCATAAGCACTCTTTTGACAGCAAAAAGACACAAAATAGTTCATACTGCCTGTTTTCATTTATATGAAATTTTATAACTGGTAAAACTGCTCTATCCTATGAAAAACCTTGAAAGTAGTGGCTTATTAGGGACTTTCCGGAAAGCAGCATGATTTTACTTTTGTAAAAAAAATGTATCTTAATGGGGATGTACTAAATGGGAATATGTAGGCATTAAAACTTATGGAATAGTACACTTAATATTTATGCAATATACTTATGTAAATGTATCTCAAATGAGAAAATAGAACTGGAAACAAATATCGAACTCTAGTTAGTAGGTTTCTGAAAAGGGATTTTTATTGGCTCATTTGCACATACCTTCAGTAGAATTTATTTTAGGGAAGGTTTGGTACTACAGTGAATAGGATGTTACAAAGAACTAGTTTCTCTGTCTTTCCACAGCATTTTCTGATGTTTGCTTTGTTCTTGGTTTTCATGGGGTGGTCCACTTGCAATATCAAGTCCCCCTCTCCTTTTTGGTATCAAATGAATATATCAGCTTGGCACCTTATATTTTTAGGCCACTCTAACTGGAAGGAAAGAGAAATATAAAAAAGAAGCTTTGAAAAAAAAAATTAAAAAATAAATAAAAAAGAAGCTTTGTTTATTAAAGTCCTAGGAAATATTCCTTCACATTTCATTGGGTCTGATCTGTTATGCCTACCTTTGGAAGTAAGAGTAGGGTCAAAAACATTAAATAAAGAAAAATAAGTAAGGGTAGGAAAGTTCCTCAAAATCTAGATTCTAATATCAGAAGGGTGGGAAGTGAGTGCTGACAGAAGAAATGTTACTATTGAAAACAATTAATTTATTGCTTTCCATGCTAAACTCAGAACATTAGTTTTAAAATTTAGCAATGTCTAGTATTTTAATCTGCATTTGAATGTAACTAAGGTGTAACTTAAAATTCAAGTAACATTTTGACCCAATTAGGTAGTAAATATCGGACTCATGTTAAAACCTTACAAAGCAGGTGGGTAGCAAACAAGAAGCTATTACATTATTTTAATTGCTCTATATGTTGGCAATGGATTAATAATATGATGATTATCAGGTCAGGTCAGATTCATTTCCCATTTTTCAAAGTAGGTACAATATAATCCTTAAAATAATTGGAAAAGATTAAATCAGATCAAAGCTGAAATGAATGAATGTAAAAATTTGTAATATTTATGAGTTGATTTCACTATGAGAGTTATGAGACCAGTACAGAATCCTGCCATTTTAACATCATAATTTTGCTTCCTATACATTTCATTACATCTACATAGATGAAATTATACCATTAGGATCCAATAACTGCAAGTCCAGAAAATCTGATTTATTTTATTTTTTGCTATAACTTCCATCATCATAAACAATATATCCTTACTAATTTTCCTAAGGAATTTGAAGAATACTGAAATAATAATTTATTATTACTGTGATGTAAGAGACCTTTAAAATAGCAGATATCAGTCAGGATTTTTTATGACCGAATTTGGGTGCCGTTGTATTCATACCATTGGGAAGGGTCATGTAAAATCTAATTCAAATAATAAAGCAAAATATTGGGTTTAAAAAGTGGAGGTAGAAGCGAAGTACTTGAAATAGTTTATTGGATAGCAGAACAGGGGTATATTTTCATGAATCAGAAATAAGCTGTTTAAAAAAAGATATCGAAATTTCTTTCATAAAGGGAAGAGGAACCACAAGACCATAATTACCTATTTTATAATATGATGCTAATTTCCTGGTTAATTTTCAAGGCAAAGTAGTTAATTTAAAAAGAAAAAAACACTCGTCTCAAAATGACTATAAATTATTTTTAATTTCCTGTCATCCACTATTCTAATAAACCTGAGTATAAGCCAATATTTTGTAGGAAACACTGATGTCACCTAACTGCAAACTCCATTTGGCCTCTGTACTGTTTCAAAGCTCCTCAGTGGCAAAATATACAAATGGCAGCATACATTACCTTTGTACCTGCTTCCACATTCTCCAGACCTTAAATTTATATTCCTTGCTATGATTCTGCCGATTCTAATTTCTGCAAAATTGAACTTGGAAAAAATTAAAAGTCAGTAGATGCTGTAGTGGGGCATGTATTTGTTGTCTCCCTGGCATACATATCCTCCTTTCCTTTTCCAAAAGTTACCCACACTGCCAATCCTCCTAGGCACCATAATCCATTCAGAGGTAGAAACGTTAGCTAAGTCCTGCGAGGCAGAATCAGTGGAACTTAATTCTGTGTAGGCATATTTGTGATTGTGTGTGTATGTTTGAGGTATAAGGACTGTGAACTTCTTCCTTCTAGGATGGGACAGTCTCAGTCCATTCAGTCTCCTATCACAAAATACCAGAGACTGAATAGCTTATAAATAGCAGAATTTTATTTGTACAGTTCTAGAGGCAGGAGCTCCAAGAACATGGTTGTATGATGGCCCTCTTCTGGGTTGTAGACCATTTTATCTTCATATAATAGAACTAGGGAGCTCTGTGGGATTTCTTTTTTTTTTTTAAAGATTTTATTTATTTATTTGAGAGGGAGAAAATGAGAGATAGAGAGCATGAGAGGGAAGAGGGTCAGAGGGAGAAGCAGACTCCCTGCTGAGCAGGGAGCCGGATGCGGGACTCGATCCCGGGACTCCAGGATCATGACCTGAGCCGAAGGCAGTCGCGTAACCAACTGAGCCACCCAGGCGCCCCACTGTGGGATTTCTTTTACAAGAGCACTAATCCTATTCATGAGGCTTCCACTTTCATGACCTAATCCCCCCCAAAGTCCCTATGTACTATAATCACCTCTTTAGGGGTTAGGATTTCAACACACAAATTGGGGGTGGGGTGCAAACATTCAGACCATAGCAGAAAGTTCTACAAGTTTCTGACAAACAACATGAAACTCAAAGAGGAATTTTGGGGGGAATATTAACAAAATTAAAACACAAAGTGACACTAAATCTTGGATATATCAGTTGTTGGATAAAGATTAGCAGAAGACTTTATCTACTCTTGGGCTGTGGGAGTACACAAGCCAATTAAATCTCCAACCCCCTAACCCCCTTTTCTTTTTGGCCAAATCAGTTTGAGTTAGATTTTCAAATACTTGCAACTAAATGGATTCAGATACCTATATTTTCACAAATAAGTGTTTTATAATTTTATAGCTTATTTTTGTCTGTTCTATTAGGGAACTTCTTTTAACCACAGAATTTCCAGTGTTCTGGAAATCGATGTTTCACTCAACTGTTCACAAGGTTGGGGGAATAAATGTTTTCATGCAGGATGTTTAACTGTCTTGTTACGATATCCCAGTTGAAAAGATAGAATGGTAGAAGTGGTAGAAGTCCTATAAATAATTACATTCAAACCCCTTGTTATACTGGTTAGGCAGGTAGTCTCAGAAAAATTAAGTGAATTGTACAGGATCAGACAGTTAGGATGCTAGGAACCAATGCCCTGTTAACCTTGAGTTAGTGTTCCGTCCCTCCCCAAAGCTGCAAACACAGTTCACCTAATTGCAATGAGTCATTTTGCACATAAATTAAGAAGCTGATCTTTTTTTCCACTTAATACAAGACTCAAAATCAGTTTGAGTTATAATAACATCAGGAAACTTAAGAATATAACCAGTTTCCTGACCCATTTGGTTGCATGTAAGTAAAGAGGTTTTGAATGAGCAAATTTTTCTCCTTTTCCTTTATAGCTAATAGAGTAAGAATCTCTTTATTAATCAAAAAGCCTCTTCACCTTGGGTTCATTGCTTATATTCCCTGCTAACAGTCCTAAATTTAGGCCTTTTGAGATTTGATCACTAAAATATCCAAGAGGAATGAATGTGAAATATCGTGATAAAACAAGTGATCAGGAATGGATAAGAATTAGATCTTCAAGGGAATAAAAACAATGACTGCCATTTTTTGTCTCCTGAAAATATTTTCATAACCCCACACCCTAACTACAACCAACCTCCCCAGATATAAGAATTTTGGTACTCGGGGGTGCCTGGGTAGCTCATCAGTTAAAGCATCCAACTTGATTTCGGCTCAGGTTGTAATCTCAGGATTGTGAGACGGAGCCCCGCATCAGGCTCTGCACTGGGTGTGGAGCCTGCCTAAAATACCCTCTCCCTCTGCCCCTCCCCACCACGTATGCACACTCTCTCTCTCTCTCCCCTTCTCTAAAAAATAAAAAATAATTTAAAAAAGGAAAGAAAGGAAGAAAAAATTTTGGTATTCAATCAGAGTGATGGAAATGAACTTGAAAGGTTTTTTTAGTTTTGAAATTTACAAAATCATGTTTCAAGCATTTTTCTTTGAGCATGCTTCACATGGAATAATATCTAGGCTGTGTTAAATTAACCATATGTATGAAAACTAAAACTGGAGGGAAAGCAGGGCAATTTTGCCATTCATATTCCTTTAGAGAAAATTTTGTGGACATAAACAACATGAACTGAATGATGTATTAAATTTTACATGCAACTTTATCAGAAATAAATACATTATGAATGAAAAGAAACCTTTATATTATGATCTGATTATCAGAACAATTAGCTTTTCCCCCTTTCAACTATATGTTTATAAAAGATTAGACATGTTTTTAGATGATTTTAATTCAGACACTATTTACACATTTGCCTACTGTTGCCTCTGATTACAGTGGACTCCTTATTCTTTTATTTCTGTGCATACCCTCTTTTTATGTGTGCCTCCCACAAGTGTTTCACAGGGCCTTGGCCATTTCACTGTTCTCATCTTCGTGCACTTCGCACCTCATTAGCTTTCTCCGGTCAATACTGTCTCCTTGCTGTTCTCAGGCCAATAAACTTCATTCTTATTCATTCTTAGATCCCAGAGACTAACATGGTGACTGCCATATGTTAGTTGCTTATTAGTATGTGTTAAATGAATGAATAAAAAAATAAATGAACAAATATTTATTAGGTACTGTACCAGTTTGCCAGGTATGCCATTACAACATATTGTACAATGGGTGGCTTATATAATGGAAATTTATTTTTTGACAGCCTAATGTTCTAAGGAAGTAATTAGAACACCATTGGAAATGTTTTCTTGTGTTTTTTTTTTTTTTTAGAAGGGAATGCACTATAATGGGTATTTATTTATTTATTTTAAAGATTTATTTATTTGCAAGAGAAAGCACGAGCAGGAGGGGCAGAAGGAGAGGGAGAGGGAATCTCCAGCAGACTCCTTGCCAAGCGCAGAGCCTGGCACCAGGCTCAGTCTCATGATCCTGAGGAGATCATGGAATATAAAAAAAATCATCTTTGATATTAATTTAAACTTGAAAGAACCAGATATGTGGTCTATAAAAGTTATTTAAGTTTCTCTGTTTCAAGCAGTCTCCAATGCATAAAAATGTTGAGTTCCAAAGATTCCTTTGTAAATCACGTTTTGGGACTCAGATTGCATTTCACCATGGAAACAATGTGTGTTCAGTATTGCAGTCACCCTGCCCTGCCCTACAAAACCGAAATGTTTAATCCACAATGAAGCAAAAGGAAGTATGATACTAGTAAAATTATTACCACCATGAATCCTAATTTTTAAAAGGCAAAATTTAGTCAGAGAACCAGTTGAAAAATATTTCCCTTCTTATACTTTTCTGCTTTTGGGATACTCAGTGCAGGGATCTTTCCAGTTCCATAACTCAGGTGAAGGATCTTATGGCTGGGGCAGAAGCTCCGAGACAGAGGGGGCACAAAGCTATAAAGACCTAAGACTACTTCCTTCTAGAAAGATTCAAAGTCATGTCTTGGTTCAAAGCTATTTAAAATTCTTATCAGATATATTCCTAGAATCAATGGCATGCCAAAGGAAGGGGGTCATATTTGGATGAGAGAGATTCACCAACTGCCACATTTTTTGGTGTTGTCATGTATAACCTACATTGCATTACTTAGTGTTTTTAAATTCTTTACAGACAATGCACCTCCTTAAAGCCTGCACCAGTACACTGCTCTCATCTCCCAGCTCAAATACAATAATGGAAAATAGAGCTGGTTTGCTAAATACGATCTCAGTTCCTAAACATATCATCAATTCTAAGGGTTCCTGGTTTCTGTTCATTTCTCCTGGAAAGAAATATTCCTATGCCCTTCATCTTTACTTTCTCCCCATCCTTTGGGGAAACACACACACACACACACACACACACACACACACACACATATATGAATACATGATATATTTTGAGATAAATGAGCAACCAAATTAAAATTCAGATTGATTTATCATAAACAGAGCAGATTAGGGCACCTGGGTGGCTCAGTTGTTAAGCATCTGCCTTCAGCTCAGGTCATGATCCCAGGGTCCTGGGATTGAGCCCTGCATTGGGCTCCCTGCTCAGCGGGAAGCCTGCTTCTCCCTTTCCCACTCCCCCTGCTTGTGTTCCCTCTCTCACTATCTCTCTCTCTCTGTGTCAAATAAATAAAGAAAATCTTAAAAAACAAAACAAACAAAACAACAATAAACAGAGCAGATTAACCCTAAATTGCATTTTCTCTTCACAGAGGGAGAATTCAAGACATTTGAGTTCAAGAAATAGGATTTAGATTTTGAGGTAGCTAGTTCTAAAAAGCCTTTAGAAGAGAGGTAAAGAGGTGACTAAGCTAGGAATGCTGTCAATGATTCCTGACAAGGGATTCAGGAGAAGAAGGAAGGAAAATCCCAATGGGAAAAACAGAAAAGGAAAAACATTTTATAAATCTCGGGTAATTACTTATAAGGAATGTACATGCTAGACATATAAGTCAAATACTATCATATCTTTTCTAAAATGAGTTTTATTAATAAATATTGATACTAATTCACTGAGTGTCTTAATGTAATGTCATTATTTATTGCTACTTTAAAAAATAATCTGTCTTCTTGTAGGCTACTAAATTTAAGGTCTCTACTTTTTGTAAGTAAGCTCAAATTTTTCAAACCTTTACTGAAATAAAACATTTGAAGTACAGTCATTAATTCATATTGTCAACCTTAAAAATAAAATAGCAAGTTATTAGCAAAATGAGTTTTTGGGAATAGCAGAGGAATTGAAATTTGGGACAAGCAAATTACAGCAAACCATAGGCAAGTCTGAAGAGAAAGGGAAGATCAACTTTTATTAGATTTTAGGAGGAAATTGAGGAGTGTTGTTTTGAACAAAAGTTCATTGGACAAGAGGAAGAGTTTGAGGTTGCGGATGCTTCTCATTAGCTGTAGGCAGTTATTGGTGAGTTGTGGCAAGGAGAGATCTTCTTTGTTTTTTTTAAAGCAGAAGATAAAATTCCTATGTGAAAAGTGTTCTCTCTTGTGAAGATAAAAACTATCGCCCTTTTTCCTGCTGGTCATGCAGGCTATCAGTGGTATACATGTGAGTGTACCCAATTCCACTTTAAATGAGGTCTCCTTAATTCATTTTCACAATATCTGTATCTAATACAAAGAGAATCTTAAATAAAATAGTCTGAGAACCAGCATTGACTTCTCATGCCTCAAATGTTTTTCTGTGTTATTTTATCACAATGCAGTACAAATGCCACACTGTTCTCAATAGGACCAGTTTGCTGGAACACAATTATGACTAATACAAATAACTCCACCAATGTCCTTTCCTTGCAAAATTTTGTAAATTTAGTCTTTGGAAATTTTCTCTTTTCTTTCACTTGTTTTCAATTTTGTAATATAATCAATGAAAAGTAAGATTCAAAGTGAATAAGGCCTTTTAGAATGTATTCATAGGCCATCAATATCAGAAAGCAAAAGAACTAATATTTTTAAGGCCTTTTATGTGCAAACCTGGGGATTCTTTTAAGAAACGATTATTCAATGCTGTGTAGGTTTTGAAGGAGTTCAGTGAAGAAAAGCAACACATGACAATTCTAGTCCTGGAATTTCTCTGGCTTCTATTATGAGAGAGAGATCTATTTTAGATGTATAACCTAAGGATCACGAGGCTTCCAGGCTTCTAGAATTACACATTGTAACCAGAGCACAGGGATGCAAGAGCGCATGGCCACGGGGTTCCCAAACAGACCGGGTTTGGCCACTCACCACTGACAAAATCCAAAAGCAGAAGGACAAGTGGTGGTGAAACAGAAATTTATTTCAGTGAGGCCAACACCAGGAAAACAGGGGACTGATGTCTCAGACTGTCTCCAAAGTGCTGAAGGTACTTCTAGGTTTATATAAGGAAAATATGGGACAAAGGTTGGTGGATATGTGTAGGTGGGCAGAAAAGGTCAAGTGAAACATTGTCTTGGGGTCAATCATGTGAGGTCTTGCCCGCATCAGGGCAGTTGTAATGCTTGAGGGGTAGTTTCCATACCCATCACAGGATGCTTTGCCCACCAGGTCTTTTGCCTGAGTTGCAAAATAAGCTGGAAAGAACCTAATTGGTTAGAAAGTACAGACTAAAGTCAAAATGGAGGCTGTTGAAGGCACGACTGGGTCCTCTTTCAACTCTTATTTAATATCTTCAACAATTTACCAGGTCACCTGTTCTGTGAGAAGATAAGTAACTTTACAACTATTTCTAAGGAATCCCAAATATAAGAATGGGAAGATAGGGGAGCACATGAATCTCATATTCTCCTGGTTTTCCTAAGTACCTCTTTTGAAATTCCTGCTCCTGCTGAAATTATTGATCCAATTTAGCATTTTGTCACTGATTATCCTTCCTCCTACTCTGTTGTCTTTATCTTTTAGCCCTTGCAGCATTGTAATACATTCAAGTAGATAAAAAATTTTACTGAAGGACTGTAAGTAACAAGGCATGATTATAACAACACAGGGCAGAAAATAGCTTAATATTCAGCCTTACATCCATTCAGCTTAATGTCCTTCAGTCATCTGCTATTGGAATTTATTACTGGAAATAATTCACTTTGGCCTACACTATTGTTGGGATTTAATCTTCTTCTTTTTTTTTTTTTTTTAAGATTTTATTTATTTGCCAGAGAGAGAGAGCACAAGCAGGGGGAGTGGCAGGCGGAGGGAAAAACAGGCTTTCCGCTGAGCAGGGAGCCTGGCGTGGGGCTCAATCCCAGGATTCTGGGATCATGACTTGAGCCGAAGGCAGACGCTTAACCGATTGAGCTACCCAGGCACCCCAGAATTTAATCTTTATTTAACTTAACTTTCTGTTGTTTGTGAATCCAGACCCTTCTCATTATCTCATTTATGTTACTTCCAGAATCTTTCACTCCAGTTGCCCTGTTTTTCAAATTCCAAATATTACATCACAGCAAGCTAAAATATTACCTGTGTTCATAATCTAGATCATTATCCTAAATAACCATTATGGGGATGCCTGGATGGTTCAGTCAGTTAAGTGTCTGACTCTTGGTTTCACCTCAGGTCATGATCTCCTCAAGGTTATGAGACTGAGCCTGGTGCCAGGCTCTGTACTTGGCAAGGAGTCTGCTTGAGATTCCCTCTCCTTCTCCTCTGCCCCTCCTGCTTGTGCTTTCTCTCTCAAATAAATAAATCTTTAAAATAAATAAATAAATACCCAGTATAGTGCATTCCCTCTTAAAAAAAAAACACACACACAAGAAAACATTTCCAATGGTGTTCTAATTACTTCCTTAGAACATACAATCAGCAGCATTCTTTCTTTAAAAAAAAAATATTTTTTTTTCTGTTACAAGTGCCCTAATTCTTTAAATCCTCATAACCACATTATCAGAGAAGTATCATTATTCCATTTTAAAAGTGAGGATATTACAGGGACGCCTGGGTGGCTCAGTTGGTTAAGCGTCTGCCTTCGGCTCAAGTCATGATCCCGGGGTCCTGGGATTGAGCCCCACGTTAGGCTCTCTGCTCGGCGGGGAGCTTGCTTCTCCCTCTCCCTCTGCCTGCATCTCCCTCTGCTTGTGCTCTCTCTCTCTCTTTCAAATAAATAAATAAAATCTTTGAAAAAAAGTGAGGATATTACACATCAGAGAGTATAAACTAATGACCCGAGGTCATGCATTTATTAAACTGCAGAATATGAAATTTATATCATGTTTGTTTGATTTCAGAGTCTCTGCCCTTGACTGCATAGTATTCAGTTTTATTTATTGTGTAAAATTTAGACATATATCTAGTTATAGCCCATTTAACATTAATACATCAAGTATTTTCAGGGAGGATAATTAGCTTTGGTGAGAAATGTGCACAAGTTGGTATTGTTTTTGAATGTTAATCCTCTTTTTAAAAATGAAACCTGCTTTGATTTTATGTAAAACATTAGTAGCAAATATCTCCTAAAACTTTGATCTGACAATATAATCCTAATTATGCCCAAGAAAACCTAGGATATTAAAAGGTAGTGAAAATTGGAATCTTAAGTGGCAGCTTAAAAAAGTTCAAAACTAATCAACACAAAAGAAGAAAAAACAAAAAGATCTCTCTGCCCAAACCCTGACTCAATTTGGCTTGGACACCCTGAAGATTAAACTGCTATTTGTGCAATTTACTGAGCCTGGGGTGAACTCAAACTCCTCTACTTCACACAATTTTGCTTTCAAGTTATCTTGTCAGGGAAGCTGACACTCTCAATGATGTTACTTTATAGACTCCTTGGCAAAAATAGGATGTTGAAAATCTACCCATCAAAAACTAAATCCACAAAAAGTTTGCTGTCCTTGGGTCAAAGAATATAAATGCACTTGATCTCATATTGTTTGAGATACATCTGTGCATATAAACTCTTCAGAGATAGCAAATTAGAGGCAGTAAGAAATGGGGGGAAAAAAAGGCCAGTTATTCCAGCTCAAACCAGGGCTTTATGCAAAAAAAAAAAAAAAAAATAGGCTAACACACAAAATATTCCTCCCAAACCTATTGGTTACATCTTTAATAATACTTCACTTATTTAACAACCTTGTTAAATTGGTCTGTTTGACTTAGATATTATTAAGAAAATGAAGAAAAATAAATACTACTCCCTAGGTTATATGCACATTGCTGTCAAATTTCCTAATATTGGATTGATTTGTAGAAAACAATAATTGCAAATTTGTGTGGGGGGGGTGTGTGGGTGGATGTGTAGGAACTATGACATTTCATCCCAGTTGAAAGGCAATTACTATTAACCACTCTATATTGGTTGTTCTTATCTTTTATTCATCTAATGATATCCAACTTCTGTTTGGTGGAATCTCATTCTTTACATATTTTTAAGTTATTAATTACAATTCACATCTAGTGCTGGGTTATTCATGCACATTGTTGAAAGCTGATTACGGCATTGTAATAAGAGATACAATTAGTTCTGTAACATCAATACCACCAGCTTCCATTCTATTTTTCACAAGTGAATTAAAATAGTGTTTAATTATGATATTTCTCAGTATTCATTTTCTGGTTTAATAAGGATTCCTGATAGATAACTACACTGATTATATGTGCATGATAAATGCTTAATAGCAGAAAATGAACTTAGTTATAAGCACATTTTTTACAAATGCATATTTTTTTTTGTTACTTTTCCCCTTTGTATTATTTATGTATTGGAACTAAAACTGTGTGAAATGCCTTGGTAATATACTCTTTTTTATATTAAGAGAAAGAACAGATGTGAATACATCCACTTAGATACTGTGATGTACATGGTTATTCATAGTATACAAATTGTTACTATTATTTTCAAATGGAGAGAAATTCCTCTAGCTCCTTTTCAAAACTTTATAATAATTGGTGTGTCAGGAGAGGGATGGATATTCAGAGTTAAAGGTGGTGAACTCTAGCCCAGGTTTTCTCTAAAAACATGAAAGAGCCCTGGTGATTATCAAGTTAGCAGCAAGCCTTTTACCAGTAGAATCTCTTGACAAAAGTAGTTGAAAGGTGTGTGAACAGCAATTAATCACCCTGCTACTTACTTGCCCTGAACAGAGGTTAATTAAATACAGTTCACACCTCTACACCTACTTTTGTCTCATCTTTAGAAGCTCCAAATGACCTGAGTGGGCAACATGCCAAAGAGGAAAATTATGCTGGGGGGAAAAAAGCAAATGGACCTTTGTTACTAAAAATGAGACAAAAAATCAGTAGAAAGAACAGTGGGGCCAAGTAAGTACATTAATATTTTAACACTGGGCAAGCTTAAAACCCTTTAATGGCATCTTTTTGTAGAAATACAGTGGTGGAATTTCCCCCAAAAGATTAATATTCTCTTTATAATGAATTTTTAAAGACTCTGTACAGCTCTTAATATTGTGAAAAACAGCATCTAAGGTCACCTTACAAAGGTGGGGAAAGATACTTATTGGGTACAAGAAGTTGGATTCTGTATATACTATTTGAGAGGAAGATACCATAGTTCTTAACCAATATCTCTCCTGCAAATATATTATTAAAATTGCTAATCCTATTTCTAGTTAAGTATATATTGAAATAATGACAATGGTCTTGAATTAATAAAGTTTTTCCCAGTGAAATAACTGAATACATGTTAGTATATGAATTTGAAGGAATTTAAAGATTTTTTAAAAATTGACAAGTTTCTCATATTTTCTCAAGCATACACAAGTCTATTATTTTCAGATTCAATGGCTATAAAAGAGGATTTAGAGATAATACACGTTTGTGTTACCATGTTATCCATTGTCACCATAAATTACCTGTCCTGCCAACCTTTTTCTTATGGAAAAAAAGTCTAAGCTGTGTTGTAGGTATTCTAAATACATTTGGTCTAAATATATTCAGTATGTCTTCAGAATTATTATTTAATTTATTTAATTCAATAGGTATTTATTGAGCAAAAATACCGTCTTCAGGGCCGTGTTGACTTCTAGAGGGGATTCAAAGAACGTACACAGTTTTCCTCTTAACAGGGTAATGCTTAATGTTAAGAAAGCCCATAAAACAAGTGCATAGTACCTAAAGCACATGAATGAGAAGGGGGATTCAGAAAAAGAGAAGTTTAATATGGTATAGATTTTTCAAAGAAGAAGAGGAGACAGGGACCATCAAACCTCATTGATGGGAGCAGTCATTGGCAATATAGTTTACCATTTGTGAATAGAATCGGGTTAATCATTTACAGCACCTGTGTTTTTGGGAAATGCATGGCGTTCTGCCACACATGATTATGATGGAATGTACACCAAACAATTCATCCATTTCTACCCAGCCTTACCTTCATCATCCCACCTGCCCAGACCTTTCTTCATTTGACAGGAAGCAGACGTTTCGACCTTGGACTATTTTTTTAGTTCCCCATCTCCTTCAGCCGCACCATATATCCCTGCCCACTTTCCTGCAGTAGTTGAACACAACCGTCTATATCCGTATCACACCTGTGCCTTCTCAGCAGGACATGTGAAGTGAGGCACCGCTTCTCTTTATTGGTCTACACATTGGTTCCACCATACCACTTCCAAAGGCTTTATGTGTGTATTTGAATTTCTTTAGACATTCCATTTCCTATGATATAATTCCATATAATTTCTCCAAATTTTCAATAAATTTGTGTCATAAATATGACTTTCTATGCCCACTGAAACTTAACTAAGACTTTCAGCTATCTGATCCCCTGGCTACCTTGTTGGATTCCTTATTCTCTCTCCTAATCTCCCCCATGAGATTTGCCACCCATCTTTGAACAATTGGGAGAAGTTATCCACATTATAGATTTGAATTTTAGTCAGGAATAATTCCCCAATATGTATTTGTATGTGAGATGGGAGAGACAGAATGATTTGATGGGGAGAGAACTATGGAAAAAAAAGAGGGGAGAGCTTTAATATGATATTCAGTAATTTCTGTTGACACCCTTAGTCAATAGATAGAGTCTATTCCAATCTCTCTATCATTCTGAATTGTGGGAATATCAGGTGACAACTGCAGTTTTTTTTTTCTCGATTCTTATTGTAGACCTCTTCAACCAAATGTGTGTTTGCACACATACACATAAATGCACTCTCCTAAAGAAAAGAAAAATACTAATTCTCAGAAATACTGCACTCTAAACTCTGAAGAAGGAACAAATGTTTTTTTTTTTTTTTCTGTTAGTTTGCTAGGCATTTATCTTTCACAGAGAAGTTATTATTTTTATGCAGAACACTTACATATTAGTTGTCTTTGATCTTCTCTTTTCTAATTAGGCTATTTATATTTGAGCTAGGGATGGGTGAGATCTTTGCTTCCATTTACAAGAATATCCAACTTTGTATTTCAGTACTTTTTCTTTTTCTTTTTTTTTTAATTTTTTATTGTTATGTTAATCACCATATATTACATCATTAGTTTTTGGTGCGGTGTTCCATGATTCATTGTTTCTTCATAACACCCAGTGCTCCATGCAGAACGTGCCCTCCTCAATACCCATCACCAGGCTAACCCATCAGCCTACCCCCCTCCCCTCTAGAACCCTCAGTTTGTTTTTCAGAGTCCATCATCTCTCATGATTCGTCTCCCCCTCTGACATACTCCCCTTTTCTTCCTCTCCTGTTATCTTCTTCTTTTTCTTTTTTCTTAAAATATGTTGCGTTATTTGTTTCAGAAGTACAGAACTGTGATTCAACAGTCTTGCACAATTCACAGCGCTCACCGTAGCACATACCCTCCCCAATGTCTATCACCCAGCCACCCCATCCCTCCCACCCCCAACCACTCCAGTAACACTCAGTTTCTTTCCTGAGATTAAGAATTCCTCATATCAGTGAGGTCATGTGATACATGTCTTTCTCTGATTGACTTATTTCACTAAGCATAACACCCTCCAGTTCCATCCACGTCGTTGCAAATGGCAAGATCTCGTTCCTTTTGATGGCTGCATAATATTCCATTGTGTATATATACCACATCTTCTTTATCCATTCATCTGTCGATGGGCATCTTGGCTCTTTCCACAGTTTGGCTATGGTGGACATTGCTGCTATAAACATTGGGGTACACGTACCCCTTCGGGTCCCTACATTTGTATCTTTGTGGTAAATACCCAGTAGTGCAATTGCTGGATTGAACGGTAGCTCTAATTTCAACTGTTTGAGGAACCTCCATACTGTTTTCCAGAGGGGTTGCACCAGCTTGCATTCCCACCAACAGTGTAGGAGGGTTCCCCTTTCTCCACATCCCCGCCAACATCTGTCGTTCCCTGACTTGTTAATTTTAGCCATTCTGACGGGTGTGAGGTGGTATCTCATTGAGGTTTTGATTTGGATTTCCCTGATGCCGAGCGATGTTGAGCACTTTTTCATGTGCCTGTTGGCCATTTGGATGTCTTCTTTGGAGAAATGTCTGTTCATGTCTTCTGCCCATTTCTTGATTGGATTATTTGTTCTTTGGGTGTTGAGTTTGAGAAGTTCTTTATAGATTTTGGATACTAGCCCTTTATCTGATATGTCATTTGCAAATATTTTCTCCCATTCTGTCGGTTGTCTTTTGGTTTTGTGGACTATTTCTTTTGCTGTGCAAAAGCTTTTTATCCTGATGAAATCCCAATAGTTCATTTTTGCCCTGGCTTCCCGTGCCTTTGGTGATGTTTCTAGGAAGAAGTTGCTGCGGCTAAGGTCGAAAAGGTTGCTACCTGTGTTCTCCTTTAGGATTTTGATGGACTCCTGTCTCACGTTTAGGTCTTTCAACCATTTTGAGTCTATTTTTGTGTGTGGTGTAAGGAAATGGTCCAGTTTCATTCTTCTGCAGGTGGCTGTCCAATTTTCCCAACACCATTTGTTGAAGAGACTGTCTCTTTTCCATTGGACATTCTTTCCTGCTTTGTCAAAGATAAGTTGACCATAGAGTTGAGGGTCCATTTCTGGGCTCTCGATTCTGTTCCATTGATCAATGTGTCTGTTTTTGTGCCAGTACCATACTGTCTTGATGATGACAGCTTTGTAATAGAGCTGGAAGTCCGGAATTGTGATGCTGCCAGCTTTGCTTTTCTTTTTCAGTATTCCTCTGGCTATTCTGGGTCTCTTCTGGTTCCATACAAATTTTAGGATTATTTGTTCCATTTCTTTGAAAAAAGTGGATGGTATTTTGATGGGGATTGCATTGAATGTGTAGATTGCTCTAGGTAGCATTGACATCTTCACAATGTTGATTCTCCCAATCCATGAGCATGGAACGTTTTTCCATTTCTTTGTGTCTTCTTCAATTTCTTTCATGAGTATTTTATAGTTTTCTGAGTACAGATCCTTTGCCTCTTTGGTTAGACTTATTCCTAGGTATCTAATGGTTTTGGGTGCAATTGTAAATGGGATCGACTCCTTGATTTGTCTCTCTTCTGTCTTGTTGTTGGTGTATAGGAATGCCACTGATTTCTGTGCATTGATTTTATATCCTGCTACTTTACTGAATTCCTGTATGAGTTCTAGCAGTTTCGGGGTGGAGTCTTTTGGGTTTTCCACATACAGTATCATATCATCTGCAAAGAGTGAGAGTTTGACTTCCTCTTTGCCGATTTGGATGCCTTTGATTTCTTTTTGTTGTCTAATTGCTGTGGCTAGGACTTCTAATACTATGTTGAATAGCAGTGGTGAGAGTGGACATCCCTGACGCGTTCCTGACCTTAGGGGAAAAGCTCTCAGCCTTTCCCCATTGAGAATGATATTCGCTGTAGGTTTTTCATAGATGGCTTTTATGATATTGAGGTATGTACCCTCTATCCTTATACTCTGAAGAGTTTTGATCAAGAAAGGATGCTGTACTTTGTCAAATGCTTTTTCTGCATCTATTGAGAGGATCATATGATTCTTGTTCTTTCTTTTGTTAATGTATTGTATCACGTTGATTGATTTGCGGATGTTGAACCAGCCTTGCAGCCCAGGGATAAATCCCACTTGGTCGTGGTGAATAATCCTTTTAATGTACTGTTGGATCCTATTGGCTAGTATTTTGGTGAGAATTTTTGCATCCATGTTCATCAAGGATATTGGTCTGTAATTCTCTTTTTTGATGGGGTCTTTGGTTTTGGGACCAAGGTAATGCTGGCCTCATAAAATGAGTTTGGAAGTTTCCCTTCCATTTCTATTTTTTGGAACAGTTTCAGGAGAATAGGTATTAATTCTTCTTGAAATGTCTGATAGAATTCCCCTGGGAAGCCATCTGGCCCTGGGCTTTTGTTTCTTGGGAGATTTTTGATGACTGCTTCAATTTCCTTAGTGGTTATAGGTCTGTTCAGGTTTTCTATTTCTTCCTGGTTCAATTTTGGTAGTTGATACGTCTTTAGGAACGCACCCATTTCTTCCAGGTTACCTAATTTGCTGGCATAGAGTTGCTCATAATATGTTCTTATAATTGTTTGTATTTCTTTGGTGTTGGTTGTGATCTCTCCTCTTTCGTTCATGATTTTGTTGATTTGGGTCATTTCTCTTTTCTTTTTGATCAGTCTGGCCAGGGGTTTATCAATCTTGTTAATTCTTTCAAAGAACCAGCTCCTAGTTTCGTTGATCTGTTCTACTGTTGTTTTGGTTTCTAGTTCATTGATTTCTGCTCTGATCTTTATGATTTCTCTTCTCCTGCTGGGTTTAGGCTTTATTTGCTGTTCTTTCTCCAGCTCCTTTAGGTGTAAGGTTAGGTTGTGTAGTTGAGACCTTTCTTGTTTCTTGAGAAAGGCTTGTATTGCTATATACTTTCCTCTCAGGACTGCCTTTGCTGTATCCCAAAGATTTTGAACAGTTATGTCTTCATTTTCATTGGTTTCCATGAATTTTTTTAATTCTTCTTTAATTTCTTGGTTGACCCATTCATTCTTTAGTAGGATGCTCTTTAGCCTCCATGTATTTGAGTTCTTTCCGACTTTCCTCTTGTGGTTGAGTTCTAGTTTCAAAGCATTGTGGTCTGAAAATATGCAGGGAATGATCCCAATCTTTTGGTAGCGGTTGAGACCTGATTTGTGACCTAGGATGTGATCAATTCTGGAGAATGTTCCATGGGCACTAGAGAAGAATGTGTATTCCTTTGCTTTGGGATGGAATGTTCTGAATATGTCTGTGAAGTCCATTTGGTCCAGTGTGTCATTTATAGTCTTTATTACCTTGTTGATCTTTTGCTTAGATGATCTGTCCATTTCAGTCAGAGGGGTGTTAAAGTCCCCCACTATTATTGTATTGTTGTCAATGTGTTTCTTTGCTTTTGTTATTAATTGCCTTATATAATTGGCTGCTCCCATGTTCGGGGCATAGATATTTACAATTGTTAGATCTTCTTGTTGGATAGACCCTTTAAGTAGGATATAGTGTCCTTCCTCATCTCTTATTAAAGTCTTTGTTTTAAAATCTAGCTTGTCTGATATAAGGATTGCCACCCCAGCTTTCTTTTGGTGTCCATTAGCATGGTAAATGGTTTTCCACCCCCTCACTTTCAATCTGGGGGTGTCTTTGGGTCTAAAATGAGTCTCTTGCAGACAGCATATCGATGGGTCTTGTTTTTTAATCCAATCTGATAGCCTGTGTCTTTTGATTGGGGCATTTAGCCCATTTACATTCAGGGTAACTATTGAAAGGTATGAATTTAGTGCCATTGTATTACCTGTAAGGTGACTGTTAACTGTCTGTTGTCTGTGTTTGTTTCTGCTCTTTGCTGCTTTTAGGTTCTCTCTTTGATTAGAGGACCCCTCTCAACATTTCTTGGAGGGCTGGTTTCGTGTTTGCAAATTCCTTTAGTTTTTGTTTGTTCTGGAAGCTTTTTATCTCTCCTTCTATTTTCAATGATAGCCTAGCTGGATATAGTATTCTTGGCTGCATATTTTTCTCGTTTAGTGCTCTGAAGATATCTTGCCAGTCCTTTCTGGCCTGCCAGGTCTCTGTGGATAGGTCTGTTGCCAATCTAATGTTTCTACCATTGTAGGTTACATATCTCTTCTCCCGAGCTGCTTTCAGGATTTTCTCTTTGTCTCTGAGACTCGTAAGTTTTACTATTAGATGTCGGGGTGTTGACCTATTATTATTGATTTTGAGAGGGGTTCTCTGTGCCTCCTGGATTTTAATGCCTGTTTCCTTCCTCACATTAGGGAAGTTCTCTGCTATAATTTGCTCCAATATACCTTCTGCCCCTCTCTCTCTCTCTTCTTCTTCTGGGATCCCAATTATTCTAATGTTGTTTCGTCTTATCATATCACTTATCTCTCGAATTCTGCCCTCGTGATCCTGTAGTTGTTTCTCTCTCTTTTTCTCAGCCTCTTTATTTTCCATCATTTGGTCTTCTATATCGCTGATTCTCTCTTCTGCCTCATTTATCCTAGCATTTAGTGCCCCCATTTTTGATTGCACCTCATCAATAGCCTTTTTGATTTCAATTTGGTTAGATTTTAGTTCTTTTATTTCTCCAGAAAGGGTTTCTCAGATAACTTCCACGCTTTTTTCAAGCCCAGCTAGTATCTTTAAAGTGATTCTGAACTCTAGGTCCGACATCGTACTAATGTCCGTATTGAGTAGGTCGCTGGCTGACGGTACTACCTCTTGTTCTTTTTGCTGAGGTGATTTCTTTCGTCTTGTCATTTTGTCCAGAGGAGAATAGATGAATGAGAGAACAAAATGCTAACAGGTTTACAACGTCCCCAGCAAATATACTGTATACAAATCAGAAAAGACCTGAAACCAGGGGAAAAGAAAGGGAAAGAAAGAAAAAATGAAAGAGAAAAAGAAAAAAAAAAAGATAAAAACAAAAACAAAACAATACAAAAAAGGCAGAATATGATCAAATATGATCAGGCTAGTGCATAGATCAGTGCCACACACTAGATTTTGGGCGTATTTTGGTCTGTTAGAAAAAAGTGCCTCCTAAAATTTTAAAGGAAGAAAGACATATATGTACAAAATAAGGGTTGATACAATGAAGGGATGGAAGATGACTGTAAAGATGAAAATTATAAAAGATTTTATAAAAGGACTTGGTAAGATAAGTTGTTTGAAAAAAGAAAGAAGATTTAAGAAGAAAAAAAAAGGAAAAGGGAGAGAATGTGATCAGGCAGGAGACTAGAACAAAGCCATACACTAGTGATTTAGGGTATATTTTGATCTGTTAGAAGAAACTGTACCTCAAAATTTTAAAGAGAGAACAACTTATATATATATGCCAAAAATAACGGTAACTACTATGAAGGGATAAAATATGATTCTAAAAATGAAAAATAAATTTTTTTTTTTTTTAAAAAGGGATTTATAAGATGTTGGTTGAAAAAGGGAAAAAGAAAAATAAAAAAAAGTCAACAAAAATTAACTTTGATGAAATAATGAATCATGGTAAAAAAAAAAAAAAAAAAAAAAGCCATGAATCTATGTGCAGTATTCCCCTAGCGCTGGAGTTCTCCTATTCTCCTTGATCGATCAACTTGGTCTTGGCTTGCTGGCTGTTTGTGTTGATCTTCTGGGGGAGGGGCCTGTTGCTGTGGTTTCCAAATGTCTTTGCCAGAGTCGGAATTGCCCCGCCCTTGTCGGTCCGGGCTAAGGAAGCTGCTCCGGTTTGCTCTCAGGAGCTTTTGTTCCCTGCAAGCTCTCGGTACAGCTTTGGAGGACCAGGGCAGAAATGGTGGCCTCCCAATCTCCACTCGGAGGAGCTGAGAACTCGGAGCCCCGCTCCTCAGTGCGCCCCCAGAGAAAAGCAGTCACTTCCGTGTCCCCGGTCTCCGGCCGCTCTCCGTGCTCACCCAGCCTGTGACCGAGCGTTGCTATCTCTGGCACCCGACCCCGTGTGGAGTCTCCAAACCCAGCAGATCCCTGCAGTGCGTTCCCGCACCGCTCCTCCCCGGGAAGGAAGGGGAGTCTCCCCGGATCTGCTGCTTGTTGGGTCCCTGCTGGGGGAGCCGTGCCCCAACTGGGCCGCAGATCACAGTTTATGGCAACCCCGAGCTGAGAGCCCGCACCTCGGCTCCGTCTCTGCAGCCGGCTTCCCCGGTCTGATACCTGGGAGCTCTGGCGCACTCAGGCACCCCCGGTCTCTCTGTGACCCCAAGGGTCCTGAGACCACACTGTCCCGGGAGGATTCCACCCCCCGCTTAGCCACTGCAGCGACGTCCCTCCGCCGAGCCGACTTCTAAAAGGTCCGATTTTGTGCTCCGCGGCTCTATCACTTGCCAGAAGCGGCCGGCGGAGGCCCCTCCCCCGCCGTCTATCCTCCCGAATATCGCCTCGGATTCACTTCTCCGCACGCCCTACCTTCCAGTAAGTGGTTGCTTCTCTCTTCAGAGAGTTGTTGCTACTCTCCTGTTCGATCTCCTGTTGAGTTCGTAGGTGTTCAGAATGGTTTGATCCCTATTCAGCTGAATTCCTGAGACCAGACGAAATCTAGGTCTCCTACTCCTCCGCCATCTTGCTCTGCCTCCTCTCAGTACTTTTTCTGATTAGGGTCCTAAATTTAAGATTTTTTTCCAAAAATTTATCCTATGAGCTTTTTTTTTTTTATCCTATGAGCTTTTGAATGAAATTTTTTCTGATTATTCTTAAAAGATGTCCGTGGTTTAATTGTGTATCAGGTATCCATTTGTTCCTAACTTTCTCTCTTGCTAAAATAAGCCCTGTTTCCTTTATAGTTACCATGTGGAAATCAGCAGGTGATACATCTTGATTGATTACCCAATCCCCCACCTTTTATTTTAGTTAGAGCCAGTTATAACCAGTTAAATCAAAACAAAAGTCTATGGTAATTGTTTTTGGGAACATTTAATTTCCCAGGAAATGGAACATACATGGTTGATGCTCTTCAAGTTCTGGTGTGTCCAATCAAGAAAATGATTTTCAGAAAAACCTCTTGATTACACTGCAGTGAGAGAGAATACTTCTTTGAGAGACTCTTAGCAGTGTTTCAGAAAGGGGAGATTAGAGGAGGAAATTTTTAGAGTTTTAGGGTCTGAAATGTCAGGGCATATGACATGATAGTTGTGGATTGATGAACACCAAGAGGTGAGAATCTTGAAGTAAGCCTTGATAAGCAAAAGTCAGTCCCGTAAGTTACTTTATCAAGGAACAAGTATTTCCTGAAACAAATAGTTAACTTATTTTTGCCTAGTCTCACTATTATTTAGCACAGAAATGGGAATATTTGCTTCATCTTAGAAGTGAACTAGCACAAATAAAGGAAAGCATATTTATTCTCAGAATTGTTTAGTATAAGGATAGGAATACATGTTGACTGAGTTCCCACTATCTTTATGATGTAATGTCTGCAGCTGCATCAGAATGAAGCAATACACAAAGCAAGGGCCACTAGAGTCTTAGAGACAACTGCTCAAAGATGTTCTACCACTGAACCAGTGACACCATCTCTCTATCTCTGGAGTTTTTATTACGTGGGAAAGTTAAACCCTACCCTACTTAAGCCACGAGTTAGGGTTTTCTATTTCTCATAATTGAATATATTCCTAATATTACATGCATGCAAAACCAGGCATATGACTTTTTTCAATATTGAGAATGCTGTTTATTGTTATTTTAAGTGACCTTTTATTTATTTTTTTTAAAGATTTTATTTATTTATTTGACAGAGAGAGGGACAGCTAGAGAGGGAACACAAGCAGTGGGAGCGGGAGAGGGAGAAGCAGGCTCCTGACTGAGCAGGGAGCCCGATGCGGGGCTCGATCCCCGGACCCTGGGATCATGACCTGAGCCGAAGGCAGACGCTTAAAGACTGAGCCACCCAGGCACGCCTTAAGTGACCTTTTAAAAACAACTGATTTTTTTCAACCACATCTTAAATATTTCCATAACAAAACATGCAGAAAGGCTTAAAAATCTCAAATATAATCTCTCCTTCATTAGACTCTTCATGAGGTAATCACACCAATATGAGTTTAATGCTTCTGTGTAGGGAAAAAAAAAGTGGATGCCTTAAATCAGTAAGTTTCAGGAGTGCTGAAATAAATTCTGAAAGATAAGGTTTGTTTTAAGGTTATGCTACCTATGGTTCTGCTTTCACATCCTCACATTTGGTCAATCAAATGGAATGTTTATGTTAAATGTGCATTGGGTTGTTTACCTAAATTTTCCAAGAACTATAGGGAATATAATATTATTATGTTAAAGAATAAAATTCTCCAGGCAAGAAACCATATTTTTTTTTTTCTTGCTGTGTCCCCATAAACTAGCAGGGAGATTAGTGCATTGTAGTATTTTAACAAATATGTATTTGTTGGTTGAGTGAATAAACATGAATAGGTGAATGAGAAAAAGGAAGACCAAGTCTCATATTCAGCCCCTACCTGTACTTGTCTCTAGACTGAAGGAGTTGTTATAATGGGTCATTAGTGGCCCTTCATTGATGCAGAGCTAATCCACCATGGTGGTACAGGTGGATTAGAAGGTGTTTGGTTAGAAGGTGTTTCCCCATGTAAGTAAATGTTTCTCCTTCTTTAGGAAGCCCTCTCCTGTGGGAGATATGTGTTATCACAGTCTCAAGCCCAGGGCTAGCTGCATGGGCATGTGAACAGTGCAGTCTGTACCGGGTTCTGTGTTCAGAAGGGGACCTTGTGCTTGGCTTTAATGCTTGGCTTTAATGCTTTATGGCCATTGTCTTGATATTCTTAAAAAATCATCTTTTATTTTGGGTTTTGTAAATGAAGTCTGATTGGACAATGTAGCACATGCCAGGGGGCTTGAAGCCTCAATTCACATGTAGTTTTGCACCTCACTGTCTCCATCTTTTATGATACAAGTTCTTGGCCACCTGCTCCCCAATCCTCCCCAGCACCACCTGAGCGATGCTTGTTGGTTTATTTCTTCAGTGCTTCCTTCCTTTACCTTAATTCTCCCTTTAGAGAGGAGAGCCAAGGCTTCCCCAAAGAAGAAATTCTGTCTGTGGACAGCAGTCTCATCCTGTGCTCCAGAGTTCCCAGCCTGTCCTTTGGGATGGCCTACCCTGCAGATTTCAGACTTGCCTTGCCAGTTCCCACAATCTTGTAATATATCTCTCTTAATATATAGCTCCTACTAATTATCTTTCTCTGCTGGAACTCTAACTGACACAGCACATTAAATTCTACAATATAAGTGCTATGGCCAGAATCAGGTCAGTGAAAAGGAAAATTCAGCTAAAGAATTCATTTTAGAGCAATACTAATCATGGACATTTATCATTTGTTTTAAAAATTAAAAATGCCTCTTAACTTTGAAAAAAATAAAACCCAATTATTTATTGGCTTTGTGTTCTCTACGAAATGAATCTGTGCTTTAATTTCTTAAGTTAAATTGCATGCATCAGGGTGAGAAAATTGTGAGAATTCTCACTTACCAGAGGCCTCCTAACTTACCAGTCACAATATTTTGTATTGTCTCTACCTCCAGAAAAAGTGTGCTTTAAACATATTATTTCTTAGAATAGATTATTATGTGTGTGTAATTTCTAATTTTGTAAGTCAGAAGTCTTGCATATCAGTTAGAAGTCAAGATGTAAAATGTCATCTATCTAAATCACCTAAGATTAAGATAAACAGTGGGTTAATAAAAATGATAAGCATATATTGGAAAAAGTTCTAAGTCCAAAAAATAATTTCTGGTAAGTAAGGATTAACCAAATGTACAGAGAAGGAAAGACAGGTGGCTTGACATATCACAGGAGAGAAATCCTACCTTAGGCAGATGCTGAAATTTGGAACTGAGTGTCATAGCTTCTGGTATTCATATCACAGTCACACAGACTTGAGTAAATAAAACCTTCAGATAAGCCTTTCAAAGATCACACAATCCAGAACAATCATGAATTTCGGTAGTCAGCCGTAGTCATCTAAGCAAAGATACTGAAGTCTAGAAGCTCTTTCACCTACAAGAGCAGCCATTCATTTTTGAGTATCCAGAGGCAGCCTGGCTTCTCTGTCTCCACCCATTTCCATCTCCCTTCTCTTCTCAAAGTCAAAAAGGTTAGAGGGAACAGATGGAGATAATGAAAAAGAAATGTTAACATTTGTTTTCACTTCTTTTAACAAGTGCCTCATGATAAACGTATCTTTTAATGAGAAGAGTTAATACACTTTAATTATGACTATAGACTTGGAACTTAGTCCACAAATTCAAATGCCTTTAAGGAAACTTGCTGGTAAACTAAATTAATGAAACAGGTAAGACAGAGGAATAATGGCAAGTGGAACTTGCAATTTATGGCTGGGTATGTACTTAATCCCATTTATTCTGCTTAGGATTCGTTGTACTTCCCGAGTTTGAAGAGTCATGTTATTCAAAATTTCTGAAAAATTCTATTTAGTGTCATTTCAAATGTGGTCTATCTCTAATCCTATTCTCTACTTCTAGAATGCTGATTAGACATATATGAGACTTCTTCATTTTATCTTATGTTTTTTTTTAAATCTTTTTACTTTAGCTTTTATATTTTTATCTCTTTCCTTCTGAGTGATGCTTTTGGTTTATTTCTTCAGTGCTTCCTTTCATTACCTTAATTCTACCTTTAGCTTTGTCTTATTTACAATTTAATTATGCATTTGATTTTCACATTTTAAGAATTATGTTTTCTTGTCAGAGATTCTAATTTTGTTCTTTTGATACTTTTCTGGTACTTTGTATACTATAGTTCTTACTTTTCTGGCCTGCCATTCCTCTTGAACTGCATCTTATTTATTTATTTATTTATTTATTTATTTATTTATTTATTTATTTCCACCACTATGATTTCTCTCACTCAGTCTTACTCAACTTTGCAGGCTTCCTTATTGTTTTCACAATTACCATTTCAGGGCCTTTGCATTTTTGATTACTTCTGCCTGGAACATTCTTCCTCCATATATCCATTTGACTTGCTCCCTTATTCCTGTCATGTTCGAGTATCCTTTTCTCAGTGAAGCCTTCCCTTATCTTCAATGTAAAATTGAAATCACACCCTTACTTGTAATCTTCATCTATCTTCCTTACTTTCTTTTAATTCATAGCATATTTCACCTTGAAACAGTTTATTTTGTTTTATCTGTCTCTCACAATTAGAATATAAATTCCATAAAGACAGTGATAACGCTAGTGGTGGTGACGCTGGTTCATTTTTGTATCCCCAGTTAGAAAAACACCTGATGTAATTAGTCTTCCATAAATGTTAGTTAAGTGAAATAAATATTTGTTGTTGAATGAATATCCCTCCCTTTTATTTCTTGTTTAATCCTTTAAACATAATTTATAATCTAGTCTGATAATTATATGAAATTTTTTGAAATCTAACACTGCTATTTGTGTTTTAAGCAAATTATATTTGGTAGATTGTAACTGTGTATTGTGGGAGTTTTGGCAGTCTTGTTGTGATTGATTTCTGAATTATAATTAAAGTTGAAAAGCTATATTTACTGGGGCTGAGGCATTTTCTCTACCTGAATCTTTCAAGGCCTTAGTTGAAGACCTCTTCAAGAGGGACTTCGCTATTGATCTAAAAGTGTCATCCATCTATGATCCTTTGTTATCTAATTTCTTAGCTTGCTAGCAAATTACTGGAGTTTAAATTCCAAGCTCAGACTCAGGGAAGTTATAAGGCTGTGGTTTGAAATTCTCAGGTCGGTTTTTTTTTTCCCTGAATTTCTTGACAGAAACAGAGATGTATCTTTGTCTGTCTCTGTAATTCTTTGCCAGTGGAAAAGACTGGTTCTACTCCATTCTTTGACTGATGGTCAAGTTTCATCTTTTGGTAGGGTCATTTTTTATGTGTCTTGCATGTTCAAGGCTTTATCTTTTATCTATATGTGAATAAGATTTTGTAGATACTTTATTCAACATTTAATTGACTTTTGTGGAGAAATTTTAACCATGTAGTCAACCTTATTGTCAGGAGTAGCTGTCTGAAAATTCCACCTATATTAGGTTCCTAGGGCTGCCACAATAAAATACCACAGACTGAGAGTGGCTTATGACATCAGAAATTTATCTTGTCATAGCTCTGCAGGATAAAAGTCCAAAATCAATGGGCCATGCTTCCTCCAAAGCCTCTAGGGGGATGATCTTTCCTTGCCTTTTTCAGCTTCTGGTAGCTCCATGAGTTCCTTGGCTTCTGGCTGTTTAACTCCAATCTCTGTCTCAATCATCCCATGGTCTTCTTCTCCCTTCTCCATCTCTTCGCATGACTTTCTTTTTATAAGGACAGCAGTCATATTGGGCCAGGGGTCCACTCTACTCCAGTATAACATCATCTTAACTATTTACATCTGCAACAACCCTATTTCCAAGTAAGGTCACATTCTGAGGTAATGTGGGTTAAGATTTTAGCAAATCGTTTTGGGGGACACATTGAAGCCCATAACACCATGTAAAGAAAGCAGCTCATATTTAGTTCTCACCTATCATTTTCACATTAATATGAAATTATAGTGTTGTCATACTTTCTGTTTTACATTTTAAATATTTTGATTTTAAGTGTTGACTACCAAAACTTAAAAAAAAAAAAAATTGCCACAGCCAATAGTTTCTTGGCCAATTGAAACACAACTGCTGGCTAGATTTGGATTGTTGGCTATTGCTTTTCATCCTCTGCAATAAAGTGAAGCATAATTGATCACTTATCCAGTTGTTACCATGAATTAAACTAGGACATTTTTAATATATGAAAGGACTTCAAGTAATCCGGAAGGTACAGAATAGACAATATATGTGTCACAAGTTCTGAAATTAAAATATATGTTCCTTTACTCATAAAATAGTTCCTCGAGCCATGATTTGGAATTTATTCATAATTATTTTATACATATATCTAAGAAATTGGCCAGGTTTTCCTGCTCAGAGTAGACTAAAATTAGATTCAGTTTCTGAGAAATTTGAGGATTGTTTCTAGAGGAAAGTGTGAAGATAAAAATGAGAAGTGACAGCCCTGATAGGAAGAGACGGAAAAAAAGATTTTCCAGAGCAGATATAAGAATTCTAAAAATCATAGCAGTCTGGCATCATTTGGTGCAGTTTGGAAACCTGGAAGGCATCACTAGTATAACTTGCTGCAATAACTCATGTTCTAAACATCCACCTTAAACATTAAAAAAGATTTTAGTTGTAATTTATTTAAATGAGCAGGACCAAAAAAAGGAATATGTTAATATGTTTAAAAAGATTTCCAACATTCAGGGGAAATATTCAGTCACTATGCACCATGATAGCTGAATCTGTTGCTAAAAATACCGAAATTCTTCCATATCGGTTTTTATGTAGCTGGGCTACCCTGTCCTCCCTCCCACAGGTGAAGCCAAACTGCACCACAATTCAGCAACTAACTATAGAAATGATGGCTGGCAAAACTGGTGGCTGAAGTACTTACTGGTCTAGGACTTTGGGAACTATCTGTTCTGGTTCTCATACTATTGTTAAATATGTAGTATATTATTTCTGCTGATGCAAATATTTACTGAAGAAAATTTCTTCACCTTAACCTACGATATATATGACATTTGGAAAGACAAGAATGTCAGAGATTAAATCAATATATGAATAAATAGTATATTCTCTGAGCAGAAGACATGGTCACTAAGGAAATGCCTGGCTGCCTTGCTTAACAGCTCTAAGTATTCACAATAAGTCATTAGTTGCTCTTGATTGTTTTCAAACTCATGGAATCAAAGTTGTGATTAGAAATTGATGACTCTAGTGTTTTACCTACAAAAGAATGAACTATCCAAAAGATAGAATACCTTAGTAGCCTTGGAAATTATATTTCAGTTGTAAATTAATAAATTAACTTTCCAATTTTATATGTCATCTGAGCTTAGTTAATTTGATCAGGTCTTGAGTATTTCTTAGTAACATGAGAATTACAATGATTGGACAAATCAGTTTTCCAAAGTTGGGATAAATTCACCAAGTTAGTAAGATCCCATGGGGACCTTGGAAGTTAGCCATCATGTCATCCTAAGAAACCTTCTGTGATATTGCATAGGTTTAATCCTTTGTTCCTTTTGGAACTTCCTGTTGGAAACTTAACATGATTAGTTTGTATATTGCAAAGAACTTCCTAAAGTTGTCTATCTTTAAGCAGTATCTAAACTAAATTCAGTGATTAAAAAATTGTCAAATAATCATGAACAAATACTGACTTTGAATTGCATCGATAGTTTTTTTAATGTCAAATTTCTTAGAAATTCAGACAAAACTTCACAATATACCAGAAATCATTTTCATATGCTATTGATGATTTGAACAAGAGAGATTAATATATATGCACATATAAATATTAATATACGATAAGTACATACATTTCATATTAATATATAATGATATACCTATGTGTTTATAAATATAAAATAAACATATAATAGATTTATTTAATCTATAAATCAGAAAAGTCTTTAATTTATGGTTCTTCAGCTAATAGACAAGTATGTAAAGTTTCAGTGTGTAGGAGTATTAGATTGAAATAATACCTGAGTTTTATTTTTCTCTTTTCCACTAATTCAATTGAACATCAGAAAAGACACTTTATCCCTTTATCTGTCCTTTCATCTGTAAAATAAAATCTTTCTATTTGTAACTATAATCCATTTCATCTCTAGCATTTTTTTAATCCTGTGAGACCATCTAGTCTATATTTCTCAATTAACAGATGAAAAAACTAAAACCGAGAGATAAAATGACTTGCTTAGGGTCACACAGCTAGTTGGTGTCCAAACTGGAAATAAAATCAGGTTTCTTGTTTCTGTTAAATAACAAAATTCAGTCAAGTAAATTTGAAGATCTAATTGACTTTATTAAATTGTGCATGAATGGGGCAGTATCCCATCTAGCAAGTAGAGAGGCAGTCCAGAGTTGTACAAAATGGAAGGTTAAGAAGGAAAGTGTGGGCAAGAAAGTTATTAGCAAAAGAAAAGGATTGTTTCAGGCAAGTCCCCTTTCTAGGGGGTAAAAGCAAGTGGCCTTATCATACAGATGACCTCATCTTTCTCTGGGGGATGGAGAGGGCCAAGGTGACAGACTTCTTGGCACTGATTAAAAAATTCCTGAGAGATCAGTTAAGACTGCATTTCTGGGAGAGGTTGAAACTGCATGAAACTGCAATTAGGTTATGGATTGTGCACCATTTTGGAATTTCTGTGTAAGTGACACCATTTGGGGTCTGTTTATTTTGTTTCATTTCATTTTGTACAATTCTTAGTGCAGTCCACTGTTCTACTATAGCTGATATTACCACAAACTATATGTATAGTTGTAGTCCTTGGAAGAATACTTTTCATCTATCAGCAAAGAAACAAACAAAAAAAATAAATCTGGTGATTGGAGGAAGAATGTAATTTTCTTACTTGAGTGTGTCCTCACTTTAAAGAATATATTTCTAGAGTTAAGTCAAAGAACTAATTATGCATTATTGCACATTATATAAGAGCATTATACAAGTCAATTAGAACTGACAATAAAACAACTTCCAAGCAAGATCATCAGAATTGCTTTTATTTCTCTTTAAAGCACTGAAACAAAATCACATTCTAATTCAAACGTTCTGTAAATCTTCACAGCCAATCACATTTTTCCCACCGTATTATTAATCTCTTCCTAAGTTGTAGCGAAGGAACATTTCTGTTTGTTTCTCTAATTCCTGAGAGGTCACTGAAATTTCAAATGCCATTATTTTTCAGGTAAGAGAATAAGAAAATGCACTTTTAAAATATCTCAAATACAGAACCAGAACTTCAGTTTTTAATTAGAAGGGCATGGCTTATTTAAAAGAATTAACAGTGCTAATAACAAAATAGTTTACATAAAGTATCCTATTCTCAAGAAAAAATTAAAAATGCAAAGGAAAAATACTTCAGCCTCTCCACTCATCTTTTTGAGGTATAATTTTTTAATTCCATAGCTAGCTGACCTGTCACTAATTGTTTCAGTAAAGATTTCTATCAGATTGCCTTGCCTTTATCTCTGATTTACTCAATAAATCTTTGTCTCCATCTCTGTGAAGCCTTCTCAGTTCTCCAGCATAATGAAGGCAAAGAAGGGAATTCAATATTGATGATTCCTTTACTCCAAACCTAAAAAATAAACATTGTAAACTTGTTCCTTCTTTAATATAACCGTGACATAAATATGACTACACGGTGGGTATGTTTTACCGTCTAAAAACTGAAACACATTTTATTTATTTCAAGGATGGTCCTCACCAAAATTTGGAGTCAATCAGTATTGGCTCCACTACATGTTATTTTTCAATTAGTTTCCTTTAAAAAAATTCTTGTAACAAGCTGATTTATTTCTTTTATTTTTTTATTTCTCTAGTGTAAGAGAATATATGAAGTATATCTTGTTTAGGCTAATACAGTCTCTTAATTTCAGATTAATCAATTTGGACTTAAACTTCATAATTGTGCTGCAGAATGTTCAAATGTTTGGGTTATTTGGGGAAGTTTGGTGGAGGGAGGAGGTAGTGGAAGAAAAACGTGGTATATTCAAGGGTATTTCACCTTTCCTGAGTACCCATTGTTTTATCATAGTGTCCTGTTTCCTTGGATATTCCTTCTGTGAATTTTTTTTTCTTTTTTATGCAGATGTGTAACTAGGGATACAAGAAACCATGGCAACACTGTCTTACTGAAAGAAAATAAGTTGAAAGTAGTAGTAATCCCTTGTTCTCGAAGATAAACCAGTCTGTGGAGGGGTGTAAATTGGGCCTTTCCCTATGCCATATATCAGGATCCCCATGATAGCGGTTTTTGTTGAATGTCTACCTCAGAAACACTCACAAAACTGAGAAAGTTTTAGAAGTTGTTTACAGAGGCCCATCAAATCTCAAATCCCTGAGATAAATTAGAATTCATATGATTTATGTAATGGAGAGGGTACCAAACCATCAGAGATGATTATTATTTGTAAAATCTCACACGTAAATACAATATCAACTTGTAAAACAATTTTGCAAGAAAAATGTTACCAGTTTCACAAAAGGGCAAAAATATCACCATTCTTTTCATGGGCTGTCACAATGTCCTCCTTTATGAAAATTGCTTTTTTATTAGAGGGTAGTTACTATGTGTTAGAATAAGAAAAAAATAGATGGTAAAAGAAATTAGAGGCAAAACATACCCACTTTCATATTTGTCCTCTTCTGATTCTTAATCATGAGCTGTGTGGAAAGGGTTGGTCCTAGGCAGCATTTCAAACTGAAGCTTGTCTTCATCTCCTCTCTTACTTTCTCCTTCTCTGCCTTTTTTGTTTTTACACTCTACTGCATCTGTGGCCAAATAGCAATAATTCTACTTTTCAAGTCAGGAGGACAGGTTTCAACAATTGATTATAAAATTTATTAGCTATATTAGCTTGTATGGTGATCCAATGAAATATTAGAATATATGCCTGTCACGTTGAAGAAGTGTGAAGATAGCACCTGAGGCACTTTCTCCCTCCTGCCTTTGCTCATAACACTCACCACTTGTACTATGGTACTTACCTGATCCTACACACCCTGAAAGCCCTCCCAGTTTTTAAACGTTGTCCCTGTTCTAATAACACCCCTATGAGAGTAGGAGAACGGCCTTAAACTCTGACCCAGTAAGTTGCTAATCATTACAAAATCTGATCATCTGTTACTCTCTTGTTTTTTTTATCTCCTGTAGATAAATTATTACAGATGTCCCAGGGTTCTGGTCTATTTTCCTATTGTGCCTACTTGCCCAAAAGTCATTTGTTTCAGACTATAACTTTAGTTATCACCCCCTCTTTATCTATAGGCAATATTTCTCAATAATTTCCAAATTATCATCATGTCAATGTCACTTGCAAAGTTTTGTGGGGTTTTTTTGGTTTATTTTTTGTTTTTGCTTTTAGTAACTAATGTGCAGACCCTCCCAAGTTCTACTGAATAAACAACAGTCTGAGACTACTCTATAGTTTATATTTCTAACAGGCTCTCTAACAAATGTGTGAAGGATCTATAACATTCTATATTTTAGGGAATGAAACTGTCTTGAATTCTCACATCATGGTTTGACATTGAGATGTGTGACCTTGGGCACATGAATGAACCTCTCTGAGATTCAATTATTATTGTTATTTTATGTCCGAAAAGAGGAGTAATAACACTTACATCATAGCATTGAGAGAAATAAGGAAAACAAACAAAACAAGTAAGGTGCTTCACAAAGTGCTTTATACACAATACATAATAAAATTAATAATCCACATTGAGTACTTGTGTGCTTGATGATATTCCAAGCCTTTTGTATGTATTATGGTTTAATTTTCATGAAATTCCTATGAGGTTAAGGAAATAGCTTTGGTCTCCTATGATGAACGGCCTTTCTTTCCTTGCCTACTTCCGGGGGCTTGACAGGGAACTGGGTGAGTTGGACTGAACCATGTCGTGGAAGGAGAACAAGATCTCAAACTGAGACAGTAGCATTAATGTTCCAACGTCCTAGGTGAGCTCTGAGGCATCTCAAGAATCATAGGCCAGGAAGGCCCTTTGTTGCAAACACCAGGTATACTTTACGCACTTTTAGTCTAATCAACCTACAAATATTCGACATCCATGATGGGATTCCTTTCGCTAGAGGGCTCTCAGGCTGCTCAACTCTCTGGTCCTGCAGACCTTGGCAGAACACCAAGGAAGGTTAGAGGGATTCCTGTTTTTCTCCTCTGCTCCTAAGATGTTCTCAAGAAATGTCATCATGCGGTAGGATGTGTCACTGTGCACCTGTGCAACAGAAGCAGGTGCTGGAGTTACGATGATTTCACAGGAGAGAACCTCAGGCACAGGTCAAATAACTTCCCATATATCAGACAGCTAGTAAATAATGCCACGAGCAGATGGCTCTGTGTGGTTCCTGTTAACATGATTATGATGATTCTTCTTGCCATTATTCAGGCATTATGGGAGCTTAAGGTAAAAGTTTTTGGACACTTAGGGCCTTAAAGCTCTCTTCAAATGATGCTACAATTTTCAAAAAAAGACTTTTTCATATGAGTGTTTAAATAAATTAGTACATTTTTGGAGTATGTTAATTTTGTAAATTTAATACTAATCTACATTTTAAAGGTATTTAGAGATTTATTTTTGAGATTGGTTACTCTAGTGAGAGGAAAAACATACTTTCCTCATCTATAAAATAGCAGAGGTGATTTAAAACAGTTTTGCCCCAAGGAAAGTGTTGATCTACTGATTGACAGAGTGGAGGCTGGGAGGGAAGGGGAAGGAAATGGAAGTAAGGCAAGGTTACTGGTGTTGTTTGTATTTCTAGGTCTGAATCTCTGTAAGTGCAACCCGGGCACAGTCTCTCACACCTACCCCCAATGGAGAAGTAACACTGCAGTCCAGGGGACCATCTTGATCTTTTCTAGACCGGCAGGTTTAGAGATTCCAACATATCAGTCTTTTAAGGCAGTGTCTGATTAAAGCTGGATGCATAACTAAGCAGGTAGAGAGAGCAAAATATTCATGGAGAAACAAAATCATACCTTTACCCCCTTTTCTGAGTCAATTTCCTGACACAGCCAACTCAGTGTTGAAAGAATGTTCTAGAGTGGATTATAGTCATGGCTCAAGCATTGCTATTTGTACTTGGGCAGGCCATTTCAACTATTGCAAATCTTTTTTCATATCAATTGGAATATGTGAATTTTATTTTATAATGTGAATGTCATAAAGTTAGTGAGATCTGAAAAATATTTTATATAGGCCACTTAGTGCATTGTGTCTGTTCTCTTTACCATGATTGACAGAGCACATAGAGTAACTTGAGGTTAGGTCCTTGAATTTTACTCATTTGTTAAATTAGTCTAAAAAAAATATTTTCAGAAGAACAGGACTATAAATTTACCAGTTAACTCACTGAAGGCATGATTGAACATTATGAAAAAAATATAATGATTTCTATAAGTTTCTCCTGAAAGAATATGGCAGTGTGAGAGAGAAGAAACCTAGTTTTCCCTTTACATTGCAGATATTAGCAAATTCAAAAGAACAGTTTCTGGAAATGACTTCTGGAGATCTTGAAACTCTGTTGGTTGAACAAAATAGCTTGTATCATAGCAGTAGGAATAAATATTAATATCCAGCCATGCCAAAGAAAGTTCTTAGATCAGTTCTGTCCTTTCTAAATGCATACACACATGCTTTGGGGTTCTCAAGGGAAGCAAATAATCACAAGTAAAAAAAAAATGGAATTATTGATGTCAAATATCTTTTCTATCTTAAGCAAGGTAACATTGAGCTGATTGTTCCTTTATTAAGAATGAATCATAAGCATTTTTTAATTCTTATTGAATAATTTATTTTTGCATATGTATTTTTAAAATTATTTGATTTGATATCACTTATACTCATTACTTTTCAAAATTAAGTAACATTTAAAATTTATTTTTATAGTTACTTTCAGTTTAAAACAATATATGTTTCTTTTCCATCTATAGGAGTGACATAAATTTTTCTTTGTAAATAAAAGAAAGATATTAAGGACATAATGGAGGTAGTGCACAGAAGTGGTTAAACCCATTAGTTTAATATAAACATGAATAGGAAAGGTAGGACAAGATGTTCCAATCTCAAAAGTCCTTTGCAATTTAATAGCCCAAGGATTTTAGAATGGTGACATTATATGGGTGGGGAACAATGAAGCATTGACACCACACTTAGACCCCTGTTGGTAAGAGACAAGACCTTTTCTAGCTCTTTTCTGCTGTGACAAGAAGGATGAATTAGGTTAGTAGTTCTTAAAAAGTGTGACTTTAGAACCAATAGCATCAGCGTCACTTGAGTAGATGCTTATTAAAAGGGCAAATTCTCAGACCCTACCCAGAGCGTTTTGGTGGTTCTCTTGCCTGGCAAATTTTGAGAACCATTGACTTAGAGAAGCACATGTGTAACACAAATGATCATGAATTCTACTGGAAAATTAGTCCTGTACTATTAACTCTAGTGAAAGTAATCTTGAACATGATCTTAGCCGAGTGAATGACAGTGAATGCTTAGAAAAAGAGAATGAGAAAATTGTGTTTAGAAAGGAGTTCATTATAGCAGGAGGGGAAATCTTGTCAGTAAAGATTTAATTGTACCAGGGGCACCTGGGTGGCTCAGTTTGTTGGGCGGCTGCCTTCAACTCGGGTCATGATCCTGGAGTCCAGGGATCGAGTCCCGCATCGGGCTCCCTGCTCAGCGAGGAGCCTGCTTCTCCCTCTAACCCTCCCCCATCTCATGTACTCTTTCTCTCTCATTCTCGCTCTCTCAAATAAATAAATCTTTAAAAAAAAAAAAGACTTAATTGTACCAATCACATTCAAGTTTTGTTGGAGGGGAATAGCTATATGCAAAACCAACATGAAGAACATGGAAGTTACTTCTTTTACTGCAAAGAAAACCTGAAGTCTATCTCTAAAGGTTACAGACCAAGCAGTAGTACCTGTAGTAACACTTGGGCTTCTGGTCCTCTTCTCTAGGAGTCTCCTTACACATCCTTGCTGATCATGGGCAGCTGGCTGACTCATGGCCACTGCTAATTGGACCAGGAGTAAACGCCTAAACCGAGATGACTCAATTAGAGTCTTTGTGCAGAGACTTTGAAATTGGCACTTAGACACTCAGTATGTATTTGTGGAAGAATGAAGAGGCTAGGAAAGTTGAGGTTGAGGTGGCCATTTGAACTCAAAAGTAGAAAAGGACTTTTAGAGAGAGAGAAGAGTAAATGCAGTAAATATACCAATATCTGAGTATCTGGCTGTGGAGTGGTATGGAATATGGAGGAGGGAAAGGAGGAGAGAATGAGAGATTGCTATGTCACTAATAACTTCTAATTCCTATTACATTTCTTCTCCTTAGACTTCCCGTGACAACTCAATATCCATTCAATAAATTGTTTTGTTTTGTTTGGCTAGGTGGGTCAAAGTATTTTCTTTTACTTGAAACATGATTCTTAAGGTTCCTATTTATCAATGAATATCAACATTCATTAAAATATGAATATAATTTTCTTATTAGCTACTGGCTGAAAACAAAGGCTAGGATTTGGCATTTGAATACCCAGTCTCTTCCCACAGAAATACACCCGAGATATTACCAGGATGGCCACTAGTAGAAATAGATATTATCTTGGTCCCTAGAAGAAAAGAACTTTTACAGCATGAATAGGAAACATTGTACTGTGTGACAGTTATATTGATTTTCCTTTATTAACTGATGGGAAAGGAACATAGAATTTAAATTTATAGGCCAACCAACAGAAACTGAGATGTAGATTAATCAAAGTAAAAAAAGCCAAAGCAGTCATTCAAAGGATGCATGCAACATGGCGAGGCTGATAAAAGTTGGATGGGCAGACACTGAAGCAAGTAGCAGTGAAACGAGAACCAGAGTCCTGCTGAGGCTTTCAACACACAAGTACCAAAGACAAGACTAAGGATCGATGCGTTTGGAGTATAAAGCAAGCACTGGGCCAAACACCATTAAAACACAAAACATGTTCTAGGACGAGCCTGACTCCAGTACAAAGGCAGCAGAACGTGACATCTGGCTCCAGCTGAGGCCCTTTTTACCTTAAGCAAGTGATTATGTATCTGGCACTGAAGTTCCCATGATAATTATAGGAGTGAAAAATCGAGAAAGGCATTTGGGAATAGAAGGAGAAGCTGTTTTGTTTTGTTTTGTTTTAAGCTCCTATTAGGTGATTATACACATCTTCCCTTTTTATGTTCTCTAGAAGAACATGGAGACATAATAGTTTGAACACTAAGGACCTATCTAAATATTATGAAGGAAGAATCCATCCATTCAGTAGTTGAAATCTTCCCAATAAAGTATAATAATTGCAATAAATTCATTTAGGTTGCTTTGAAGATTTTTTAAAATCATTTAAAATTAATAAACTCTGTAGAGCTTATTTACCTTCCCCCGTCTTCTTCATTTTATGCATTCAGGAGAATGAATAAAAGCATCATTCTCATGTTTAGATGAAAATACTGATTAATGGACTTAATGTATTCATTAAGTGAACCTTATTTTCTCTCAACCATAGAATGTTTAGGATTACCATTATGAGTTAGCAAAATTAGAAGTAATTAATATTTCTTGTTTCATGTGACTATAGAAAAGAGGAAAACATGAGTTCAAGCCTGAAAGATCCCCTGCTGTATCACTTCTGCTACAAAACTAAGAGATTACTTGGATCTAGAACGATAGAAGGGAAACTGAAATTCTTTAATCATTTTCAGGTCAAATAATGTGTGCTCCTGGAAGACTGAAAGTAAACTGAGCGAATGCGAGGGCGTCACAGAAAGCCCAGATACACTTTAAAAGTTCTTTTTGTTCTCAAATGTTCCACCTCTCAAACAATATCTAAAAATCCCTTCCAGGGATGCCTGGGTGGCTCAGTTGGTTAAGCGACTGCCTTCGGCTCAGGTCATGATCCTGGAGTCCTGGGATCGAGTCCCGCATTGGGCTCCCTGCTCAGCAGGGAGTCTGCTTCTCCCTCTGACCCTCTTCCCTCTCGTGCTCTCTATCTCTCATTCTCTCTCTCAAATAAATAAATAAAATCTTTAAAAAAATAAATAAAAAATTAAAAATCCCTTCCAACACTATTCCAGGGTAATCATGACTCAGGGATTACACTGTGGGTTCTGAGATGTGGTTGAACCCCCCACTTTCTAGATTTTAGTCGGTGATCTATAGGAACAGCTAGTAGGAGCACCAGAAATTCAGATATGTGCCTGTGATCTATCCGGAAGCTCTCCTGGATTCCAGGTGCCCTAGGGATGATTCTTTATCAGTTCTTAGGCAGAACTGTCAGCTTGCCTCCAGATCTGTCTTCTCCCTCACAGTTCTTGATGATCATTTTAAACTCAGTTGACTTGGGAGGGGGGAGAAGTGAGCATGAGCATTATAGCTGTCCAGCTACTGAATCATCCTACTGAAAATCAGCATCCTTGTTGGTGGAAGAGACGAAACCCACAGAAGACAGCATGAAGTACAGTGTAGGCCCCAAGAAAATGATAATCTTATTGATAAGCCAACCGGAAATTTTGGTTTTGCTGACAATGTGGCAATTACTATTCAGGGATTTTAACATCATAACAATTACCACTTTACTATTTCTCTTTGCAAATAGGCAATTTCATGCATAGTATGATAACGTGTACTCTGATATCTTCTATTTTTTATAGTTTTTGCTTGAACTAAAAGCTATAACATTTTATTACCTTGATATATTAACTCTTAACTGGGGAAATTACAACCAAGCAGAGTCATATATAATATCCTATGGATTTTTCATTCTCATCTTGTTGGAATCAGTAGAATGAGAAGTGTAGGGAGATCTATTTTAACAATTACTCTAAGATGAACAATGTGCATTTGAAAGGCAAAGAAATGGAAGTCAGACTGGTAAAAAGAGAAAATTGTTTTGTATCAGTCTGAAGTAAAGTAGAAACGCTCCTGTTATGCAGTTAAATAGTGATGATGTGAGTTTCAATGCAGGTGACAAACTCAGTTTTAGGGGTGGTCATGTTAGAATCTAACTGAAATTAGGTATGTCTATATACTGTTGCACCAGAACTTTCATTTAGTTATCTGTTTACTTACTATATTTCTAATTTTATTGTAAGTATTTTAACATATTTTTTTTAGAAAACTTTTAGACTTACAAGGGAATTGCAAAAGTAGTGCAGAGAGAATTTTCATATATCCTTCACCCAGCTTCTCCCTTTTACTATCTAAAATAACCCAAAGCATATGTGTTGAAACTAAGAAATTAATCTTGGCTCAATTTTATAAACTAAAGTCCAAAATTTATTCAGATTTCACCAGTTTTTGTTTTCCCAATAACGTCCTCCCTGCCTCCTCCTCACAGTCCAGGATTCAGTTCAGAATATCTTCAATCTACAGCAGTGACTGGTCTCTTCTCATATTTTATGATCTTGATGCTTTTCAAGAGTATTGATTAATTATTTTGTAGAATGTCCTCCAACTTGTGTTTTTCTGGTGAAATTTAGGTTCTGCATGAAGTTTAAGTTATGTGTAAGGATACTAAAGAGGTAATGTGCCTTCAGGACAATTGTATTAAGTGTTACGTAATGTTCGTATGTAATACCAATGATGTTAATCTTAATCATTTTTTACCTCCTGTAAAGTTACTATTCATTCCTTTGTAATTACTAAAATCTTGGGGAGAGATACTTAGAGACTATTCATATATCCTATCCTGCTTAAACTTTCACTCATTAATTTTAGTATCCTGGAGGAACTTAGCTGCTGCAGTTTTCACTATGGTGTTCTAGTGGTGA
Organism: Zalophus californianus; assembly: GCF_009762305.2. NCBI lineage: Eukaryota > Metazoa > Chordata > Mammalia > Carnivora > Otariidae > Zalophus > Zalophus californianus. The sequence continues at coordinate 108,871,567 of NC_045597.1, forward strand.
TTTTCTATTTTGCTTATTTCTTTTACATGTATTAATTGGAATTCTTCCAGTAAAGAACAGCCGTTGCTTTTCCTTTGTACCTTCCTTCTTTCATTCATTTGTTCTTTTCTCTCTTTCTTTCTTCATTCATTAATTTTATTAATTTATTATGAATATTAATTTTAATCTTTGGGTTATAACCAATACTATCATTATTTGCTTTGTTGATCTAGTTGTTCTAGCTTTGGCCATTGGGAGTTCTTTCAGGTTGGTCCCTATGCTATTTTGATATGTCTTCATCATTTTGTTCATTTTTTTCTATCTTCTTCCTTCGTGGCAGGGCAAGATCCTCTGGGCTTTTCTTGTAGTTTTTTCTGCCTCAAACCTAGAATCAACCATTTCTTAAAAGAACACTGGTTCCTTTTAAAATGATGTTTAGAAAACAATATCCAGGTACTAAGTGTGTTTATTACTACTGAGTCAAAATCACTTTATGATAGAATTTTAATGAAATTACACTGGTTGAAAATCATTCCTAAAAATCTAAAATTTTTGGCAAAAATTCTGGGGTATCAAGAGCACTTTCTAATCTGTTGTTAATAGATGCTATGCTTTTGGTAAAGGGTTCCATTTTCTATTACATGCTCTGCCTCAGAGATTGATTACTGAATTTTGCCAAGACTTCAGTATGTTTAAAAAACTTGTTTGCTTTTGGTATCTTTCGTTGACATCGAAAGTTATCTGATTTCAAAATACTTTGTTTTGTTTGTTTGTTTTTCCACAATACACCTACCTACATCTAACTAGAAGATCAGGATCAGTTGAACACCATATTAGGAAATACCACTTTAACTAATCGGTTAAGCAGCTGCCTTTGGCTCTGGTCATGGTCACAGGGCCCTGGGATCCAGGCCTGCATCCGTGCTTCCTGCTCCCGGGGGAGTCTGCTTCTCCCTCTCCCTTTGCCCGCCGCTCTGCCTACTTGTGCTCTTTCTCTACCTCTCTGTGAAATAAATAAATAAAATCTTGAAAAAGAAATTCCCTCTTCTAAATGTTGTCACTAGATAACAAGTAACAGCATTTCAGTTACTTTGCCTTTGACTCTCCATGTTAATAACCTAGCAAATGATCCAAGTCTACCTTCCCTTAAGCCACTGAAACCACAATATAACACACATGCACACGCTTATCTCCCTCCCTCCCTCCAACCCTCCCTCTGTTGCCTCTCTCTCTCCCTCCCTGTCTTCCTTGCCTTCCTCCCTGTCTTCCTTCCTCCCTCCCTTCCTTCCTTCCTTCCTTCCTTCCTTCCTTCCTTCCTTCCTTCCTTCCTTCCTTCCTTCCTTCCATCTTTCTCTGACTTAGATGAAATATATTGGCATTTTTTCTGATGCTCGTAATATAACAATGGCTGAAAAACTGCAATTTTCCATGAACAGCAAAACACTATTTCTGAAGCCAATCTATTAAAAAGTAAAAGCAAGAATGACCTCTTTCATACTCTAGTGTGTTCTCATGTTGGCTGTTGTATTCATGCAGCATTGGTTCTTTATTCTTCTCATGTCACTCTTGCATGCAGAATAGTTTTGCCTAATTCTGGTCTTTGTGGTTTACTCATGCATTCCTAAGTACTGGCTCTTCATGCTTCTTTTCTATCAAATTAGATTCTTGACTTTTTATCTAAGATGGTGTAGTTACCTATTCAGAAACCAGTGCTTTTCATATCACCTAGTTTATGTATCGGACAAGAGATTATTGAAGAAAAATGATTGAGATACAACTTTGATAGCAACAAATCCTACTCACCATGAAGTGTGGATCATGTTAAAGTACTGTCAGCAAAATTTTGTAATCAATCCAGCAAAAAACAAATAAGTTAATTATCCCTTTAAAATGGACCCAGAGCTAACATTATGCAAACAAACAAAAACAAAACCCAAAGGGAAACAAAACACCAGAACAAAACTCTTTCATGACAATAGACCTAGAATTTATATACCATATTATTTATGTAACCAGCACCTACTAAGCACCTACTGTGCTAAATAATACAGTTTATAATGAGGATACAAATTTGAATATGCTATAGCTCCAGCCCTCAAATATTACATTTAAGTGAGAAGAAATATAATGTAAGCCCAATTTTGATATAGTGTTAGTATAATAATAATGTTATAAGAAATTTGGGAACCACAGAGACAGATCATTTTATACATAACTAGTTAGTGTATTAATCACCTTGAGCTGCCATAGCAAAATACTATAGGCTGGCTGCCTTAAACAGCATAAACTAAGGTCTTTCAAATCTGGAGACTGGAAGTCCCAGATAAAGATCTAGCAGGGTTTGGTTTCTGGTGAGAGCTCTCTTCCTAAATTATAGATAGCTGCCTTCTCACTGTGCTCACATGACTTGAGAAAGCTCTCTCATGTCTAATCTTACAAAAACACTAATTCTGGGGTGCCTGAGTTGATCAGTTGTTTAAGCCTCCTACTCTTGATTTTGGCTTAGGTCATGATCTCAGGGTTGTGAGATCCAGCCCCATGTCTGATAGAGCTCCATGCTCAGCAGGGAGTCTTTCTTAATTGACATATAATGTGTTATTTGTTTCAGGGGTACCGGTCTGTGATTCAACAGTCTTGCACAATTCACAGCACTCACCATAGCACATACCCTCCCCAGTGTCCATCACCCAACCACCCCATCCCTCCCACCCCCCTCCACTCCAGCAACCCTCAGTTTGTTTCCTGAGATTAAGAGTCTCTTATGGTTTGTCTCCCTTTCTGGTTTCATCTTGTTTCTCAAATTCCACATATCAGTGAGATCACATGATAATTGTCTTTTTCTGATTGATTTATTTCGCTTAGCATAATACCCTCTAGTTCCATCCACGTCATTGCAAATGGCAAGATTTCATTTTTTGATGGCTGCATCATATTCCATTGTGTGTATGTATGTATATATATATATGTATATATATATATATATATATATATATACCATATATTTTTTATCCATTCATCAGTCGATGGACATCTAGGCTCTTTCCATAGTTTGGCTATTGTGGACATTGCTGCTATAAACATTGGGGTGCATGCAGGTCCCCCTTCGGATCAGTACATTTGCATCTTTGGGGTAAATACCCAGTAGTGCAATTGCTGGGTTGTAGGGTAGCTCTATTTGAGTAGTCTTATTGAGATTCTGTCTATCCCTTTCTCTTTACCTCTCCCCCTGCTCCTGCTTGCTCTCTCTCTCTCTCTCTCAAAAATAAATAAATAGGTAACCCCTTTGGGTCCCCTCCTCCTTGGGAGCTTTGTATTATCACTTTGCTATCACTCAATAAACCTTGCTTTGCTGCCCACCAAAATAAATAAACAAACAAATAAATAAATAATAAATAAAAATCTTAAAAAACAAAACAAAACAGTAATTCTATCAGATTAATCCCACACCCTTATAATCTCATTTCACCTTAATTACTTCTTTATGGTCCCTAACTCCAAATAAAGTCACATTGGGGTTAAGGCTTCAACATATGAATTTTAAGGGAACACATTCAGTCCATAATATTCAGAGTTCTTAAAAATTTCATTTTATTTAAGAAAATAAAAGGTGGTTATGTCATTGTACATAAAAGTGATAAAGAAGAAAAATTAAGTGTTTTGTTTCCAAAAATATGAGTCATGCCAATAAAAAATTCAATTCATTGACATATTCACTTTCTGTTTTGTTCCACCAACATGCAGAGGTACCCAGGACGATATTACTTTATTTAATCTTTAGATGAAAAACTTGGAGATGCTGTAATTTGTCCATAATTATACTATGCATTGATAGTAAAACCTATTATTTAAAATTTAACGTAAGTGTACTGGCTCCATCCTATGATATTCCTGCATTATGAATAAAGCTAAAGTATAAAAAATCTTTAAAATAGAAAATAATACAAAATATATTTAAATTTTCCTTGGTGATTTAATGCCTTCTCTCAAAAAGTAATTGCCATGTGCAGGGATTATCCACCACGTTGGTAACATCATAAGGTAGATGACCATAATGCATTCTGGGAAATATACCAGTGGAAAGTAGGACTGAAGAAAACGTAGTCCTATAACCTATTTTAAATAGTAAGAGGAGCCAAGATATTTTCCTGTGCTTCGTGTTTCCATGCAAAAATTCCTTATGACATTTTTCTGGAAATTTAAATATTTTTCCAAATCCTAAATCCTATCCCTCCCCCCACAAAAAGTCAAGAAATTAGGAAAACTGTTACAGTATTATAATTATCCTGTAAGAAGTCAAACCTAACAAGTAACATAGAGTAGTTCAAGGTAATCCACTGATGTCACAGAGAAAACAAGAATTGCATGCACTGTCACTCCAAGTTGAATGTTAAGGCTGGACATTTCTGGGAGGGGCTTTTGGCACAATCTAATCACTGTCTTGCTTATAGCCATCATTGCTGTTAAATACAGAAGTTTTATTTCTCCTATTGATATTAACTCATCTTCATATGTACAACAATTCACAAAATAACAGCTGACATCTCTGAACCCCCTTTTTATCCCATTCCAAAGTTGACCTTAATTTATAGAACATTCATAAAGTTTGATCATAATGTGTTTGCAGCAGATATATATTTTTAAAGTTTTTTTCATGTATTTATTAGAGAGAGAGAGCACGAGTGGGTAGAGGGGCAGAGGGGGAGGTAGAGGGAGAGAATATCAAGCAGACTCCATACCATGCTGACGCAGTGCTCAATCTCATGACCCTGAGATCATGACCTGAGCTGAAACCGAGAGTCAAGATGCTTAACGGCTTAACTGACTCACCCAGGTGCCCCATGGCAAATATGTTCTATAGGTCCTCTAGGTTTGATAGTCTCCACAGCTACTGTTACACCTTTGAAAATCTTTTGCCTTCACCCAAAGTTACCACCATGTGTTCTTTTTCAGAGCCCCATTTAGAGGCTGGCAAAAATTACCCTTTGTGCCTGTGGTGATTATTAAAGCACCACAGTATATTGGTGATGCTTATGCTGGAATTTTTACTGGAAGTATAGGCCAGTCTTACAAGCGAACTATAACATAAAGAGGACAAAGATTAAAGTTCAAGCTTATTTGTATTTTCCCTTTTACTACGTAAGAGAAGACACTTTAAGGCTTGAGTCTTATCAGACTTGCTCTTAAAATTCTGTCCATAACTGTCCTGCCTTCTTCTTGCCATCAAGTGTGTTCATTTATTCCTGTCTAGTTTACATGTAAATCTTTAGTTGAAATTATTGCAAAAGGAAACCATGTGCAAGTATAAGGCTAAGTAGAGAAAAGAAATGCCTTTCTTGGTAGGTGGACTACAGCAGAGAGACAAAGGAGGTGATACATATGCTTATGGAGGTTTGTTATAAAATTCTATGCTCTGGTCCTAAGGTGATTGTGGCAGGAAGGCAGCTGACACCTGGGGAAAGAATGATCTAGTGAATACAATCAAGAGAAAGTAGACTCTGCTCAAACCAGTACTGACGCAAGGCCCCCAAAGGAACGTCTATCTGTTCAGTCCAGAGGAGATATCTTTGCTGAAGATATTAAGTCCTGGTAGGATAAGCATATAACTGATTCCATAGAGGTTAAGATTAGCCTAGCTGACTTGGGATACATAAAGCAAATGAGAAACACTTTAGGTGCTGATTGTTCCTATGCAAAATCTACCCTCCTAGAATTATTCTTGGCACAGTTCACTCTTTTATTTATGTTTCCAGGCTTCTTTTATTTCTTTTCTTTTCTTTGTGACCATGAATGGTGCCTCTGTGGTGTGTTGACTTTGACCAATGTGTTGTTTAAATCCATGCAACCCACCTTCTCACTACTCTAGTTAACAACCACGCAAAAATAAAAATTAGGTTTATCAGTATGCCTGGAGATATATATACACATGTCTAACTCTATTTCTGTATCTATATTTATCTTTCTTTTTTAAAGATTTATTTATTTATTTGAGAGAGAGAAAAAGAGAGAGCATGTGTGCTGGGTGGAGGCATACGGAGAGGGAGAGAGATTCTTAAGCAGACTCCGTGCTGTGCACGGAGCCGGATCTCACAACCCCGAGATCACAACCTGGGCTGAAACCAAGAATCAGGCACTTAACTGACTGTGCCACCCAGGCGTCTGTATATTTATCTTTCTAAAATGGATATGTGTCTACATAATCCACAATATTATATATGATGTGATAAAAGTTCTCCACAATGATATTTTTTTTCTGGTAAGTTGTCGTTATGCACGCTTGGTTTTACATTTTTTTCAGTGAAAATATCTTCAGCCTACTCCTGTGTGATTTGTTAGTCAATGGATTTCTTGTCACATTTGTACAGAGGTCATTTATTTGGAATCAGATTTTTGTAAAATATTTTTCCAGTCAAAGATCTGTGTACTTTGATAGACTGAGACTTAGCATAGAACTATGTTTTATGAAAGGAGTTTTTCTTACTGTGAAAAGAGTTAAATGATGTTTGATCTTAGATTATTTTACTGTCTCCCTTGTACTATGGAGCTTTTGCTCTGACATGATAATTCACTAAATATTTCAACTTTATTTGAAGTGATTTGGGGACTTTAAGCCACAGGAAACAGTCGCTTTGTCTCTAGGCATGATGTTCTTGAAATGTGGATGCTTATGGTTATTCTTAGTTACTGATGATATCATTTTACTAATTAATATAGTGTCTCATTTTATTCTGTGCCATCTTCATTATGATTGTTGTCATTAAATGATAATTAAGGTTTTCCATTTGGAAGTTTATAAGTATTTAGGCAACACTATACGAATGCTGCCCTCATTCTCAAGAGGTTTACAGTATTAAAAACAGATGGTATTAATTTCTGCAGTTAACAGGAAACAAGATAATCACACAAAGAACATGATAACAGTATTACAAATTAAATGGTAAATACTAGGCTTCTCATGCAGGGGTCATATAAATTGGAAGTAGAATATAAACTAGGTGATAAGTGACAAAAGCAGAATTTCTCTAATCCCAGCAAGATGTGTGACAAATTTAATCTTTTCTAACTGACATCAGTTGCCCTGATCTAAACGGCCATGCTGTGATCCACACGGGTCGGATAAGCGAGACAGCCAAAGTGATCCCATCAACTGTGTCAAGACCCCTCCTGTGGATGGAGAAATATAATCAGATAAGGTTTATCACAAAGATCTTTTGAGAGAACTTTGAAAACAAGATATTTTGGGCATAGAGGTCATAACTTGCATAACTAACAAAAGAAGGTACAGTGGATTTTTTTTTTTTTTTTTAGTATTCTGTTCAGGGTGGTTCTCAATTGACCTCAGATTTTCAAACAGAAGAACACATTTTGTGAGAACCTGATCATATTAATTGGGCCAAAGTAGAGATTTGAATAAAATGAGGAATTTGGTGTTACTTTTCCAGAAAACTGAACTTACTAAGAATATCTGTCCCTTCATGTTTTTGCCTTAGTGACATAAACTTGGGACCATTGAATTACCATCTTCTGTCTGACAGGTAGACCAAATATCAGAGAAATTTCAGAGTGAACCAGGATTATAGAGAGCTGTGGAGATGAGAGATTAGCACTAATGCAAGTGCCTGACCTCTTTACATTTCCAAATTTCATTCTTCTTCTATCTGACTCCATTCCTTCCTTTTTTTTCTGAAGAAGAGTAACTTAGTTTATTTCTTACACAAATGAAGTAAATGCATAAGGTAGTTAAAGGGAGTAGGCCAGGAATCTGTAGAGAAAGGAGCATATGGGCATAATATAGTCCAAGATCCAGGTACCATATTTATTTCTCATTTACTTTCTAAATAACTCTTACTTAGAATGCCACTGCAGTGTGGTTCTGTCTTTATAACTATATTGAGTATATGCAAATACTAGATTGAGGAAATCAGAGCTCTCCCTATGTATAGATAGATATGGCAAAGAAACATTTTACTTAGCATTTCATAGGCTGTAGTGTGATACAATTAGACTTTGCAAACAACAGCAAACAAAAGATTTGGCAAGGGATGCACATGCTTATGTGCTTGAGTATTAACATCAGAATCAACTCAGGCTCTCAACCTCTTCCTCATCTACTGCTCTGTTAGTACTTTGACTGCATGGAGTTTTTGAGACTAAAACATTTTGATTTCTTTTCTATGGATCAGATTACCTCTTGCTGCACTTTTCGTGCTCTCTTCTGCTTGCACTGACAAACAATGTGCAGAAAATCAAATATATGGTTTGCAGGCACTCAGTGATGAGTAAACCCTCTAGTAGAATGAGAAGTAAAAATTTCACAGAAGTCATAGGAAGAGGCTTGGTTATGGAATTTAACAGACTTAGATTCCATATTTACCAGCAGTGTGACCCTGTGGAAGTTACTCGACCTTCTGATTCTCAGCTTTCTCATCTGTAACTGGGGATAATAACATTCACACGGGAGTGCTATTAGGATTAGAATGAAGTAACAGATGTAAAGTGTGGACAAGGACTCTGTCACATCAGAGACACAAACACAATGAATCCTATTATTGCTTGTGAGAGGGAAATCCCTTAACACCCTGATTCTGAACTTAGTCACGTTATTGATGACCCAAATCCATTTGTACTCCTTATGTACGCAGAAGCTTTCACACTTTATTTCCAGCAGCAGAGCTGCACTCAGGTAATAACTCAGCTAAAGAGATTTTTTTCCCTTGAATGAATTATGATTTTGGTGTGCTACATTTTCTCAAGGCAGTCAACCCTAAAAATTATATTATGTATTTCTCTTGTGTAATGTGTGAAAGTAGAGTTTGTCAAAACTGGCTGCTCAGCATTTAATGAGACCCTCCACTGCATTTGATCCAGAGTCAAGCTGTATATAAAGAGGGTAAACAGGAAGGTTGGAGAGGGAAGCTAAAACTAACAAAATAAGGCAATAAATAATGAGAGGAGTTTAAAAAAAAAAAAAAAAACCTAAAATAAGAAATGGATGGAGAAAGTCAACTAATTGTTACTTTTTTTAATACATGAAAGGTGAATTTGCTTTGTGTGTGCCAGGACCTAAAATTAGGGAACTTCATTTCCATTGAAGTCCTCATTGGTGAAATATGAAGCAGATGTCTCCCTGACCTCTACCTAATTGAACAGGAATGCCAGGGGGAGGAAAGTCATCAGTCTCTCGATTGTCTAGGCGAAGGTCCTGAGGATTTTCAACAAATGATTCTGTTATATAGAGACTATGTAAGAAGATTGTATAACATTGAGACAATATATAGTCGTATCCCTGCCTTTTGCAAATCTAGATTTAGATCATATGGGCTTTACATTGAAGATAAAATGATACTATTTAATACTGTCAAAGAAATTTTGCTTTCTTTGACTTTAATCTATTGCAGTGTTAAATGTTATTATATCTTTACATTTATTCAAAGGTAATTCAAGATTCTGAGCTCATTTTACATTCCAGCAGCCTTGATTTGAGGGTGAAATTCTCATACCTTGTTCCTCTAATTCTGGCCCTGAGACAGAGTTGTGATGCACACCAGAGTGTTTCTGAGTGGGTCCCTGCCTTTTGCAATCATTGTAACTTACAAACATCATTAGCGACAGAACATGTTGCACTGCATCAGGATGACCATCTGCTTTGTCTGCCCCCTCTATTAGACAATGAGAAATGATGCTTCTTTCTTGTTGGAGCCTGAGTGCCCATGACCACCTTCAGTACTGCTCTTTCGTACGTTGACTAACCACCCTTTATCTGGATTGTTGAAACAGTCATGGAACGGTTGCCTCACCCTTTATCTTGCCCTCCTTCGCACAAAAGTGATCTTTATAATCAGCAAAAACATGGTGTCATTTTTTTTTTTTTTGCACACATTTCTATAATGGTTTCCTGTTGTGCAGGAAAAACAGAGTCAAATCTGCATGGAACTCTTAGATAAACTTTGTTAATAAGAATGACCATATTCTAATTTTTGCATTTAACTATGTTTTAGTAATGTGAGGCCTGTATCCCTAGTATCTTTCACTGTTTGGGGTACATACTAGTTGGATGAATAACTAAATAGCAGGAAAATAAATCAATGACAATATAGAAGTTGTGGAACAGCTCAGGACAATAGCCCTGAAAGCAGTGTTCTTCAACATGGCCAAAGAATTACCTTTGTTCACATTACTTGCTAAAATCAAGTTTCTAGGTCCTAGCCCAACATCAAGCCCAGAATCCAGGTCCTTGTGATGTAACATAATATTGCCAAGTTAACACACTCTCTGATAATGTTTATGTTTGCTATAGCTTGAGAACCACAGCCTTAGGCCGTAGGATGAGTAATGAGTGTGAGGTGCAGATTGCAGGAATAGAATTCTATGATGTTGAGCTTCAGTAGCACCTGCAGGCCCTACATCATAGGGCCATGCATGTACTATTTTAAAGGCTAGTAACAAACACAAAAATGCTCTATGAAACATTCGTAACAGTTATATATGATCTATGTACTGAGTTGCATTGTAAATTTTATTTCTTACTGTGGGTTGTGGTAAAAAATATTCGAAAGCCCTTGTGATAGTGAAATATATAAAGTAAAACAATATAATTTTGAAATCTATTTATGGATATTTGTGCAGGCTTTTAGAAAAGGTGAGCATAAATCTTTAGAAAAAAGGGGGCAGGTTCCTGGTGGCTCACTCGGTTAAGTCTCCGACTCATGATTTCCGCTGAGGTCATGGTCTCGGGGTGGTGAGATAGAGCCCAGCCTTGGTGTTGGGCTCTGTTGGACTCCCAGCTCAGTGGGGAGTCTGCTTCTTTCCCTTTCCTTCTCCCTTTGCCCCTCCTCCTGCTCATGCTCTCTCTCAGAAATAAATAAATAAGTCTAAAAAAAAAAAATAAAAAGGGTGAGCACAGCAAAATTCAGGGCAGTACACAGTTGCATCTCTTTTGCACTAAGTCAAGACCTGGAGAAGGTGTACACATTGTTGCAATGTTGAATCACCTAAAGCTGCGGATCTGGGTCATGTTCCATGTAAATTAGAAACCTCGTTGCACGCTATTTCCCATCTGCTAAATCTTCAGTCTTCAACAAAGAAATATACAGATGGAAGACTGAGTGGTAGGATGAACGATTAATTCATCCTCATTTTTCTGGGGCTTTTCTCATTTTAGCACTGGAACTCTTGTGTCCTGACAACCCCCTCAATTCTAGGCAAACTTGGATGATGGTCACTGAATGTGCAGCAAGTTTTCTAAGCTATTTATCTTTTATTCAAACAAATTTTTACTTGAAATTCTAACATAAATCAGTTGCAGTCCAGCTGCTTTACTCTAAATGAGGAGAGATGCTAAGGTTTTGCCCAATCACTTTGACCCCATCATCTCTAGCCCTTATCCAAGGACCCCATGAGACACTGCAATTACAACATAGCCTGCCTGCCTTACTTACCTTAATGGTTAGGTTTCATTGAGTAAGATCTTTTTTTCTGATCCTCAATTTCTTTACCTGTAATATGGAAATAATATTCTTCTTATAAGTGATCTTGATATTTAAATTTCTCCTACTTGAGGCTAATTTGATTTCCAGATTTCTTCTACAACAGTATGCATCATAATGAAATTGCTTTAGTGCTTTTCTATGGAAAGAGATTATTACAAAGGGCAATCACACCTGCTGAGTCACCTGCCTTGCATGGATAGATTTATACAACAGTATTTAAAGACTGAAATTTAAGTAACAAATGTAATGGAAATACAAATGTCAAACAGTTGTAGTAGAATCCTGCATTTTAATGTGTGGATGTTGAGCAGACACCAATAGAAAGATCAGAGCTCTTTGTGTTACAGAGCTATGGAAATTAAAAGTGACCAGAAAAGCAAACTTGGGCCAAATTGTAGACTAATAAAAAGTTTCATTTCACCCATAAGTTTTGGTGTTGAGATGTATATTTGTTATTCATCAGAGTTGGGCTCTGATGGGGAAAGTTGTCATTACCTTTCTACTACTATTTTTAAAAAATGCAGATATTCTCAATTGGTATCACAAACTTACACATTGATATATCATTAGAACTAAAAATTTAGCAATATGTTTAACTGCACAAGAAAAACTCCAAAGTGATTCTTAGTGATTACAAGTTTAATTTTTTTTAAAAATTTAACTGAAATAGTCATAATTCCAGAGTATACACTAAATATTATTTATTAGCCTCAATATTATATATGTATATATGTTCATGTCAAACTTAAGTTCTCTCAAAATTCTTTTTACACACATTAAGATTTATTTTAAACTAATGTAAATTGAAATAAGCTCAGCAATCTGTAATCCAGATCTGTGGTTCATCTTGACTCTTCAAGGTGGACTGAAGAATGGTGAGGAAAATACTTGCCCTGGAACTAGCAACCATTTTAATCACCCTTCTCTCAGAAACATCTGGCTGAAGCCCAGATATTTTAGGCCTATGTTTAAAATGGGAATTGATTCCTGGAAAGAAACCAATTCCATCCACAATAAAATCCAGTGCTTTGTGGATGAATTCAATTAGTGTCCCCAGTTGAATACAAGGAGAAAAGATAAACCTGCATTATGGATATGGCTCCACAATCACATAGAATTTTGCCCATTACAATCACACGGTTTAGTAGCCTTCCCAATTAAAAAAATTGTCAGCTGTAGGAACATGTTCAGGCTTGTTTAAAACTGTTTCTAAGGATATAGTTGGGGCCAAATTAATTTTACTTATGGTTCTTCCAGTTGTGTAGCACTCTTTGTAATTCATGGATGCCTACATATCATTCTTCAGCTTATTCTCAATGGTGTATCTGAAAATGACTTTTTGCAGCTCTCCGCTATTCCACCAGGATTCTGGACAAAGAACAGTTAATCTGTGTCAATTTGCAGACAGTCACTGGGTTACTTTTCTCCCTGCGTTCTCTCTGCTAATAGTTGCTTGGACAGTGAGTCTTGCAGTAATGAGATTTTCCTAGACAACCTGACTTGCTGGCAAGTCTCAAGGGCAGGGGCAGAGAGATTATAATATTTTGGGTCTTAAATGTAGGTCACCCTGATGGATTTTAAAAAGTGATCTCACAAAAGGAAAACATAATTTAAAATTATCTACCCTTCACTTTGAATATGCCAATGTCTTCTTTAAAAAATTACATCTGGGCTTAGAAATGAGAGCAGCATGTTGTTTCCTTGAAAAAGAAAAAGGATCTGTACAGAGTGAGTAAATTATTACAGTGGTAGGGGTGTACTAAAAGGAATATAATAGTGTTAGTGGAGAAAGCAAACATGTAGGCAGGGTGATGAATGAGTGGTTTATACATTGAATCACATTTGGCTTTTGACACTGACCAAAATTCATTCTTCAAAAAGAGTTCAAGTTTTAGTTATCAGTTTACCTCTTCCTTTTCTTCTTACAGGCTTTCCCCATCCCTTCTGTGCAACCTCCCCCATCACACACACACACTCATACACAAGGGAGCTATAGGATGACTTGAGATCAAATAAAACCAAATAGAATAAAAGACTCAAAAATAACTAAATAGTTTTCTTGATTTTATCAGAAAAAAATTTTACACATAATTTCACAGCTTCTCTTTTAATTATTTCACACAGTATTTGAGAGAACACTATATTCTCTTGAAAGGAACAAAAAAGAAAATGCAATCTACCATTTATTCTAGGGTCCCTTACTCAATCCACACATTGTTCTTTCTGTATTTATTTCACTCTGTACAGTACTGGCTTCTCATTCATAGGACCTTCAAAGTTTCACCTTCAGACTCACTAACCCAAGACAAATTGGCACAGCAGGAAGTGATAGTTGCTCTGTGTGACTCAAGAGGGAAAATATACATTATTTCCTTCTAATCTGCTGAAGCACATTTGACTTGATTCCCATGCCGATTTTCATTTTGACAAGATAGATGGCAAGGAAAGCACAATTGTACACATTTGCACATTTATTCCCATTTTCAAGGCACGAGTAGAGAAATCTTTCCTGGTTGATGATTTAACGTGTCCTGTCACTCTGTTCTTAAGCCTGAACATATTCGGAAATCAGGATGCTGTAATTTGCCATTGCAGTATCCCATTAACTCACTGGGCTGAGCGGTACTTTGAGGTGTCAAGGGCAAAGAATTCTAACTCAACTGCCGCTGATTTGTTACATCCACCAATGAGGCAAGGCACACTAAAGCTGGGGGGTTAATTTTAAAAACTACCTTCAAGCTCAGGAGGAGATGAGCTCATATAGTAGGGGGGATGGATTTGTGAGCATCCCTTGCCACTTTCTTTACCCACTGCAATCGAGGCATGTGCTGACAAGTTTGCCGCTCGCTATTAGAACTGAGAGAGAAGTCCGGCACTGGGGAAGATTTTTGCCTTTATAGAATCACATAACTTATGTCTTGATGTCTTACGTGATGTGATTATTTGGTTATCAGGGAAACGTTGGTAACCAAAAGAAGGGAATAGAGTTTTAAAAAATATTTTTCAAAAATCTGCCCCTCATGCAGGCCAAGAAAAATGAAATTGCTTGCTTTTAAAAAGCCTATAGACTATGATCCAGTGCATTGGGGGGGTGGGGAACAAAAGCATCAGCATATAGTTTTGTATTTGGAAAGAAACATCCCATTTTCTGAATTCAAAATCTAAGTTTCTTAGGTAATGGATATTGCATAATAGTGGATTTCATTCTCTTTTTTTAGGTGAGAACTACTTCCACCCTTGGTTTATTGGACCCATGAGTTTTGCTTAATGAGATATCACACCATACAATGGATCAATTAGTTAGAGCATATGCTGCATCCTAGAGGATGGCACCCCATCCTCACTGGAAATCATGTCCAAGCTGGCCCTTCAAAGCCATCTTCAACAGGTTTTTACATTGCTCCACCAGCAAGCTTTTAACCACTAGATTCTAGACCACTAGATTCTGGGGCTATAGGCCTACTCCTGCACCACTGGTCATCCCTGGTCACTGCACCTCCTTTCCTGTAGAGTGGGTCCCTTGGTCCAGTGTAATACTATGTAGGATCCCATGTCAGTAGAATAAATACCCAGATATGGTGTTGGCTGAAGCTCTGCAAGCAGGAAAGACAAACTCATGACTGAAATATGTGCAGGTCCAATCAAGATGAGTTACTGGTCTTTCCAGAATAGAAGGGATCCAATTAGGCTACTTCACATCAAGAGGCTGATTGATCTCCTTGAGAGGCAGTGCTGTCTGCATTTGTCAGCCTCTATGCTGTTGGGCTTGTGCATAGTTTCCATCTCCACCACAATGACTACTCCATTCATGTGCCTATTGTGCCAGCACTCTAGCAGCCAATGACAGAAGCAGACTGATGTCAACAGACCAAGTCATCCTGTCTTCTTGGTTGTTTGGTGTCTCTTCTATGATAAGCACTCTTAGGTGAGTGATGTTTATCCCTGGATATGTCTTTTGCCAGGGCACTAAAAAAACAGCCAACTGGTTGGTCACCACTGTCTGAGTCCACATATATTCTAAAGTGGATTTCATTCTCCAGTGTCTAACTTCATCATCTGGAGATAGATTTTTACAAGAGTGTCCTGTGCCACGGTTTTGGGATCACATAACTCACTTAGCTATTTTATTTAATAGCCACAGACTATAGGTATAAGTCTTGCTAGCCATCTTGCTACATACCATTGGTGAGAAAGAAAGTGGAAGAAAAGAGGGTGATTGACTATGTGAAAATCTATCACAAGTCCAGAAATTACATGCAAATTATCAGTCTCACACTGAAATTAATATAACCTATTTTATTTACACTGTCACTGTGTATAAGAGATTCTAGCAAAATTTAGGAAGGAATCAAACAATTTATGAGGCATGATGCCTGCCATCATAAAGTTGACAAAATTGAAGGAAACAAAAATAAGTAGTCACACACACACACAAATATATACAAGACAATGTTCATTAAAGAGGTAAACAATAGGGGCACCTGAGTGGCTCAGTTGGTTAAGTGACTGCCTTTGGCTCAGGACATATTCCCAGGGTCCTAGGATCGAGCCGCACTGGGCTCACAGCTTGGCAGGAAGCCTGCTTCTCCCTCTCCCACTCCCCCTGCTTGTGTTCCCTCTCTCGCTGTCCCTCTCTCTGTCAATTAAATAAATATAAAATCATAAAAAAAGAGGTAAATAATATCATGAGAGTATGGAAGAGCAGAAAGTTATATAGCTGAGGAGATATAACTAGAATATCAATTATGAGCAAATACAAAAGTTGCCACAATATACAGAGACTTCTTATATACCCAGCTTACTCTAATGTCAACATCTTTTATAACAATGGTAGATTTGTCAAAACTAAGAAATGAGGAGGCAGAGCAATATGGCAGAGGTGTAGGAGTCCTAAATTTCATCTGGTCCCAGGAATTCAGCTCGATAGGGATCAAACCATTCTGAACACCTACGAACTCAACAGGAGATCAAAGAAAAGAATAGCAACGACTCTCTGAACAGAGACGCGACCACTTTCTGGAAGGTAGGACGTGCGGAGAAGTGAATCTGAGGCGATATTTGAGAAGATAGACAGTGGGAAAGGGGGCTCTGGCAGCCACTTCTGGCAAGTGATAGAGCCGTGGAGCACAAAATCGGAACTTTTAGAAGTCGGCTCCGCTGAGGGACGTCGCTGCAGTGGCTAAGCGGGGGGTGGAACCCTCGCGGGACAGTGTGGTCTCAGGACCCTCAGAGTCACAGAAAGACCGGGGGTGCCTGAGTGCGGCAGAGCTCCCAGGTATCGGAGCGGGGAAGCCGGCTGCAGAGATGGAGGCGAGGCGCGAGCTCTCAGCTCGGGGTTGCCGTAAACTGTGATCCGCAGCACAGTCGGGCCACTGCTCCTCAAGCAGGGACCCAACAAGTGACAGATCCGGGGAGACTCCCCTTCCTCCCCTGGGAGGAGTGGCACAGAAGTGCATCACAGGGATCTGCTGGGTTTGGAGACTCCACACGGGGTGGTGCGCCAGAGATAGAAACGCTCGGTCACAGGCTGGGTGAGCACAGAGTGCGCCGGAGCCTGCGGATGCGGGAGTGACTGACTGCTTTTCTCTGGGGGCGCACTGAGGAGTGGGGCCCTGAGTTCTCGGCTCCTCCGGGGTGGAGATTGAGAAGCCGCCATTTTCACTCTTGTCCTCGAAAGCTGCATGGAAAGCTTGCAGGGAACAAAAGCTCCCGAGAGCAAACCTGAGCAGATTACTTAGCCCAGACCGACAAGGGCAGGTCAATTCCACCTCTGGCAAAGACATTTGAAAACCACGGCAACAGACCGTCCCCCAGAAGATGAGCAAGAACAGCCAGCCAAGACCAAGTTTAGCGATCAATGAGAACAGCAGAACTCCAGCACGAGGGGAATACTGCACATAGAATTCATGTCTTTTTTACCATGATTCTTTAGTCCGTCAAAGTTCATTTTAAATTTTTTTTGAATTTTTCTTTTTCCCTTTTTCAACCAACATCTTATCAATCCCTTTTTTTTAAATCTTTTTTATTTTTCATTTTTAGAGTCATATTCTATCCCTTCATAGTAGTTAACCTTATTTGTGGTGTGTATATATATATATATATATATATATATATATATATATATATATATGTTGTTCTCTCTTTAAAATTTTGGCATACAGTCTTCTAGCAGATCAAAATATACCGTAAATCTCTAGTGTATGGCTTTGTTCTAGTCTCCTGCCTGATCACATTCTCTCCCTTTTTTTTTAAATCCCCTACTTTCTTTTATCAAACAACTTCTTATTTTATCAATTCCTTTTATAAAAGCTTTTATACTTTTCATCTTTACAGTCATATTCCATCCCTTCATAGTATTAACCCTTATTTTTGTACATATATGTTTTTCGTTCTTTAAAATTTGGAAGGCACTTTCTTCTAACAGACAAAAATACACCGAAAATCAAGTGTGTGGCACTATTCTATGCACCAGCCTGATCATATTTGATCTTATTCTGTTTTTTTTTTGTTTTGTTTTGTTCTGTTTTTGTTTGTTTTTATCTTTTCCTTTTTCTTTTCTTTTTCTTTCTTTCCCCCCGGTTTCAGGTCTTTTCTGATTTGTTTATATTTTCTGGGGATGTTGTTAGACTGTTACATTTTGTTCTCTCATTCATCTATTCTCCTCTGGACAAAATGACAAAACGGAAAAAATCACCTCAACAAAAAGAATAAGAGGAAGTACTGACTACCAGGGGCCTACTCAATATGGACATTAGTACGATGTCAGAACTAGAGTTCAGAATGATGATTTTAAAGATACTACCTGGGCTTGAAAAAAGCATGGAAGTTATTAGAGAAACCCTTTCTGGAGAAATAAAAGAACCAAAATCTAACGAAGCCAAAATCAAAAAGGCTATTAATGAGGTGCAATAAAAAATGGAGGCTCTAACTGCTAGGAAAAATGAAACAGAAGAGAGAATTAGTGATATAGAAGACCAAATGATGGAAAATAAAGAAGCTGAGAAAAAGATAACTACCAAATCATGAGGGCAGAATTCGAGAGATAAGTGATACCATAAGATGAAACAACATTAGAAAATTGGGATCCCAGAAGAGGAAAGAGAGAGGGGGCAGAAGGTATATTGGAGCAAATTATAGCAGAGAACTTCCCTAATGTGGAGAGGAAACAGGCATCAAAATCGAGGAGGCACAGAGAACCCCTCTCAAAATCAGTAAAAATAGGTGAACACCCCGACATCTAATAGTAAAACTTATGAGTCTCATAGACAAAGAGAAAATCCTGAAAACAGCTCAGGAGAAGAGATCAGTAACCTACAATGGTGGAAATATTAGGTTGGCAACAGACCTATCCACAGAGACCTGGCAGGCCAGAAAGGACTGGAATGATATATTTGGAGCACTAAATGAGGAAAATATGCAGCCAAGAATACTATATCCAGCTAGGCTGTCATTGAAAATAGAAGGAGAGATCAAAAGCTTCCAGGACAAACAAAAACTAAAGGAATTTGCAAACACAAAACCAGCCCTACAAGAAATAGTGAAAGGGGCCCTCTAAGCAGAGAGAGAGCCTAAAAGCAGCATAGACCAGAAAGGAACAGAGACAATATACAGTAACAGTCACCTTACAGGCAATACAAAGGCACTAAATTCATATCTTTCAATAGTTACCCTGAATGTAAATGGGCTAAATGCCCCAATCAAAAGACACAGGATATCAGACTGTATTAAAAAACAAGACCCATCGATATGCTGTGTGCAAGACACTCATTTTAGACCCAAAGACACCCCCAGGTTGAAAGTGAAGGGGTGGAAAACCATTTACCATGCTAATGGACACCAAAAGAAAGCTGGGATGGCAATCCTTAGATCAGACAAACTAGATTTTAAAACACAGACTTTAATAAGAGATGAGGAAGGACACTATATCTTACTTAAAGGGTCTATCCAACAAGAAGATCTAACAATTGTAAATATCTATGCCCTTAACATGGGAGCAACAAATTATATAAGGCAATTAATAACAAAAGCAAAGAAACACATCAACAACAAGCAATAATAGTGGGGGACTTTAACACCCCCCTCATTGAAATGGACAGATCATCTAAGCAAAAGATCAACAAGGAAATAAAGACTTTAAATGACATACTGGACTTCACAGACATATTCAGAACATTCCATCCCAAAGCAACGGAATACACATTCTTCTCTAGTGCTCATGGAACATTCTCCAGAATAGATCACATCCTAGGTCACAAATCAGGTCTCAACCGGTACCAAAAGATTGGGATCATTCCTTGCATATTTTCGGACCACAATGCCTTGAAACTAGAACTCAATCAGAAGAGGAAAGTCGGAAAGAACTCAAATACATTCAGGCTAAAGAGCATCCTTCTAAAGAATGAATGTCTCAACTAGGAAATTAAAGAAGAATTAAAAATATTCATGGAAACCAATGAAAATGAAAACACAACTCTGCAAAATCTTTGAGATACAGCAAAGGCAGTCCTAAGAGGAAAGTATATAGCAATACAAGCCTTTCTCAAGAAACAAGAAAGGTCTCACCTACACAACCTAACCCTACACCTAAAGGAGCTAGAGAGAACAGCAAATAAAGCCAAAACCCAGGGGCAGACCAAGATGGCAGAGGAGTAGGAGACGTGGATTTCATCTGGTCTCAGGAATTCAGCTCGATAGGGATCAAACCATTCTGAACACCTACGAACTCAAGAGATCAAAGAAAAGAATAGCAACAACTCTCTGAACAGAAAAGCGACCACTTTCTGGAAGGTAGGACGTGCGGAGAAGTGAATCTGAGGCGATATTCAGGAGGACAGATGGCAGGGGAGGGGGCCTCTGTCGGCCACTTCTGGCAAGTGATAGAGCAGCAGAGCACAAAATAGGAATTTTAGAAGTCAGCTCCGCTGAGGGATGTCGCTGGAGTGGCTAAGCGGGGGGTGGAACCCTCGCGGGACAGTGTGGTCTCAGGACCCTTGGGGTCACAGAAAGACCAGGGGTGCCTGAGTGCGGCAGAGCTACTGGGTATCAGAGCAGAGAAGCTGGCTGCAGAGACATTGCCGAGTAGTGGGCTCTCAGCTCAGGGTTGCCATAAACTGTGATCAGCGACACAGTCGGGACACTGCTCCTCCAGCAGGGACCCAACAAGCGGCATATCTGGGGAGACTCCCCTTCCTCCCCTGGGAGGAGCGGCATGGGAGCGCACTGCAGGGATCTGCTGGTTTTGGAGACTCCAAACCGAGTTCGGTGTCAGAGATAGAAACCCTTGGTCACAGGCCGGGTGAGCACAGAGTGCAGCTGGAGGAGAGACGGGAGTGATTGACTGCTTTTCTCTGGTGGTGAACTGAGGAGCAGGGCCCTGAATTCTCGGCTCCTCCGGGGCAGAGATTGGGAGGCCACCATTTTAACTCTCATCCTCCAAAGCTATACCAAAAGCTTGCAGAGAACAAAAGCTCCTGAGGGCAAACCCGAACACATTACTTAGCTTGGACCGACAAGGGTGGGGCAATTCCACCTCCAGCAAAAGCATTTGGGAACCATGGCAACAGACCCCTCCCCCAGAAGATCAGCAAGAGCAGCCAGCCAAGACCAAGTTTACCGATCAATGAGAATGGCAGAACTCCAGCGCGAGGGGAACACTGCACATAGAATCCGTGGCTTTTTTAGCATAATTCTTTAGTCTTTCAAAGTTAATTTTTTTAACTTTCTTTTTTTTTTGAATTTTTTTCCCTTTTTCAACAACATCTTATCAATCCCTTTTTTAAAAAACATTTTTATTTTTCATTTTTAGAGTCATATTCTATCCCTTCATAGTAGTTACCCTTATTTTTGGCATATATATATAAGTTGTTCTCTCTTTAAAATTTTGAGATACAGCTTCTTCTAACAGATCACAATATACCCTAAATCTCTAGTGTATGGCTTTGTTCTAGTCTCCTACCTAATCACATTCTCTCCCCTTTCTTTTTCTTTCTTTTTTTTTTAAATCCTCTTCTTTCTTTTTTCAAACAAATTCTTATCAATTCCTTTTATAAATTTTTTTATAATTTTCATCTTTACAGTCATATTCCATCCCTTCATCATATCAAACCTTATTTTGTACATATATAAGTCTTTCTTTCCTTAAAATTTTGGGAGGCACTACCTTATAACAGACCAAAATACACCCAAAACCTAGTGTGTGGCATTGATCTATGCACCAGCCTGATCGTAGTTGATCTTATTTTGTTTTTTTCTCTTGTTCTGTTTTTGTTTGTTTTTATCTTTTTCTTTTTCTTTTTTTTTTTCCTCTTTCTTTTTTCTTTCCTTCCCCTTCTTTCCCTCTGGTTTCAGGTCTTTTCTGATTTGTTTAGAGTATATTTTATGGGGACGTTTTTACACTGTTAGCATTTTGTTCTCTCATTCATGTATTCTCCTCTGGACAAAATGACAAGACAGAAAAAAATCACCTCAACAAAAAGAACAAGAGGTAATACCGTCTGTCTGGGACCTACTCAATACAGACATTAGTATGTTGTTGGACCTAGAGTTCAGAATCATGATTTTAAAGATACTAGCTGGGCTTGAAAACAGCATGGAAGTTATTAGAGAAATGCTTTCTGGAGAAATAAAAGAACTAAAATCTAACCAAGTCGAAATCAAAAAGGCTATTAATGAGGTGCATTTAAAAATGGGGGCACTAACTGCTAGGATAAATGAGGCAGAAGAGAGAGAATCAGTGATATAGAAGACCAAATGATGGAAAATAAAGAAGCTGAGAAAACGAGATATAAACAACTACTGGATCACAAGGGCATAATTCGAGAGATAAGCCATATGATAAGACGAAACAACATTAGAATAATTGGGATCCCAGAAGAAGAAGAAAGAGAGAGAGGGGCAGAAGGTATATTGGAGCAAATTATAGCAGAGAACTTCCCTAATGTGGGGAAGGAAACAGGCATCAAAATCGTGGAGGCACAGAGAACCCCTCTCAAAATAAATAAAAATAGGTCAATACCACGGCATCTAATAGTAAAACTTACGAGTCTCAGAGACAAAGAGAAAATCCTGAAAGCAGCTCGGGAGAAGAGATATGTAACCTATAATGGTAGAAACATTAGGTTGGCAACAGACCTATCCACAGAGACCTGGCAGGCCAGAAAGGACTGGCATGATATATTCAGAGCACTAAACGAGAAAAATATGCAGCCAAAAATACTATATCCAGCTAAGCTGTCATTGAAAATAGAAGGAGAGATCAAAAGCTTCCAGGACAAACAAAAACTAAAGGAATTTGCAAACACAAAACCAGCCCTACAAGAAATAGTGAAAGGGGCCCTCTAAGCAGAGAGAGAGCCTAAAAGCAGCATAGACCAGAAAGGAACAGAGACAATATACAGTAACAGTCACCTTACAGGCAATACAAAGGCACTAAATTCATATCTTTCAATAGTTACCCTGAATGTAAATGGGCTAAATGCCCCAATCAAAAGACACAGGATATCAGACTGTATTAAAAAACAAGACCCATTGATATGCTGTGTGCAAGACACTCATTTTAGACCCAAAGACACCCCCAGGTTGAAAGTGAAGGGGTGGAAAACCATTTACCATGCTAATGGACACCAAAAGAAAGCTGGGATGGCAATCCTTAGATCAGACAAATTAGATTTTAAACCAGAGACTGTAATAAGAGATGAGGAAGGACACTATATCTTACTTAAAGGGTCTATCCAACAAGAAGATCTAACAATTGTAAATATCTGTGCCCTTAACATGGGAACAGCCAATTATATAATGCAATTAATAACAAAAGCAAAGAAACACATCAACAACAATGCAATTATAGCGGGGGATTTAACACCCCCCTGACTGAAATGGACAGATCATTGAAGCAAAAGATCAACAAGGAAATAAAGACTTTAAATGATACACTGGACCAAATGGACTTCACAGACATATTCAGAACATTCCATCCCAAAGTAACAGAATACACATTCTTCTCTAGTGCCCATGGAACATTATCCGGAATGGATCACATCCTAGGTCACAAATCAGGTCTCAACTGGTACCAAAAGATTGGGATCATTCCCTGCATATTTTCAGACCACAATGAAATAGAAACTAAAAGAACAGAAGAACTGATCAACGAAACTAGGAGCTGGTTCTTTGAAAGAATTAACAAGATTGATAAACCACTGGCCAGACTTATCAAAAAGAAAAGAGAAATGACCGAAATCAACAAAATCATGAATGAAAGAGGAGAGATCACAACCAACACCGAAGAAATAGAAACAATTATAAGAACATATTATGAGCAACTCTATGCCAGGTTATCTAATTGATAACCTGGAAGAAATTGATGCATTCTTAGAGTTGTATCAACTACCAAAACTAAACCAGGAAGAAAGAGAAAACCTGAACAGACCTATAACCACTAAGGAAATGAAGCAGTCATCAAAAGTCTCCCAACAAACAAAAGCCTATGGCCAAATGGCTTCCCAGGGGAATTCTACCAAACATTAAAAGAATTAACACCTATTCTTCTGAAACTGTTCCAAAAAATAGAAATGGACGGAAAACTTCCAAACTAGTTTTCTGAGGCCACCATTACCTTGATCCCCAAACCAGACAAAGACTCCATCAAAATGGAGAATTAGAATGCAATATCCTTGATGAACATGGATGCAAAAATTCTCACCAAAATACTAGCCAATAGGATCCAACAGTACATAAAAAAGATTATTCACCACGACCAAGTGGGATTTATCCCTGGGCTGCAGTTTGGTTCACCATCTGCAAATCAATCTATGTGATATAATACATTAACAAAAGAAAGAACAAGAATCCTATGATCCTCTCAATAGATGCAGAAAAAGCCTTTGACCAGGTACAGCATCCTTTCTTGATCAAAACTCTTCAGAGTATAGGGATAGAGGGTACATACCTCAATATCATAAAAGCCATCTATGAAAAACCTACAGCAAATATCATTCTTAAAAGGGGAAAAACTGAGAGATTTCCCCTTAAGTTCAGGAACGCAGCAGGGATGTCCACTCTCACCACTGCTATTCAACATAGTATTAGAAGTCCTAGCCACAGCAATCAGACAACAAAAGGAAATCAAAGGCATCCAAATCAGCAAAGAAGAAGTCAAACACTCACTGTTTGCAGATGATATGATACTTTATGTGGAAAACCCAAAAGACTCCGCCCCAAAACTGCTAGAACTTATACAGGAATTCAGTAAAGTGGCAGGATAGAAAATCAATGCACAGATCAGTGTCATTCCTATACACCAACAACAAGACAGAAGAAAGAGAAATTACGGAGTCGATCCCATTTACAATTGCACCCAAAACCATAAGATACCTAGGAATAAATCTAACCAAAGAGGCAAAGGATCTGTACTCAGAAAACTATAAAATACTCATGAAAGAAATTGAGGAAGACACAAAGAAATGGAAAAACGTTCCATGCTCATGGATTGGAAGAACAAATATTGTGTAGATGTCAATGCCTCCTAGAACAATCTACACATTCAAAGCAATCCCCATCAAAATATCATCGATTTTTTTCAAAGAAATGGAAGAAATCATCCTAAAATTTGTATGGAACCAGAAAAGACCCCGAATAGCCAGAGGAATGTTGAAAAAGAAAAGCAAAGCTGGCGGCATCACAATTCCAGACTTCCAACTCTATTAGAAAGCTGTGATCGTTAAGACAATATGGTACTGGCACAAAAACAGACACGTAGATCAATGGACCAGAATAGAGAGCCCAGAAATAGACTCTCATCTCTATGGTCAACTAATTTTGAGAAAGCAGGAAAGAATGTCCAATGGAAAAAAGACAGTCTCTTCAACAAATTGTGTTGGGAAAATTGAACAGCCACATGCAGAAGAATGACACTGGACCATTTCCTTACACCACACACAAAAATAGACTCAAAATGGTTGAAAGACCTAAATGTGAGACAGGAGTCTATCAAAATCCTAAAGGCAAACACAGGCAGCAACCTCTTCGACCTCAGATGCAGCAACTTCTTCCTAGAGACATCGCCAAAGGCAAGGGAAGGAAGGGCAAAAATGAACTATTGGGACTTCAAGATAAAAAGCTTTTGCACAAGACTGTTGAATCACAGATCTGTACCTCTGGAACAAATAATGCAATATATGTTAAGAAAAAAAGAAGAAGAAGAAGATAGCAGGAGGGGAAGAATGAAGGGGAGTAAATCGGAGGGGGAAATGAACAATGAGAGACGATGGACTCTGAAAAACAAACTGAGGGTTCTAGAGGGGAGGGGGGGTGGGGGGACGGGTTAGCCTGGTGATGGGTATTAAAGAGGGCACATTCTGCATGGAGCTTTGGGTGTTATGCACAAACAATGAATCATGGAACACTACATCAAAAACTAGTGATGTAATGTATGGTGATTAACATAACAATAAAAAATTTAAAGTAAAAAAAAAAAGCTTTTGCACAGCAAAAGAAACAGTCAACAAAACCAAAAGACAACCGACAGAATGGGAGAAGATATTTGCAAATGACATATCAGATAAAAGGGTAGTATCCAAAATCTATAAAGAACTTCTTAAACTCAACACCCAAAGAACAAATGATCCAATCAAGAAATGGGCAGAAGACATGAACAGACATTTTTTCTGAAAAAGACATCCAAACAGCCAACAAGACACATGAAGAAATGCTCAACATTGCTCGACACCAGGGAAATCCAAATCAAAACCTCAATGAGATTACCACCTCACACCAGTCAGAATGGCTAAGATTAAGAAGTCAGGAAATGACAAATGTTGGTGGGGATGTGGAGGAAGGGGAACCCTCCTACACTGTTGGTGGGAATGCAAGCTGGTGCAGCCACTCTGGAAAACAGTATGGAGGTTCTTCAAAAAGTTGAAAATAGAGCCACCATACGACTCAGCAATTGCACTACTGGGTATTTACCCCAAAGATACAAATGTAGGGATCCGAAGGGGTATGTGCACCCCGATGTTTAGAGCAGCAATGTCCACAATAGCCAAACTGTGGAAAGAGCCAAGATGTCCATCGACAGATGAATGGATAAAGAAGAAGAAGTGATATATATATATATATATATATATATATATATATATATATATATATATATATAAGAATATTATGCAGCCATCAATAGGAATGAAATCTTTCCATTTGCAACGACGTGGATGGAACTGGAGGGTGTTATGCTGAGTGAAATAAGTCAGTCAGAGAAAGACATGTATCATATGACCTCACTGATATGAGGAATTCTTAATTTCAGGAAACAACCTGAGAGTTCCTAGAGTGGCGGGAGGTGGGAGGGATGGGGTGGCTGGGTGATAGACATTGGGGAGGGTATGTGCTATGCTGAGCGCTGTGAAGTGTGCAAGACTGTTGAATCCCTGATCTGTACCTTTGAAGGAAATAATACATTATATGTTAAAAAAAAAAAAAAGAAGAAGAAGATAGCAGGAGGGGAAGAATGAAGGGGGGAAATCAGAGGGCAGATGAACCATGAGAGATTATGGACTCTGAAAAACAATCTGAGGGTTCTAGAGGGGAGGGGGTTGGGAGGATGGTTTAGCCTGGTGATGGGTATTAAAGAGGGCACGTTCTGCATGGAGCAGTGGGTGTTATATGCAAACAATGAATCATGGAACACTACATCAAAAACTAATGATGTAACGTATGGTGATTAACATAACAAAAAAAAACCCAAGAAATTAACCTTGGTGCATTGCTTTTAACTAAATCAGAGACTTTATTTGGATTTCATTAATTTCCACCAATGTCCTTTTTCTGTTCTAGGATTCAATCCAAAATATGAAAATGTATTTAGGATATAAATAATTTTAATTTGTAATGTCCCTCTTCAATTATCTTTGATAGAGGTTGTGTGGTAAGAAAAAATTGGGTTCTAGAATAAAAAATGCCTGGTTTCAAATCTTCTTTTGCTAATTATCTTACAACTGTTAACTTTGGCTATGAACCTTAACTTTGTAGGTCTCAGTGTGCTCATTAATGAAATAGGAATAATAATAGTACTGACTTCTGGGTTGTTAAGTAAGGAAATATATTTAAATTGCTTAACTGGTGTCTGGACCTAACATTTAATGACTGTTAGCAAATATTATATGTCATTATATTGATTCACTTAAAAAATAGACATGTGAAAGTGAAATGGACCCAGAGATTTAAAAAAATCTAATATGAGGGCGCCTGGGTCTCTCAATCGGTTAAGTATCCTCCTTCAGCTCAGGTCATGATCCCAAGGTTCTGGGATCAAGTCCTGCATCAGGCTCCCTGCTCAGCAGGGAGTCTGCTTCTCCTTCTGCCTCTCCTCCCTGCTTGTGCTCTCTCTCTCTCTCAAAAATAAATAAGTAAAATCTTTTAAAAAAATCTAATATGATGCAAGAATAGGAGTGTTTTATTTTTTTATTTTTTAAAGATTTTATTTATTCATTTGTCATAGAGAGAGAGCTCAAGCAGGGGGAGCTGCAGGCAGAGGGAGAAGCAGGCTCCCGGCTGAGCAGGAAGCCTGTTGTAGGACTCGATTCCTGGTCCCTGGGGTCATGACCTGAGCTGAAGGCAGACATTTAACTGAGCCACCCAGATGTTCCAGGCAGTGTATTTTAAATGTCAAATTAACATTAAATATATTTAAAGCTGAAGTTCAAAATAGAGACAAAAAGTTTTGTAGGGACCCTATCTTAAATTGGATAGTAACAAATGAATAGGATTTGAATACACGAGAAAAAGGGTGAAATATTTTAGATTCCCATTTAAAAGAGCACAAAAATAAATCTGAAGGAGGAGGAGATGGGTTTAACATTAACAGTAGATTTATGAATACGAGTAGGTATGAGAAGGCTGGAGAAGGGAACTGGGACTAGTCTTGATGTACCTTCAGTATCAGGGTAAGAGAATTAAACAATTCTGTAGGCCACTGGAGATTTGGTTCCACAAAGGTATTGGTTTCATGAGGTAGACAGATTTATTGGTCATAGGATGAGTCCTTTTGGAAGCACATTAACTCTCGTTAATGGCCCATTAGGAAGATATGTGAAGTACCAAAAAAATTTTAGGCTGTATAACAGGACTCATAGATACGTGGACAGGTACTGAATTTACGCTCAAGCACATTGAGAATGTTATTCTTTGGAGCTTTTTAAAGTAATTTTAGCTCTTATACAATAATCACATGAAACATTTCTGGATCAATTTTCATTTGGAAATCACCCACTTGGTTAATTGCAGATAGGAGGGTGAAAATCCTCAACAACTTATTGAAAATGTAAGATATTTTGGTTTATATCTTTGTGGGTTAATATGAGAAACATTATTCAAGATTTTTATTGGCATTGTCTCAGTCATGACTTTCATATTTATTGTTTTAGGTGCTACAGGAATTATTGCACATACACCAAGATTTATTTGTGAATATTTTCCATAGATCCACAATATAAAATAATGATATGGAATATTAAGGAGAGTTCCTCTGGACTTGGTATCAAAAGGTCCATGTCCTGACTATAAGACTTCTAAGTTATCATCCATGTAATTTGGACAAGTCTCAGATTCTTTGGGCTATATTTTCTTCAAGTAGAAATTATGATATATAACAACTCCTCAAGTTTAATATAAGGATCAAATTAAATACTGCAAAATCTTATAAAATCTCAGTCATTTTCTCATATTCTCCAACTATTTCAATACGGTAGAATTCCAATGTTTGGGATTAAGAAAGGTGAGTAATTCATATCTTGAATTTCATTGTATCAAACCCCTTTTATTTCCCACCATTTTGTCATTTATGTTATAAAAGAGGCAATGAAATACCGTGAATTTTTCCCTGAATACTTTTTTTCTCTGGATCCATTTCCAAATAAAGGTGACAGGCAGGTGTAAAATAACAAAAGGGGTAAAATTGTGGGGAAAAATGTGAAATTAAATGACTTATTTGTCAAAAAAAATGAACCATTTAGTCTTCCCATTGAATTGTCTACAATATCTTTGTTTTTACCCTCAGGTTCAAAACATATCCTTCTTTCATTTCTCATAAACATTCCCTAATGATGTTCTCAAATGAGAGAAAGGATTATAAATGAGGTAGAGAGTCTGACTCATGAAGAGAAATGAAGAGCTCTTAAAAAAAAAAAAAAATCTACTTCTAAAGAAATGGATTCCATAGTCAGGCAGTTGTCCCCAATTCCCAGAAGTTCAAACCCAGTGATTAGCAAGGAAAGCCAAAGGTGATAAATAGATTTGTAGAACCTCTTGGTTTTGGTGAAATTTTTTCAAATGAGTAAATGATTAAAATGGCTCAATGAAAATCACATGCAAAAGGGTGAAATATAATGACTATCTGATCTGTTAAAAGGAAAAAGCTTTTAAACTAATCGATCATTTCCACAACAATTTATGTCATAGCCTTTTAAGATGATCCCATCTTAAATGGGGAAGTGACAAAGAAATATATATCGAATATACTTGCTCAATGGATAGATTTTCAGTACCCTAAGAAAATGCTTTTGAGAGCTTTCATTTTTAAAGGAGACTACACATTAGATTCTTGTAGATGATCTTATGTTTAGTTTTACCTTTGTTATCACTAAGGGTTAGAAAGTAGGAAATTGAGACCAAGACTTTTTTCTTCAGACTTGATGGGCACCGTGTAGCAATCATTTAACCTCCGTGGGCTTCATTGCTAGCATCTCTCAAAGGAGTACACTAATGTGTGTCACACTAATGCTTGCCATCGTCTACTTCAGGGACACATTACAAGGGGTAACTGATAAGGCTGATAAGCACTTTGCAAATTCAAAGTACGAAGTACAAGTGCTAAGTAAGCTAAATAGAAAGAAAACACCCACCTGAGGGTCAACTGATTTGAATTTTCAGTGATTAATGGATTTCATCAATACTTTCTTTTATTCTTTGCCATAAAGTAAAGGCATTTTAGTATTTTTTTAAACTTATTTTTTGTTTTGTTTTTTTATAGCTCTGCTGTAATATTATCTTGTGGTAGATATGTCATTATGACAAAAGAATAAAATACTCTTAATTGGTCAGAAAACCAGGAGAGCAAAGAATAAGTTTCCCTTGGCTTCTGAGGAAATATATCTCAACCATGAGAAAGAAAGATCAACTCTGAGGGAAAGAGCACTTTTTTTTTCCATCTTGGATTAATATTCAGCCCTAGTCATACCTACTTCAGCTGTCAGGAAGGAGACTAATTAGTGCCAGTGATGATGGGAGTTTCTGTGATGCCAACTTTTGTCTTTTAAGAACTGGATTAAACTCAAAATCATTTCCCACACTCTGCAAAATGAAATGCTTTAACTATGTCTCAGCAAAGTCACAGATGAAATCATTTCCATCAGACGTTGACATTATAGTTATAACTAGAGGTGGACAGTGAAGTACAAAGTAGAGTAATTATATAGGATGATATATACTGATCAAACTTTGCTCTGTGTATCAGTCTGCTTGGGCTACCATAACAAAATAGCATACCAAAATACCAGGTGGTTTAAACAACAGACGTTTATTTTCTCACAGTTCTAGAGGCTAGAAATCCATGATCAAGGTGCCAGTAAATTCAATTTCTGTTGAGATCTGTCTTCCTGAGTTCTAGACCGTTGCCTTCTTGCTGTAACCTCACCTGGCCTTTTCTCTATGATCATGTAGAGACAGAGCTCTGGGGTCTCTTTTTCTTCTTATAAGAACTTTGGTTTAATCTAGCTAGGGCCCCGCAGTTATGATTTCATTGAACCTTAAATACCCCCATAAAGTCCCTATTTTGAAATACAGTCATATTGGGGGTTGGAGCTTCAAAATATGAATTTTGGGGAGAAAAAATTCAATCCATAACACAATGACATGTCAGATCATTGAGACCTAAGTTTTCTCTACTTGACTATTCTAGATACTTGCAGAACTAAAACTATATACTTTAAAAGTGTGTAGATTAAGCATAAAACAAAATTCTCTCAGAGTCCATAGTCGCTCATGGTTCATCTCTCCCTCCAATTCTCCCCCCCATTTTTCCCTTCCTTCTCCTAATGTCCTCCATGCTATACCTTATGTTCCACAAAGAAGTGAAACCATATGATAATTGACTTTCTCTGCTTGACTTATTTCACTTAGCATAATCTCCTCCAGTCCCATCCATGTTGATGTATAAGTTGGGTATTCATCCTTTCTGATGTTATACAAAAACAATGGATCGTGGATCACTATGTCAAAAACTAATGATGTATTGTATGGTGACTAACATATCATAATAAAATTTTAAAAAAAAAGAACAACAACAAAAACAAAAACAAAAACAAAGATAGTAGGAAGGGAAAAATGAAGGGGGGGGGAATCGGAGCGGGAGACGAACCATGAGAGACTATGAACTCTGAGAAACAAACTGAGGGTTTTAGAGGGGAGGGGGTGGGGGGATGGGTTAGCCTGGTGATGGGTATTAAGGAGGGCACGGACTGCATGGAGCACTGGCTGTTATAACCAAACAATGAATCATGGAACATTATATAAAAAACTAATGATGTATGGTGATTAACATAATATAATAAAATAAAATAAAATAAAATTCTCTCTTGCATTAATTTCTATATGCAGTAATGTTTATTTTATTTGAATGGCAGTGGTGTAGTTAGGAACAATATGTTAAAAACAGACTATCTCCAATCTGTAAACAGTTGTTGAGAGACAGTAAAAATGTCCTTTATCCCTCTAAGGATCAGTCGAAGAACTAGTTGGAAAAACTAGTCACTTTTCTCACTCTGATAAGCAACACATGGTACCGGCTTCGCTTGAAATTTAGCCAGAGAGAAAATAATCTCAGTCCATAATCCTCAGACAAAAACAAGACCTTTTTTTAATGTAAAAAATTACCTCCCTGGAAGCCCTAGTATTGAGTTAAACTATGTAAGATGAAATCCTATTATTCACTCTCTATCTTTTCAGACTCTGCCATTCTCATTTGAACCCAAAAGAAGTGACATACTGCCCCCCCATCCCAAACTTGAAGCTACTAAGTGGATCGGTCTTGAACATTAATTGTATGATTTGCTTAATAGTTTACAGCCTTGTATTCTTTTACATGTCTTAAATTGAAGTTGATTTTTAAAAATTATATTAGCATCCAGTAGTATCCCTTTAATTGTTCTAATAAGGAGGAAGGAACAGAATTTGCATGAAGGAAAGACCAAATGCCATTTCCGCCCAGCATATGAAAAAGATTAGGCACTCATTTGGATGGAGAGACTAGTGGAAGAATCTCTAACACACAGTTCTCAGTATCATACATCGTTAAGAATTTACATTCACTAGTCAACAATCACATTTCTCTCACTAGTGGTGATTTGGTTGCAGAAAATAATCATAATTACTTAGTGCCAAATTTTGCCAATTTGCACCAAATTCGTGCCAAATTAGTGCCAAAATTTGAATTACTTCTCTTGAGCTATTTTGTTATTAGTTAAATCATATACATATTCTGGTTACATAGTTAAATGAAATACCTAAATACAGGAAGTTCATACTTAGTTTTATGCCTGTACACTTAGCAGGCTGTAGTCTTTTGACATTAAATATATTTATATATTATATATATATAAATGTGCATGTATATGTATGTTAAATATCATCAGCTTGACTTACTTGACTCTTCACTTTATGGGAGAACAGTTACTCAGCCCTTGACTGGATGTAAACTTCACTGTGTTTCTCACAGGAGATTTAGGGGAATTTATTCTATGACTCTAGGTCTCTGTTTCTCTAGGATTTAGTTTTCAGTTGCTTATCATTTGGACTCCAAAGAAATGCTCTATTGAGAGTTTTCCATAAGAGTTATTATGAGGCCACCAATACAACTTTTAAAAAGGTGGGGGGGGAGTTGGAACACAGAGCAGCTATGGAAGAGGGGGGCACTAAGGATCCTGCATCTTTGTCTTCCCTAATCTGTCAGTGTAGTGGGTTAAGTTGTAACGCCTCAAAAGATATGTCTATGCCCCAGATTCTGTGAATTTGACTGTTTCTGGAAAAGGGGTCTCTGATGATGAAAGTAAGTTAAGGATATTGACGTGGTGTCATCCTGTTTTACAGTGATCCTTAAATCTGATGGCAATAATCTTATAAGAGAAGGCGATACAGAGGAAAATGTCATGTAAAAATGTAGACGGAAATTGTAGTAATGGAGATGCAAGCCAGGGACACATGGAACCACCAGCAGCTGAAAGAGGTAGGGGATAGTTCTCCCCTAGAAATTTCCGAGGGATTGTGGTCCTGCTGACACTAATTTTGGATTTTTGGCTTCCAAAACTATGAAACAATAAATTTCTGTTGTTTTAAGCCATTAAGCGTGTGGTAATTCATTTCAGCAGCCCTAGGAAATTTATACAGCTGGTAAGCCTGATAAGTAATTTGGTAATAAAGATCAGGACCAGGAACCATGAGTTAAGAGAAAAACTGCATTATTTCTGCACTCAGAAGGCAAGTTGGGTCAGAGTTCTCATTGGTCAGTTAACTACACATGGCTCAAGTATGTGGGAACTCTGACTTGAATTCAGTGGCCTCCATGGGGAATCCCAAGGAGACATGAGCTTATTCCGTATTTCTAGCTTTGCACTTTTGCTCTCTATCACCAGTGTAGGGATATTTCAGTAGAAGTATAAGCCCAAAATGTCCTGTTTGTAATAATCATATAATAAACCAGCTTCACTGAGCTACTTTAGTACTTATTAGAACAAAACCTAGAACAGCCTAAGGACTAAAAATTAAAAGAATATGCATAAGAAGGAATACGAGATCTGAATACCTACTAACAAACTTAGCAAGGGAAGTATTGGATAAACTTGAAAAGTATTGATCCTCTGAGATATCATAACCAGACAGATGGACTGGAACTTGGCTATATGAGCTCAAGAATGGCAAAGAGAAGAGATATCTGTAGATGAATAGGAACATCATTTTGAGGTCAGTGGCAGGGGTATATTCCACTTAACCAGACTTTCAGCTCACTATTTCTACATTCTCTTGTTCTCCTTTAGGACAGTAGTGGTAGGGTTAATGATCTCAAGGGTAATTTGTTGAAGAGGTCTGGTAATTAGAGGACTTTTGGACAAAATCTATGCCAAATTTACATTTGCTAACTCAAAAGAATATTTTTGTGGTTTTTGTGGGGTTTTTTTGTAGTTTTTTTGTGCCAGGCCCTTCTTGAGGTCCAGGAGACACATTAAGGAATGACACACATATGGTAGGTTCCCTCATAAAGCAATCACTACAACTGTACTTCTAAAGAACCAGCATTTGTCTAAAACACGCAAAGTGTGTTGTATGTGACCTCTGAGTTTTACCTTTTGTTTGGTCCTATATAGTTGCTGTTTTGTATCCTACCATTTACTTTATGTCCCTTGTACGCCTTCAAAAGGCATAAAAAAGCCACTGGGCTTATTTTTCTCCAGTGATTATGTGAAAGCCTGTGAAAGATCCATTTAACAACTCAACTGTACTCCTAGCACTGTCTTAAGAATGCAAGGAAAGAGGCTCTTTTGTCCCCCAAATTAATTTTACCCAACTATTAATACCTTTCATTTGTGTATAACATTTTAATCTTTTTTAAGGAGCTTTCATGTTTGTCTCATTTCGTCCTCACAGGGGGTGAAGTTCCAAGGGTAAATTGTTCTCTACACTCCCAGCTGGCTCCTTGAACCTCTGGCCTTGACTTCCCAGTGTGCCACTAAATATTGAACGCAGAAGTTAAATAGGAACTTCCTGACACCGTATTTCTGTCCCAGGCAAAGACAACTCACATTCTCCAGCAATTTATTCTTCTCATATGTGAGCAGAGAAACAATTTTTTTCTTACCAAGAGAGTCCTGACTTAGATTTAATATTTCAGATAATCAGTTTGATTAGGAAACACAAATAAATTAATAATATGGCTTTAGAAATGATCCTGCAGTGAGGGATACAACTTGTCAATTATCTTATTACTCTTTCCTTTCTAAAGAAAGTGATGTCCTGGACCTTCATTTGCCATCAGGGTGAATAAAGGTGGGCGTCATGTATCATATTTCCAGGAAGCAGGTTGCCATAACATATGGCAACATGCTGGGATGTCCTGGATATTGGAAGACCAAAGCAGAAGGTCAGAAACTGAAAATTGTTTTGCAGAATAGTTTGAATGAATGTCTTAAGGTTATAAAGGTAAAATGCTATCTATCTATCTATATACTTTATTTGTATAATATATATATATACTTTAAGCTTTACAAGTGAAACTATAATGAAAATGAAAGTAGAGACAGCAGTAAAATATGACTTACTCTTTGCACTGGCATATTTTAAGAACTCCTCTGAAATTTGGAAACTGACAAACATATTTTATAACATTTCAGATGAAATAAAAGATATTCAAAGTTTTCTTTTTTCTTAAAATTAGTGATATACAGGGTGCCTGGGTGGCTCAGTTGGTTAAGCGACTGCTTTCAGCTCAGGTCATGATCCTGGAGTCCTGGGATTGAGTCCCACATCTGGCTCCCTGCTCCATGGGGAGTCTGCTTCTCCCTCTGACCCTCCCCCCTCTCATGTGTGCTCTCTCTCTCTCTCTCTCAAATAAATAAATAAAATCTTTAAAAAAAATTAGTGATATACATGAAGATACAAAACTTAGATTTCCCAAGAAGTTAATTATTTTGTCAAGACAATTAAAGTATTATTTATTTATGTTGGTCACAGAAAATTACAAGATTCAGGGTAGATGATACATATTCAAGATCAAGGTACAAAATAAATGAAATATTTAATATTTTCAAAACACAAATGGCATAGAAATAACCTTAAAAACAGAATATACAAGACAGTATTTTTTCAGAGTCTCTCGATAGAAATACTATGAAATCAATCCAATACCAAATATGTATGCTATCTCTACATTGGATGCTTACTATGTAAACTCTCCAAGATGTAAAATTAAGAAATGGGACAGTGTGAGGAAACACCTCTCTTCCAATTCTTGGCGAGAGTTTAAATAATGATGCTGGAATGGAATTTAACAATAAATTTTGAAAGTTAAAAACATGCCCATAATCTGACACCCAGGAAGCATGCTTTCAATAAACTAATAATAAAATAATCCAAAGTGTGGGCGCCTGGGTGGCTCAGTTGTTTGGGCGGCTGCCTTCGGCTCGGGTCATGATCCTGGAGTCCCGGGATCGAGTCCCGCATCGGGGTCCCTGCTTGGCGGGGAGTCTGCTTCTCCCTCTGACCCTCCCTCCTCTCATATGCTCTCTCTCTCTCTCATTCTCTCTCTCAAATAAATAAATAAATAAAATCTTTAAAAAAAATAATAATCCAAAGTGTAATTAGGAAGTGAAAACTTTCTAAATATCTGACAACAGGGAATCATTAAGCACTTTATAGTACATATATACTATATACATATGTAGTATATAATATAATTATATGACATAATTATACATAATTAAATATTATATAGTATGAAAATATCTTTTTGAAACTTGTAATAATATGACCAAATGCTTGTAACATAATATTTACAAAACTACTGAAAATAAAATTGCATGAACAGTATGACTTCAAATACAATATTTTAATAGTTCATATTTGTGACAATGAAATTATGAATGACTTTTGAAAGCCATTATATTCAACTTTATTATTAAAGCTTTCCAATAACTTAATTTGTAAAATACTTTACAATTGTCTGGAGAAATGGGCTTTCATGTAAAGAAATCCTTGGAGAGTTACACTTAGGAGTAGTGAAGCAGTGAGAGTGAAGATGAGTCATTCTAAAATATATTAAGTAGACTTCTGAAATACTGCTTTAAATCCTATAGGATGCTTTGGGAATTGTACTTAACATGGGGATTCTCTCATTAAAGGGAGCAGTGATATCAAGTCTTTTTCAGAAATCACAAATGTATCAAAATTTGTGACTGTGCCTTGGCCCTCACTTACCAGTGATTATCTCTGAAGAATATTCTTGGTGGCGATATTCAGGGACTAAATGCTCTCTTCAACATAGGAAAGAACCAGGTTGACTAGTTTTATTTGCAATATTTTCTCAAAAACTATCTTTTAGCCTTTTGAACATGAATCTAACACCTTATAGAAAAAAAGTCTCTGATCTGATATTTGAAATGAATCATTTCACATTATTAAATGACTCACAAACAAAAGGTTCACTAAATTGAGCTAGTTAATATTCACCTTAAACAGCTAAATCAGAAAAGGTTCAGGGTATGAAAAGAAGGATGTATGTGAATAGGAAAAAACAAGAAGCCAGTATTTATAGAGGACCCTGACCGAGCTCTTTATCTGTGGTGGTAGAGGGACACCACCAATTGATTTAGATTGTTCTATATTTTTTTTTCAAAGTGCTGCCACATTTGAATCACTATGATGGATAACAGATTGCATTAGCACTCTTGCTGGTAATAGATTCCAGATCCAAACAAGGAAAATGAGAAGAGTTTACAAGGAAACCGGTAAGTGTTGGTAAAGAACCCTAACATTAGTAAGAGTGGGGCATTATTATGACTTCTAAACTTGAAGCCAAGGAGGAGTAATTCCTCAAGAATTGGAGAAGACAAGTATAG
This sequence comes from Zalophus californianus, assembly GCF_009762305.2. Lineage (NCBI taxonomy): Eukaryota > Metazoa > Chordata > Mammalia > Carnivora > Otariidae > Zalophus > Zalophus californianus. The sequence continues at coordinate 108,909,680 of NC_045597.1, forward strand.
GAAAAGGGCCACCTGATAGGAGATAAAAGCTGTGCCCTAGGTAGGCGGGACACTGTCAACTGCTGTGATGTGTCCAGGAAGTAACCAGCAGGATGCATAATCTGAGCTTGCTGTTCTCCTTGCCTCTCATTGATAAATCCAAGTTCAAGAGAGAATCTATTGATAAAACCCACAAAGGTTAGTCTCAAGGTCACAGAACAAGATGGAAGAGGGATGCAGAGCAGATCTGAAAAATGCAGGTTATTCAGCATACAGATATATTTAGTGATGACATCTTTTAAATTCAATACTCTCTTTCCTCAGTATAGGGTGCAACTATAGATATGAATAAAAACTGAGTATTTTAACTATGAAGAAGGAATAATGGAAGCCTTATGGGAGAGGGTAAAAAGTAGCTGATATTTCATCTATTTCAAGAATCCTGAAGGTAGGTTAGATCTTTTTGGTTATAAGTGAAAGAGCCAGAAACTAATGGGAACTTTTTCATAGAAACTTGGTAAGATTCTAGACACAAGCAGAGTAACTTTAAGGCCCATGTGACAAAATGTAGTTAAAAATTGGAGATCATCAACATCCCTTCTTGGAGCCCAGATAGTACATTAGAGACTTGCATGGTCAATATGGATGGTGAGCTTTTCATGGCAAACAGAGTCAGCAGTGAGTTTTCACCAGCAGCTTAAACAAGGGGAACACAGAGCCTGGTATAAAGAAAAGGGCAAATAATACTTGGCGACTGACTTCTTTACAGGGGCAACAGCAAAACTGTGACTACAAATCAACTGCATTAGAAGTATGGTGGGATGGGTGGTTGAGAGGAGATAGGAGAAAATAAAGGGTTATGTCTCCTCAGCCTCATGTGATTACTGCCCATGATCTTTGGATTTCTGATCTGTCTATAGTTGCAGCCAAAGGGCAGGTCCAGGGCGGGGGTACCACTTCAACCAGAGAGGAGTTATGAGAAGAGATATTTGCAGTAGAAGAAAGGGGTTTTGAACTTTGAACAATCTGTTAAAAATCATTGTTTAAAATGTTTATCACCTCTAAATTTCCCTTTCAGCATAACTTTGGTTGTTTTTCCCATCTGCCTCTGACTTGATGCTAAACCTTTGAAGGCTCATATATAGCAGTCTTTTAATACTCCCAGTAACAGCATGGGGATATTTTGATGGGTTCTGATTTCTTAAAATCAGGCTGATATCACTGCATGTTCCCATAATTCACTCATTTACAATCAAATTGACCTCATTTTATGGTCTAGATTGGTGAGTCTTAACATGGATGAACCTGGAGGACATTATGCTAAGTGAAATATGACAGAAAGAGAAAGACAGATACTGTTTGGTGTCACTTGTATGTAGACTCTAAAAACAAAAAACAAACAAAAAACAATTTCATAGAATAAGAGAATAGAAAGATGGTTGCCACGGGCTAGAGGGAGGAGGCAATCAAGTAATAGAGGCTAAAGGGCACAATCTTTCAGTTATTTATTTCAGAATAATAAATTCTGAGGATCAAATGTATAGCATGGTGACTATAGTTAATAGTACAATATTGCATATTTTAAAGTTGTTGAAAGTAGATCTTATGCACTCACCACAAAAAAAAATGTTACCTATGTTAACTATGTGAGTTGATCTCGGTAATCATTCTACAGTATGTGTGTCAAGTCATCGTGTTGTATACCTTAAATTTATACCATTATAATTGTCAATCATTCCTCAGTAAAATTGAAAAAAAAAAGATTGCTTAGTCTTGGGATATACGGGTATGATTTCTGTTATCATCCATCCTAAGGTTAAAGTTTGGATAACATGAAATTTCTATAAAAAGACCTAGCAGGCAAAGCTATCCCTAACCACTCATTTCTATAAATAACTTTGTAAACTAACGTGTTATTACCTTATTTGGGATGTGGTGATTCACAATACAACTATTACACTTAATATTTTGGGGGGGTGGGGAGAAGGGAGGGAGAATAGGGCTCTACGTCATTTTTCATACTTTCTCTACACTATAGAGGAACATGATAGAAATGGAAATTGGGATGCTACGCCTTGAAAAGAAATCAGCTATTTTAAATTTATCATAACTTTGATGCTTATCCTCATTCAAAATTTCTTGGTCATGTTTTTCATTGTATTGAGAAGCCAGGGAGGAAAAGAAGAAAATGAATGATAAGGCAATGGTTGCTGACTTTCTGAAATTCACTTAATTCATTGGTGGATATATTTCTTTTATCTCAGACAAGCATATCAGAATCTATGTTGGGGTGTTTAAACTGTAGGAGGCAGATCTATTCAACACATTACTAGTAGGCATCCCCTGAAAAGCCCAGATGATGGGTGTTACTGTTTCTGCAATATAATTAATGGGAACATGCTTGGCAGTACTGTATAAATCCATCAGCTCTGTCCTATCTTGGTCTCTGCCTTTGAAAAGGAAACATTTGAGTTTTTAGTGTCATATAGTTATTAAATATATTAATGCTCAGAATACATTTTGAATATAAATTCAAATTTTGAATACTGAAGTAAATATATTAATCCTTATAGTTTCACCATAATATGACTGTTTATTCTTTTATTCCTTCTCCATAGGTTCAGTCAAGTTCACCAAGTTCTTGTGTTCACTCTAACACAATATATGCCGTAAACTGCTTTATTTCAAATTGGGTATGACAGAATAACAGGAGTAGAAGTGACTCAACTGGCCTTTGTGACATGGTTGTTTCCTGGAAAAGGTAATTTATTTTAAATACTATTTTAAAAGCATTAATATATAATGGAATATTTCCACAAAATTAATAATTTTAAAAAGTGATTTTTAAAACAATGGAAAAACAATGACAAAGGTGAAGGAACTTTATTGATGGTGTGTCAATTAGTGAATATGGATCTCAAACTACAAAAAGTTCAAGTTTTGAATGCGAAATATATATTGATAGCCAAATCATTGTATCTTTCATCTGAATGAGGAACAATTAAATTATTTTATATAAGGAAAATGAAGTCTAAATTCTCTTTTGTAGTATTATGTATAGGAGCAGTTTGGGAGAATAATTTAGTTTACTGTTTCTTGGAGGTGTGTTTTCAAATGTAATATATTCTATATTTGGATGTTAGGAAATATTGATTTCCTAGATTTAGAAAATCCAAAAGACAAAAAAATAGCTAACACGTTATTATAAAAATAAATTTATATTTATGAAGATAGAAGTTACCCTGAAGATAGACATAATATAAAAAATATATTGTTATATATTGATCCTCTAGCCAATTGTGTCCCAAATCAAAGAATTATGTTAATACCATTAGGGCAGTTTTTATACACAGTATATATAGAGATAATGCCAAAATAGTACTGATCAGTTTTTGGCATCATTGATCTTGTTTTTCTCTTCCAAGTCTCCAAAATATGTTAAGCATCATTTGCAGATTGCCAAAGTTTTGTTTGGTGTGTATGTGTTGTAGGTGGTAGGCTTGCTGTCATTCAGGTCTGCTGCAGTCTCTCTGGCTTCTGCAGAGGGTATGCAGCAGCAATACAAAATAACCTTAACGAACTGATTATCTGTCTCCTATAACATTTAGAAAAAGAGATGAAGAACATCCTGAAATTTTAGTAAACTTTAGGAACCACTAATAAAACTCAGGCAGTGGAGAAAAAAATTTATCAAGGCATCTTGAGAACTTTGTAAACATTACAACCTTTCTCAGTCCCTCTATCTTTCTCTCTTTCTGTTCAAATAGTTTTTGGAAACAAAAGGATTTAGAAAGTCAGTACCAAAAGGTGAGAAAATTTATTTATTAAAATCTAACTTTGGTTTTTCATCAAGGAAGCTGAGTCTCTAAAAGTCTGAAAACAAAATAATTAGTGGAATATTTTAATAGGTGTTAGGCAATTTATAGAGGACTTGGGGAAAAAAAAAGTTTTCAATCTTGGCTGAATATTCACCTCAAGGGTGTGAAAAAGGTGGAAATTAAAAAGGAAGACCAAAAAGAACATTTCCTTGGATAAATTTGGTGAAGTCTTGTGGAATTCTCCCCTTCTCCCCAAGTGAATTGGGAGAAACTACAATGGGATGATGCAGAAAGATTGGCTCATGTCTCCTGGTTTCAGCACATAGACTCTTGGTTTCTACGGTGCCCTGAAGAGCTTGCATGTATAAATGTATAGATTGTGTCTAACCATTGAGATAACATTGAAGAATGGGAGAGAGAGAGAAGGGGGCTGGGTGGGAGAGGGAGAAAAGATTGACCTATACTGGTATTACGGGCTGAATTGTTTCCTTCCTCAAAATTCATATGTTGAAGTTCTAAACCAGAGATAGGCTCTTTAAAGAGGTAATTAAAGCTAACAGATTATTAGAATGGGCCCTAAATCAAAATGACCAATGTCCTTAGGAGCAGAGAAGATTAGAGGAGGAAAAGGAGATTAGGACACATTTACAGAGTTAAGAGGACACGGAAAGAAGATGGCCATTTATAAGCCGAGGAGAGAGGTCTAAAAGGAAACCAACACTGGCACCTTGTTGGACTTGATCTTGGACTTCCAACCTCTAAAACTGTGAAGTAGTATATTTCTGCGTTTTAAGCCACTCAGTTTGTGGTACATGGTTATGGTAGTCTTAGCAAACAAATGAAACTAGGAATTGGCTAAATTCCTACTTCAGGTATGAGAGAATGATATATGGGTTATTTTTCAAAGACAAATATGGGCCTCACAGAAGAGAGTAGACTTGATCTAACATGATCAATGAAACATACCTGAAGGAGGGCACCTGGGTGGCTCAATCTGTTCAGCGTCTGCCTCTGGCTCAGGTCATGATCCCAGGGTCCTGGGACTAAGCCCCCAGCCTGCTTGCTTCTCCCTCTCCCTCTCCCCCTGCTTGTGCTGTCTTGTACGTGCTCTTTCTCTCAAATAAAGAAAATATTAAAAAAAAAAGAAGAAGCATACCTGAAGGGTCACTGTAACCCTACAAGTGGTACAGACTGAGAGGTGCCCAGGGGGCTGAAGATGAAATTAATCCTACTCTGACAAAGGAATATTCTCAGCAGGGGAATCCCAGAGAAGCAGAAGCTATTTCCCTTAGAGAAAGGGCTTAAAAAATCCACCAAATTTAAAGAAGCCAGTGCAAGATGGCAGTAATACATCAAGTAGGATAGTTCTTACCCTTCACTTTGCCTTGTTTTTCTGACACAACTTCAAACACTGAAGAAGTCAGAGCCATGGTTAGCACGTTAGTGAAGAGGGGAGAAAGGGCTCACTTCTCCTACCAATCTGTTTGACCTAAAAGCAGTACCTAGTGGGAAAGAACCTTAACTTTAAAGTTTGAAGGATAGGTTATTTAGATTGGATATTTTACCACTGAACCACTTGTAAAATTTAAGATGACTAAAAGTCTATTGTTACATAGAAGTGACTTGAAAAGTGATAGAACCAGAGTGAGATCTTATCCAGGAACAAAGAAATGGGTGGAAAAATAGGATGTTTTCTCTTCATCCTCTGTGGAGTCCTGTGTATGCAATGTTAGGATTATATTAACTATCTACCTTGATGAAAGTCAATTCCGAGCACGATGCATTGCTCTTAGTAAATACTTGGGGAATTCTTGAGAATCACACTAGCAGGAGCTACCAGGTCCTTTAAAATACATTATGCCATTTAATCCTCTTAGAAGCCCTGCAAAATCTCCATCTTTAGTTGAATACAATCAAAATAACTTCTCAATGTCCTACATCTGGAAGAGCCTGGAATTTGAACCATAGTATGTCTGCTACTGAAGTCCAGACTGTTCAACTAGACCTGCCTTTATTCCCCTCTACCACTTGGTAATTTCTCATTAAGCAATTTTAAAGAGAAAATTCACATAAAGTTCCTTCTGAATTGAGGATATCCTTGAAACAAAACTTTAACAATTATTAGTACTTTGGCTATTTTAATTCAGAAAATTTTATATGCATGTCTCCTTACTTGGCAATGTGCCACCTACTATAGTTTATTTAAAGAATAAAACATGGGAGGGGCACCTGGGTGGCTCTGTCGGTTAAGCGGTTGCCTTTGGCTCGGGTCATGATCCTGGGGTCCTGGGATCGAGCCCCGCATCGGGCTCCCTGCTCGTCGGAGAGCCTGCTTCTCCCTCTCCCTCTGCCTGCCACTCTGCCTACTTGTGCTCTCTCTCTCTCTGTCAAATAAATAAATAAAATCTTAAAAAAAATAAAAATAAAAAATAAATAAAACATGGGGCGCCTGGGTGGCTCAGTCAGTTAAGTGTCCAACTCTTTGTTCCAGCTCAGGTTGTGGGGCTGAGCCCTGGGTCAGGCTCTGTGCTCAGCGCTTGGGGCAGAGTCTGCTTCAGATTCTCTCCCCCTTTCCCTGCCTCACTCTCTCTCCCAAATAAATAAATAAAATCTTCAAAAATAAATAAATAGGGGTGCCTAGATGGCTCAGTTGAATAAGTGTCTGCCTTCAGCTCAGGTCATGATCCCAGGGTCCTGGGATCTAGCCCTACGGCGGGCTCGAGCAGGGAGCCTACTTCTCCCTCTCCTTCTGCTGCTCTTTCTCTGCTGCTCCCCTGCTTGTGCTCTGTCTCAAATAAATAAATAAAATCTTCAAAACAAACAAACAAAAACCCCAAAAATATAAAACACAGCCATATCTTCAAAGTACTCACAATTTAAAAGAAGAGGAATTTTATAATGTGAATTATCTAAAGAACAGCTCAGATAATCCCTAAAACACTTAATTTGAGGAATATTTACTTGCACTAGGACAAGAAAAATTGGAAACTAGCTTGGAAAGCAAGGAAAATTTATCAAAGCACCTGACAAAATATAGGATAGCTACTAGAAAGTCTAGATATTTGAAAATATTGGAAAATACACAAAGAAAGTAGAATTAAAAAGTATTTTGGACATTATAAATGTTTTAATCAAACATTCATATTTAAAAATAGAATTTAGGTCTTATGCTTTTCAAAACATCATTTCCTGTTGAAAAAATATATAATTTAGGGATAGAAAAACATTTAATTTTATCTTTGATGTCTTTTTGCCTTATCGTCTTTAGTTTTCAAAGCTGTAGCATAAGATCATATACATGTCAAATATTACTACATACATAAGCATTTGCATTCTGATAATATCAAGGCTGGGAAAACACTATGCTATTAAATAGCAATATAATAAATTTGTATTTATAACCTTCAAAACTGTATTTCCTAAATTGTGTTCTGAGAACTCAGTATACGTACTGATAGAGGTTAACAGATTTTATGTCCCAAAAATGAACTAAAAGATTTCAATAAATAATTTGAGAAAAAACGGAATTAAACGAACTTAAACTAGTGCATTTATCACAATACTTTACTTAGAGTATTTGACATACAAATGTGGATTGTGACTGTCCATGGGAATATGTAGCTTTTGGAAATATCATTTGAGCATGGAAAATGCTTTTGTAAGAACTTTTGAAATCATAGGGGATTGCAGTCTACCTTAGGTCACAGTTTTGAAAAAAAAAAAAAACTAAACCGAAGCACAGATCAATGTGGAAGACATTCTGAACTTAGTATATTAATGAAAGTGATAGTCTTGCATTTCATATAATACAAAGTAGTTTATTAAACTATGTAAAATGCCACTATCAGAACAGAATTGTCGCTGAAGGCACAGCCTGATTATCTGGAGATTTGGGCTAGGATGGCTAACAGTATCATAATGCCCAAGACAAACCAAACCAGAGTCATGAAATTCCATACTTTTTACAAATAGAGTTTAATATCATATAGAGTTTATAATTTAATAATTTTAATAATTACAGTATATCATTCTTGGCAGGTTGTGGCTATAGTGAAAGTGAGGTGAGTGTGGCAATTGGCTCAGGTGCAAAATGTAAAGGGATGTCAAAAACTCAGTTATTAAGGGGAATCATATTTTAATGCAATATTTTAAAAAAGTAAAAGTTAATTAAAAAATCTGTGATGAACAAAATATCAAAATTATAAATAAAGATAGAATTACTATTACTAAACATTCCTTTTGCTTTAGGCTCCAATATGACTGATCAAGGTGCTGGTTCTTTGCCATGGTTTTCTTCATAGTTTAGGTAGAAATGACCTAAAATAAAATAAAATAAATTACCATGAATTTTTAAACATAAAACTGGTCTCATGGAAAATAGCATAATTTTTTTTTAATTCTTCATTAGAGGTCTGATTTATTTTTATTGTTTAATATATAGGAGAAAATGCAAAGCCACAGTAAGGTTAGCTGAATGTTATAGAGAAGAATATGACATATCAGCCATTTCCACTGATTTTTTTTTAAGTTTTCTTACAAATGAATAAACAAAGAACAAATTGACGGTGGCCAGAGGGGAAGAGGTGGGAGACAGGCAAAATGGGGGAAGGGGAGTGGGAGATACAGGCTTCCAGTTATGGAATGAATAAGTCATGGGAATAAAAGGTACAGCATTGGAAATATAGCCAGTGGAACTGTAATAAGATTGCATTGTGACAGATGGTAGCTACCCTTGTGGTGAACATAACATAATGTATAAACTTGTTGAATCCCTGTGTTGTACACCTGAAACTAAGGTAACATTGTATGTCAACTACACTTAAAGAAAATTTCCTTCAGTTTCAAAGACTCTGATCCCAAAGTTATTTGCGTGTTTTCAAACCAATATTGTAATAGGGAAATATATCTGTACTTGAGAGATAAAAAGCTGCTTATTAACCAGAATCCATCTTGTGTGATACCAGTTTATTACAACAGCTTAATTTAAATGTTTTTGACAGAGCATTCATGCTGTTGGTAGGTAGCTAAAGTACACGGAAAATTCCTCCAGCAACACTTGGTAGATCCCTAATGCTGTTAAAAAAAAAAAAGTCTTGAATCTATCTCGGCAGTTATTTGCAATTTTCCCACTAGGAAATCTGTTTTGTGCAGATTGTGTATTTATTTGAGCAGTGTAACAGATGTAGAGTATATTTTGCCTTGCACTGTTTTTCCTTATGTTTAATTGTAACTTACAGCCAGAAAGAAAATGTAAAATACAATCAAGTAGGGGCAAAAAACATTCAGAAAAGCAATTTTGATCATAAGCATGTGGTATCTATAGAAACTGTTATGTTGGAAAAGGGTTTGCCATTTCAGTGATCAAATTAATGAAGGTATCATTAGATCTCTATTTTAACACGGCAATTTTGTTACATATTACACTTCATGCAGCTGAGCTGTTACATCGCTAATTTAGTTTTTCAGAATACTGGAATCAGAAATTCTCTTATTTCATAGGGAACAAAAGGAATACTGAATATTTGAGATTAACAGTTTTCTATTTAAAAACAAGCTACAGTGTTGAGGTGAGATATTTTGATGAACAGATCCCTCAATCAGAACTGCGTGTTCTGCCTCTTCCAGGAAAGGCAAACACAATCCATGATGTTACCAGACCTGGCATAATCTGGGAGAATAGACAGGTGTTAAATTAGCTAGAAGAAATATTTTCTAGTTTCTGAAAGCTGAGCACCTATGAGTATTACAGCATTTTTAAAACAACAATAAAAAGCTAGGGGGTTAAAACGAGAAAGGAAAAAGAGAGGGAAAAAAAAGGCTACATGGTTCAACTCCAAGCTGTTTTCTGTTATTCATAAATTCCCATATACCATGAAAACAAATCTCTGGGACTGCGGATTAACTGGTGGTTTCTTCATTGTATGCAGAATGTTCTAGACTCTGTTATGAATGATTTGTACCATTATTGAGAGAAGGACTTCCCATGCTAAAGGCTCTGTGTTTTCAGGGTAGTGGCACTTAAGGTCCTGAGCCCAATCTACCTCTCATCCTTCCACCAGTGCTTCCACTAAGACAAGGTAGTAAAAAGACCATGCTTACTGAATTATTTTATTATTCTCCTTGGTCTTCCTCAGACCAAACACAAAGAATGATCTTTCTATAACGCTAAGTGTGTCTCTACCTTCAAATTAAGCTCCACTGTACCAATTACTTTTATTATTTTCTAGAAAACATTTCCAGGTGAGCTGTAGTTGGTTCTACCATTTAAATCTAATGGTGTTGTCCATTTAATAAGTTACCTCTGGTTATCACTGATGGAAAAAAAAGAATATTTTCAGGTATACTGAGAAGTATATTTTCCCATCTGTGTCTTCAGTTCAAAGGGCCCCTCTAATCTTCTATAAAGATGTTTGTCATTATATGTATTTTTCCTCCAGTTGATACATCTCTGAAAAACAGGCATATTCAGCAAAAGTCATCAAGCTAAACCATTTATATGAGCACACTATGTGCTCTAACTTCAGCAATCCAGGCCTCATGTCAATGAGAAACAGAAAGAGTGGACAAAAGAGTAGGTTTCAAATTTAAAAGATTCATGGGACAATATGTCCCATGTCAATTTTTATCCCCAGATTATCTCTCTGTTTGTGCTATGGTTATTTGGTTTTTCTTCCCTCCTTCACACTGTAATATTCAGTTGCTCCCTCTTGGCTGCCTCTATTAAACCTTAATATGATGGCAAATCCAATGCTCTAGTTGTATAAGATAAAATACAGATCCTCACTCCTAAACAAACTTTATCAACTTTTTTTTAACCCCAAGTGGTCTTCAGGAGACTTTATGTGAGAAAACCACCACAAACAAGGGCATTGTAATTGTCTGGAGGTTTGGTTTTTTGTTCTCACTGTATACGGCACAAAGGAAAACCCTGTTCTCTACTCTTACATTTCAAACAAAACTTCTGGACACTCCAAATGACAGACACTGAAATGTTTCTAGTCATTATGGACTAATTCTGTAACAATAACACAAAGAAATAATGAAGACTGAAAATTTAATATATGGGGAAGTATAATTATGCATCTAACCATTTACTGTGTCAGGCACTGTGCTAAGCTATGAAATATAAATTTAATTAGGTCATCCTTAAGGAACTCAGTTCTCTAGATGAAAGACACCGAAACATATATTTGTTAGAGTCCTGCTGGAAATAAATGCCGCAATCAAAGGGTAAATGATGAAAGTTTAATGAAAGGACTATTTAAAAGGGAATGAGCAAGAGAGAGAAGAGCAGGTGCCACCAATAGCAGGAAGCATCTAACACCCATGACGAGGAAGTCTAGAGGCTGGATCTGGAGGGGCAAAATGAAAATACGCAGGACATCAGAACATTATATAGTAAGTAAAATAAGGGCATACCCAGGGAATCTTGGAATCACAGAGGATTGGTGGGTGGGGACTGAAGAGTGGATGGAAATGGATGGGAACAATTCCTTTCCTTTTTTATGTGATAGGCTCTTCTACTTTTCCGTAACACTTTGTAGTGATTCCATTTCTAGTTCAGGAGTGAGGTGGTAGTACTGTTCCTGATCATGAGTTGTTTTATGTAAAGATGACAGAACAGTAAGGTATTTGTATTTTTTAGAATATATAGGGTAGTTATTTACTTTTTCTTTTGTAATAAACATACCCAGAAGTATAGCCAGGACAGCTTCTCACATAGCTTCCATCTTAGAGAGCCCCTATTGTTTGCTTCTCTGTGTAGACCTCTTCTTTTGCCACCCAGGGGGGGCAATACTTCTTTGGACAATGCTAAGTGAGAGCACAGGGAGTGATTTTAGTTAAAGAATTTGTAGTTTACCTCTTTGGCTCTTTGATTCTAAAGGGATTACTTAAATAACCTGTTATGGACTGAATGTCTGTGTCCTACTCAAATCATATGTTGAAGCCCTAACTCCCAATGTGACTGTACTTGGAGCTAGGCCTTCATGGAAGTAGGGAGGTTAAGTGAGATCATAAGGGTAGGGCCCTCATTCAATAGCATTAGTGTCCTTTTTAGAAGAGAAGCCTGTGTGCTGTCCTTCTCTGTCTCTCTCTCTCTCTCTTTTCCCCCTCCCTTTCTCTCTCCACCATGTAGGCACCCAGTAAGACGGGAGGAGGAAGAGGGCTCTCACCAGGGAACAATTGGCCAGTACCTTGTTCTTGGACTTAACAGCCTCCAGAACTGTGAGAAAATAAGTTTCTGTAGTTTAAGCTACCCTGTCTGTGATGTTTTATTTTGGCAGCCTGGGCTGACTAATACAGACCCAGAAAACTCCATTTCAATGTTGTCCTATATTCTTGACTAGCTTACTAGAAAGGAAAAGTTGAAAGAAAGAAAGAAAGAAAGAAAGAAAGAAAGAAAGAAAGAAAGAAAGAAAGAAAGAAAGAAAGAAAGAAAGACAGAAAAAGAAAGAAAGAAAGACAGAAAAAGAAAGAAAGAAAGAAAGAAAGAAAGAAAGAAAGAAAGAAAGAAAGAAAGAAAGAAAGAAAGAAAGAAAGAAAGAAAGAAAGAAAGGGGAAGAAAGAAAGAAATCCCAAACTCTTCACTAGAATTTGGACAGAAACCAAATATACTCAGATCAGGGGGTCTTTCTTAGGGTAGGTGATGCCCTCACTGAGCTTCAAAGACTGAAAAAGAGTTTAGTAAAGCAAGAAGAAAAGGAAAGTCATTTCATGAATCAAGGTCACATGAAGAAGACAAAGAGGTGAAAAACAGCATAATGGTGCAGAAATGCAAGGAGTTAGTAAAGGAAAGGTTTTGAAACAAAGAGGAATGAGAGATGAGATCATTAGGGTGCAGATCAGATGCCTAAAAAGTATTTGAAAATTTGCTGGGGCGCCTGGGTGGCTCAGTCGTTAAGCGTCTGCCTTTGGCTCAGGTCATGATCCCAGGGTCCTGGGATCGAGCCCCACATCGGGCTCCCAGCTCCGTGGGAAGCCTGCTTCTCCCTCTCACACTCCCTCTGCTTGTGTTCCCTCTCTCTCTGTGTCAAATAAATAAAATCTTTAAATAAAGAAAGAAAGAAATAAAAAGTATTTGAAAATTTGCAACATACATATCTAATGAAAATCCTCCTTTGAAATTTTTAGGTCTGTGGGCGTTTGCTCTCTGTGTGTGCTCTAATCATGATTGCTTATTTGGAACTAAAAGGGCTCATTAGGAAATACTATCATATTGTTTCTACTATAAGAGGGGTATCCAAGTTGACCTTTGCCCCATTTCTTTCTATTCATTTTATGAGACAGACAGGCCTTCCCACACAAAAAGTAAGGTCCATACTTTCAATGTAGTTGTTTCAGCAGACATCAAAAACTCTTTACAGATTAAAACATATGACATGGAGGAAGGAGCACAAGGAGGAGCACGCAGCGGTATAAAATAAAGCTCAATTTAATTTAGTCTTAAGCTAGAAATTTAGCCAAAACCCTACTCTTGAATTTTATTTCTTAAAAATAGTCTGTGACAATAATTTCCAGTGATTGAATTATTTTAACAGACCAAAATGTGGTGTTAAATAATGAATAAACAAAAATACCTCACACAAAGATACTTAGCTGGAGGAGTGGCTCTTCCTTCACGCAATTATTGTGCTTCCTTCCTGGTTAAAAATAAAAATAAATAAATAAATATTAGTAGTATTTTATTTAGCCTAAGAAGCACATCATTTCACATTTTGGGACCTCTAAAATAGGGAGGATTCCTCAAATCAATGATGGCCTACCAGGCAACAATTATGATGAAATTGTCATTACTCAGCAAGCCTGAAGTTAATCATAATTGTTCATACTGTCCTCACATCAGTTGAGTTATGTGCGTTATTTGTATGGCATGTATTAATTGCTGTTTAAATGTCTTTAAAAAGATGACACTGTGATTCAGCTTGGAAACAAAACTGTGTGAACAGAAAAGTATAGCAACACAGCAGATTAATGTATGATTAAAAAAGAAATCCGTGGCAATGTAGAACAAGAGTTCCTTTGCAATAGGTGTGGTAAACAAGTTTCAAGTGATTTTTTTTTAAGATTTTATTTATTTATTTGACAGAGAGATAGAGAGAGAGAGCACAAATAGGCAGAGAGGCAGGCAGAGGGAGAGGGAGAAGCAGGCTCCCCACTGAGCAGGGAGCCCGACGGGGGGCTCCATCCCAGGACCCTGGGATCATGACCTGAGCCGAAGGCAGACGCTTAACCATCTGAGCCACCCAGATGCCCCTCAAGTGATTTTAAAAACAACATTGTGTTATAGGTAAATTAGCTATAGGTCTTTTTTCTTGGTGTTACTTAAAATGCTGGTGCATCTTATAATTGATGGTGTCTTAGATGCATTGAAATATGATAGATTTTTTTTCTTAAACCATGTTGATATAAGAAATATTGCCAACTTTACAATGTTCTGGGTCATGTTTGGAAATTTTAAAATGGACCTTACTATGTATCTTACAGTGTATACCTTACTATGCACAAATGAATTGTACAGGTAAGAAAGAAAATAAAATTTACTTATTTTTATATTGTAATACAATTCTGGAACTGCTAACATAAGCATATGAAATAAGCAATCATTTTAAAATCGGGAAAAAAATCAGAAAACCAGTTAAAGGTTTAGTTAATTACTACATTATTATATCATAAAGATGAGTAATACTTAGAAAAAATAAAATGATGAAAATTAAGAATGTGTGAGCAATGAAATGATACTTTAACATGTGTATCAACTGATCCTTTCCTTGATAGACCAATAGAATGGATTACCTATCCATGCATTGTAGATCATCATGTCTCAGCCCCTACTGTGGAATTACAGGATCTAGCCTGAATAGGTAAATGCCACATGGTCTTTTACTATTTATTTTCTCTCACTACAAGTCTTAGTTAAAATAGGTAGAAGAGAGAGTTCTGCTTCCAGTATGATGGAGTGAATACCAGATCTTCCCACAAATATCAGTAACAAACTCTGGACCAATCCTCATGTTAATAAGAATTTTAAACTTTGAGCAAAATGCATGAAACAACTATCTAAAGGCTCTGGAATTTTTTCTTAAAGGTCGTCAAATATTGAAAATAAGTCAAAACTTGCAGTAAGCAAAATGGCATGAAGTGAATTCCAGTTTTATTTTTTATTTTTTTAAAACATCTTATTCATTTGACAGAAAGAAAGAGAGAGAGAGAGAGCGCACAAGTAGGCAGAGCAACAGGTAGGGGGAGAGGCTGTCTGCTGAGCAGGGCTGGATCCCAGGACCCTGGGATCATGACCTGAGCCGAAGGCATACGCTTAACGACTGAGCCACCCAGGCGCCCCTCCACAGTTTCATTTTTTTTCCCCCTAGGGTGGCCATAGTTTTGGCAGTGATTGCAGTTTGAAAATGGCAAAAACAAAGAGGAATGAGAGATGAGATCATTAGGGTGCAGATCAGATGCCTAAAAAGTATTTGAAAATTTGCTGGGGCGCCTGGGTGGCTCAGTCGTTAAGCGTCTGCCTTCTCCTCAGGTCATGATCCCAGGGTCTTGGGATCGAGCCCCGCATCGGGCTCCCCGCTCCGCAGAAAGCCTGCTTCTCCCTCTCCCACTCCCCCCTGCTTGTGTTCCTTCTCTCGCTGTGTCTCTCTCTGTCAAATAAATAAATAAAATCTTAAAAAAAAAAAAAAAAGAATGGCAAAACTCTACAAAAAGAGCCTCTTCTCTATCTTGCTTGAGAAATCAAAGAAGGGAAGACATGGCAATAAAAGCCCAGTGGAGATGAAAGAAGAGAATCAAGGAAGAGGAAAAAGTTGGTATCTAGCCTAAATTTATAGTTAGCCCCTGAATCTGATGGCAAAAACTGAAAGCAGCTCTGAACAAAGGCTGAAAGCACTGCATCGAGATCTTAACTGCTTTATATCACTATATGACATTTTAAAGTTTGAATCTAAGTGAGTTAATTGCCCAATACAACAAAACATACATATTTGGGGGAGATTATATTGTAGAAGTCATAGTCTATATAAACAATACATAAAATATCCAGGATAAAATTTTCATCTTTAACATATGGGAAGCAAGAACATACGACTCAGTCTCAAGAATAGGGAGTAAACAGGTGCCAAATTGAGATGACCTTGGTGTGGAATTATCAGAGAAGCTGACAAATTATGCTTAGTGCTCAGGTAAAATAATTTTTAAAAAAGGAATTAGAAAAGAAATAAAAAATATTTTAAAAGGACAAAGTACAAAATCTAAAGTAAATTTTTGAACTGAAAAACACATCTAAAATAAGAAACTTCCTAGCTGCACTTTATGGTGGAAGGAATATAATAGAAGAAAAACTGAAACTGAAGGCAGACATATAGAAATCATCCAATCAGAAGATAAAACACTGAAGGAATACAAAACTTCAAGGACCTGTACGATAATATAAAAAACGAAAAAACAAAAAAAAAACTCCTCTTTTAAAAGGGAGAAGAGAGAGACAATAAGGAAGAGGATCTATTTGAAGAAACACTGACAGAAAACTATACAAATTTGCTGCAACATATAAATTTACAGACTTAAGAAGCTTAGTGAAACCCAAAAGGGATAAATTTGAAGAAATTCACACCTATACACAAAAAAGCCAAATGCTAAAAACTAAGGTAAAGACAAAATTTTTACAAAGTCTTTAAAGTACCTAGAGAAAAACTCCATCTTAAATATGGGGAGAAAATCCAAAACATCAGAGAGTGCTAACAAAAAGCATGAAGACTAGAAGACATTGGAAAACCTCTTTAAAGGACTGAGAGGTAAACAAAACAAAACAACAAAGGTCAACAAAAAATTTTATATCTGGTGAAAATATCCTCTAAGAATGAAGGCAAAAATAATGATTTTTTTTTTAGATTTATTATTTGAGAGAGAGAGAGAATGAGAGAGAGAGCACATGATGGGGGAGGGTCAGAGGGAGAAGCAGACTCCCCACTGAGCAGGGAGCCCAATGCGTGACTCGATCCCGGGACTCTGGGATCATGACCTGAGCTGAAGGCAGTCGCTTAACCAACTGAGCCACCCAGGGGCCCCAAAAATAATGATATTTTTAATATAAAGAAAAATTAAGGGAATTTGCCACCACCAGACCATCCTGGAATAAAGGCTAAAAGAAGTTCTTTAGATTGAAGGAAAATGATAGCAGAGGACACTTGGATATTCAAGAATGAATGAAGAGTATTAGAAATAGTGAATATGTGGGTAAATAAAAATCATATTTGCTCCTAGTTTCTTTAAATTAATGTTTGTATAAAATTAATTTTTTTATTAAGTTGTTAATTTTAATTCCAGTATAGTTAACATACAATGTTACATTAGTTTCAGGTGTACAATGTAGTGATTCAAAAGTTCTATACATTACTCATTGCTCATCGTGAGAAGTGCACTCCTCAATCCGCATCACTTATTTCACCTGTCCCCCTTCCCACCTCTCCTCTGATAAACATCAGTTTCTTCTCTACAGTAAAGAGTCCGTTTCTTGGTTTGTCTCTCTCTCTCTCTTTTTTCATTTATTTTGTTTCTTAAATTCCACATATGAGGGCAATCATATGGTATTTGTCTTTCTCTGACTCGCTTATTTCACTTAGCATTATACTTTATAGCACCATCCATGTTGTTGCAAATGGCAAGATTTCATTCTTTTTTGTGGGTGAGTAATATTCCATTTTATATACATACCACTTATTCTTTATCCATTCATCTATCGATGGACAATTGGGCTGCTTCCATAACTTGGCCATTGTAAATAATGCTGCAGTAAACATAGGGGTGCATATATCCTGTATTTTTGGGGTAGATACCAAGTACTGCAATTACTGGATTGTAGGGTAGTTCCATTTTTAACTTTTTGAGGAAACTCCATACTGTATTCCAAAGTGGCTGTACCAGTTTTCACTCCCACCAACAGTGCACACGGGTTCCTTTTTCTCCACATCCTCTTCAATACTTGTTATTTCTTGTGTTTTTTATTTTAGCCATTCTGACAAGTGTGAAGTGATATCTCCTTGTGGTTTTGATTTGTATTTCCCTGATGATGAGTGATGTTGAGCATCTTTTCATGTGCCTGTTAGCCATTTGTATGTCTTCTTTGGAGAAATGTTTGTTCATGTCTTCTGCCCATTTTTTTAAATTGGATTATTTGTTTTTTCAGTGTTGAGTTTTATAAGTTCTTTATATATTTTGTATACTCTTTATCAGAGATGTCATTTGCAGATATAGTCTCCCATTCATTAGGTTGTCTTTTAGTTTTGTTGATTGTTTCCTTTACTTTGCAGAAGCTTTTTATTTTGATGTAGATGTAGTCCTAATAGATTATTTTTGCTTTTGTTTCCCTTGCCTCAGGAAGCATATCTAGAAAAATGTTGCTACCTCCAATGTCAGAGAAATTACCACTTGTGCTCTCTTCTAGGATTTTTATAGTTTTGGGTCTCACATTTAGGTCCTTAATCCATTTTGAATTATCTTTGTGTATGGTGTAAGCCAGTGGTCTGTTTCATTCTTTTGCATGTGGCTATCCAGTTTTCCCAACACCATTTGTTGAAGAAGCTCTTTTTCCCATTGCATATTCTTTCTTCTTTTGTCAAAGATTAATTGACCATATAAATATGGGTTTATTTCCGGGCTTTCTATTCTATTCTGTTGAACTATGTGTCTGTTTTTGTGCCAGTGCCATACTGTTTTTACTAATACAGCTTTATAGTATAACTTAAAATCTGGAATTATAAAAACTCCAGCTTTGTTTTTCTTTCTCAGGACTGTTTTGGCTATTTAGAATCTTCTGTGATTCCATACAAATTTTAGGATTGGTTGTTTTAGTTCTGTGAAAAATGTTGTTGATATTTTGTTAGGAATTACATCAAACCTGCAGATTGCTTTGGGTAGTATGGACATTTTTAACAATATTTATTCTTCCAATTCATGAACATGGGGGCTTGGAGTGCAGTGTCTGTGTGTGGTGGCTGGGCAGGGCATTAGCCAAATTTGCACTTAGCCCAGGCCAGCAGGCTTGGAGTGGGGGAGTCCTCACAAAAACCTGAGTGTGGACCACTGCTAGCAGGTTAGGTAGCAAGTGTCTGTGCACCACCACCTCCCACAGGTTGCCCTGTGTTTATAAAGGGGGTCAGGGGAGGAAAATGGTTGTTTGTGACCAGAGAAGTCCTTTAACAGGCTCTGAAATCAGTATAAACAGGTCTTCCTCCCATTTGCTCCAGGTGTTGTGCATACTGCTGTTTCTATGTTGTTTCTCCTTGGGCTGCTGTCTCTAAGGTTGGGATCCAACTATCTCTGCCCTCCAGGCTTTCCTAGTGCTGAGTCAGCTGACTTTTAAAGCTCCAGCCTCCTCGTTCTGCTAGTTATACAAACTCACAGAATTCAGACCTCTGGTTTTCAAAGCTAGACATTATGGGGACTTGTGTGTGGCTTCCCTGGTATGAGGAACTATTTCTTTCTGCTCTCCTCTCCAGCACCTCCCTCCCTCCTGAAAGCAACTTCTGCCCTTCCTAACCTCTCAGATGCAGCTTCTCTACATTTAGTTGTGGAGTTTGTCTGCCAGTCTTTGGATCCCTCTCTGGTTTATTTACATGGATGTTAGGGATGTCTTGTTGTAAATGTGGGTTGGGGTGAGTTTAGGGTTGTCTTAATCCACCATCTTCCCAAAATTTCTTAAATAAATTTTTAACACTATCATTTGGACTTGATAATATATGAATATATAATACATATGAAAACAGTAAGATAGTAAGATAAAGAATGGCAAGGGAATGTTGAATGGGCTTAGATTGAAATGAATGATTCTACATTTAAATAAAGTGAAAATATTAATTTTAAGTGAAAAAAATTTAAAATGTATGTAATAATCATTTTAACAGGAAAAATCAAGAGAAATAACCAAAACACACACCCCCCCAAGTAAATTTTAAAAGGGATAATTCCAAAGAAGACAGGAAGAAAGGAACAGAGAAAGATCAAAGAGCCCACACATAAAACAAACTTTTAGACTTAAATTGAATCATAACAGTAATTATATTTCTAAACACTCCGATCAAAATCAGAGATTATCAGAAAAGAGTAAGTACAAGACCTTACCTATCCTGTCATCTATGGGAAACACACTTTAAATATAGATAAACAGATTCAAAGTAAATGGATAGAAAAAATATATACTATGCATATAGTAAGCAGAAGAAGGTTGGAATGACTGTTATAACTGGAGATAAAAATAGAATTCAGGATAAAGAGTATTATCAGAGATAAAGAGGAACATTTCAGAATCACAAAGGTGGGTCAGGTCTATTCAGCAGGAAGACATAACAATAATAAATGTTTATATTCCCAAAGTAGCCTCAAAGTACATGGATCAAATTTGACAAAATTATAAAGGGGAAATAAATAACTCCTAAGTCACAGAATATTTTAATGCCCCTCTCCGCAGTTGATAGTACTATTAAGCCCCAAAATAAAGGCATAGAGCATTTGAATAACACTCTTAAACACTTGACCTTATTGATACTTATAAAATATCATATACAAAAACTGTAGAATACACATTTCCTTGAAAGTTTACTAAGACCATATTGCTGTCCCATATAACAAGTTTCAATTAATTTAAAATGATTGAAATCATACAAAGTATATTTTCAGATCACAATGTTATTACCTTAGGAATGAATAACAATATGCTCTTTGAGAAACCCCCGAATTTTTGGAAATTGAACCATACAATTCTAAGTAATATATTGGTCAAAGGAGATATCACCCATGAAAGTAGAAAATATTTCAAAATAAGATTGATAATAAAAACATAGTCCTTCAAAGTTTGTGGGATACAGATAAAATAGTACTTAGAAGGAATATTTTAGTTTTTTTTTTCTTTAAGAAAAGTCTAAAAACAACAACCTAATGTTGGACCTCAACCAGCTAGAAAAAGAAGAGCAAAGTGGAGGTAAGTAGAAGAAAGGAAATAATAAAAATAAGAGTAGAAGCAAACCAACTAAAATAAAAGCAAACAATAAATAAAATTAACTGATTAAAAGCTGGTTCTTTGAAAGCAATCAATACAATTGGTAAATAACTAGCTGGACCAATCAATAAAAATCAGAGAACACAAATCACCAATATCAGAAATGAAATAGAGGTTGTCACTAAGAGATCCTATAAATCACTAAAGATCCTAAAGGATCATAAAAGAATGTTATCAACTTTATGTCAACAAATTAACAACTTATATGACACAAATTCCTTCACAGCTATGCTGAATAGCTCTATGTCTACTGAAGAAATTTAATTCAAAGCTAAAAACCTTCCACCATCCTCCCCACCCCAAACAAACCCTCTAAACTCAGATGATTTTACTGGCAAATTCTACTGAATATTTAAGGAAGAAATAATATTAATTCTACACAAACTCTTACAGAAAATAGAAAGGCCAAGAAATATCTTTCAATTAAGTTTATAAGAACATTACTAAAATCAAAGACCTTGCAAATAAATAAATCTACAAGCCAATAATATCCCTTTTAAACATAGACACAACTATTCACAATAATGTAGTCACAAATCAAATACAGAGATGCATATACTTATTAAAAAAGACTAATACATAATGACCACGTGAAATCCATCCAGGAAATGCAAATATTAGGCCAATTTGAAAATCAATCAATCTAATTTATCATAATAATAGAATAAAAGATAAAAGTCTTAGAATAGAATAAAAGATAAGTCAATTTAATAGATGCAATAAAACCTTTCAAAAAATGCACTAAAATAATTCTCAGAAAAGTAGTAATTAATAAGAACTTCCTCATTCTGATAAAAGGAATCTAAAAAAACACAGGAACAGAAATGCCATCATGGTAGTTGCTATAGTAACATCATTTTGAATTCAAATACTAATGATAGAGCTAGAACACTTGAAATACATTCACTGTGTCTCATAGCTTTGCTTTGTGTACTATGTTAATCTACCCTTAAGTTAACAATTCAACTAACAAATACTTACACCTCTAGTTTTCTTGACTTCAGATACCTACACTCTACTTCCTTTTCCTCAGTTGTAAAATGAGAATCATCATCATTATCATTGTCATTTCATGGAATTTTTGTAGGATAAAGTGAGTTAATTTATGTGAGATTCTTAGAAAGTACCTGGCATATAGCAAAGTACTTTGTGTGTTATTTATTATTGAAAATATAATAATTAAGGGCAGCTGGGTGGCTCAGTTGGTTAAACATCTGACTCTTGATTTTGGCTCAGGTAGCAAGCTCAGGGTCATGAGATGGAGCCCCAAGTTGGGCTCTGCACTGAGCTCAGAGTCTACTCAAGATTCTCTCTCTCCCTCTCCCTAGGCCTCTCCCCCCATGTGTGGTGGCTTGCTCTCTCTCAAAATAAATAAAATCTTTAAAAAAAATATGAATAATTATTATATGAAACTTCTAATTACTTTTATATCACAGAACTTGGATAAGAATCCCGCATATTATCTCTTAGATTGCTGACATTTTAATGTCTCCAAACTGTTGTTATTTTGTGGGGATTTTTCTCTGCTCATACTGATTTCATTTAAAATGATGATTTTTATTTATTATTCTATGGGGATATCCTAAATAAAACTTTAGCATCACCACTTCATATACTCATAATATTTACATTTAGTTGGTTACAGTCTGTCTGAGCTGTAACATTTTGTGGATCCCAACATCACGTAGTCATACTTTGCACAGCAATTGATTGAGAAGATTTCATAATGGCAACAAAACAATATTGAATCCAGAAACATAAATAAAGTTTCATTTTATTCATCAAAATATGGGTTTTTGGATAACAGAAGAGTATTGAGCAATTTTAAGAAGTAAGGTGTTTCTTCACCTTATACAGTAAGTATATGATACAAAGGTTTTTGTCTACATTTTGTGGATAAAAAAATAGAAAGTAGCAGAGCATGAGTAATGTGTCCAGGGCTTCACTGCTAGTGAGAAAAAGGATTCAAACTCAGATCTGCCTGATTCCAAATGCATCAATATGTTGTGTCTCATAGAAATGTGACATGTTACTTAGTAAATCTATGACTAAAACACGTTGGCTGTATAGTACCTTACAATAACTGCATTCCCTAGGTGCCTGTGTCACCTAGTTTGAGAAGTGGTGTTTTTCACCACTGAGCACTGCATGCTTTATCTGACTATAAATTATGTATCCCAGCTTTACAATAATATACATGGCTCTCACTTCACTGGCTTCTTGTAACCTGGTAAAAGTGATACCTTGAGAGCCTGTTTACTTCTTAAACTTTTGAGAAAATCGGAATATGTCCCTCTGAGCTAGCATGCTTCCTATTTTCTGTTTCATCCCAGCAAGTTTCATAACATATATTGTAATGACCCAGTTCATTATGTCTTTTGCTTAGAAATTAATTGCATCCGAGCAGCAGGCCCATCCCTCACCATTGATTACTTTCCTCCCTCTACATTGTGATTTATTCTAGTCATGCCTCTCTTTAACCAAGATTTTTGTATTTGTTTTTAAAATTTCTTTTCTTTAGACACACCCTGACAATCAGAGATGCACACTTACTTTCTCATGGACAGTACGCAGTATATGCTTCTAGTATGGGACATTTTTTTCTTTTCAAATTGGAAATGCATTATTTTTTACTTATAAAAGTAATTCAAGGAACTAATACAAACAAATTTAAGCTAGAAAATACAAACCCTTCTAACCTCTCATTCTCACTTCCACAATAAGTAAATGCATATTGAAAACTGGAGAAATAATACTAAATTTCCATCTAAAAGTTAATCTTAACACCCACCAAAAATGAGTGCCAGAGTCCATAAATCCTGTATTAGTCAGGGCTCAAAGAGAAAAACTGGAACCTCTAGGGTTAAAACAGAAAATTTCTGACACAGATAATGGAAGAGCTGAGAAACCAGATGGAATGGTGAGGCAACCCTGGGATTAGGAACAGCGGGAAGCTGTTGCTATCACGCCTCAGACTGGATTGGTAGAATACCAAGTGGGAGGCAGGAGGAGGAGTATATTGGGAGTGGTGATCTTGATGGGAGGAGGGTTTCTTTAATGTTACTGACATTGCTTAGAATTGTTAGCACATGGTTTATTGTTCACATCTGTCTATCAATCAATCTATATCAATCTATCGATCGATCATCTATCTATCTATAGAGACTGACTTTTAGTGGTTTCAGTATGGTTTAGAAATTCTCTTCACACAATGTACCCCCTAACTGCCTGTACCCAGGGAACTGTTCCCACTGCTTTGCCTGCCGGGTGTGTCATAGGCAGAAGGATAATGAGAGTAGGAGGTGTTACCAGTATCAGGAAGCTGGAGTTATCAGCTGGAAGTTCAGTCATGGAGGAAGTGTCATTCAGCCAAAAGCACTGCCCTAAAAAAGAGATGGGAAAAAAAAAGACTTATATCTTCTGTCCAATTTTGATTCTCCTACCAGTTCCTTCCTTTGGCAACTTCAGCTGGAAGACAGCTGACATGAATATCTGGGGAATGCGGCCTAGAGGAGTCAGTCCTTCTATAATGAAGAACAAAGTAGAGAAAGAGCAAAGAATGGACTTAAAAGAAAATAGGCAAATGGCCAGTACACTTCAGATACTAGGTATCACCAAACCTTTTAATATTGTCATTCCAACAGGAAAATAAATACTGGTTTCCTTTAATTAATGGTTAGATCAATTTTAAATGTTTATTGATCATGTAGTGTTTTTATTTTTTTCTGAATTATCTGCTTATACTATTTGTGAATTTTTGGGGGGGGGATGTTGTTTGTGGAATCTTTAAAAAATTTTTGGTAGAATTTCTTTACCCCTCTATCCACTTTTTAATAACTCTTTGTCACATATATGTGATGATTTTCCCCATTTTGCCTTTCAACTTTATCCCCTCTATCACTTTTTAATAACTCTTTGTCAAACATATGTGATGATTTTCCCCATTTTGCCTTTCAACTTTGTGTTATTTCCATTCAGAAGTTTTAACTTTTATTTTGTCACGTATGTCAATCTTTGCTATTATGTCATTCTTTGAAAGGTCTTCTGCACCCCAATATTATAAAAACTGTCTTGATATGTTCTTTTTGTACTTTGATGGCTTCATTGTTCCTGCTTAATTCCTTAGTCCTTCTGGGATGGATTTGGGAACAGTGGCAGCTAAAGATTGAAATCATTTTTTTTTCAAAAAATATCTAATTTTCTCAGTACTGTTCATTAAACACTGTTTTTTCCTCACTTATTTGAAATGCTACCACTGACATACTTAAATTATATTTTAAATAGTAACCTTAAACTACTAATTGCCTTCATTTATAAAGGTAGTAGCTTTAATCTTTACAGTATCAGAAATAATTCCAAATAAGCCCACAAGTCTTGAATCTATTAATATTAACTTTAGCTTCTTATTTCCATTTTGGATAAACTGGCAAGCACTTTTGTCATTAGCCCTAGATTACTTTGGCTGTTTCTTTCTTTATCTTTTCATTCTTGCATAACTGGACAAGGGTTATAGTTAGTGATGCCTTATCACTTAAATATAAATACAATAAAGTTTTGAATATGAATATGACATTAATTAAACAAAATATTAAAAATTATTATGGTAATTTAAAAGATGTTCACAACAGCTGACCTCAGAATTCATGGTGAAGGGGCACCTGGGTGGCTCAGTTGGTTAAGCGACTGCCTTCGGCTCAGGTCATGATCTCAGGGTCCTGGGATCGAGCCCTGCATCGGGCTCCCTGCTCGCCAGGAAGCCTGCTTCTCCCTCTCCCACTCCCGCTGCTTGTGTTCTCTCTCTCTCTCTCTCTCTCTCTCTCTGTCAAATAAATAAATAAAATCTTTAAAAAAAAAGAATTCATGGTGAAAGACTGAAAGCTTTCCTGTAAGATCAAGAATAAAACAGAATGCTAACTTTCATCACTTCTATTCAATGTAGTATTAGATGTCTTAGCCAGAATAATTAGATGTAATAAAATAAAAGGCATCCAAATTTGAAAGGAAGATGCAAAATTATCTCTGTTCACAGAGGTATGGTCTTTCTTATATGTAGAAAATCCTAAAGATGCCACAGAAAACAAACAAACAAAAAAACACATGTTAGAACTCAGCAAAGTTGCAGGACACAAAATCGACCCACAAAAATCAGTTGTGTTTCTATACACTAATAAATGAGCAATCTGAAAAGGAAGGTAAAAAAATCTCATTTACATTGTAAAAATAGAAAAGGGAAGTTCTAACTGAATTTACAGATTCAGTGCAAACCCTGTCAAAACCCCAGTGATACATCTTGCAGAAATAAAAAACACACCCTAAAATTCTTATAGAATTTCAAGGGACCCCAAAGAGCCAAACAGTTATGAAGAAGAACAACGCTGGAGGGCTCACACTTCCTGCTCTCAAAACTTATTACAAAGCTAAAGAAATCAAAAAATATTGTTGTAGTAGTATAGAGACAGACATATAGACCAATAGGCCAGAACACAGAGCCCAGAAATAAACCCTTGCATAAATGGACAAATGATCTTTGATACAGTGCCAAGACCACTCAATGGAGAAGGATAGTCTCTTCAACAAATGGTGCTGGGACAACTGGCTACTCACAAGCAAAAAAAAGGTCCCTGGACCCTGATCTTACATCATATGCAAAAATTAACTCAAATTGGATCAAAACTTTACATAAGACCTAAAACTCTGAAACTCCTGCAAGAAAAGAAGGGAAAAATTTAATAACATTGGATTTGCAATGATTTCTTGGATAAGACACTAAAAGCATAGGCAACAAAAGAAAAAAATAGATAAATAACTTCAAAATCTAACATGGCCCTGAATCAAAAGCCACAATCAAAAGAATGAAAGGGCAGCCCATAAAATGGGTGAAAATATTTGTAAATCATATATCTGATATGGAAAACATCCAGAATATATAAAGAACTAAAATGCAACAATAAAAGAAAGCCTGATTTAAAAATGGACAAGGGACTTGAATAGATACTTACCCAAAGAAGATATACAAGTGGCCAAAAAGCATGAAAAGATTCTCAACATCACTAGTTCTTAGGGAAATGCAAATCAAAACTATAATGAGGTACACCCTCACACCCATTAGGAAGGTAAACAAAACAAAACAAAAACAAAATAACAAGTGTTGGTGAGGATGAGGAGAAACTGGAAGACTTGTGCCCTGTTGATGCAAACGTAAAGGGGTGCATATGCTTTAGAAAATAGTATGTAGTTAAAAAAAAAATAGAATGACCATATGACCTAGCAATTCCATTCCTCAAAGGGATATCTATGCACACATGTTTATAGTACCATTATTCACAATAGCCAAAAGGTGGAAGAACATAAGTGTCCATTGACAGATGAATGCATAAACAAAATGTGTATACATAGAGTGGAATATTATTTAGTCTTAAAAAGGAAGGAAATTCTGACACATGCTACATACAACTTGGATGAAACTTGAGGATATTATGCTAAGTGAAAAGAGCTGGTCACAAAAGGACAAATGCTGTATGATTCCACTTACATCAAAATCATAGAGACAGAAAGTAGAATGGTAGTTGCCAGGAGCTGGAGGAACAAGGGACAAATAATTATTTTTAAGGGGTAAGAATTTTCAGGGGCATCTGGGTGGCTCAGTTGGTTAAGTGTCTGCCTTCGGCTCAGGTCATGATCCCAGGGTGGAGAGCCTGCTTCTTCCTCTCCCTCTGTCACTCCCCCTGCTTGTGCTCTTCTGAACTCTCAAATACATACATACATACATACATACATACATACATACATACATACATAAACAAATAAAATCTTAAAAAAAAAAGAATTTCCATTTTGCAAGAAGAAAAGAGTTCTGTGGATAAAGAGTGGCAATGGTTGCACAGGAATGTGGGAAGTCATTAATGCCACTGAATTTTCAACTTAAAAATGGCTAAGATGGCAAATTTTATGTTACATGTGTTTCACCACAATTTTTAAAAATCAGTATTAATGAAAAGATGTTCACAAATTCTTTGACATTAATCCTATTAAGAAATGGAGCATGTTTCTTTTCCATTTGAAAATACACTGTTCTTTTTTTTAAAAAAGATTTTATTTCTTTATTTTAGAGAGAGAGACAGAGATAGAGGGAGAGAGAGTGGGAGCAGGGAGGAGAGGGAGAAGCGTCTCCCTGCTGAGCAGAAAGCCCAACACGGGGCTCGATCCCAGGACCCTGGGATCATGAACTGAGCAGAAGGCAGACGCTTAACCAACTGAGCCACCTAGGCGCCCCGAAAATATGCTGTTCTTATTGAGTGTCTTCTAATATACAGCATGCTGCAGAAGTGATGCTGCAAGTTTAAAGCCTGGTTTAGAAAAAAGAATAAAGCTTTCCTCAAGCTCTACATCTGGAGACACTCACCCTCAGAACTCTGCTACCATGCTGCAAGTAGTGATCATACGTAAAATGCCCTGTACAGCAGTGAGACCTGTGAGCAATCTTCTGTGATAACACCAGCTTAGCCACTGTGTGAGTGCAGTCGGATGAGAGACCCATCTCTCTTTTGCCCAGTTAACCCCCAGAACCATGAACAATAATATCAATAAATGCTTGTTGTTTTACACCGTTATGTTTGTGGGGAGTACTATGCAGCATTATACAATTACAATAATTGCCGAGAGCAGACATTATGGAATCAGAAGGACTAGTATTTGAATTTCAACTTTCTCACTTACTAGCCATATGTGACCTTAGAATTATCACTTAATTATCTGTAAATTGAGAATAAAAGTACTTCATAAAATTGGTCTGGGTATAAATGAGATGTATGTAAAATACCCCTTACAGTATCTGGAGAATAATAAACTCTCAATATTTTACAATAGTGGTCAATATTGCTGTTACTACCATTACTATAAAACCTGGAATTCATCCTCATTAAAATAATTTACATGTGGGTGCCTGGGTGGCTCAGTCGTTAAGCGTCTGCCTTCGGCTCAGGTCATGATCCCAGGGGGGATCGAGTCCCACATCGGGCTCCCTGCTGGACGGGAAGCCTGCTTCTCCCTCTCCCACTCCCCCTGCTTGTGTTCCCTCTCTCGCTGTGTCTCTCTCTGTCAAATAAATAAATAAAATCTTTAAAAAAAATAATTTACATGTGCATTTCTATTAAAACTCCCCTTTATTAATCAAAGGGATTTAATATTTCTAATAATCTTATCTCCCCAGTTTAGGTTAGATCCCAGTCTAGTTCTGAAGACAGGATTTTCAAATAGAATTTTTCTACATTTGGAAATCACAGAACTAAATTAGCTTTTATAGATTCGGTCTCTATTTCTTGCAGGATGTTTAGAAATTCTTGGATGTCTGAATTTTCCAAGAAAGCAATGCATTGCTTTGTGGCAACCCAAACTTCATTAGCAAAATCTTATTCCTCTTAGCATTAAACTTTAATATATAATCAGAGCTTCATTCATTTAAAAATATCCACTGGCCATCCATTTAAATTAAGAGCAGGGAGAAAAGAAAGGTTTTCTTTAGAGCAGTTGCATTATTGAATACCTGGAACATTATCAATTTCATATTTTTTGAAGGCTTGTAAACTACAGAGCTACTGAAGTTATTGCCAAGTATATAGAAACTATCTTTGTAAACAAAATCTCTGGAGATTGAGGAGTCTCTCTCTGAAGCCCAATACAGTGCAATGTGATGCAAATGGATCTATTTCTTTCTAATTCTTCTGTTAAAATATGAGATGGTTACATCCACTTTCTTAACAAGTAGAGAAAATCATTTATAAGGAGCTCAACTATAAAAAGTGTAATCACCAGCAAATTTTTCTTTAGCATAGGAAGCACTATTTTCTAGTTTCCTGCTGATGATACAAGACTAGAATTGAAACACTACTGTTTCTGTGCAGTTATAGAAGATGTTATGCTTAAAAATCCTATTAAATATGCCTGGGGATTGGGTACATTAAATGAGTTTGCACTGTTCCTTATACCTCTCAGACTTTTATGTCAAATTTTTAACACATAAAGGATTCTTTATTATATGATCTTAAATAAGGGATCTCACCATCATTGCATGATAATTCTTTTTTTGTTTCAATATTAGAGTTGAGAGTATATGACATAGTAAGGGAACAAGGAAGTTCCATTTACATTTCAAAGGTAATATTTGCAAACTCAAAGACAGTGAAAAGAGAAAAATGGCTTAGGAAGTGTGTTCATCCTAATAGCATTTATGTAAGCCTGGTGGACCACATTTACCTTTAAGAGCACATAAAGGCTTTGCCATCATCTGTAAAGTTCAGTAGAAAATCTGGAAGCTCTTGTTATCTTTTGACAGTGATATGTGAATGATAAACCTCTGCTATGTAAGAAATTTTGAGGCTAGAATAAAGTCTCAACCTTTAGAAAGCCATCCTTTGTTGGTATCTTTTGCTGTCACTAATGTGCTGCCTATTACATGGGCTAAATTTCTCCTCGAGATACCGCAGTCCCATGTTATCTCTGCTCAGCTCATTCACCACCTTCTAATTAACAGCCATTCTTCCCTTTTCAGGCCTTTTCTTACTGTATGTTGGTTTCTACAGCACAGCCTCACACAGTCAGCAACCCAGCAGCAATGATCAAGAGAAGGGTTCCAACAGCTGGTGTGAAAATCCTGATGCCAATTAGCTTACTGTCTGTCTTTCCCCCACCCTCCACCACAGCACAGGATGAAGACCCCCGTCCAGCCTTTATTTGACAGTCCTGGTCATGCTTGTGGTCTTTTAGGAAACACAAACCACTATTCCCTTTCCAGTCTACCCTTGAACTTGGAAAGGGGATATTTGAGAAAGGGAAGAGAAAGGCTATGATCAAAAGATACACAAGATAAGAGATAACTGCTGTCTCAAATCCATAGCAATTATAATCTTTAGCATTGCCTTTAAACATTTAGATTGCTACAATGATTATTATTTAAATAAGTTTTCAAAAGAACGATTTTGAATATCTCAGCTTGCTGTAGAATAATGCAGTCTTTTTTTTTTTTTTTTTTTTTTGAGAGAGAGAAAGAGAAAGTTTGAGATTGGGTGGGGGGAGAGGCTGTGCAAAGAATGGGAGAGAATCTTAAGTAGACTCCATGCACAGCACGGAGCCCGACTTGTGGCTCCATCTCACACCCTGAGATCATGACCTGAGCTGAAATCAAGAGTCAGACGCTTAACCGACTGAGCCACTCAGGCACCCCTCATCCTTTTTTTAATAACAGATTTTGGAATATTCCTGAAAGTCCTTCTAAATGCTAAGAGAACAAACAAAAATATAGTCAATATTGTGCTTAACAGTTTTTTGGTGATTAGTAGGTTAGTTTTATATGATTTAAATTAATTACAGCATTACTTTTTTTATATATTAACGGTTTTGTAAATGGAGGCTGCTGGTATAATTAAAGTTTTTTTTTTTTTAGTATATTTTGTGTTTATTTCAAACAGAGCTGGAAAAGTCTGTGTTAATACCACTATAGTCCAATCCACCTGCACAGCCCCTGAGATTTAGCAGATTTTTCCTTTTACTATAGGAGTGCCTAGTCAGAGAAACGGTTTCATTACATATGTAGGCTTTCACAATACTATATTCAATGTGACCAAAAGACACAAAACCAGATGTCCATCTTCATTTTTCAAGAGAGCAAACCTTAATTCCACATAAATCTCATAAAGTTAGGGAGAAAAATTTCCCCTCTCCTATACTAGTACCTCAGAGGTGTGGGGTGTTATAATAACTCTCAAAGTCTCAAAAACATGATATACCCTAACTCCCTGATTAGGAGCACCAACTATGTCATTTTCACTTCCGTTCCTGCATTCAGCACATATTTATTAAATTTCCCATGCAGCAAGATCAGTGTCTCCAATCCAAGGAGTCAGTGATTAAAAAAAATGCTTGATTCTCATTGTTGAGCATTTTATGATCTAATGAATTTTCTAATAGTTTTGGTCTCTAGGGTCTAGTTCCTCTCACTTTTTAAAAGTTTGTTGTTATTTACAGATACGTAAATGATAAATGAATACTGATTTTTAAAATTGAAACCAAAGAGAAGTGTATATTGTAAACACTAAATATTCCCTCCTAATTTGAGCTACTCCCAATCTCGTATCCTTCCTTTCTCCAAAGTCAACCTCTGTTAACATTTTGGTATATTCCCCCAGTTTTGTCCTACATGTTTACATATCTAGTATTAGGGATTGGATGTTAGAACGGACTTTTCTAGGTCTTAAAATTTTACTGAGGACTCAGTGTCAATTGTTTCAAAGCTGAGACAACACCAATTAACAAAACATTGCAAGTTTTAATAGTAAACTATTAGGCCATCCCAAGGGGATCAACTTTAGATATGTACAAGCATGTATCAAAAGGCATGTAGAAATGAACCAAGTTCTTTGGTTTATTATTTTCAAAAAGCAGTCAAATCAATTATACAGGACATTATAAAATTCTAATGCCATCCTTAGGACCCAGCTCCTGCGGTGTACCAGTGTGGGATCCTCAAAGCTATATCAAGCTAAATGGTTACTTGTTTTCAGTTAGGTGGTAGGTTATGTTCCTTCTCCTTTCCCCAAGAGAAGAAAACAGGAAACATTTCACAGCACACCAAATCCTCCTGTAAAGAACTTCTTATTTTCCAATTTTTAGCAACCTAATGGATTCTTAGCATTCTTTTATGTTTGAAGGGTAAGGGATAGGCTAATTCAGGCAGAACTGAGATAAGCACTTGCAAAACTTGGACTTTGTCTTAGAGTTTGAGAATATGGACTGATTAGAAGTTTGAAATTTCAAAATATAAATCCTGGTTAGAATTGCTTGAGAGAGAGACTCCAAAGAGATATAGGTTTACTCTACACAAAGACATGGCAAAGATATGTATTTGCCAGATGTGTGTCTTGCTGCAGGAAGGAAGATATGGATAATCTTAAACAGATTCCTTCTGCATATATCCCCTACAGAAGGATGGAACTCAGGAATTCAGTGGCTGAGGAAATAGATAAATGGTTAGGTAGAGGACATGTTGCTGCCCCAACAGTTTATATAAATAAACCCCTTAAGAAAATAAATGAGCATCTGTCAATATAATGCATATATGGCACCCACACCAGACTGTACTCTTATAGTAAATTCAGACGATATCTCTCCCTTACCTCTTCTCCCTTTTCAGTTTCTACACGAGCCAGGGGCAGCATGAGTGAGGGCAGTAGAAGAACAAGGTGGTGAAAAGTTGAAGACCTAAAAGTTTAACTTTCCAATTGTAGGCTTATAAAATTGAGGCACGCTCAAATTGGGTTGAAAAAATATGTAAATTTAATGAAAGATAGGAGTTTTGCCGTTAGGTAGAACTAGGTATTTTAATAAAGAGATATGGGTTATTTATGACTCCCTAGAGTTGTTCAGAAGGACTATCGGGTTGCCAAGTATCATATCCAAGGAAAGGGATTATAAGATGATGAGTGGGTTTAGAGAGGTAGGGTCAAGTATAATTAAATTTATTTATATTCTGTTGATTCCAGAACATTCACTAAACCACTTACATGAATAAGATGACTATCCATTTAGTTTGGGTATTTGGGGCAGAAGATCATTAGATATTATATCATTATATATATATATATATATATAATATCATAGATATCATTATATATATATAAGATACATTAAATAATATATAGTATAATCTAATAATATTTTATATAGTAATTAATTATATTATATAATGATATATATCAATCTAATATTTATCTAATGTATATTATTAAATCTAATATGTATAAGATTAAATACATATGTAGAGTTTTATATATATATATACACACACACACTTTATTTTCTTTTGTGAACGATTATAATTATTTTTGGAAATAGTTGCAACTCAATAAAAGCCAGTTTACCTCATTCTTTAGTGCTTTCCAGCATTCAGTAGTATTCAGGTCAGAGGGCATGCCTTCAACTGAAAGTGAGAGAAAACCAACTCAAAATGAGTTAAACAATAAGAAGAAAATGCATTATGTCACAGAAGAGGATCCACCAGGGAAGTCAACCTTAAGACTGATATATTTGTCAGCTCACTCACACTTTTCATCTGCCTGCTGTGCCATGTTAGCATGGTGGTGCAATGGTGTAGCACCCAAGTCAGTCCCAGGCATCACACCAAACTGCACAATGCCTCCCAGAAAACCACCCCTTCTTGTGTGTCTTCTTTTTTCAGTTCATGAGAGCTTTCCTAGAAACCCCTCATTGGACCTCTCTTCATTTCCCAACCACTCGTAAACCAATTGCTCGTACAGTGAATAGAATTACCATGTTTTACTCAGAGTAATCAGGATTGATCATTATGTTGAGAAAAGGGATTACCTTCTCTGTCCAAAAGGCTGTAGGGAAGGAGCTGGAGGGCTGGAAAAAAAAAAAAAATAGAGCTCTGCCAGCAATGAAAAAAAAATGAAATACTGTTAAGAATACTGTGAGAAAGGGTACTGGCAATAATGTATGGTTCACTCAGACTGGATGATTTGAAGGGAGTTAACTACAGGCACTACTTACAAAGGTGTGATGGCGCTTAAGAAAACAAACAAGGCATACTGCAGAATCTCATGGCTCCCAGTAGCATGGAGCTGTGCTATCTCTAGGCCTGAGGAAGTGAGCAGTAGGAATGGTTACTAGAAACCAGGGTGGTATCTAACTGAAACTGTGGCTTTTATTAGACAGAAGCATCTAACCCACAGCAACTTGCCATGGAGGAAGTCAAATATCCCAACCTTATTTTAGTTCATCTTCTGATTATTTACTGATGAGACCCAAACAAAAGCAGAAGTCCAGAAGATCTGTGGTTGTAGCCAAGAGCATTTATCTTCCCAGGTCCAGAGCAGCCTGGAGATGGGTGAAGAGGAAATCTAGAAGAGAATTGGAAAATATTCAACACAGATATCAGTCCTGGTAATTATTATTATAAGTAAAATAAATGCTCACATATAAGTTAGTGTGTGTCATATACAGTGTCTTCTATAATATTTATGTACAATTTATTCAAAAATATGTTCAATTTTAACTATTATATAATTGTAGCAATTACATTTTTTATATATATGTGAGTATTTCTTCAACAGTGGATTTGCTGAAACAAAGAGTAGGCAAATTTCAAATATTGCCGAATTGTCATTTAAAAAGGCTAAACCAGTTCATATTCCCTCCATTTTTATTCCCTCCACTTTTAAATCTTGTCAAGATGAGGTTAAATATTATTCCTAAATGGATGAGTAAAACATTATGTACATTGTTAGCTTTTATTTACATTATAATCCAGGTTGATTTTTTTTTCATATTTCTTATATAGAGGTTCATCATTTTTTCATTTGGCTACTTCTGATCTTTTTACTTAATGTATTGTCTGCTTATATCTTTTGACCAGATTTTACAGGATTTGTTTTTCTATGTCACATATATTATCTTTACGTTATATATATTTATCCCCAATATCTTATTTTGTGATTTTTTTCTGTTTATTCTTATCCCTTTATGAAACTTTTTTCAGAAGTTTTAATTTTTTTATTGAGGCATAATTGACACATAGTATTGTATTAGATTCATGTATGCAACAGAAATATTAATTTTCATGTAGTCAGGTCTGTCAGCATGTCACTTTCTAGTTGATTTGTTGTGTTGCTTAGGAAATTTCTTCCCCTCCAAAAAATTTTATAAAACTATTCTTTCATATTTGGCAATTTACAAATAATTTTAACCTTTAGCTCTCTAATTCTTATGAGTTAATTTTTGTTTTTTATGTATAATGTAAAATGGACAACTAATGGTTTCCCCTAAAGGATAATCAATTAATGTACATCAATATAATTTATAATTTCTACACATATTTGAAAAGCTACTTTTTTTATGAATCTGTTTGACCATTTATTATTTTTCACTGTTCTATTTGTCTACTTCTATGCCCATGTTAAAAGTTTGATTGCTACATCTTTATAGAATGTAGTCATGTTATATGAAAGAATTATCTAGGGGTGCCTCAGTGGCTCAGTTGGCTAAGTGCCCAACTCTTGACTTTGGCTCAGGTCATGATTGCAGGGTCCTGAGATCCAGCTCTGGGTCCTGAGATCCAGCCCCAGGTCAGGTTCTCCATGCAAAGGGGAATCTGCTTAACATTCTCTCTCTTCCTCTCTCTATGCCCTTCCCCATGCTTGTGCACGTGATCTCTCTTGTCTAAAAAATAAACAAATAAATCTTTAAAAAAAACAATTATCTAAATTTTGTCATCAATTTTTCATAATTTTCTTGGATATTGTTATGAAATTGCACTCTTAAGTAGATGTGAAGATAAATTTTCAAGTCCTATAATAATATTAATTTTTTTAAATACAGTTTGTATTAAATTTATTAGTTATTTAAAATACAGTTGGCACTTTTACATTTACTCTGGCACTTGGTTTATATAAGTCTTCTCTCATGTCTTTGATAAACTTTACAGTATTTTTTTCCTCTAAAGGCTTGCACATTTTCTGTTTAGTATTTTGTTAAATCTGTAACAAGTTTTCTTACCCTTTGAAGTGGCATCTTTTCCCCTATTATATTCTTTTACTAGTACTGGCTGATATATATACATAAATGTTTGGATATTTTATTTAGTTTTGTACCTAGCTTTTTAATTGACTGTAATTGTGTTAGTCATATTTTACCTGATTCTTTTGAATTTTCTTGAAGAAAATTCTATAATCTTTAAATAATAATTCCACTGTCATATTTTTAAAAACATTTGCGAATCTCATTTGTTTTCTTTCTAAATGCTTATTTCTCTCATAGATATTTTTTTTAATTTTGGCTATTATCTGTAGTATAGCATTACAGTGGTGATGGACAGACGTTTCTGCTTTTTGTTAATAAAATTATTTTGGTAATTCTCTATTACTATAGATTTTTATTTTTAAAAAATTGTATTACTTATTAAGGAAGAAAAGATATCCTCCTAAGCTTAATTTGCTAAAATTGTAGTTTGCGTTACTATATACTCAAGCATTCCCAACTGCACTACTTTCAAGAGCGATGCAATCACCTCCATGTCTAGACTTGTTATTTACAAAATATCAGATGCCAAAAAGGGTTGCATTACAATAATAAAATAAAATAATAACAAAAATTAAAATGACTAATATATATTGAGGTGTTGTTCTAGGAATTTTATGTGTATTAGCACATTCAATCCTTACAACTGCTCCAAAAAATAGATACTCTTATTACCTCCGTCTCTTAGATAGGGCACACAGGAACAGGAATGTAATACTATAAGAAAGTGTTAGTGGTGGGAAATGGTTTCCAGAATTCTGGCTCTACCCACCATGCCCTTAGACACCAGTTTGCTGTATACACTGTTAACTAATTAAAAAGTTGAGGGTAGAGCTTTCCCAAATTATCTTTTTGTATTTTCTGAATATTAAAATGACCCATTTGTTTTCCTTTGACCAATACTCAGGAGAGCCTTTTTAAAGAGCCAAGCTAATCATTGTCAGAAATTTATTTTGCACTACCAGGATTAGTTTTATGACTTCTATTTTGGAAAGACTTTACTAGAGTTCAGATTAGAAATGTAAATTTCCCTTCACCTCCAGTTCTGTCAAGTTGCAAAACAATCAGATAGCTTCTGGCCACCTGGAAATCCTTCATAGATTGATCCATGTATAATTTTCTGTATTTGACCATTTTGATGATTAATATTACCTTATGTGAATATATAACCACTTTAACACTTAAGAATAAGGTCTTTTATGTAAGCCTACTTGATTAAAAAAAAAAATCATGTACTCCACAGATCACTTGTGAGAAAAAGATGGCAAACAATGGATCTCAGTGTGTACATATAACCAGATAATACATGCAGGCTTTTTAGAGGGAAAGGAAAGAAAATAACTGCCATGT